>NC_047663.1:11956211-12564961 GCF_011762505.2 Arvicanthis niloticus
TCAGAGAAACACGGAAGACACCCTACATACTGCAGTATCAAATATTCAGCCACAATTCAATTGTTTATGTAAAGACAAGCAAGCACATCTGTTTCATTAGTGTGCAAATTGGCTTTAATTATGTATGAATGGCTAAGTTATACATATGCCAAGGAATTTCTTTAAAATTAAGTTATTTAGGATTTACTATCAGTAGATGTCTGATACATATTCCTCTTCAGAACCTATTACATGAGGTTGTATTTTAAAATTTGTTGACCAAAAACCGGTCATGAGTGGAAAAAACATACATAGTTCTGGTATAGACAATAATGCTTTGGTGCAATAAGGCTTTAAATCATTCATTCAAAAACATCAACATGTTCAATTATTTTTACCATTTGTTTTCATAATTTTTTTAAAAAAAATAAACTAGAATGTTGTCTTGTTAACTTACAAAATTCACAAAGAACAAGAACTCCAGAATACTATGACACCCCCTCCCTGCTTCGTTGGGTGACAAGTGACAAGGTCTAGGGAGGACAAGTGACTTGTTCCCAACCACGAAGAACTCAGGTCTCCTGACTACCATCTCAGCATACTTTCGTATCTACAGGCCCAAGTCCAGTGACATTTCTTCTGTACATAGGGAACATTCTATTCCGGGATTGTCTCAGGAGCCAGAGGTTTGCTGACGTTGCGTTTCCATGGCCTCCTCTTGGGCACTGGTTTTTATTATCTGTGCTCTGGGTTGGTAGAAATCAGCTGAAGAGAACAGTGATTAGCTCTGCCTGGGTACCTCATCGGGAACTTAGAAGGGTACCTTCTCGAAATAAAGGCACCAAGAGTAAGAGATTCAAAGATGCATGGGCTTCACATGATCAAGCAAACAGACCAAGAGGCAGATGCAGACAGGGGATGTTGACGCACTATCCTCACAAAGAACAAGTGTCCTAGCAATTCACGTCTCCTTGGACCACACATTTGTGCCAAAACTGTCTGCAGAGTGAAATAAAGGAAAATGGGGGAGGGGAGAAGGAGAAAAGGCAAAAGGGAGAGAGTAAAGATCACTTGCCACCCTAGTTAGATGGAACTGTGGATTTGAGAAGTCTACTGTCACCTGAGCAGAAAGCATAGATTTGGGAATCACTTAGCTCAGACTGGCCTGTGAGCATACCAGTGGAGAACTATCTCAATAAGGAATTAACTTAGGAGGGCCCAGCCCACCATGGGCGGCGCTATTCCTATTCATGTAGACCTGGGTTATAGAAGAAAGCTAGCTAAGCATGAGCTGTAGCTGAGCCCAAGACTGAGCCAGAGAACAGAGTTCCTCTATAATTTCTGCTTTCAAGTTCCTGGTTCAGTTCTTATCCTGACTTCCCTCAGTGACAGGCCATGACCTGGAAGTACAATCCAAATAAATCCTTTCTTCCTCTAACACAGGAACCGAAAGACAATCGAGACACTTGCTGAATGTTCGTTTTCTCCTTGTGTAGTATGGTTTTATCTATTCTGCTGAAACCAAATACACAAATAAAAGAATGAAGGCGAGGAGGAATGAAGAAATAGAAAGATAAATGCGACTGTCAACCTAAGACTTTCAGGGCAGGCCCTCCCTTACTTCAAACATCATTTCAGTTTGGCACTGAAAGCTTTCCTAGGCTAACTCTGAAGCATGAGATAGCCTGGGAGAGGAGAGAAGACAACTGAAGTGTCGTGGACCTGTCATGATGCCCACGTGTGTCCTGTTTCCAAGCAGGCAATTTGCCTTCAGAAAAGCCTGCCAGAAGAATCAAGTTTCTACATTTCTCATTCTTCTTTCAGATTTATTTGTATTTTTTTTAAAGTTATGTGTATGTGTGTGTACATCTGTGTGTAGATATGCATACATGACTGTAGGTGCCTACAGAGGCCAGAAGGATGCATCGGATCCCCTGGGACTGGAATTACAGGTGGTTGTGAGCCACCCAACATGTGCGCTGAAAACAAAATTCAGGTCCTCTGCAAGAAAAGTAAAGCACTCATATCTATGGAATCTCTCTACCCCCTAATTTCTCATTCTTAAAACAAGTCAAAGCTGTTTTTCTTAGTTGTTACAATTTGTTTGCACTAATGGTGATAGCCCTAAAATAGGAAGACAAATGTAACTTGACTAAAAATAAGTGACTAATAATAACATCTTTGACATCTTTCCTTGGTAAAGCTATGGAGGAAAAAGAGAGGTCACTAAATATTTTTGCTACCTCCATTTTCTTGCCAACCAGTGAGATCAGTAGATAGGACCTGTTCCAGATCAAATCTTCTATTTGAAACCGTGGCTAACAAAGCACAGCCTATGGCCCAGCTATGAAAGACTTTCATATATTTAATGATTCTACAATATTCTATAACCAACAAAAAATATACAATTAATGCCATCATGGCCCATTGCGGCCCAAAAGACTCTCTCTGTAGCTTTCCCAAAAGCTTGCTGCCTGGCTCTGATCTCTGCATATATTTCACGACAACATCGTAAGGCATGGTGCCATTTTCTAAAAGAAGAAAAATGCACACCAGAAAAGTTCGGCGATTTTACGAAGAAACATAATTGATGACTACACTAAATATAAAACTCATGTCACCCGATCCTCAACCTCAACCAAAGAAGGAAGAGAAGAAAGAAGTTAAAAAGCTGTATTAAGTGCTTTACCCACTTCATGATTCCCATGCAAATCAGACTGAGTCAAGGGACGGGTTTCCAACACTCAGGCTTCTAATGAAAATGACTAATCCACCCAAGCCTCGGGCCTCTGGGTTCATCAGGTCGGCCAAAAGCATCAAAGGATGGGGCCAAGCCTGACAGCTCAGGCTGGATTAGCTGACACTGTGCCCCACCCCCACCCCGTCCGAGGTTGAACATATTAATTTGCCTGAGGTGGCCACAGTTAGCCACAAGAGGCTAAAACCATGGGTGGATATTCTTGTCAACTATTCAATATTTTATTCCTCTGGGGAAAGAACCAAACTTAGCAAAAAATTTATTCCCTGGAAGACCAAAGGTATTCCAAAGGTTGCCTAAGACACATAGTTCATATTAACACCAGTGATGGCCTAATTTGATAATTTTTTTATGTATCTACAACTGTATACAAAGAACCAGCTCGTTGGTAACTGTTACATGTACTGTTCATTTGTTTTATTAAACACCTGCCTGCTATGCAGGTAATCAGCTCACTGGTTACTTTTACATGCATTACTTGTTTCTTTTATTAAGTACCCACCTGAGTCAGGGATATCTATATAAAACAGCTTCTTTACCTTTTGTGATACTCAAGGTGCTGTGTCTCCACTTCACTGGGAAGAATTAACATCAAAAAACATAAAATGATTTAAGATTCTTCAATAAGATAATGACATGAGAACTCAGAGCCATACCATGATAAATTCTTGCTACAGAGGTCAAAGATTCTCATTTACTAACCAAGAACTGTTAGGTATGATCTCACATATAGCTAAGAAGGTCACTGAGCCTCCAGTATCCCTAGCCTTATACACCAGCTTGTATGCCTAAGAGCTATGCCGTCAAACGAAACAATTTGCAGTGACCTTTCACGGAGCAGCTATTATGACAGACCAAGATCTGGGCCATAGATGAGTGTTTCTAATCTCAATAATGATCCTCTCATTTGGCCCTAATCTTTTGAAGAAGAAACTTAAGTTTGGCGCAACAAGGAATCCCACCTAAACTAAGGTATTGACCTGGGGTAGCTTGGAGTCCAAACATGAAACTATGCTGAAGGACTTTGCGCACAGCACCCAACCCTTGAATAGTCTGTTTCACTTCCCAAATGAATAAGAAAAACTCCCTGACACACATACCAAGTGACCTGTCAAGGTTAAATGAACTGCTAATTATTACCCTAGAGTTGAATTTGAACTAGTTACTACCAGTCAAGAGAGGTGACAACTCAGAAACCAGAGGCAGAGACAGTGACTCGAGACTGAGCATGCCATAAATCCACACAGGGCGAGCTAAGGAACGGCACTCCAGGCTCTCTGTTCTACCCCAGCGCAGCAGGAAGGGGAGAAATATAAATGGTACTTGTCTCTATTCAATATCCGATCTGCCTAGAAAATTACAAAAGCAGAAGCTCTGCGTTTGAAGCTAAATTTAAGCCTCAGTATTCATAAGACTCTACGAGCAAACATGCTAAAGTCCATCAAAACAGTGTTCTCCAGTGTACGCAGTGGAACAAAACCGTATGTTAAAAGTATGCTCCACTCCAAGAAGAAACAGACTAGAAACCACTTCTGTCCTTGGGTTCTAGCCCTCTTCTTTACACCTAGGAATGCTTTCAAAATCCGTAAAATACAGAAAATTGGCAAACATTAGAAAAGAGTAAAAAATAAAAGATTTAAAGAAAAGAATTTTAAGGCAGCTGAGTGGTTGATATGTGCGTATACATATATGTGTGTATATACATATGTATGTGTGTGCATATATATGTGTGTGTATACATATATACATACATACATACATACATACATACATATTTGATCTAAAGTCAAGCCTCACATACTAGGCAAGTATCTTTTTTTTTTAAAGATTTATTTATTTTTTTATTTATATGAGTACACTGTCGCTGTCTTCAGACACACCAGAAAAGTGCATCGAATCACATTACAGATGGTTGTGAGCCACCATGTGGTTGCTGGGAATTGAACTCAGGACCTCTGGCAGAGCAGTCAGTGCTCTTAACCACTGAGCCATCTCTCCAGCCCACCTAGCTAGGCAAGTATCTTAACACTGAATTACATGCTCAACTCAATATCAGAATATAGGCTTAGGAGTTTTGCACGGTAGTGCACACCTTTCATCCTAGCACTACAGGGGTAGAGGCAGTTGGATCTCCGTAACTTTAAAGCCAACCTAGTCTACATAGCAAGTTCTGGCCAGCTAGGGTTGCAAGTGAGAGTCTATCTCGGAATAAAAGAAAGGCAAAGACTATAGCTTTATAGGAGAACATATTTCAAAAGGATGGAAAACAACAACATTGAGATCAAAAAAGCAAGCAAACAAATTGTGTTAAGGAAATCAACAAACTTGCTGGGCCTGGTGGTGAGCACCTTTAATCCCAACACACAGGAAGCAGATGAAAGAAGGTCTAAATATCTAGAGAAATGTACCACGTTCCTGCACTAGCAGCTCAGTGTGAAAGAGATATCAACTCTGCCTCAGTTGACTTCTAGGATAAATTTAACTCCTAAGAAAATGTCAGCCAGTGTCTTTGTGAACAAGGACAAGGTTATTCTAAAGCTAACAAGAAAAGACAAGATTCCTTCAAGGGTCAACGTAACTTTGGAATACGTGTGTGTGTGTGTGTGTGTGTGTGTGTGTGTGTGTATGTGGACATATATGTGTATATATATTACAAAAGCTTAAAAAATTAATTTTCAGAAAGAACAAAATAGGAGAACCCACATTCTCTATGGTCATAATAAGAGAGTATGAGCCCAGAGGAAGAACAGACCCAAAAGTCAAGAGAACAGAATAGAAAATCCAGAAATAGCCTAATTACTATTAGACAAAGTAAAATGGTGATTCAACGGGGAAGGGACAGTTCACAGCAAACTGAACTACATCAACTGGAAATGTGTCAACAGAAACAAACCATAAAAACCCTCAGTGCCATAGACAGTGTAAAACACCCGAGCTCCAAATGGATATGAGGCTTCAAAGTAAAAGTAAGTTTTCTAAACAGGATCACTGAGAACCCTCAGGACCTAAGGGAACAAGAGTTCTTAGGTACCAGAGGCATAAACTGCAGAAAGAATAACAACCAATAATATTCCAGGGATGGAAAACATGGCTCAGCGATTAAGAACACTGACTCCTTGCTCTTCCAGAGGTCCTGAGTTCAATTCCCAGCAACCACATGGTGGCTCACAATCATCTGTAACGGGATCTGATGCCCTCTTCTGGTGTGTCTGAAGATAGCTACAGTGTACTCATATACATAAAATAAATAAATACATCAAAAAATAAATAATATTCTATCAAAATTGTATTTTTTCTGTCCTATAAAAAAAAATCTCACCAAAAGAATGAAAAAGATGAATTGCACACTGGAAGAAGTACTTTCAAATGAGATAACTGGGAAAGTCCTTGAGCCTAGAATACATAAATAACTCAGGAGCCAATCACAGGGAGGCAGAGGCAGGGTAGCTCAGTGGAGAACAATCTTGGCTTTGCCAAGCCTGGGGTCCTGAGTTCACGCTCTGGGATCCACATGGTAGAAAGAGAGAATTTACTCCCTCTGACCTCCACAGGCAAGTACACACACACACACACACAGGGTGGGGGTAATAAAAAGAGAATGCTCAATTACATAGGGTAGTAGAGGTGGTGAGAAAAAAAACAACATATAGTGATATACATATATATGTATATATAAATTTATGTGCATATGAAAAGTTCACAGCAAACTCAATTTCTTTGAAATTCTAACAAAAATAAATTAAAAATTAAAACAATTATCTAATAAGATAAAAGCAAAAGATATGAATGAGAAATAGAGAGGGGCTTCAACAATTAATAAAGTGTCCTTCTTTTAGGAGAAGAGATCCCAAAGACTGGCTCACACGGCAGTAAGTCAGCTCCAGGTGATCCTATGCTCCCTACCAGAGTCTGCAGGCTTGACACTCATGTGCCTATGGCTTCTTTGACGCATAAGTACAATGCATTTTGTTGTAGAAAAAAAGATGTGCACAGTTGCCACACCAGGGAAAAGTGTGTGGATGGGAAAGGAGCATCCAAACTACTTCTACATAATTCACCCACCGTTAGAGATAGTCAAGATAAATGTAGCTATGGTCATCAATTACTATACAAAAAGACTTTTTTAAAAAAAAAAAAAAAACTTATTAACAATGGCAACTCTAAATGCTGGCAGAGGTGCAGAGAAACTATATATATCCTTCATTTACAATTGGTCAGAATATAAAACAGTACAATCAAGAAAGCACACACCCATACACACACACACACACACATAGGCACTTGTATGACTAGTGTCATCAAATAAGTTCTCTCATCTGCGCCAGCGTGGCTTCCTCGGTTATGAGAACACTGTACAACTGTATAAGTTGTTAACAAGCAGGCAAGCAGGTGTGCAGATGCCGGCAAGAGCACACTGGATTTTTCATGCACATTGCTCTGCAACCCCCTCTAACTATAATCATGTCAAAGTGCGATCCCATAAAGTCCTTTACAGATAGCACAAGGAAGCATCATACCTTACTGCAAGCTTTCTACAAGCCAGAGAGAAATGCTAAAGAAATAGAATCACACTATTTTTTTTTTCTTTACATTTACAGTCGGAAAGAGACGCAAACGATGCAGACGAACCCAATAATTTATGTAAGTAAGGGAAGAATTTCCTCCTACACCTCTTCATGAAAGGAATACTCCAAATGAATTCAGTCTCTTGGCTACCCTAGAAAGTCTCTCTGTTGCTGCAAGGCATGCCATGTCCCAGATGATATCCCTCTCTAATCTGGGCAAGCTCTTGGTCGTTTTTTTTTTTTTTCATGATTCGAACACTAGGGGGTGCTCTTTCTGATAAGCTGTGTCACAGCTAAGGTCAAATTGCCTTTCCAAGGAGGCTTAGTGAACTGAGGTCATACAGACTCAGGGTCCAGCTCTCTGCACTTGCTCTGCCACTCCAGTGCTTCTGTTGTGGTTTATGGTCTTGTATTTCTCACTCCTCGGAGGCAGAGGCATTGATTCTTAAGACCTCAAGCTGCATGGGCGATACCCAGCCAACCTCACAGACATGCAAGAGGATCTGAGCTCACTTAGAGCTTCGGGCTAAAGCTTCAGCTAATCAAGAGATATTCCATTAGTTTATCTTGCATCCTGTATCTATAGACAGGATTAGGTGTCAAAATGCCATGAATATCATCAAATACTACCCTACCGTTTTGACTTAATTTTAAGAGTATTGCCCCTTATAAACACATGGATTTATTTATCTGTTCAATAGTATGTACAGGAAAGAGCCAGTCCACACCTGGGGAACTTGATGGGTCTATATAGGATCTCAACTCCCATGTGGCATATAGCTCTCACACAGCCAGTAATCTGAGACACTGACTTCAAAGCTGTGGAACATTGTAGACTAGCAGACTGTTTTAGAGCTCAGAAAAGTGAGCAAAGGACTTTCCTCTCAAAGGTCTGATTTTTTTGTAACAACCACACTCAAACTGAAGACCTTGTTCACTAGTCCAAAAATGAGCCCCCAGAGCAAGCACGTAAAATACAAGTATTTGGAACGGAGCCATCATCTGGCCAACTTACGTGGAACTGGTCTGAGGCTGTTCAAATGCTTCTTTTGGGATCTTAAGGCCAGGGTTTCGCTTCTTGCCTATGGGGAAGGACAGAAGGAAAAAGTTAAAGTCCACCTTACCGCAAAAGAGCCAGGGAAGAGACTTCCAAGCAAAAGGAGAAAGGTGTCAAAGGCACCTGCTCTCACCTCCAGGCTCAGAATACAACTTGCTAAGGGAGCAGTCACTCGGGGACAGGGGCCAGAGCATCACACAGCTTCTCAAATGCAAGCTGGGCCCAGAAACGGCAATGCTCCAGGCTCAGGTGAGCATATCATGGTGAAAATGTTTATTCTTGCTGGGTGTATGCCAGCAAACACTTGCCTACATGAGGGAGACCAGGGCTTAATCCCCAGGGCTGAAGAAGAAATGTCAGCTCTTTTGCTAAAGAGGTGGAGCCTTCGTACCTACTGAAACACTGTCACACTAACTTCTTTGGTTGTTCTTGTATACAGCAACCATGAGGGCAGAGGACACTGGGACTAAGGTAAGACATTTTGGTTGTTCATTCATTTTCATTTTAACTGCAAGAAAATGTCGTCCCCCTGATCTCGATATCCTACAGTTTTCTAAATCGGAGAGAAGTTGTTAGCGACAGTGGAAATGAACACAAAACACTTCTCGACACTGGGTCGTGGTGGCGCACGCCTTTAATCCCAGCACTCGGGCAGAGGTGGGTGGATCTCTGAGTTGGAGGCCAGCCTGGTCTACAGAGTGAGTTCCAAGACAGCCAGGGTTACACAGAGAAACCCTGTCTCAAACAAACAAACAAACAAACAAACCAAACTAACTCACTCCTCTGCTGTTCTATCTGCACTCTTCCTCACCTACCTCTGAGAGGCTAAAACACTGAAGAGAAAGAGTCTGCCTAACTACCCGGAGCATAAAATGATACATTGACTCTGCTCTAAAAAGGACTAGGAACGTGCAATGATACATTGACTCTGCTCTAAAAAGGATTAGGAGAACAGCCTGGATCGTGCCTGGAGGTTATCGCTTCCGTGGGGTCCAGATGGGAACTCAGGCTGCTGTTGTTGTTCATCCCTGGGCTGAAACTACGGGAGCATTTGGCTCAGGTACCTTTGCTGATGAGTCAGAAAGACCAGACTATGAAATGTCAGATCAGGAACCAGACTGGGAAAGTCAGTCATGTTAAGGACCTGGGAGTTTCTTCCTTGGTGTGGATCACAGGTATTTGCGCTTGGCAGAAGTTGAAGCAAAGACACATATGATGCCTACGTTCTTGTTTCTTTCCTCTGCTCCCCTCTGTATTCCAAAGTGGGTGCATCAGTGCTGATACAGGCCCTGGATGAGATCCCAGTAGACCCTAAGGCATAAAACAACTTAAGAAATGTGTGGTTTCTGCATGAAAATGAACTCAGTGGTGTCTTCAGCATCACAGAATGGTCAATGACATCACTAGCAACTGTGTTGAAGTGTCCTGACACCCAGGGTTCCACTATTCTACCAGGGCCAGAGGAGTAAGATGGGGGACCACAGAATTGTGAGTTTATAAATCACCAGGTTATGTCTCTGACCAAATGACCTACAGACTGCCTTTTTTACAAAACACTTCTTTTTAATTCTATGGGTATGAGTGTTTCGCCTGCGTGTATGTCTGTGTACCACATGCATGCCATGTCTGAGGAGGCCAGGGGGTATTGTATTCCCCCTAAAACTAGTGTTACAGGCTTTTGGGAGTCAGCTTTTGAGTGTTCAGAATAGAACACAGGTCCTCTAGAAGAGCAGAAAGTGCTCATAACCACAGACAGGCTTTTAACTCTCAGTTTCTCCTCTGTTGTAAAATCCAGAATAACATCAATATTTACTTCTCTAAACTAAATGTAAAAAATCAAACCAGACAGAGCATATGAAAAATATCGAGACAGCCAAAGAACCCTTCCATTATGATCATAGGGAAACAATCTATGTGTCTTATTTCAAAAAAAAAAATAGTAAGAAATCCATGATTAAAACAGGTTATGTTATTAGAACCCTAAAACAGAGTATAATTGAGCTCATTCTATCTATACTTTTAAAAATTCGGAATCTAGATCAAGTCAGCAAGCAGTGTTAAGGCAATGCTGATCAATAATCAGCAAGATCAATGTTGATTAATAATCAGCAATCACAAAAAAAAAAGCCTTTGGGGAACACCTTTTAAGTAAAGTTTTTCTCAACTCTGTCTTCATTTCTTTCTAGTGAAGGATCGATCAGTGTTACAACCATGATTACTCCCTCCTCCTGAATCTCAGAGGCCACTTAGCATATATTTATGAAGTTAATCAGCCCTATACAATGTGAACTGACAATGTATAGAACTTTTACTGTACTGTGTCTGACACTGAGATCCCAAACACACACACACACACACACACACACACACACGGCTAGCTTAACCCTGATGAGCGCCAATTCTGGGAGTCCCCATCCATGAGTCTCTGCAGCAAGACAAGCAGATGCAGTTGGAGAAGACTTGCTCCTGAGAGAGCCCAATGCCCTGCTTCAAATCATGACAAATGGCTAGCAACACAAACAAAGGGGTAATCAGGAAAGCACAGCAAAGATCACCTGAGAGTTCTGCCAAAAAAAAACAAAAGTAAATATATCCTGCCTGGAGTAAGGGCTCCCGGTGGTCATTCAGTGGAATCTTAGGCAGAAGTTACTCATCTTCGATGCTAACTTGGGTCCTATATGTCAGGTGTGAGGAAAAATCACTGTTTAAATTTAGAGGAAAATTACCATTTAAAATGCTTAGCACATTGGGATTGATTCTTAAGCAGCAACTAGTTATAACACCATAACACAACAAATTATCAAAATATCCATCTAAAGACAGAAAGACTTGGAGGAAGCAAGTAAGAGATGGAGGAAGAGAAGGGGGTGGGGATAGATCTTTGGGGACAGAAACCAATGGAGTAGATGACCAAAACAATAATACAGCCTGCTCTTGGCTCTCCCTCAACTTCCCAAGAACACCCAGTACCGTACACCACTCTGCCCCTGAATTTGCAGCCTCTAGTCTCCTCTGGCACCTCACTCTCTACAAGTTAGAGATTTTCACAGTGTTCGAAGTTTTCACAAGGGTCAAATTTCAAACCATTCAACTCCTGACAGCAACCAGAATAAACCTCAGGAGACACAGAACCCAGCTGAACATCACTTAGAAAAGTGTCCCTTTACTTGAAGATGTAAATCAGGTAACCTGTAAACCACACACGTCTTTGCCTCCTTCCAGAACTTACTTGACCATCTCCAGAAGCTTCATTGGCTCCCAGGAGGTCTGCAAAGCTGCAGACTTGGGGCTGGCAGAAGGAACCCCCAGCAGAAGCCCTCTTTTGCTAAGCTCCAAAGCCGGCACGCTTCTGCTGGAGGCAAAGAACAGAGCAGGCTCCACCTCCTGCTCGTGTGTAGTAGCAAAACTCCACAGAGTTCATTGTTCCGGGGCAGTGGAAGTCACTCAGGGAGGCAGAAGGTTAGCACACCCATTCAGACACCCAGGGGTGGCATTGATCATTAACCAGTCCCGCAGTTATAAATCCCTGAAGTAACTCTGGGAGCCCAGTGCTCTAAGCCTTTGATAAATGGCTCTTTCATTTCCTAACAGAAAGAAAAACAATAGGTGGTCGGCTTCCAGCTGTGTTTATTTCAGGGCAATCTGTTCCCTCAAGGAGGCTGCCAACACCTCGTGCTCATATTTAACACTGGGGTGGGGGGAGGTAGGAAAAAAAAAACGGGAAGGAGAGAGATGAATAACAAAGTTAACTGGTCGGGAACATTAATTGACCTTTCCTTTGATAATACAAACTAGAAAATGTTAAAATCAGAAAATAGGCTTCACCTTAGGTGAAAAACGGAATACAGGGTTTCTCAGAGGGAAACTTGTCTGCTTCTTGTATGCCCTTTTCTTGGTACAGACTGGAAAGGGGGGAACCAGCTTGACTGAACACACACAGACACATTGTGTTTCATCAGCATGTGCACGCCAATGTGTGTTTGTATGTACGTGTGTGTGCGTGTTTGTGTAGGGAAAAAAAAAAACAGTTTCTCTGAAAACAGTACCCTCCCAGCACACACTGAGACTCGGCTACATTCATCTTTCATCTTTAAGCCAAAGCCAGGTCATGAGAATTCAGACCAGAAGCAAAATAGTACTGGGCTGAAAAAGAAATTTTTAGAAAGAAAAAAAAAAAAAATTACTAGGTCACATAGAAACGTCTTAGCATTGAGTGTACATAAAATGACGGGGTACAAATGAGGTCTAGCCCAGCACCCGCTCCAAGGCGGTAAGCACAAAAGCCTTTTCTGATGTGTCTTATTACATAAAATCGAGGGCTATGCTCTGGTGCCAACCCAAACAGCACACAGCCCCACAAGGCTGGCAGAAGGTGCCACCCTGAGATAAGCGGGTGTCTCAGAATTTGTCAGCTCCACTGAAGTTGGCGGGCAGGATTCTGGGGGTCTGCGGCTACAGTCATGGCTTCCCAAGAGGAAGAACTGCGGGTGGCCGGTGCCAAGTTTGCTTTTTCTAGTGTGTTTCCTGGTGTGAATGGGGCTTCTAGCCAAGTTCCTGGGGACCTGGAGGCCTTGGCTGCCCTCTCCCTACAACTTGCATCTGGCCTCCTGTTCCAAGTGTAGCTGGCAACAAAGCTCACAGAAAAGTGTCATTAGATGCCATTAAACTACAAGGAGCATATGCAAAGCAGCTAGCGGAGGCCAGGGGAGGCAGAAGGTGCAGAGATAAAGCTGCCTTTACAAAAGCCACTAGCTGGGCAGTGGTGGCGCACGCCTTTAGTCCCAGCATTTGGGAGGCAGAGGCAGGCTGATTTCTGAGTTCAAGGCCAGCCTGGTCTACAGAGTGAGTTCCAGGACAGCCAGGGCTACACAGAGAAACCCTGTCTCGAAAAACAAAACAAAACAAACAAAAAATCCACTGGGAAGAGGACACAAAGCCTCTACCAACACAACTCCACGAACCACATGCTATGCTGCATGTGACTAAGACTCTTCACGGAGTGCAAAAGTGCAAAATTGGGGGGGGGGGGATTACACAAAGTTTAGAAAAGAAAAATTGGAAAGCTCATTTGAAAACTTAGAATCCCATTAATTAAGAAGGCAGAATGAATCTGTTAGCAGCGTGCCCATCCCTACATGGTCCCCACTACAGGGAGAGTTCCAGCTGCTACCAGGTTCAACCCTCTGAATTCAGCACACTCACGGAAACCTCTCATGCCTTTCCCCCATACTATAAAACAGCTCCCATGACCACCACTCATTTACGTCCTCAGCGTATTATCTCGGTGCTTTTAGGTTCACGTTAGCTTATTACTGGCGTACAGTCTGTCTTCCCCTCAAGAATATAAGCTCCACGGTGGCAAAACTTTTGTCCAGTGTTTCTCATCATAGATATCTGTTTACTGAATGTTTGTTGTCCTTTTTGTTGCTGTTTGATCAGAGAGGGAGGGTGGGAGGGAGGAGAAAGAGAAGGAAGAAAAGGAAGGAGGGAGGGCAGGAAGGAAGGGACGGAGGGAGGGGGAAGGAGGAAAGAAGGAAGGAAAGGAACCAGGGAGTACAAAAAGGAGGGAGGGAGGAAAGGAAGGGAGCAGGAAGGAGGGAGGAAGGGGGAGGAAGAGAAGGAGAAGGAAGAAATGGAGGGAGGAAAAGAATAAGGAAGGAGTGAAGGAAGATGAAAATGATAAGAGAGAGGCAGAGGAGGGGGAGGGGAAGCGTCCTTTGAGCACCCAGTCTCCATAGGCAGAGTTCTTTAAGTACACTGTGTCAGTTGAGTCTGTGGGTGGCCTGGTGTGGCTGTCTGTCAACTCCAGTTTATTTACCTGAGGAATGAATGTTCTTTAAGATCACACTGCAAATGAGTTAGCAGAGCTGGGGTCTTGGTTTATTTTCCTGATGTGATAGCATAGCGGGGGACACAAGCAAATTAAGAGAAAGGCCTTACATCAGCTCACAGTTCAAAGTAAAGTCCACAGTGTTGGGGAAGTCTGGACAGCTGGAACGTGACACAGCTGGCCACACTGTAGCAGTTAAGAGAGCTATAAAGACATGCATGCTACTGCTGGCTGGCTGGCTCTGTTTTATGCAGTGCAGGTTCTCTTGCCCAGGTGATAGTCCCATCCACAATTAGAACTGGTCTCCCCACAGCCATATAACAGAATCAAGATAGTTCCTTAAAGGAACTCCCAGGGGTCCATTTCCCAGGAGACTCTGGATCATGTTACATCGACAGTTACCACAAGCCATCACAAGTAGGATTTGAAATACAGTCTCTTTTTCCCTCCATTAATTAATTAATTTATTCACTTTACATCCCAGTAGATAACAGTCCTCCTCTCCCCCCAAGTCCCTGCCTCACACAGCCCTTCCCCCACCCTCCCCTCCCTTTCTACAATCTTACAATCTTAAAGATGATTCGACTTGAGTTGGGTTTCTTTTCCCCTTTCCATATTTCACTCCCTCCCTTCCACATCTATACTTTAAAACAAAAAAATTTTTTTTTAATATGAGGTTAGCAGAATGTGTTGTCAGGGACACCTCGTGACTTCCAATGACACTGTCAGAAGTCCTGCCTTGTGTGGCTTGTGCTAAAATTCCATTTCTCAACAGCTCACACATATTGAAACCCATGGTCAGTGTATCCACCAACTGTGGGAGCAAGTGCAGCTCTACAGGCTCAGGATTTCTAAGAGTGTGGCCTCAAAACACTCCCTCTCGTACACACACACACACACACAATTATTTTAAGCTCCACAGTAACTGAGATTCCAGCCAGAGTCAAGAACCACTTGCCCAGCAGAGTCTGTCTAAATAAAGTTTTTCAATCTCACCATTTCTCACCTAATGCTAAAACTCCTGCCCTCCTAGGCGCCTGATACTTCTCCTACAACCTAACAAGTTGTAAGAGTCGTAAGCCTTGTAAGAATTAAATTCCAGGAGGCTGGAGAGGGGACTTAGGTGGTTAAGAGCACACACTGCTCTTCTAGAAGACCAAAGTTCATAGCCAGGCTGTGGTGGCACACGCCTTTAGTGCCAGCACTAAGGAGGCAGAAGCAGGAGAATCTCTGAGTTCGAGAAGAAAATGTCTCACAGAGAAAGTGGTTATGGGTAGCCTTTAATGACTGACTTGGGGGCACAAGAGAGTTCACTATTGTGATGGTGTATCTCAGCTGTCCTCCTGACTGGATCTCTAACCAACTAAAAGAAGCATCTCCGGGTGGGTCTATGAGGTCATTTCCCAGAAGAAAGGATGAACAAACTAAGGAACCCTCTCTCTTCCCCTTTCTCACCCTTTTCCCCTCTCTTCACTCCCCCACCCCCACAGTGAGCAAGTATGAAGAGATTTGGAGGGGAAATCGGACCTTCTTTTGCCCCCTCACCTTAGTAGAGATTGACTCTACTATTGCCATCGACGATTCTGCTATCCTTAACTGACATCAGAACCCAGCTTCTTGGGTGAAATGAAGGACCGGAAGATCTCCAGGGGTCTTCCAGATGCCACTGTAATCCAGGTACTACTGAGGCACTTGTGCCAATGAACAGAGCAGCTACCAGCCCTCAGTCTCTCCAGCATGGAGACAGCTGGATTACTTATTCAGCCCTTACCGAGTAAGCCAATCTAATCTAGAACTCCTGTGAGGTATATTTATTCTGTGGGCTCCGCTCCTCTAGAGAATCCTGACTGATAAGCATCTTCACCCTCCCCCCCCATCATCATTGGGATAATCTTCTTGTGCATTGTGTAAAGATTGTCTTGGTATTATTCAAATGTTTTCTGTACCCGCAGAGTGCTAAGTACTGCCAGACTTTGGTATTGTTATTCTTATTGCTCAGCACCTGAGCCATATTTTGTAAACATTCTTCTCCATCACCTTCTGATTGGTTTAACAAAGATCTGATATAGCAGGACAGAAAAGAAAAGGCAGGACATCCAGGCAGAGGTAGGAACTCTGGGAAAGATCAGGCATGGAGAGATTTACCAGCCAGAATCGGAGGAAGTCTGATGTACTGGGAAGAAGGAGAAGTAACTGGCCATGTGTCAAACGTGGATTAGTATAAACGGGTTATTAAGTTATACAAGCTAGTTGGGAGCAAGCCTAAACTGTAAAGCTTAAGCAGTCATAAATAAATATAAGTCTCTGTGTCGTTATTCAGAAGCTGGGTATCAAGACAGATCACTGATATACCTTTATCATTATCATCACCATCACTACCATATCACCATAACAACCATTATTATTCTTACCATCATCATCAACACCATCACTATCATTATCACCACCACCACCAGCAGCAGCAGCATCCCCATCATCACCATCATCGTCCCTATACTGTATCCCATAAACAAGCATGTAACTAATAAGATGAGTTTCAATCAGAAGAACTAAATGAAAAAATACTGGAAGAACATCGGACAGATGATGGGCAAATAAAGCTCGACCATGCGCTACAGGAAAATGGGAAGATCTGAAAGTAGAGAAGATGAACAAGGCAGACAAGGAAACAAGAAAACGGAGGGAAAAAAAGCAGCCAGGCAAGAACGCTTGAAGAGGAAAAGAAGAGCCTCTGGTAAACAGGGAATTGTGGTCCAGTCAAAGAGGATGGCGGAATGTAAGCACCCAGAATGCTTCTCTTACAGTTACCGTGTGCTGGAGCACTTTTTTTTTTAGACTTGGTGAGTTTGAAGTATTTTCTGTCCTGTTAGCAATTTGGTGCTGACTACATGCTCTCGAAACAGCACAAATGCCGGGCGGTGGTGGCGCACGCCTTTAATCCCAGCACTTGGGAGGCAGAGGCAGGCGGATTTCTGAGTTCGAGGCCAGCCTGGTCTACAGAGTGAGTTCCAGGACAGCCAGGGCTACACAGAGAAACCCTGTCTCAAAAAAACCAAAAAAAATAAATAAATAAATAAATAAATAAATAAATAAACAGCACAAATGTAAATAAATCCCAGCAAGGCAAGGCTCTCTCTACTTGTGGTCTAGACCCAGTGTGAAGGGAGGAGGCTGGCAAGGGCCCTGTGGGGAATCCCCATCTCGGGGCTACATCTTCTTTATTTATGGGCTACTCTGTTCACGAGCCATTATCAAAAGGAAGTGTGTGAAAAACAGCTCTCTGAAAGAAAAATAGAGAAACAGGTTGCGAAGAAATTCAGGGATGAGGTTATCTTTTCAAAATGCACACCAAGTTTTGAAAGAGTTTTAAAAGGATTCATTTTTTTTAGATATAAACACTGGGATGTTTACAATGGTGTGCTTCTAGAATTTGCTTCAAAATAATATGGAGAGGACTGCAAACTGGAGATTCAAGTGAAAAAGGATTAGCTATGAGCTGGTAACTGGTGAAGCTTGGTGATGACAGTGCATAGATTATGTTACTTTTGAGTGTATCTGAAATGTATCAAAATGTAAATAACAATGAAACTGCGCTCCCTTGGGTGGTCTTCATTTCCATAAGGCAGGAAGAACAGGCTTTCCTCTTCCTCCATGACTAGGCCAGTACCTCAATGCCTAACACACTTATTCTGTTCTGGGCCAAAGCTGGGAAACTGGCCTCCTTCTGGGTCTTCTTAATTCAATGCTGAAGGGCAGAAAAACCGTGACATCTAGCCCTTTCTCTGGGTCATGGGTCTGCAATACCTCATGCTCCCTGACAATAAAAAAACAAGACAGTAAAGAAATAGTAGCAAGAAAATATGGCAGTACTTTTTAATCCTGTAACTCAAACTCTCCAGCTAAAACAAACAAACACAGTCTAATCCTTTGCCCTGTCCTGCTATCTATATAGAGAAGCCAGGCGTCAAAGTGCATCCTGGGTAACGGACCACATCAGCTTGTCTTTCATTCTGCTACATATTCCCTGGCTTTGTGTGTCACTTAATGGTGACATGTTTATCTAGGGGTCCATGATGTCCAATTTCACAGCAAAGACTGAAGAATGACTCCTGGAAAGCCATAGAACTGAAATATGAGATTCTCTGGAAAGAGAAAGCTAATCTATAAAAGCAAATTACTTATTTTCAACATGGTTCACTTTGTACTAGTGAACTACTATTTTAATAGTATTTCAGAGCCTCACGTAGCTGTTAATGAGAACATTCCTCAGTCCTATAAAAAAAAAAAATCAGACGCCTCCAGTCTGTACTCCTGAATGAATCATGATCCCTGTAATTAACAAATATCACTTCAGGCAATGTCACAGCTCAATGTGTCAAAAGAAGTTGCGTTCTCTAGTCTTGGGCAATAAGTCTAGAAACTGTTTTGGGTAGTCACCTTCAGACATGTAAACCAGCTCATCTCCAAGACTGAACACAAGCAGAAAATACACTATAAGAACAGTCCTCTACTGTCTATATGATCACAGGGCCGAGCGAAAGGTAGAGATAGGTTCATATATGTTCCATAGTGTCTCATACATACTGGTACCTAAAGATTATTCCCAACATGGTTACCATGTCTGATCAAAAATGTAAGGGCTGGAGAGATGGTTCATTCAAAAAGAGCACTCCATGTTTGGTTCCCAGAAGCCACATAATGGCTCAGAACCAATTGTAACTCCAATTCCAAGGGCTATAATATGCCCACTTCTAGTCTTCAATGGCACTGCATTCATAATGCATAGACATACATAGACATAAAATAATGATACATATACATTTTATTTTTAAATGTTATATATGCACATACAAAAGTATGTATATTTTTAAACATACATATGCACATACAAATATATATATATATATATATATATATATATATATATATATATATATATATATATAATATATATATGCAGATGGTTTATTTAATTATTCCCGGATATAATAATCTTATAAGATTTCCTTTATATTGTGAGTTTTTTGTTAAACGGTTTATTTTTTTTATCTTAGGTGTATGAGAGTTTTACCTGAATCCCTGGTTCCTGCAGAGGTCAGAAGAAGGAAGGCATCAGAGCCCCTGTAACTAGAGTTACAGATATTCATGAGCTACTATGTGTGGTCTGAGAACCAAACCCAGGTCCTCTTAGCCACTGAGTCATCTTCTAGAACTACACTGTATATTTTGAACGTATTGACTATCACTGATGTTACTAATAGGAAACAGACATTCTTATTGTTAGAGAACAAGATGGAGGTTTGAGGGAGGTACCCTAGATTTATGTAGGGTGATGGGCTGTAGCAGGATATTTATTCTGCTACATTGTATTCGCAGTGGAGCTTGGTGATTAGGCAGTAGAAGAGGAGGTGGAGCTGAGAGAAGAAGAGAAGAAGGGGAAGGGAGAAAGAGAGGAAGGGGAGGAGAAGAAGGAGGCTATGGACCATGGAGAACCACGGATGGGTCAAAAGCTATCTTGGGTAGCAACTTCTATCAAAAAGTTAGATATTGAGTAACAACTCTAATTGTGTGGGCATCTTGTTGATTGAGCAGTTCTAAATATATTAATCCTTTAGATAACCATTAAGCTTTAAGGGTCTCATTTCTACCAGGTACTGGGAGGATGGCAGATATTGTCTGTGGTTCAGCTGAGCTTTGTGGATGCAGTGTAGGAGATTGGCAGAGCCATCTCTCACGCTGGCGTCCCATGGGTGCCAGGGCCTGAGCATCTAGCTAGCCGGAGCCCTGGTCAGAGCCAAGGAGCAGCAGGAATATGGCAGCTGCCCCGGAATAAGCCAGACCAGGCGCCGTTTTCTAAATATCACCCCTTCAGGGTGTGATGATTTTTAAATCTTCAACAAAGTTTTTGTATGCAGTAAATTGGAATACAACTTAACAAGACCCTGTTTTTAAGCGGGGGGTGGTGTTAGGAGGAGCTGGTAGAAAAGGACTCATTAGCTCTGAGAACATTCATTCTTACAATGGGAATAGCAGCACCCACTGCAGCAGATCTAAGGCAGCTAAGCAACATTTGTACTTAACACCGGATACACAGAAGCTGGAAAAACCAAAGCTGAATTAGCAAGCAAGCAACACTGCTGCTCTGTGGTTGGTACTGTGTTGTGAACAAATGGTGGTCCGTGAGAAAACATGATTGAAAACTTGGATTTCTTAGGAATTTATTATATGTAACATGGTGTCTTCAGTAGTCCCCATTTCATGATCACAGCAATTCTGGGAAGGGTTATTTCTACTGTTTCAAGGACCCGCTCCAGGTACAAAGAGCTGCTACACATACAGACAGGTGACGTCCCCATATAACACAATCGCATTTCAGCTCAGGTTGTTCTTCATCACGAGGCTACTTGTGGGAGGGTTGTTGCAGAGCTGTGTCTGTGCTGTATATACATCCCAGGAGCCACAGAGAACTGCTGTGGAGAAGGTCCACAGTGCGGGTTTTCTACTTCTCTGGCATGGCTTCTCCAGATACCACATGCAGGTCATAAAGAAGTTTGCCAGGGGTTGTAAGGGCAAGACCAAGGTCTGCCAAGAGACTCTAGACTCAATTAAAAAAGACATCTACTACCATGGGCTATGCTTAAGGTATTTTAACCTTTCTGGACTTTTAATGTGTCCCATCCCATCCTCCCTCACCCCCCACCCCATGCAAGAATGGAAAACATTTGGTCAGTCAACCAGGTAATTGGCTCAGTAATTGATGCTCTGGCATTTAACAGGAGTACTTTATCAGCTTCACAGATGTGGTCGTGTGGATGGCTGCTCGAGAGTAGCCCCCTGGCATCCCTATTGGACGCCACACCCTCTCCCAGAGGGTGTTCTAATGATGCTGAGCAGCCTGGTCCAACATAAATTACTTTAGCAGGAAAGTAGGTGAGTGTTTGAAAGCTGGAACTATAACTGGTGACTGCACGTTGCTGGGTCTTGGGGAATGTTTGTGTCCTGTCTGCTCGGAATCCCAAGGGGCTCTGGTCTCTTAACAGATATGATGACTGCGTTATCCTGCAGCAATCTCCATCTACCTGGACCTTCTGGGTTCCTATGAGTGGAGTCAATTGTCCCAGAACAGACTAAACACCAAGGGTCACTATCGCTATCACTCACATCCGGCTTCACGGTGGACATTCAGAATAAAATAAACAGACTAAACAAAAGGGATTTCTTTCAGTGATCTTTTCATCTTCTTGGTGCATTTCTAAGCAGGAAGATTGCCTATTTCTTCCCAAGAAGTTCCCCCATTTCTAAAAGCAAACAAACAAACACACCCTTTCATCAATTAACATTCTCACTGTTGGCAGCACCCACTATAATTTGGGGGCTCCAAGTTAGTGCTCTGGAAAACAACTGAAAAATCACTTTTTCAGGGTGGTTCCTTCGTCCCTCGCCTATACATCAACTGCATACAGATGAGACATATTCTCAATTTAAGTTTAACACAAGGCTCGTTGTGAGCACCTTCACTGAGGCGTCATAGAAGTAAAAAGGGGAAAATCTGCTGACCTGCCAAAACCACAAATTATATACAAGAAATCAGAGAACACAGTAGATGGAGGAAAAAAAAATAAAGATATAATGAGAGTTTAGATGCTTGACTTTTTTTGTACATGTGTTATTACTTTATATGTATATATTTATGAATGTATAAGATACATAAATATATATTATCTAAATATATGCATAATAACTAAATAAAAATATATAGAATATATAAAAATATATTTATATATAATGGAAGGATCGCATATATGATATATATCATAAATGTATATGTATGCATACATATATGAGTGTATATACATGTGAATATATATTAAATTTGAGTAAGAGTCAAAGAAAGAATCCATTGGGGGAAAGGTCAAAAGAGGCCAGACAGACACACTGTTTACAGTAGGCAAGTTAGAGAACCAACCTAAATGCCCATCCACAGACGATAGATAGTAAAAACATGGTATATATACACAGTAGAGTATTACTCAATCCTAAAGAATGAAATGATGTCATTTTCAGAAAATGGACAGACCTGGAGATCGTGTTATATGGAACAGACCAGATTCAGACAAACACCACGTTTCCTGTCATACGCATAATCCAGATGTTTAAAATGATATGAAATAGGAGACCATCATCGGTTGAGGGGCAGAAGAGAATAAAAGCAGGGAATGAGAAGATAGTCAAGGTAATTATGTATACGAGTGAAATCTTATAATAAAACTTACTATTTAGTGCAATTAAAAAATAGGATATATAAATGGTTTTTAAAATCAGAAATAAAAAAAAAAAAAAAAAATTGGCAGAGTCAGGAATATCACCCAGTCAGTAAAGAGCTTGGGAAACAAACAATCTCAGTTCCTACTCCTGCATAAAAGCCAGATGCAGATACAGTGTGTGAGATCTGTGATCTCAGCACTCATGAAGCAGAGGCAGGAGGATGTCTGGGGCTCCCTGGCTAGCTGGGCTAGAAAATGGGTGAGCTCCCCATCCAGGGAAAGACTGTATTTCAAAAAAAATGGAGGAATACATCGGATTTTGATTTCTGACCTTCATGTGCAGTGGACACACACACCATGTGTTCATGTGCTATTGAACACAGCATGAGCAAATGTTCAGTAAAGGGGTAGGCTCTGGGAAAGTAATTTCTATACAAAACGGAAAACGGGTGAAAATTGTGACAATATAATTTCCATGTGAAGTGAAGCCGGGAGTAAAGGAAAGCCAGGAGAGGTGTTGAATGTTGACACGAACCAGCATGTTCCACCAAGATTTCTCCTGGGTTCCTAGAAAACATCATACTACAAAATGTCTGAAATGGGCAGATGGGCCAGGAAAAGAGTTTCATGTGACACGGTACCCAGTCCTCCTACGACGAAGCAAGAGATGCCACATGAGAAGCAGAGGAGAAAAATGAAACAGGCAGCTATGCTGCACGCATAGAAAGCAGCTGGGCCCTAAAACGTCCTCAGCTCTCCTTCTAGCCGCCTCTATGCCACACCTGAGCACCAGGATACCTGGAAATAAGTGACTCAGAAACAGTTCCCAGCCAAAGACTGTCCCAGAATCTCAAAGGTCACATACAAGAGGTCACATGACAGATTTAAAGAGCTCTCGTCTAAGCTGTACATAAAACATGATCAGTGTGTGTGTGTGTGTGTGTGTGTGTGTGTGTGTGTAGATATTTGTTTGCATGTTCACTAGTGCGCATGTGTGGAGAGGCAAGAAGACAACCCCAGCCTTTATACCTCAGGTTCTATCCACTTGGCCTGGTGTTCTCCAATCAGGCTAGACTAGCTGACCGGCAAGCTCCAGGGATCTACCTGTCTCTGCCTCCCCATCACTTGAATCAGAAGCACAGTATCATGAGTCTTGGGGTTCAAACTTAGACCCTCATGCTTCCAAGGCAAATGCTTAAATGACAGAGCCCAAAAATGAACATTGTTTTTTTTAATTAATTTTTTTTTCTATAACCTCCCAGTTCAGGTTGGTTTTGATTCTTTTTTTTTTTTTTTTTTTTTTTTTTTCCAATAAGCATTTCACTTATTGAGTCCTCAGGAAGTATAAGCTTTCTTTAAAAGATTTCTCTCTCCTGCCCATCTTTATGTTCCCAACTCTTCTCACTGCAAGGTCCAAAAGAAAGAAGAGTAAAAAGGAATTTTACAAGCCAGGCATGGTAGCTACGCTTTTACTCCTTTAAGGATGATGGATCTCTGTGATTTGGAGGCCAACCTGGTCTATGTAGTGAGACACAGGATAGCTAGGGCTATGTAGAAAAAACTGTTTTTCTCTATGTAAAGAAAAGCTATGCAGTTAGAGCGAGAAAGCTAAGGGGTTAGAAAGAGAAAGGGAGAGAGAGAAAAAGAAACACAGAGAACAGAGATAGAAGAAAGACAGCAGGGGTAGGGGAGGGGAGGAGAGGGGAGGGGAGGGGAGGGAAGGGAAAAGAGAAGACCCAGCATCTCTGCTGAGCACTGCCAAGACAGCTTTCTTCTTCCCTGTCAAAAAATAACATTCTCTGAATTTGCATACATTGTTTAGTCTTTGTTTCTATGTTGTACCCTTGGATCAGAGGCTTTGCTAAGCAATAGCAAAAACAAACAAGCAAAAGGAAGGAAGGAAGGAAGGAAGGAAGGAAGGAAGGAAGGAAGGAAGGAAGGAAGGAAGGAAGGGGAAGAAAGGAAGGAAGGAAGGAAGGAAGGAAGGAAGGAAGGAAGGAAGGAAGGAAGGAAGGAAGAAACTGAAGCCAATATCATCCCAGGGGATGAGACTCTGAAAAAATCCTGTTCTTCACAGGGTGCCAAGGGGTAAAGAAAAGGAGGAGCTTCCAGGCAGCCATGGATAGTAAGTGCCAGGCCCATAGGGCTTCACAAGATGGAAATGAAGGCAAATGCACATTGACGAGCTGAGGGGAAAAAATGCAACATCCCAGAAGGACATTGCATCCTTTAAAACTTAAAAATATATATATAATTGATACACACACAAGTCTTACAAATGAATAAGAAAACCCAGAAGCATCAGCTTATAATTCTCCAAACACCTCTGACTGGAGAAACAGTGCAGTGGGAGAGAGGATGGGCTTAGGTCCCCGAGTTGTCTCACAGTACGTCCAGAATGGTTACATAAGATTACTTCAAGAAACTGCTAAGGTTCCATGGTAGTCCTGAACCTCCACTCCCCTCCATGGGTGCCCGGAATGAGCATTTGCTGATGTTAGGGCATTTCTCAAATAAAACAAGTAGCCACTGATGGTGTCTCTCTCTTTCATGCAAAGCACTTCCTGTTCTGGATACACAGGCAGAGGCCGTTGTCATAGCTGGCCATAACAAGCTTCCTTCTGCACATTTACTCACCCACATTATTTTCAGATTTTTGAACAATTGTCCAAATTCAGGCTGAAACCTAGCTCGGTTTGAGGTAGGAAGGAAAATGGAGACACATACATTCAGCATAGACATAGGTTCAAACCCTGCCAGGATTTACAAGGCAGGGCTCACCATGGGGAAGGTAGGAAGCAGATTAGCTGATATTGAAGGGACTGTAAGCTAACAATGCCACCAAAAGGAAATGAAGAAATAATCTTATCTGCAAGCTGGGTTTCTTCTTGATTTCTACTCTGCATTAGCAGTGAGCGGGGTTGTAAAATACGAAACAACATTATATAGCTCTCCACTGCCTTACCCGCGGCTCCCGGAGATCTCTCCTAAAATATTTCGATTAATTTATAAAATGTTCAAGTGATGTTCCCAGAGGCTTCTGGGAGGACAAATGGAGTAGCCAACTTGACCTAAATGGGCTACAAGAGAGAATAAACCCTTGAGATTGAAAGATTGAATTCCAAGTCTCTTCTCTGCAAAATATGTTCACACTTCCCTGCAAACTGCCCAACACCTATAATTTACACTCTTCTCATGCAATCATGGAGTTGGGGGAGAGGAAGTTAGAGAGATGAATCAGTGGTTAAGAATGCTTGCTTTTGTAGAGGGCCTGGATTCAGTTCCCAGCATCAACCTAGTGGCTCACAGGCATCAATAATTCCACTTTCAGGGGTTCCCAGCTACTGACGCTGTTTTGGAATGTTGTAGAACCTTGGGAAATGGGGACTATTTGGCTGAGGTGGCAACACAGGGGTGGCACCTGGGATTTTAGGTTAGCCCCACTTCTTTCCCAAGGTCTCTGCTGATTTCTCTATGCAGATCCAGAGTCCCAGTGCCAGGCCTTCCCTACCACAAACCTGAGAGCTAGAACAAATCTTTCCCTCCCTTGAGCAATGAGAATATAATAGAGACCCTTCAAGGAATAACCAAGAGTCAGTTAGATGGACGCCCTCTTTCCCAAACACACTTGTCTTGCTTTCCTTCCCATCGGACTCAGAGGAGAATGGATTGATGCTGCTTCCCAATTCAGTATCAAAGTCCATCACTGCGGGGGGGGGGGGGGGGTGCGGGGGGGGGGGGGGGGAGGGAGGAGGCACAGCAGGAGGACCATGAGACAGCGATCGATCACATCACATTCACAGTCAGGGGCCGAGAGACATAAACGCACACATGCTTAGAGCTGAGCCAGCTTTCTCTTACAGGCCTGGAGTGGAGTACCAGGGACTGCTGTTGCCTATTTTCAGTCTGAGTCTTCCTGAACCAATTAAGGCACTCAAGACAATCCCCCCCCCCCTTCCCCGCAGGCACTCCTACAGGCCCATCTGATCTAAAGTCTTCCCAAGGAATTCTACCTTGTGTCAAGCTGGCAACCGCAACACCTAACTTGAGTCTGGGCTCGACTCCTTTGGCCCAGACTGTACCTACAACCTTTAATGTCCTGGAAATATCTTAGTTAGTTTCCTCTGCAATGCACACACACACACACACACACACACACACACACACGAGGGGGGGGTGTGAGACAGAGACAGACAAAGAGACAGACAGAGACAGAGAGACAGAGACACACAGACAGACTGACTGACAGACTTCTGGCATTTTAGCACTATCATCTTCTCACAAACTGTCCCTCATCCCTTATCTCCTCTGCTCTCCCTCCCTCTTACTAGACTACCGAGTTATCTGTGTATTTATCGGCTACTGTGCACGACAGTACCCTTAAATACAAGGCCCAAAGCAAGGCCAGTGCAGTTTCGCCCTGTGCTAACCTCTCGGTTGCATAATGAGTGCAGATGAGAAACTGAACTTTAGAACGAACAAGTAAATAAGCTACAATATTCCAATGAGATCAGAGGGGAGCCGGGTGTGCCTGGGTCCTGACCTGCATTTCCACACTTCCCTCACTGGGCTGTAGCATGTGTGTGGATATAATCTATGCAGCTTTCTCAATGTCTTTCTGCTTGTCTTCCTTCTCCTTCAGAACCCAAGAGAGCTTTCCAGTTAAGTATAGGTTTTGATCAGCTTCCATATAAATGTGACTTGAGAAGTCTTCACCTCTGGGCTACAACAAGTACCTCCTCTGTCTCTAGATACATGTTCTACACAGTCTCTGACCCCTGAAAGCAATAGGGGGCCTATTACATGCATGTCTTGACTGCTGAAGTAAGCAGGGCCCTTTGTGATCAATGAAAAATAACAGACGGGGCTGATGAACAGTCCTGTTAGTCTTCTGGGGCTCTTTTGGTTTTGGGGGGCTTAGGGGATTATATATATATATATATATATATATATATATATATATATATATATATTTTAGATTTTATTTATATGAGTACAGTGTAATTGTTTTCAGAAACACCAAAAGAGGGCATCAGATCCCATTACAGACGGTTGTGAGCCACCATGTCATTGCTGGGAATTCAATTCAGGACCTCTGGTAGAGCAATGAGTGTTCTTTGGTTTTGGTTTTGGTTTTGGTTTTTGGAGACAGGGTTTCTCTGTGTAGTCCTGGCCGTCCTGGAACTCACTCTGTAGACCAGGCTGGCCTCGAACTCAGAAATCCGCCTGCCTCTGCCTCCCAAGTGCTGGGATTAACCACTGAGCTATCTCTCCAGCTCCCTGTTAGTCTTTTGGACACAAAAGATCTATAAGATACATTTCAAAAGGCATCTGATGGGAACAAAAGTCTTGGTCCTAGCTGTGACCGCTGGACCAAATTTCCCTTCTTCCCTATACCAACCCTCTTATCCCTCCAACTTCTTGGGATTTGATTGACAGTTGGAGCTCTGGAGGGAGTGGATAACAGAAATGTGAACTGAGCAGCAATATGCCTTGTCACTCAGGCCATACGAATCAGTGGATTCAATGGTGATGGGTGGAAAAACAAACAAACAAACAAACAAACAAACCTAACCGGCTATGGATATCAGCCAATTTCCTTGTCTCAGTCTCCTAGGGCTCTCACAACGAACCTACAATGGTAGGTTCAGGGATAGAGGCCGGGCATGAATATGGAGCCCTCTAATCAATGATCAATCGAAAACAGATAACACGGACTCTCAGAATATGGAGATGAGCCTGCTCTTTGGTGGAAGGTCGCTCACAGGGCTATGTCCATTCAGGAGAGGAGACAGCAGTTCACATTACTACAATTGACACCTACGTCACATACGAGTATATCGGCTCTGCCCATGCTATCTCTTTAAGCACCACTCACTCCCTGAGAACACAAGAATGCCCAATCCACTTCATGAGGCCTTACAACTGTACTTCATACTAGGAGACTGACATACCAAGGACAGTCACCAATGAGGGTACGGCTGGCCCACTGTAAATACTACCACTAAGAAGAAGACAGCTAACTGGAACTATCAGAAATCACAAAAACCCTTTAATACACCTAACCTACCATAACTTACAGCTTACTAGCACACTGTCTGGCTAGAGTATCGGCTGCTGCTCCGCATCAGGAGAAAGTCATAGAGTGAGGCTGGGAGATGGCTCAGTTGGTAAAGTGCTTGTCACACAAGCGTGAGGACCTTAGTTCAGTCACCAGCACCCATATAAAAGAAAATCAGACATATTAATGTATGCCTGTAACGCAGCCCTGGGGAGAGAGAGGAGGACCCCTGCCACTGATTGTCCATCCAGTCTAACTGAAGCAACAAGGTCCAAGTTCAGTGAAAGAGCTTGTCTCAAGTCATAGGGCAGAAAACAATTGAGGAAGTCAATCAATGTTGACCTTCTACCCACTTCCTACACACGCAGCCACACATAGGTGAGCGGACACGCAAGCATGTTCACATACGTGTGCATATGCACGTACACACACACACAGAGGGCATCATGTATCGACAGCTGAGGGAAAAACGCAAATTCAAAACTCAAAGTGCTATTTCCAGTGAATGTCTACGATTCTTTTCACACCATCATTAATTAAGTCAAGAAATCACTATCGTATGTCAAGGGTTATCTGTAGTTTTACATATGCTTGTCATTCAAAAGCATCCAGCCAAATCAAAGACCGAAGGACTCCGGTCAAGGCTCCGATCAAGAACTGGCTCAGGAAAACAACAGCCTACCATTCCGATGTCCGATGTCCGTGACCCCGCCCTGGCATTTCTATGTGAAGGCTAACTCCCTGGGAGAGAAGAGAGGTGTGAAGATCAGGATGCCAGATCATTGTTTCTAGGGTGTCATCTCTTCTTAGTCCTTTCACGAATCTGGGATCGGGAACACATGACTGCATATGCATACCATGATATTTCATCTCCGTTGTAAACTTGATTACATTTGGGATCATCTAGGTGATATACCTTTGGGAAGGAGTGTCTTTTCCAGGTATCTCTGGAGAGATTTAAGAGAGACTCAGCTTAAATGTGGGCTGGGCTGGGTTCCCAGACTGAATAAAAAGGGGAATTGGAGAACGCTAAGCAGATCTTCCCCCACCCCTCCGCTTCCTGATTTACTTAGACGTAAGTTCTACTACCGTGGCTATGAGGTTATGATCCACACCTGCCGCCTGTCATCAAGTTACAAAAGGCCATGTCACTGGAAATGCAGGCCAACATAAAACCCTTAGGAAGCCTCTTGTTAGGTCACAGGAGTGAGTAGAGAAACCATACACAAACATACACACTTATAAATATACCTATAGCTACCAGTAACTCAAGCGGACGGACAACCATGCACACTTTAGAACCCAGGAGTTCACGCTTAGAAGCAAAAGAGCAATCAATGAGACTGGGAGAACACTTGCATTTTCTGAAGTAGGGTCTGAGTTCCTGGAAAATCTCGTGTGCTTTATAAACCAAAGATGGAAGATAATGTTAAATTGGAAGAAGGGTGGCTCTAAACTTTCCCTGGGTCACAGTGTGCTCTGAGACAGTAACGATTGCTCACACAACCCCGATTCACCTCTCAGGGTGCTTGTGGGTTTGTGTTTTTATTTTTGTTTTGCCTTCTCTCGGGATTATCATGTCCACAATGCTACACGTGCTTCTTTTTAAGAGTGAGGAAACCTCACTTCAACCCTCCTGAGAGGATTACCCACATACTCATATCTTAACCAGTCTATGAAGGAAAAGATGGGGTACGTCCTTTGATGGTTAATTGATGCCCCATCCCTCCCCACCAGCACTACGAAGGAGTTTCTAAAGGAAAGGAGGGGAGTCCACGAGCCTCCCCAACATGGAAGTTTGCACTAGCTACTGAATTAACCCCCAATCCAGAGTGGGCAGTACAACATAAAACTTCCGAACTTAGATGTTAAACATTTCCCTCCGCCTGCCAGCATCGTCACTGCCTCTGAGCACACTGTGACCCAGGGAAAGTTTCAAACCACCCTCCTTCCAGTTTAACATAGTCTTCTATCTTCAGTTTATAGAGCACGAGAGATTTTCCAGGAACTCAGACCCCTAATTCAGAAAATTCAAGTGTTCTCCCAATCTCGTTTATTGTGCTTTTGCTTCTAAGGCCTTGGCTCAAACACAAATATTTATCTCTATTTGTGACCTTGCGCTGGCTCCCAGACACTGACTTTCAAGCTTCTAAGGCCATTGAGGGGCACTAAATTCCGAATTAGACACGCTGCCTCCTCAGCCCTCATCCTTCCAAAGAAAGGGGGTACTGAGTCAGAGACCCTGCAGGAGGAAAGGAAACAGACACACCAGCTGCCAGGAAGAAGAAATAAATCTGTAGCTTAGAAGTCAAAGAGTAAATATCAAGGTGCCCTGTCACTTCAATGTGCTTGTGAGATCTTTCCCCCATCCTACCAAACACAGCATTCAGAGCCCAAGGAGTTTTACCACCATCTGGAACAGCTGTGGCAATAGAAAGAGACTGGCCTGCCCAGCACTTTAATCCGTGGGGCTACCTCCTTCAACAGTTCTATTTCTCTATCTGAAAAGTCTTACCACAGTCATTTTCAACCCTAGTGGGTCACAACCCCTTTGGAGTCAAATAGCCCTTTCAGGGGCTTTCATATAGCCCTTTCGCATACGGGATGCCCTGCACATCAGATATTTACGGTACAATCCATAACAGTAGCGAAATGAAATTATGACTCCAGATCTCACTTAGAACCCCAGTCAAAGGGTAACTGTGTGGTCAACCAAAAAAGCTTGCTTTTGACAGTAGATAAGGGCACTGTTGAATCCAGAGCAGAGCATGGAGGTATAACATTTGCCTAGCATTCGGAAGCACGGGATTCAGTCCTCAGTATCGTTAAAAAAAGAAAGAAAGAAAAAAAAAAAAAGGTTGGGGGAGCAAAAAGGAATCAAATCATTGCAAGAACTGAGAGACATAGCGATGCCAGTCAACCAGATGATTAGCACATCACTTAGTACAGAATCTATAAGACGACCTTCTGCTCAAATCTCTTTCATTTGTGCAGTGATTTCTATATGCTCAACATTATCCAAGATCATAGACAACAAGAAAAATAATTTACAATGAAATAGCATCCCGCATCCTACGATAAACGTCCATAACACACCACACCATGTGTTCCTCGTCCCTCTCTTCTAATGTCACTCTGGTTTGTCACTCAGCAATAGCCCACTCTGTGTGCATTCAATCGACATTCACATGTGTGCTCTGAGTCGAGGCTTCAGGGGCACTTATTTGCATGCCTTGGTTTTTAAATCTGACGCAGAAGCATCTATTTCAGTCTTGAGAATTAGGGTACACTCAGAAAGCCTTCCTGCTATTACACAATGGAGAGATGAGGGACACGCCCCCCCCCCATAAGCCATTGGAACATCTGCCAGAGATGGGGAATTAGACAGACAAACGATTGAGGAGAAGGGAAATACATCTTCTGAATGCCTTGACTTGGGGGTGACAGGATGGCTCAGTAGATAGAGGTGCTTATTGCCAAGCCTGACAACCCGAGTTCCATCCCAAGAACCCAAGTGTTGGAAGGAGAGAACCAACTCCCACAAGTTGTCTTCTGAACTTTACACGCATGTTGTGGCAAACACTAGACACAAACACACACACATACACACACACACATACACAGAGAGACAGAGAGAGACAGAGAAAGATTGAGATTACTTAATTAATATCTAGAGGCATTATCATATTTTGTATTTTAAAGCATCTTCAATTCTTTCCTGACCAATATTTATTTGTGAATATGGTCTATCATTCTCTAGTCCTCTTGGCTAAAAAAACATCTCATGTCTAGGACTTCATATTTCTTACTGAAGAAAAGAAAGAAAAATTATACCGCTGAAGCTTTAAAAAGTAAAACGTTGCCTTTAAAAATAAATGTAGACTTCCTGAATTCAAAAGGTAAAAAAAAAAAAAAAAAAAAAAATGTGACGTGGGTTTAGTAACACATGCATATAATCCCAGCGGTTGGAACGCTGAGTGGGAAGACCTTGAGTGTTAACGTCAGCCTGGGATGCACAGAGAGTTCAAGATTGACCTGGGTTACTTAGCAAGACACTGTCTCAAAACAAAAACAAAACCAAACGTGATGACAAAAGAAATCACAACTCCTCAAGGAAAAATATTTATTTAAAATTTAGAAAATCAAGCTAGAGGATGGCTTCAGACCGCGTCGGTACAGACCATGTCGGTACAGACCACACCAGGCCAAAGCAGTTCTGCGTAGCAGAGGTTTATTGTTGGAGAAAAGGGCAAAGGTAACTATGAAGAAGGGGGGGCGGGGATAGAGAAGTCAGAGGGGTCTGCCTTTTATTTGGATACTTATGTAGCCAATGGCAGGTAAAGGTAGGAAGCGAGCCAAGTGGATTCTGGGAATGTGTATAGGTTGCCATGGCTGCAGATGTGCAGGTCTCTGTCTCTGAGGGACCAGCCACATGATGGTATAGTATAGAATAGAGTTTATTCAGGGCGTGGGGAGGGGATTTGAGAGGGTAGTAGAGACAGAAAGGCAGAGAGAGAGAGAGTAGAGGCCAGCCATGAGCACATAGAGAGATGGGGGGCAGGGGGAAGCAAGGGAGCAAGAGCCCAAGAGAGTAAGAAAGGAACAAGCGATCTAGAGAGAGAGGAGGGGGCAAGCAGCCCCTTTTATAGTGGGTCAGACATACCTGGCTATTGCCAGGTAACTGTGGGGCAGAGTTTAGACAGAATGCTAACAGAAGTACTCGCCCATTATGTGCAAGGCCCTAAGTTCAAATCCCAGTATCATCATAAGGATGATTGATGATGATGATGGTAATAATAATAAATAAAAAAAATTAAGAAAATCAAGGGAAACATAAGGAGGAAAATTAAAATTACTCAAATTGCATAACTCTGGTAAAACTGATGCGACAATTTTAGCACAGTAAAAAAAAAATTGGCATGGCCAAAAATTTCACACACAAACTTGTAACCATGCTTGTTGACAGATATAGAATGTTCAAGAATCACAGCCATACACAATTGTCCATACAGTGCTCTTAACCCTTAGCATTTTATTGTCAATAATTTCTATAGATGTTTGTTGTCTTTCTATAATGTTTTACCAGTTGCAAAACAGTCCAAGGTACTACAAAAACCAGTTATGCAAAAACATATTTATCTGTGCTTGTTAAGTGGCCAGCTACATACATGTGCACGAGTGATGTGTAAATTACATGCATTAGCAGTGTGTGAAATATGTCACCTGGCACCTTAAAGAAACAAGTTGAAGAGTGAAATAATGCACAGCCACTCAGCTTCACACAGGCTGAAGCCAAATGATTTCAATAACATTTTGACCGAAACAGATAAAGACATCAAAACCTGGGCGGCAACAGGCTGCTCCCCTTTAAAGCACATCAGACAACAGAGGACCCCTCTAGGCAGGAAGACGCGTAGTCTACAGAGAAACAGGCCGTGATCATTTTCAAGACATACCAAATCATGTAGCTGTGTTTCACTGTTCTCTGGGGACTTTGCCTCATGCGAAGCCCCGGTGACACCAAAATGATGAGACCACACTCTTGCGGGGACTTGCAAGGGCTCTCCGCGTGATTCAGAAGTCAGATTCAACACTGACGTTCTGAATGTTGGAGTCCGTCAAACACTGCGTGGTGACCATGGCGTGACAAAGGCATAAAAGTCAGCAAAGGCTGGAACTATCATTCTCGTCTGCTGAATGGATTTCCTTCTTCTCCTATCCTGTATATGAATTTATTAATACATGCCCAATCAATTAATTTGCCTGCTATGATCTTATTATATTTGTACAACCCTCTTACGTTCTTACTATGTGCATGTGTCGTGCTAGGTGGTATGGAGACCAAAATGTAAGGGAGATGACCTCTGCTGTCAGAGGACACACATTTTACTGTAATTATAGCTCTATGCCAAGCAACTACACTAGGAGAAAGACGTGAGTAAAGAGTTCTGAGAGAAGCCAAGAAATACCTCACGCCTCATTCCTAGAAGAGTCTGTGAGGGAGTAAGGGTATGAGGTAATCTTCATCGTCAACGTGGTGGGATTTAGAATCACTCTGAAAACAGCCCTCTGGACGTGTCTATAAGGGAGCTCAGAAACTGGTTAATCGAAGTGGGATGACTTATGTTTGATGTGGTCAGGATTATCCCATGGGTCCTGGGGTTGAATAAAAATGATAAATGCAGGCTGGAGAGACGGTTCCGTTGCTGTCAAGAGCTCACACTACTCTTGCGATGGACTGGAGTCGGGGTTCCCAGCACCCATATCAAGTGGCTCCCAACTACCCACATGTAACTCCAGCTCCAGGAGAGCAGATGCCCTCTCTGGCCTCCACGGGCCACCTCTCGTACCTACACACATATACAAGTAATTTTGTTATTAATAAATCCTTTTTTTTTTTTTAAGGAGAGAAAGAGAGTAGAGCATTAGTGTTCATCTTCCGCAGCTTTGCTAAGTGCGGGTGCAACGTGACCAGCTGCCTAGACTTTACCGCCTGATGGACTGTGCTCCTCCCGGGTACTTTTTGTCATAGCAAGGAGAAAATGAACTAAATAGCTGGCAGATTAGGAAAGGTGGGAGGGAGGGGGATAGGTTAGAGGAGGCATTCTACTTCAGAACTGGCACAAACACAGACTCAAAAGAAAGCAAGATGCAAACTCTAGGCAGAGTGCACCAAGAAACGAGAACAGAGGCATGCGGATGGAGCCAGCAAGCACAGGCGAGTGTGACCCAATGGACTGGCATGACAATTCTCCATCAGATGAAGGTCTTTCTCCACACTTACATGAGAGGCATTCAGTAAGACCTCACCCATCACCTTACACATCACTCATCCCAGATCAGACTGTCTTCATCCTTGACACAAATGCGAACACATTCTTTTAGTCCAAAGCCAGTCCCTCCACCGAGCTCCACATCCACCCCTCCTTGTCCCAAGAAGGATTCCTAGACATCTTCCCCTCCCTCGTGGCTGTAATCTCCATGGAGGAAAGATCTGAACGCCTTGAACTCTCTCTAGTACCACCGAGTTCCTCCTGCCTGGTGTACCTCTACCAGGAAACAACTACGCTCCTGTTTTCCATAAAAACAACAATTTTCACCAGCCAGGACTGATGGCACACAACTGTAATCGCAGCCCTAGGGAGGCTGAAGCAAGAGGATTCCAAGTTTGAAGCCAGCGTGTACTCATAGCAAGTTCCTGTTTCAAAAACAAACAAGCAAACAAGCAAAACCAAAAAAAAAAAAAAAAAAATTCCTTTTCATCCTCTCCACACATATGTAACATATGCAAACAGGCATCATAACTTAGTCTTACAATCAGGAAGACGGGGCCTAATTCCCCAGGGAGCCTACAACAGGACTCAGTGGTATAAAACCTTTGTCTTAGTCTGGGGAGATTCATACAAAAGTCTACCGATCCCCAAAACCGTAAGTGCGTATGATTTAGACCTGAACAGCTGTGGCAATTTAATAACAGGGAACCAGCCAAGGAAGCAACACAAAACAAGAAACACCCTGAAGGCCATGTCATGTGCAGCCAGCTCATAACAACAGCATGTTCTGCAAGCACCTGGGTTTGCTCCCAGGTCGTTGACAGCTCTTTCTCAGAGTCCCGTGATATAGTGTGCTATGCTTCACACCTAAGTGGCTTGCTCTTCCTTCTCTTCCCGTTTCATTACAGGCTGCCATTGCTATAAATTCCAGTGTTAGAGGGTGGCTCGGGATAAAGCCTACAACCTGGACCACGCCTCGATCACATTGCTCAAATCACAGCAGTTCTTCTCAGAGGTCTCAGGAAATTCTATACAGCCAAATGCAACTTTCTCTTTGCTTTCGTGTGTGTGTGTGTGTGTGTGTGTGTGTGTGTGTGTGTGTGTGTCTGTGTTATGCATCTGTGCACATGTGTATGCAGGTGAGCTTGCCCATATGTGTAAATCTGGAGACCAAAAGTTGACATCAGATACTGTCTTCCTCAATCACTTTCTACCTTGTTAGCCTAACCATTCTGGACTGACTGGACAGCAAGTCCCCAGGGTCCACATGTCCCTCCCTCACAAGAGTTAGAAATGTGTACACCACACCTGGCTTTCAGTTGAGGGCCTGAACTCTGAAACCCATGATTTCAACATTAAGCATTCCACTGACTGATTCATCTTACCAGCCCCTTGATATTTTTGATCCTATGAAACCCTCTACATACTCATTCAAACCAGCCACCCTCGATCTCCTCTCTTCTTTGTGTCTTCATGTCTAATCCAATAGGAGATCCCACTGATTCGTCCCTAAAAGATAGCCTAAACCTGCCCACTTTTCTCCATCTTGCTAAGGCTGTATTCAACATCATCACCATCATCATCACCATCCCCATCATCCCCATCATCCCCATCATCATCAATGGTCACCATCATTATCGTCATCGTCACCATCATCACCATCATTATTAACAATATCATCACCATCGTCATCTTTTTCCTGGATTTCTACACCACCCTTTTAATTGGTCTCTGCACCTTCTCTTTTATCTCCTTCTGCCCTGTGTGTCACACAAGAATAACAACCAAGTGGGACCTGTATAAAGCCATTCCTGAGTTGACTTCACACTGATGTTGGAGTGAAGTACAGTGAAGTACCCTCCTTGCATCCAGCTATAAAGACCTTTGTGATACCCTTGTTGGTGTCTCTGGCTCCGTTTCAAGTCTCTCCTAATTGCTCTGTCTGTTAGTCATTCTCTTCAGTTTCAGCTCCCTTAATCCAAGAGAGCTGACGTGTCTCTAGAACTCTCAGCAAACTGTTTACCTGAAACAACTCATTCCTTCCGATCTTCCCTTCCTAATTCCTTCTCATCCTTCCGGCTTCAACTAATTGTCATCATCAGGGAGAATCTTATTTAGCAGTGATGTGCACAGTGCATCTGTGCACAGTGTCTGTGCACAGTACGTCTGTATATAGTGTGTCTGTGCACAGTGTGTCTGTATACAGTGTGTCTGTGCACAGTGTGTCTGTATACAGTGTATCTGTGCACAGTGTGTCTGTATACAGTGTGTCTGTGCACAGTGTGTCTGTATACAGTGTATCTGTGCACAGTGTGTCTGTATACAGTGTGTCTGTGCACAGTGTGTCTGTATACAGTGTGTCTGGGCACAGTGTGTCTGGGCACAGTGTGTCTGGGCACAGTATGTCTGTATACAGTGTGCCTTTGCACAGTGTCTGTGCATAGTATGTCTGTATACAGTGTGTCTGTATACGATGTGTCTTTGCACAGTGTCTGTGCACAGTGTGTCTGCCCTTCTATTCTCCACGCCAGAGTATTGCTTGCTCCCTCTGTTACACAACAGTTTGTAAGCATGTTAGTTATCTGAGCAGATGCTATAATGGCCGTCGGCATTGGGAAGATGAGTCTTGAGGAAGCACAAGCAATGATTTGTTGACTTTTATTCTCAGTCCTGAAAGAGAATGATGGTCCATGGATGGATGCCACATTCCTTCAGTTGGCAAGATGGTGGGTCAAAATGGAGGACAGGATTGGCCATTGGAAAAGAGACTGAGAGATTCTGCCAGAGATGGAACGGAGGCAAGAAAGAAACCTAAACTTTATCAGTAGCAGCAGAGATTGGGGGGGACAACATCAAGTTATACAGAAAAGGTCTTTCTAAGAAAACCCAGAAAATAACATCACAAGACAGGCAAATCTGTCCAAGTGGAGAATGACAATTCAGACAGGTTCACCGCAAGAACCACGGTGCTCACAATTCTCCCACTCTCCCCTCCAGGTTATATCAATCCTTCCTGGACACAGATAGCTCACTTCCTAACAAACATGATCATAACAATTCAGACAATTCAGAAGGGTGAACCGCAGGGACCAACCAGCTAGAGAGCCGCAGCAAGCCACTCTCCGCTCTAGCTTTAAGCTTCAACGATAGGGTTTGCCGGGCCAACAGAAGTTTGGAATCTGTTATCACTATTCATTATGATACAAATACACATGTATTAACATTTTTATAGAGCTTCCAGGATATTCAGATTGCCTGGTCAAAAAGTCTAACTCTAAATCCAGTGTTCAATAGTCAATGCAGCAGGCTTAACCCTCCGTCCTCAGGCAGATCGATACACAATGGAAGGAAGCTTACCACAAGGGCACCCCGCAAGAACCACAATGCTCACAATTCTCCCACTCTCCCCTCCAGGTTATATCAATCCTTCCTGGACACAGATAGCTCACTTCCTAACAAACATGAGCTCCGCACGGCTGGGATCCTCACAAAGCTGACAGATTTGTCTTAAGCATTAGATGCATTGGCAATGTCTGCCTGGAAAGTATCAAAACAACACAGACCAACATTGCCAAACCTCTTCCTGAGAATATATGCCACAGATGGAAAGATCTCATATTTCCCCCCTACAGGACAACCCCTTCTTGTCTAGCGTGTGGATAGGAAGAGAGAACTGCATGAGCAGCAGCATTTAAACCCTAGTAAAGCAATAAGCCAGAGAGGCAGGAAGGAACGGCAATTTGAGCTGTTATCTACTTGTATTATAATCCACAAAAATACCACCGTGTGTGTCCCTGCTGTGTTGAAATTGTCCTACATGAGAATCCACCTTACTAAGTAGGTGCTGCATCAGAGTTTGCTGGCTAATGGGAAAGTTTAAAACTGAGCAGTTTCACATAGACACATAGTCTAGGAGGGAGAGCTTCACCCTAGTTAGCTTTCTATCGCTTCGATAAACACGATGGCCAACAGCAACCTGGGGCGGGGAAGTTCATCTTACAGTGTAGAGTCTGACAAGCAGGGAGCGGGGTGTTCGGGGGTAGGAACTCAAGGTAGGAACCTTGGGATGTGGACTGAAGCAGATACTATGAAAGAGACAGTTTACTGGCTTGCTCCCCAGGCTCACTTCAGATACCTTTGATAGTCCTCTCAGGACCAACTGCCCAGGGGTGGCACCTCTCACGGTAAGCTAGAAGCTACCACATCAGGAGAACTTCCCCCACAGATTTGCCAATCCGATGGAGGCATTTCCTCAATTGAAGCTCCTTTTTTTCCAAACAGTCCTAGTTCATGTCAAGTTGACCAAATAATAAAACACTAACCACTACATTACATTCCCTGTCCCAGCCCCCAGGGGGTGGGTGGAGGGGGGAGGAACAGAAGACAGAGGGACAGTTAACTATGATAAAGATGATAAAAGCCCAGTTTGTGAGCTAGGGAGACAGCTCAGTGGGTGAACTGTTTGCTATGCAAATATGACCTGAGTTCAGATACTCATCCTCCATGGAAAAAGCCAGGAGCCATACCTGTAACCTCGACACCAAGGAGGAGGAGACAGGAAGGTGCCTAGCCAGCCAGGCTAGCCCAATTAACGAACTCCATGTTAGGGAGAGACTCGGATTCAAAAATTAAGGTAGAGGAGGACTAAGGAAGTTTCACGACATCAACCTCTGACCTACACACATGCACGCACGCACACACGCACACCCATGTGTTTGCAAGCTCACGCATGCATGCGCACACAGCTTTGTGTTTGAGGTGATTATTTCATTAGCTCAGCAGCAACGCTAATGCAGACAGGAAGCAGCAGCCTCCCTGCATGAGCATGACCCTGTCAGTCTCACATACACAGATCATAACCTAATTCATTCCACATAGCTAACCTCTGGAACATCCGTCTACCATTCATTTATTCAGGGACTCAACCGCTCAACAAATATAATCAGAGCTGCTATGCTCCAGGCTCTGTAGAAGTCTGGAAACACTAGGCAAAAACATTTCCTTTCCCTTGAGGTAATAACAACATAATATCACAAAAAAGTATAAAATATATATAAAGTAATAATAAGCAAAGATTAAAGGTTTATAATGAGAAAACACTATACCAAAAACCCAGGCCACAACTCACTTGAGCTTTCTGAAAATTATATGATCAACTACCACTAGATACAGTTTATGGAGGAGGAAATGGAGACAAAAAAGAGTATCTCTGAGAGGGAGGTGTTCTAGAATCAGGGAATGAACAGGTGAAAAGCCCAACTCTATATTTTACTACTAAGGAAAGCAGTCACATGCTTCATCATCAAAATAAACGCACTTTCGTAAAGGAAAGATGATATGAAAAAAAATTGTATTGGTTGCACTGCATTCAAATATTTAGCAATCAACAGTATCAGGGGAACCGCTACAGTTCAAATGTTTTCCGAGTTACTCAAAAAGTAAAATTTTAATAGATGCATTTAGATAGACCTTGCATAGAATACACATCTCTGAGTGCTTAAATGTAAAAATGTAGGGGGAAAAAAAGCTTCCTGTCAGTTATCAGCAGAACATTATAAAATAACACAAGCTGAATAATTTTTCTTGGCACCCATTCACATCCTTTAAGTCCCTGTAAAGCTTCTAAACACTGAGCCTCACAGAGCTCGCCTTGGAAGTCCGCCCAAACAGCTGGTGCAACTGGCTGTCTCCAGGGGCGGTGGTGTCAAATACTTCTCCCTTCGCTACCTAAGACATGAATGGCTCAGCCAACCTTGACCACACAGATTTAATCAGCCAGCAGGCATCCTGTACGCTGCTGGTGAAAAGCAAGGAAAAGTCTGGCGTGTCCTTGTCTGCTTCTTTTTGGATGTGTCTACACACTGAAGAGAGATTTTGTTCGCTGTACTTTGTGCGGTAAACACACACAGGATGCTAGGCATCCACATCTGGGTCCCTAAGACCCTGCTGCTATTAGTGTGACTGGCTCAGTGGGAAGGGCCCTAGCAATGCAAACAGGAGGAATTCAGCTCAGATGTCTAGTATCCACAAAACAGTCAGGTGTGATCATGACCAGGCATATAACCCTAGTACCATGTGGGGTGGAGGCAGGAGGATTGCTGTGGGTTGGTGGCTATCAGCCTTGTTCTGTGTTCAATGGAGATACTATCGCAAGAGAGTAGGGTAGAAAATGGTAGAGCAGGACACCAGACTCTCTCTCTCTCTGTCTCTCTCTCTCTCTCTCTCTCTCTCTCTTTCTCTCTCTTTCTCTCTCTCATTTGTCTCTGTCTCTCTCTGTCTCTCTGTCTCTGCCTCTCTGTGTCTTTCTGTCTCTCTCTCATCTATCTGTCTCTGTCTCTCTCTGTCTCTCTGTCTCTCTGTCTCTGTCTCTCTCTCTCTCTCTCTCTCTCTCTCTCTCACACATACACACATTCAGAGACAGAGAAGCAGGGGCTGGGGTGGGGTTAAATATCTAGAGTAAATGCAGGACGTGGATACAGGAGTGTTCTAACACTGACCTCGGCAGGTCAGGATGCATGGTTCTCTAATGACTGAGCTACACTTGCCTGTCAGCAACTGTATAACAGAAAGCAGATGTCACCAAAAAAAAAAAAAAAAAAAAAAAGAAAAACTTCTATGACAAGGAAGCTTCAGACACCTATGGGAGAGATCACCTCTAGTTTGGTTAATAAAGAAAATGTATGTATTTGTTGATCAGCCATTCATGATGAGAAATCTCAAACCCACAGGAGTGCAATGTAACAAACCCTTCTACACCTAAGATTCCCATTAAAAAACCATCAATCCTTGGGTATTCTTGCTTCACGCATACCCCCACGCACACACTTGTACTAGAGTTCTTTGAAGCGAATCCCAGACATAGCATGATTTCATCTGCACATGTTCCAACACGAATTCCTAACTGCTAAGAAATCTTTGAAGACGCTACATATGTGATCTCAAACCCATGACTTCTTAGGGGCAGGAATGCAGCGGGCAGGAGGTGGAGAGGCGGGAGGGGCTTGAGGAAAGCCAGGATGAAGTCTGGAATACTTGAAGACTGATCCAGAAATGAGACTGAGGCTTAGCATACTGCATCACAAACGCAAAAACAAACAAACAAACATGACATCCAGACAGGAACTGAGGCTAGAGTCTCAAGTTCTTAGGAAGATGGTCTAGAGTTCACCTGAAGAATCCACCTTTGCAACAACCCTACAGAAAACAGGGATGGCTAAATACAATTGCCTCAGCACCGAGAGCACACTGTGTTCCCCCTGTCACTCCACAGGAGAACTGTATGTGCTGGAACCCACAGAGACTAGCCAAGCATCTCAAAACCGCCAGAACATCCTGGCCACACAGATCAGCTGACCAGAGTCCTATCCCAGGGTAAGAGGAGATGCTAACTCAGTCAGCTCGGTGCTGACTAAGGTAGAAGTCCTCCCAGCCTCCCTTGCCAATGTCCGTGGTGGCTGCATGCAAAGACGGCCTGCTGGAGGTTGCAGCGGGGTGCCCAGGGTCATGAATATCGTGGCCAGGCTTGAGCTGAAGACTTGGCTTCGTGTTTGCAGGTTATCATGCCCAGTGTGTGTGATTCATCTTAAATGTGAACTGAAACCCTCACTCGGTTCACCTTTTTTTCCAAATTGCCTCCTTTCAAATTTCTACGCATAAATTCTTGCTAAAAATGACATGAACACCCTGAGAATGAGGTCAGTGTGACTGATAACGGGGAAGGAGAAGTTATGGAAGTAGAGTTTACCCTCTTTCTTCCCTTCCAACCTTCAGTCCTCCTGCGGATCTTCGGCTGGGTGGGGGGGGCTTAATATGTAACTGGTGGTTGAAATGGAACCCTATTTCCTGTCGGGCTCCTGAAGTCCTGAAAGTTTCCTCTATCAGAATCAAGGATGCAGAGGCCTCAGATGACCCCAGTGGATAAGGAATGGCTTTAGGATGCAACTCTGTGGGGGGAGCCTTGGAGATCACCCCACAGGGAAGTGGAGCCCCACTGCTTTCTCAGCAGCTGGCTTTCTCAAGCCAGCTCTCCCCAGAACAAAAACAACCCTGTCAGAAACCATAAACAGTCAGGAAAACACGCAGCCAGACAAAGTGAGGCCATTCAGTGGTCCCAGCACGGTCTCTTCCACCCTTCAGGATCATTGACCCAACAAGTCAGAATCTGTTGTAAAACTTGGCAAGAAGAAATCTCTGCAGAGGATGAAGGAATAAAGATGAGACCAAGCCCCAAGCATCATCTTTTTCTTTTCATCTGGACTACTTGTGGCTGGATATACCAGCACAGCAGGTAAGACAGTTAAAATAAAAAAAAAAAAAAAAAAAAAAAAACCAGACTACACAAAGTAGACATGATCATACATGCCTTCAATCCCAGCACTCAAGAGACAGAGGCAGGTGGGTCTCTATGAGTTACAAGGCAGCCTGGTCAACCTAGGCAGCCAGGATAGCCTGGGCTGCAGAGTCAGAAACATGACATCATGGTGAAAGAAAATCAAAGGAGCTGTATTCCAGTTGCTTTAAGATCTGTCCTGTAGAAAGGGAGCTACTCCAGTGGGCAAAGAAATAAGGAACTGCAAGTCAAGTCCCCTTTTAGGACTTTCCAGCCAGGTGATGGTAGCACAAGACTTTAAACCCAGCACCAGCCAGATCTCTGTAAATCTGAGGCCAGCCTAGTCTACAGAGTGAGTTCCAGGAGAGCCAGTGCTACACAGAGAGAGGGGGGGAAGGGGGGGGGGGACACGGGACCTTTCCAGGCTAGGCATGTGGCTCAGTTGGTAGACCATGAGTGAACCCTGAGTTAGATCCCCAGAAACACACAGCCACAGCTGTGATTCCAGCTCTAGAGAGACAGAGGCAGGAGGACTGGAAATCAGGCTCATCCTCGACTACTTTAAAGTAAGCCTGGAGTACTTTAGATTCAATCGATCAACCAGCCAACCAACCAGTCAATAGGACTTTCTTTACAACTACTGGTCCCAATGGGTATGGAGTGATTTAAATCCATCAAAGAGTCTTCCTCTTACCTTTCTAAGTGGCTCTTACTTCACTATTCTACAGAGGTTGCCCTGACCTCTGTCCTAAGTGCTCTCTGTCTCTCTGTCTCTCTGTGTATGGTGTGTGTGTGTGTGTGTATGTGTGTGTGTGTGTGTGTGTGTGTGCACCAGTCCATGCACTTGTGAGCCCCTCATTCCATCCTAGTAAGTGTCTGGCTTCAAGTGGCTCCCCTCTGCCAAATCCAAGCCTCTGGAGTTTTAGCTAAGCTTTGCATGAGTTTCTTACTGATAGCCCACCTTTTGAGTTATGTTTTTCCAACCCACTGATATCCTCAGTGTCACACAGATGTAGTCCACACTGGGGATTCCTTTTGCTTACCCTCATCTCTTGATGCCCCTCACCTGCATCCATTTACCTCACTTCTCCAAGCCTGTTCCTTCCTTGCAGTCACTCTGCTGCCAAGCCTGCACCACAAGGACGCCTTTCAACATCTGCTCCAAGAGTGCGTCTCCCTCTCACACCACCCCACTCATTCCCCATTGTATAAACTGACGTGACCACTCCACGGAATAGGAGCGTTTTTGTTCTACACATGAGAGAACAGCCAGAAGCATCTGGAAGGGTCCAGAGCAGAGAGAGAAAGAAGAGAGAACAGAAAGTAGTCCTCATGAACATGGCCGGCAGACTGGAGATGGCTGGGTGATCTGGGAGTGAGGGGAGAACCGCCAAGAGATAGAGACTAGAGAGGGTGTTGTGAGAACAGGAGAAGCCTAGAGAATAGCCTGGTTATTAGAAGGATGAGGAACTCAGAGGAGGGAAGCCTGTGAGCTGCATGAAGTAAGGGAGGGATGAGGAGGGCCAGGATGCTAGCACAGACTGACATGTGTAACTGGTGATTCTGGTACCCAGGGAGCCTACAGGCCCACATGAGCTTTGATGGTCTGATAGGCTCCACAGGCGACTTCTGACAAAGGTAAGGGAATTGGCTCCCTGTGGTAGAATGGAACCTGCTTCACGCAGTCCTGAGGAATGCTGGCTTTTCTCTAACCGCTACAAATCCTCCCATGGTCCAGGTGGAGCTCAGTTCTAGACACTTGGACAGCCTTTTGGATCGGAGTTTGGAGACTGGAATTCCCTTTGGACCTGACACCTCTTACCTCATGTTGATCACCCCCTGCCCTCCACCGTTGAAACCTGAATTTTCCTCTCCATCATTTGTGATCTGCCCTATTGTTGTGAAGCTATGGCTGCCCTGTGCTAAGTTGGAGGTGATTTGAGGGCAAGGGACCAGTTGTATTGTACAATCGCCAGAGCCTGGGGTACAAATGAAATGTGTTTGCTGAATATGTAAAAAAAAAAAAAAAAAAAAAAAATGACTGAAGCAGGGAAGGAAAAGCAGAAAAGGAAAGGCGAAGGAGGGGAGGGGAAAGGAAAGAGGGAAGCGGGGAAAGAGACATGGAAGAGAGAGGGAGAGGGAAGGGAGAAAGGAGGAGAAGAGGAGAAGGAGGGGGAGAGAGAGAAGAGGGAGAGAGGAGCAGGAAAGAGGGAATGGAGAGAAGGGAGGGAGAGGAGGAGAGAGCGGGAAAGGAGAGGGAGAGAGGAGAAAGGGGAGGAAGAGAGGGAAAGGAGAGAGACAGAAGGGAGGGGTACAGGAGAGGAAGAGAGGGAAGGGAAAGAGAGGTGACTGAAGAGGTTTCTCAGAAGATATCCTAAATTCTTTTTCTATTTCCTTCAATCTAAATATTTCCTTTTCTCAGAGTTTAAGGATTTACCTTACAGGCTCTTTTTTCAATTGTATTTTATTGTACATATTTGGGTGTTTGGCCCATATGTGAATCTGTGTACCACATGCACACCATGCCTGCAGAGGCAAGAAGAGGAGAACTCTCTGAAACTGGAGCTACAGACATTTTCGAGCCACTGTGGGGGTGCTAGGAATCAAGTCCAGGTCCCGTAGAAAAGCAGCCAGTGCTCTTAGCGGTTCTCTACCTCCCCAACCTTCCCTTGACAGGTTTGTAAAGTAATAATTACTTACTTAGTGACCCTGGATAAAGGGACTATGATGGTTGGTGCTGTCAACTTGACAGAACCTAGAACTATGAGACACATCTGTAAGGAATTATTTTTATTGGAAGATTCATCTTAGTTGTGGGCACTGCCATTCCCACAGCTGAGGATCCTGAGCTGTACGAAGAGGTGAGTGGAGCTGGGGCGTGTGTGCGTGAGTGCGTGAGTGCGTGAGTGCGTGAGTACGTGAGTGCGTGCGTGCACTGCTCTCTGCTCTTTACTGTGGATGAGAGTCAACCACTGGCTGCAAGTTCTTCCCGTGTTGACTTCCCTGCAAGATGGATGGTTGCCTTATACTGTGAGCCAAACAAACCCTTTCCTCCTTAAGCTGTTCTTGCCAGGGCATTCTATCCCCACAGCAGAAACAGACACTAAGCTAGGTGCATCCTACAAAACAAAGGGAGATGCCAGTCTGAATCAACTACAGAACATCCATAAGGAAAAATCACAAATTCATCTGAGGGAGATTCTTCCAGTAAAGGAATTGAAAATTAAAGAAGCTTTGCTTAATGATGAAAAAGAAAAATAAATTAACAATAAAAAGGAAAATTAAATGGTAGTAAATTTAATTTTGTACAACATGTTTTTAATGTAAAAATGTTCAGAGACTGGCTACTTTGCTGCCTGGAGGCTGGCAAACAAAGGCAGAGTAAAGTCCAGCTTCTCCCTGGCACGGACACAGCCGTTCATGCTCAGCATTGCAGACCAGCAAAGGAGCTCAGAACCAAATGCAGAGCTTTTCAAGGAAGTCTGCCAGCCTCTACGGGGTTTCACTTAAAGTGCTTCAAAGGGTCAGTGATTTTAAAAATAAGGAAGGCCCTGGGGACTTCTGAAAGAAGATGGGGTTTTTGTTTTGATTTGCTTTTTATTTCTAGGCTTATTTGTACTTTTCCTATGTGAATAGTGTGTGTATGTGTGTGTGTGTGTCTGTGTCTGTGTCTGTGTGTGTGCGCACACACATACACACACGCGCGCGCATGCACATGTCTTTGTAGAACAGAAGAGGGTGTCAGATCCCCTGGAGCTGGAGTTACAGGCAGCTGTGAACCACATGCCCTTGGTGATGGGAACTGAACGCAGATCCTCTGAAAGAGCACCTCTTAACCACTTAGTCATCGGTCCAGCCCTGCAAAAGGCAGTTTGCAGAAGTGCAGAGAAGCCAGACTGCAGACACTAAGACATAAGTGGGCAAAAAGAAAACCCAAAACAGCAAAGACACATGATGAACTCGACCCAAAAGGACCACACACAGAAATTCATGTTTCTGACAATGGATACAGATGAATGAAAACATTTCCTTCCCCCTCTCCCCAGCCCCACCTCGGAGATGCTACAGTTTTCTAATGAGCAACTGGCAAAGGGGGCAGGGGGCTTGGAATAAGTGGGAATGAAAGCTGGGTGAAAATCAGGGCCAGCAGGAGAACAGGGGTGCTGCGACAGCCATAGGGAGCCAGCCAAGAACACCGAATATCACTGACTTCAGCAGAGTCAACACAAATTTTGAACTTGGGTTTCTTTATTCTAAAGCTTTAATGGAAATCTCAGACAACTCAAGAGCTAAGATCTGCCCTTCAGCCGGGCAGTGGTGGCGCATGCCTTTAATCCCAGCACTTGGGAGGCAGAGGTAGGCGGATTTCTGAGTTCGAGGCCAGCCTGGTCTACAGAGTGAGTTCCAGGACAGCCAGGCCAGGGCTACACAGAAAAACCCTGTCTCGAAAAACAAAAAAAAAAAAAAAAAAGATCTGCCCTTCAACCTCATGGTGGGGTATTCCTTTAGTCCCAGCATTTAGGGGCAGAGGCGGGCAGAGTCTCTGAGTGTTCAAGGCTAGCCTGGTCTATGTAGTGAGCTCTAGACCAGCCAAGGCTACACAGTGAGACCCTGTGTCAAATACATAAATTAGATAGATTAGGATAGATAGATAGATAGATAGATAGATGATAGATAGATAGATAGATAGGTGATTGATAGATAGATAGATAGATAGATAGATAGATAGATGGACAGATAGATAGAACCTAAGGGTGCTATTGGTTACAGAAGTATTTGTTTTAAATGCAGAAGTTTGCCCCCCACTTCTTTCCCTCACTCCAATGTCACTTTAGTTTAATACATCTAAGGCATTTATTGTAGATGTAAATTTTGTTTGTATGTTTTTATTACATTTATTCATTTACTTGTGTTTGAGGAGGGAGGGAAAGGAAAGAAGGAAAGGAGGGAGGGAGCAAAGGAAAAAAGACAAGGTGCCCAGGGCAAAACTGGGCATGGTAGTGTATGACTGCAACTCTAACACTCTGGAGGGGAAGGCGAGAAAATCAGAAGCTCAAGGTCATAAGAGAAAAGAAAAAAGAAGGATGAGGGGGGGAGGGAGAAGAGGAGAGGGAAGGGGAGATGAGGGGAGGAGAGCAGAGAGGGATGAGGAGGGAAGGGGAAGAGAAGACAGGGAAGGGGAGAAGAGAGGAGGGGAGCAGAGAGGGATGATACCAGAGGATAAAGGCAGTAGCACGCCTCTGGATATGTCTGTAGTAACTTCCTAGAAAGGATTAACTAAGGAGAAGGAGCCACTCGGAATGTGAACAGTATCATCTCATAGTCTATGGATATGAACCTGAGTAAGAAGTAGAAAAGGAAAAAAGCCAGCTTAGTGACCCCGTCCATCTTTCCGCCCCTGACTGGGGACTCGGTGTGACCAGCTGCCCCACGCCTCTGCTGGTAAGCCTTCTCTACCATGATGGGGCCCGTCAACCATGAGACAGAACACATGCTTCCTCCCTAAGTTCTTCTGATCAGAAAGATCAGATTTGATCACAGCGACAGCAAAAGTAACTAACACACTCTGGAATGAGAAACTGGGTTTAGGTGACTCCGAGGTGGCTCGGTGATAGAGCCACCGGGTGAGGCTCCAGTTGTCTGACCATTGATTAGACTGAGACTCAACAAGGTTGTATATTAACTTAAATTAATATTTATATGGATGTGGATCATGTGTTTCTGATAGCAAAAGTAACCCCAATCATCACAGCCTCAGTAACCCTGATGAATTTTAACCAGCTCTGCACCTCAACTATAGGTCTTAAGCCAATATTCTTTCCTTTGAAGCTAATTAATTTCATAAGTGATTCAATTTATTTGTTATTTTCCTCCTTGTTGTAACAAAATGCCTGACAGAAAAGCTTAAAGAAAGAAGGGTTTATTTTTGTCTCATAGTTTGAGGGTGTAGCCCATCGTGGTAGGGAAATCTCCATGTCAGTAAACCAAGGCTGGTCAAGCTGCATCTGCTCTCAGGAAGCTGAAGGAGACGAACACCGGTGCTTAGCTCACTCTCTCCTGTTTATTAGGTTTGAAGACTCAGCCCACACTCAGAGTGGGTCTTCCCTCCTCATTTAAGCCTTTTTGGCAATGTCTCAGAGAAACAACCAGACGTGTGTCTCTTGGGTTGACACTAAATCCCATTAAACTGACAATATTATGCATTATCTTCCAGTATCTTGTTTACAGATTAGATCCTGAATCAAAAACAGTTGGCTCTCTGTGCGGCAGTGGACCATGCCACCAGACAGGAAACCTGGTCAGGTTGAGCAGATTGGGGAAGTCAGGCAATTCTCATAATTGAGAACGGTAGGCATTTAAATCTACTCTCCACCGGGTTTCTGTCCTGAAACACATGACCACGACACCCCATGGAGAAGACTATGACAATCAGTCACTTAGGGACAACACCTAGAGTCCTTCCACAAGCAGAAGAGGCATCCAAGCCTCTTCTAGAAGGCATCTGCTTCTAGATCCCAACCCACTCCCAAATGTTTACAAGGTCCTATTCACAAGGACTAAAGTGCATGAGTTATTTCGCCACAGCTCTTCTGAGCGTGCCTGTCTTATTGAGCTGTAACATTCCACAGAAGAGTTTTCTTTTCCGAAGCGTTCGTTGTTGGGCCCTCTGGGTGCTCTGCAGCCACTTCCTGCACCGTGGCCCCAACCTTGACCCTGTCTCTACATAGACTCTGGGGCAGGGACTGAGGAAGAGGCTGGCAGCCTGCCTTGCTCTGGCTTCCCCTTGGAAAGCCTGGTCCATAAGCAGATCAGCAGCTCTCCCACTTAATCTGTTAACAAAATCAAATCGGGTCAGAGCTAAAGAGATGGCTCAGGGGTTAAATGCACACACTGCTCTTACAGAATATCCTAATTCGGTTCCCAGCACCCACACATGGGCAGCTCACAACTGCCTGGAACCTAGCTCCAAGGGGATCTGACGCCTTTTCTGTTTGGGCACCTGCATTCACATATGAAAACTCAGACATATACATGTAATTTTTTTAAAAAAATTAAAAAAAAAATTAAAGTGTTTTTAATCACAGTTTGGAGCCAGGGTATGATCACAGATACCTTTAACCCCAGAACTTAGGAAGTAGAGATAGGTGGATCTTTGTGAGTACAAGGCCAGTAAGGTTTATATAGAGAGTTCCAGGCCAGTCAGATTTATATAGTAAGACCCTGTCTCAAAATGAAACAAAACAGAACAACTCCCACAATTTTGATCATGGGAAAGAGATGCTGGTTAGCATCCCACCTCCCCAGTTTAGGAGTTGAAATGTGGTTAGTTTCTTCTGGAGCCATAGCGAAGCATACACACGCCTCGTGCTGATTGGGGGTTTTTGTATCTTCCCAGGGTTAAGGTTATATGCGTCCTGGTTTGCTTTTTGTTGTTGTGGAAAAACACTCTACCAAAGCAACTCAGGGGAGAGAGACATTATTTGGCATGTAGGTTGCGGTTCACCATAGAGGGCAGGAGCTCAAGTCAAGAATCTGGGGACAGATGTAAAGGGAGTCTGCTGCTTACTGACTACTAGCTAGCTCTTCCTGTCTTGCTTAGCCACCTTTCTTAAAGAACCCAGAACCATTCACCCATGAGTGAACACCACACACAGGGGCCATCCTGCACTGATCAAGAAAATGCTCCACAGGCTGGCCCGGGAGCCAATCTGATAGAGGCAGTTCCTCAGTCCAGCTTCCCTCTACCCAAGTGGCTCTATTTTGTGTTAAGTTGACAAAAACTAACCAGCACACCATGCAACAGAAACCAAACATGACCCACAAAGTCTAAAGCATTTATAATGTGATTGTTGTGTTAGAATCGTGGCCCGTGTCTGGACAGACCACACTAGGCCAATACAGTTCCACGTGAGGTTTATTATGGGGGGCGGGGGCAAAGGTGGCGATGACGACAAAGGGGAAACAGAGGAGGGAAGTCAGAAGAGTCTGCCTTTTATTTGGGTTGTGACGCTGCCACTGGCAGGTAAAAGTGGGAGGTGAGCCAAGTGGATTCTGGGAATGTATAGCGGTTGCCATGGCAACAGATGAGCGGTCCCTGTCCCCTATGTGTGATGTCACTGGGTTTAGAGATCTGCCATGCTGGTTCCTGATACCAACAGTGATCCTTTGCAGGAAAAGCTTATTAACCCCCCAAGCCAAACACAATGACTCTCCACTGCAAGCAAAGGGTTGAACAGCCAGAACAAGAACTAGAACCTTTGGCTGTGGGTTTGAAACCTGAGGAAGGAGCAGCTGGGAACGCCTGGGAAAGACGTTTTCCCCCAGTTTAACGAAATAACAAGAACCAAAAGAGAAGAGCTCCGTTTTTCCCCCTGCTTTGTGTTCTTACCACGTGATGTTGATCTATAGGGCTACAGTCTTGTCCTATGGTCAGAAAGAAAAGCTAAGGGAATCAGGAAATCGGGATACCCAGCGGTGCGACTGAGAGTCAGGGCACTGCTGAACAACTAAACTAGTCATCCCTGGAATTGCGATGGTCCAGTTGTCACAGAAAATTACTAAAAAGAAAAAAGTGATCACTGTGACTGTTTCTGTCAATATCTGGTTGTATGCACTAGACAAAAGCCTAAGGGATGGGGCTGGGGCTTGGGGGGAGGGCTGGAGAGATGACTTGTGTTGAAAGCTTCTATTCCCAGAACCAACATAGCAGCTCACAACCATCTGCAACTCCAAGTCTAGGGAATCTGACGCCCTCTTCAGGCCTCCAAGGGTACTGCATGCACATGATACATTATATATATATATATATATATATATATGTGTGTGTGTGTGTATATATATATATATATGTATATATATGTATGTATATATGCAGGCAAACATTCATACACATTAAATTAAATTATAAAATAAAACTTAAATCTTTTTTTAAAAAAAACAATCTAAAGTCCATCCATCATCCCTTACCAAAGAGTCTTCACAGATCTAGTCTAATAAAAGCTGAGAAGGAAAAATGTTTAGACCCAACTGTAAAGTTCTTGACACCATTGTACCTGCCTGGGCCACTGAGCACACACCAAATAACACTCATGACTAAACCTTGGTTAAGATTTTTTTTTTTTAAACAAGCAGGAGATGTTTGAAATGGGTCCTACTTAATGCTTGGGTGATTCAGTGCCATCTGGTAGAGTCTCCTGTTGCTCACCTGGCCTTAAACTCACTGGTCAACTAAGATGACCTTAAATGTTTGGGTCTCCCACCTCCATTTCCCAACTGCCAGGGCTACAGGTATGTGATACCATAGCAGTTTTAGGGGCTTTTCGTTCCGGGGGATTTCATAGACATCAGTAAGCATCATACCAGCTGAGCTATAGTTCAGCCCTTGCATGGACCATGAAAAGGGTACTCTTCTCAACAACATCCCAGTGAGAATCCCTGGGAAAAAATATCCCACTCACAGAATGCAATACTTCCCACCATATTTTCAAATCTATTTCAATTTATTTCATAAATCAATTTATTATTTTTTTTATAAATGCTCCCTGGAATTTACATTTTGCCCTGAACAGAAATCCCCCTTGAGCTTATCAGATAGGAGCTTCTTAAGAGAGCTCATCCGACAGGCAGGAGCCTGGAACACTGGACATCCCCTCTCTCTGCAAGGGGCCCATCTGTTCCCATTATTGCCTCTGACAAAGTTGCTTTCTGTGAGTAACACCTTAATCACTGGAACCCTGGCTGCTTTTGCCAGCCTCAAAGGCTGTCATGCACAGGCTTGGTGATGGGAAAGCGCTTCTGGCTAGAAACACAGAAATATCAGCCATGTCACAAAAGCTTCCCCGTATTTCTTTTATTGACTCTGCCAGACCACAAAAAAAAAAGTTTCAATTTTGTCTCTAAGAAATAAGAATGCCTGAACACAGCCCCTAAAACTGACAATATCCTGTTTTCATTTCTATAACTGTGGGTCCCTAACCATTACCTACCTTCTTCAACAGCTGAAGAAGGTGTTTTAAAAATGTCTTTTTTGTCTTCTTTTTCAATACCAGGAAGTGACTATCAACCTTGGCCACACAGAGAAACCCCAACCCCACCACCCCTGAAACCCCAGGGAGCTTTAAAACATACTGATGCCTGGGCCAGTCCCTAGAGCTCTGATTAATAGCTTCACATGGGTCTGGGCATTCTGAGATCTAAAATTTCCCCCAGGCAATTCTAAGGCACAGTCAAGATTGAGAACTGACCCAAGGTCAAAGGCAAATAGCAGAAAATGTGACTAAGAGCTATACCCAGGGGAAAAATAACTAATTGTATTTATAGAGAAAGAAGATTAAGACTCATCCTACTGCCTAACACTCCCCAAAATGAGAAGAAATCAATTCTCAACCAATAAGCAATTCAAATGTATAACTATACACATAGAAATGCACATATAGAGCTGGAGTAATGGCTCAGTGTTTAAGTGCACTGGATGCTCTTGCAAAGGACCCACATTCAATTCCTAGCACCTACAGGGAAAGCTCACAATCATCTGCAACTCTAATCCCAGGAGATTCAGCATCCTCTTCTGGCCTCTGTGGGCACCTGGAATGCACACGGCACAACGTACATACATGCAGGCAAAATGCTTACATGCAAAAATAAATAATTTTTAACGTACATATTGTCTTAATGTTACTATCGCAGTGACGAAACACCACGACCAAACCAACTTGAAGAGGGAAGGGTTTATTTGGTTCATGCTTCCATATCACATTCCATCATCAAGGGAAGTCAGGACAGGAACTCAAGAGCTGATGCAGAGGCCATGGAGGAGTGACCACCATCCCAGGAGAAGTCCAACCCACATCAATCACCAGTTAAGAAAATGCCCTCCAGGCTTGCATACAGTCATGTCTTAGGGGGTCATTTCCTCAATAGAAGCTCCCTTCTTTACAATAACTCTAGCTGGTGTCAAGGTGACATAAAAAAAAAAAAAAAAGTCAGCACATGTATACAAGCATTTCAGATCAGTTAAGTAAGATATGGGCAGAAGACAGAGAAGAGAAGACAGAGTTAAGGAGGCGATGGACTCGACCTCCTTAACTATAAACCGTACCCCTGGATTTCCACCCCTGTCTGCACACCTCCCATAGGCAGAGGCACCTATCAGTTTTGAAAGCATATTCTTTTTCTCATGACTTTGGCCCAGCCATAACCAAGTACCACTGAGAGACAAATCTACCTCACTACTGCTTTTGCAAAGTAAAGAGGTATCACAATAATGCTGTCAAATTCACTGGCAGGTCATCAGCCTGCTTTCCCATTACAGCATAGGAAGCACAGCCCAGACCCTCTGGCCTCCAAAGCCTGCAGCATTTCCTATGCAGTCCTGTAGAGAAAAGGTTGTCTGGTCTAGCTTGAAACATAGTTTCTGATCAAGCACTTACTGCACTGGTCTCTGTTCCAGACCTCTGTGCCTTGGCCCCTGCCAAACACCTCCTCATTCTCCAAGTTCCAACAGTGGCATCCTCAGGATCTCAAGGAGTCCTGGGACATCTCAGCGCCTCTGGCTTGTGTCTATCACTCTGAAATAACCAGCTTTCCTCAGAACAAAAGGCAGCATAAACCGCATTCATTTGACCATGTTAAGATGCGGACACCATGTGCTTTGTGCATGGTGCTTCCCTGGGACCTAAATTCCAGCTTCCCATTCACCTTTTGGGATTACCAAACCTCATTTCCCTGTCTTCCTTTGCTTCCCTACCCTACTAAAGCTTTTTCAACAGTTTCTTTGTCTACTCATTTGGGGGGAGGGGGTCTGCTTTCTGTATGCTAAGCGCTCACAGGACACTGACCAAGACCTTAGCCCCAGTAAAATGCATCCTTTTACTTCAGTTTCTTGAAAAAACCCTGCCCTATAGAAGTAGGGAGGGAGTTCAGAACTCCCCTCCCTTACTTGTCTGCTTTTATCTACTTCCAAAACATCACTTCTTAATTACACACACACACACACACACACACACACACACACACACACACACACAGAGTTATTTTATTGTACTCAATGAAGACATTTAAACTTTTTGGTTTTTGGTTTTTGGGTTCTTTTTGGTTTTTCGAGACAGGGTTTCTCTGTTTAGCCCTGGCTGTCCTGGAACTCACTCTGTAGACCAGGCTGGCCTCGAACTCAGAAATCCACCTACCTCTGCCTCCCAAGTGCTGGGATTAAAGGCGTGCGCCACCACCGCTCAGCAACATTTAAACTTTTTAAAAGCTGTCTGACAGTGCACCGGTTTAATATACTTGAGTAGGTTGTATCCCCATCAACTCAACTCTCACTCTGTCTAAACCCCTTCTTCTTCTTCTTCTTCTTCTTCTTCTTCTTCTTCTTCTTCTTCTTCTTCTTCTTCTTCTTCTTCTTCTTCTTCTTCTTCTTCTTCTCCTCCTCCTCCTCCTCCTCCTCCTCCTCCTCCTCCTCTTCTTCCTCCTCCTCCTTCTCCTTCTTCTCCTTCTTCCCCTTCCCCCTCTCCCTCCCCCTCCTCCCTTCTCCCTCTCCCTCCCCTTCCCCTCCTTCTCCTCCTCTTCCTCCTCCTCTTATTCTTTTTCTTCTTCTCCTCAACCCCCCTTCCTACTTTAAGATCCTTGTCTTTTTTTGGTTTGCTTGTTTGTAGCCCACTGGGTTGAATTAGGGTTGTTGGCATGAGCATGGATGGAGCTTTATTTACAGGAGTGTGGGCAACTTCCCAATGGCTGGACCACTGAACAAAAATGACTTCCCCTCCCCCCAGTAACTGCTAACTAATAGGAACGAAACTCCCCGTCAAGTCTCCAGACATTGCCTAATATACCCTGGGGGCAAGCCTGTACTCTCAGTTGAGAGCCGCTGCAATATGGAAACTAGTCCGAACACTGACTCTACCTTCCTCCAGTTACACCACCTCAACCTTTTGAATCCCCATCACAGACTCGGGGCTGGGGCCCATGCCTTCATCACAGTTTATTACACCCAAGGGTCTCATATCTCCTCACTCACAGCAGATGTAGGGATAACTCTCCCTCCCTTCCCCTCCCCCAAGGATATCCTTTAACCTGATCATTCTCTCCTCTGGGTAGTGAGGCTCCTCCAGGAACCCTGGTGGGAGAGAGAGATTTCACCATCATCATTCCACTACCCCTCCCCCACAAGGGCAGCCTGTGTGCAGTACTGGGCTCTGTCTGTATCTTTGGATGGGGCTCTGATGGGCTGTGGAGCTTTCTGGGGGGATTTACCAGAGCTGCATCATCGTCCAACCCCTTGTCCCACCCCAAACTGCTTCCTCAGCAGCCCTTCAGACTCTAGTCTCCAAAACTTTCTTGGCTAAACCTCCTGCTAGCAGATCTCCCTCACTGGGGTCTGTTTTCTGGAGAGCAGGGCCCAGAACACAGAGGTGGCTTCCTTATTTGCAAACCTGTTCATGTAGCTTACCAGCCATTCTGTGCTCACTGTCCATGGAGCCTACTGGGAGGGGCCCGAGGGATAGCATTTCATACTGCGATGGCCATGTATGCCTTGCCTTTCCTTTGGGGAGGAGGGGAGACTGCACTGAATGTAGAATCTGCCGATTGCCATGATGTAAATATTGCCTTCATTGTACATTCAAGCTGCCAATGGTTTAACTACCAGCTTACAAAATTACTGGCTATTTAATAACTAACTCAAAAGAACCAGCCATGAGCCAGCACCAGCATGCCGCTGCCAGACCTCTGCCATTGTTCTCTCTTCAGCCAGGACAGACTCTTGCAGTTCTCCAACGCCAGCCTGTTTTGAGAGTCTGTCTTTATTGTTACATTGTTACATTGTTTCCCATGGGCTTCCTTTAGTCTTGACTCCTGCAGACACACTCAATGCTCTGGAATCTGTTTCAATGAAGCTCTCTGAACCTCAGGACTCACCTCCACCCCGCCCATTTCCCTGAAAGGTTCAATGGAGCCCTCTTCCTTCCATACCCACGTATGTTCAAAGCACTGTGTTCCCACTTCCCTGCATTGAAATTCAACCATCTTGCCGGGCGGGCGGTGGTAGCGCACGCCTTTAATCCTAGCACTTGGGAGGCAGAGGCAGGCGGATTTCTGAGTTCAAGGCCAGCCTGGTCTACAGGGTGAGTTCCAGGACAGCCAGGGCTACACAGAGAAACCCTGTCTCAAAAAAACAAAACCAAAAAAAAAAAAAAAAAAAAAAAAAAAAAAAAAGAAATTCAATCATCTTGACCATAAGTACTCATGTTTCATGGCAGTACTTAGAATCTGCCATGAATTTTGTTGTCGTTGTTGATGTTTTTAAATTTGTCTGTGGAGTGCCGAGAGATAGTCAGTAGCTAAGAGCACTGACTGCTCTTCCAGAGGACTCAATTTAGCTTCCCAGCACACACATAACGGCTGACAACCATCTGTAACTCCAGTCTCAGGAAAGGTGACTCAGCTATTAAAATGCTTGCCACACAAGCAAGAGGACCGGGGTTCAAGTCTCCAGAACCTATATAAATGCTAAGTGGATTCAGCATTCGTCTCACTTGTAATTCTAGTCTTGGAAGGTAAAAATGGGATCTCCAGGGCAAGCTGGCTTGGTAGACTGGCCCTGTTTGTGATCTCTGGGTTTGATTTAGAGACCTTGGCTCAAAGAATGAATACACTGGAAGACCAAATGAAAATGATTCCTGACATGAACCTCAGGCCTCTTTAGGCACACACAAATATGTGCACCAACACATACACATGTTCACACACACTTGAACAAGCATGCACACCACACATATACATATAACAACAACAATAATAACAACAACAAAGAAATGACCCAAAAAATAGCTCAACAGCTAACCTCCTTTCCTCACAGGAGAGAAGAATGGAGTTTGGAGCCCCATTACCCACATAAAAGTAGGGGAACATAGCAGCCCACCAATAACCCCAGCACTTGCAGATAGAGGAATCCAGGGACAAACTGGCTGGCTAGATTAGATGGAGTGGTGAGCTGCAGGCTCATGAGGACATGGAGAGTGATGGAGGGAGACACTCAGTGCCAACTTTCTGCCTCCATCCACATGTGCACACATCTGGATGCACATACATGCCCACATGCTCACACACAGAGAGAGACACAGAAGGTGTCCAGTGTCCTGGCCATACTGTGTTTTTACTGGTCTCACCTCCTCACTTTCGTCATGGGGTGCAGAATTTTTACACATATCTGAGGGCATCCTTTACGCATACTGGCTTGAGTAACCAGGCTCCACTTCCAGAGTATGCATAGATGCAAGACTCGAGGGATGGATGAGGTGGCCAAGGGCTCCTCATAGACAGAGAGGCACAGGAAGAAGAGTGGTTTCTGTAGCCCTGGGAGAAGACACAGATTCCCCCTTCAGAACTCCCAGCTAGGCATTCTGGAAAGCAATCTTCTTTAAATGCTAATGACTCCATGTCAGGCCAGGAACCTAATAGGTTTCAACTTAAGCCTGGGTACCTCCTACTTGTAAATTCCTGCATCTTTAAAATAAGTCCAGATACAGCATGTGTCATCAGGGACATCTGGGTAATGCCAACCAAGCTTGCTTCTCCTTCGAAAACCAAGATGTGCAGGACAAGAAGGGAGAAGAACGAGAAGTCAGAGGTGAATATGATCAACATGCATGGTATACCTGAATGACGTAGGGCAAGGACCCAGGACCCTAGCTGTGTAACCCGTCCCTCCGTAGTATCACAGTCTGAACAATCTAGATGAGGGCAGGCACCCAGAGGACACCCAGCCCTACATATCATCAGCTCACCCTGGAAGAAAGGAGCCTCTCCTTTCCTGAGGTTGGCTACAAATGTCACTTGCAGAGGTCCAGAGAAAACTCCAGCTGAGATGGAAGCGTAGAAAGCCAATACTAGGAAGGACAAAGAGTAATTGAGAGCAGGTCCAGGGTGGGACTGGTAGCCACTCTGACTGGGACGAGGAGATCTGTGTCGATACGACAGATATCCAAGCCCAGGCTGGGAACAGAAAGGCCTGTTTGTCATCCACCCCTAACAGGGTCACTAGGCACTGTGGACCAGCAAAATAAGAAGGTGTCTTGGGCCAAGAAGATAACTCAGTGGTTAAAGTACTTCCGTGGGGTCTCTAGCTCAGATCCCCAGAGGCCAATAAACAATGGATGGTCCTGGTGACCTGCCTGTAATTCTAGTTTTGGAAGAGACACCAAAGCTGATCAACAGGACTAGCTGTGTGGGCCTGTTCTGGGTTTGACTGAGAGACCCTGCCTCAATGAATAAAGTGGGGGAGCCATCAAGGATAACTCCTACCATCAGCTTCAGGCCCGCATATACACACACAAGTACACACACATGTAAAATTCATATATTCATTATATGCACACCATACACCCATTCGTGGTGGGAAAAGAGGAGAAAATGTTATTTCTGAAGTAACAGACTGAATTACCTGACAAGAAGAATAAACATCTTTTAGAAAGAGTCTCACGAAAAGTGAGTTGCTCAAACAAAGCCTTAGAGTTTAGAGAGCTAGATATGACTTTAGAAACAATTCTATTGGGTTATTTGCCCAACGGGCTGATGTAATAGAATTGTTGCTTGATTTAAAAGGAAAACAGGGAGACCTGGGGGCTAGAAGTTGGAGACGGCAAGATGTGTCAACGCTACAGTGTCATAGCACCAAGGGCAGCTTGTGAAGACTCCATTCTGTGCTCCTTCTCTAAAAATCACCTGTCCTCTGTCCACCGTGTTACTCCAGATGCAGCTCAATATGGGGTTGAAAAAGGCTGGCCAGCCAAGTGACCTCCACCATCTGGTAATTCTTTCTTTCCTGGCTGAGACATAGGCTTCATTTCAGCAAAACTCTTTCAGCTGAGAGCCCTGCGCATTGTGTCCCCCCACTCCTGCTTGTTCCTGCTATGCTGGTACTAACAGTCTTCTCCCTTAGACCATGGATGCTCACCCTTCAGAAGAGTTCCCAGGAGGTTTGCCCAAGCAAACACACAGCTTTAACTCACCTGCCCCTAAACTACAACTGCCTTCCATGAGAAAATTCCAATTCCCCAAACCTGTCTTCACATGGGACTCCTTTCTAGGTGGGAAACAAGGAGTATAGTAAAAGAAGTTATATGTATCTCCCGAAGTCATCGCACCTGTTACAAAATCGCATTGACAAGTGCTTCAGAGAATTACACAATTCAGTATCTCCGAGGAAAATGTCCTTGGAAAGTCCACCAATTGTGTTTGTGAAGCACCCACCCACCCCCCAACACCAAATGCCGTAACTGTGCCAGGGTATTGGGGGGGGGGGGTGAGGAGGGGTAAAATTAAGCTGACAAATAAGACCAGTAGATAGTCAAAGGCAACATGTCTTCCCCACCTAAATTTGTGCCCATTCTTCTATTAGCTAGCTCTGGCTCTGCAAGAAAATTCCTCAAGCTGTGGTTTGCTCCTCTGTAAAAAGGGGAAACAACAAGTTCCTAATGGTTTAGTTATGAGGGAATCATGAACTAACACAGACAGCTGAGGACTCCGGACACATAACAACTGGAGTGAGACCTCAATGGAGAAACTGAGGTCCAGAAACCAGCTCATCCCCATCAGCCCTGCTACCATCGACTTAGCCTGTGGAGTGTGAATCCAGCAACTCAATCTCTCCAAATTTAGCCTAAGTTCAGGTTTCTCATGTGTCACTCAAAAAAAAAAAAAAAAAAAAAAAATTGTTGACTAAAGTAAATCAAAGCTGTCTTCTCCGACTGGCACTCTTGTTCCTTAAGAGAATGCATTGGCCTGTCACTTAATAGCCAATTGCCAATTGTTGGCCGGATTATATAAACCTGATCTTCTTAAAGTGATAGACCCACCTCCTGCAGCCCAGTTTCTGTTCATCACCAGCAGAGATGAAGGCGATGAAGGTAAATATAACAGCCAAGGAGAAGCAGCTGGCAGAGCAACATGCTCTGTACCCAAAATACCTTTGTTGCAGGGTAGAAGAAAAGAACTTTTTTTTTTCCTGGCTTAAACTCTAAACTCCTTAGGTATATAGATACCCAGGACATTTTCTATGCAGTGTGACGTGCTTGTCTTAACAATACGAAATAAATCTGAACTAAACCTAATATCAAGATATTAATAAGTGAAACCAATCGTATTGATTCTTCAAAATACGGAAGGGAAGCCTTGGCCAGATTTACTTTTTATAAAAATGTAAAATGCCACTCATCCAAACAGACATTCCTAAGAAGTAAGACCTGGGTGTCCATCCCATCAACTCCGTTATCATACAGAACAGCAGAGGCTCTCTTATCCTTTATGGCTCAGGCTTCAGGCACTATTTATTTATTATGTAGAGGAGGGGGGATGTTTATGGGGAAGTATGCATGGTACAATGAGAAAAGAACACTGAAGAAGAAAACTGAAAGACAGGATCCTAACCTTGGGTTACCACCTGGGAGTTATGCAACTCCCAAACAGTCTACTTTCATATCAGCATATAACAGTACTCACTTCCATACAACAATAGATAGATAGATAGATAGATAGATAGATAGATAGATAGAGACCGATACATAGATACAGATACATAGGCAGACACATAGATAGATATATAGATAAATAGATGCACAGATAGATACATAAATACATAGATGCATAGATACATAGATAGATAGATACATACATACATACATACATACATGGATAAATAGATGCATATATAGATACATAAATACATAGATGTATAGATACATAGATGCATAGATAGACAGATAGATGATTGATAGATAGATAGATAGATAGATAGATAGATAGATAGACAGGGGAAGGGCAAGCATAGCTCTGTTTCAACTGATTTGTAATACCGAGCAAAGATGCCTGTAGGATTTTCCCCCATAGTCTCTGCACACTGCTCACAAGTCGAGGCAATGCGATCCACGCTCCATTTGCACTTTTGCTTAGTGAGCCAGAATTAGCTCACTGACAGACCCAGCTAAGGCTGAGCCAGCCCTTTTGCTTTTGAGGTCAGTAAGTAATCTAAGCTCGAAGAGATTTTCTCTCCACTGCCTGACTTTCCTGAGTCAAGTTTCCCTCCTCTGTCTCAGGGAGCTGGCAAAATCTTTTCCTCATGCACAGGTACTTTGGCTCTCCCAAGAGATTCCAGAGAAAGAGAACTGGTGGCTGACACAGGACAGACGGCTTTGTGACCACTAAACTGGACATGGGAGTCCCCTTCTGTGTTCGGGAAATCCCTGTTCTTTGAGGCAGACAGCCTGCCACCTATTACAGAGCGTAACATTCTGGATACGCACTTTCCCACTGTCCTTTGAGGGAGAGCATGAGCCCAGAGCAATCACTGTAAAGTCAAAATCAGCCTCCAATGGTGGAATACTGGAAGGACTACAGAATGTTAGCAACTAACAAAGATGACAGTACCTCCATCTGGTCTGGGGATGCTCTCTTGGAAGCACTTCTAGTGTGGTGACATCCCATGTCTCCTGCCACGGGGCACAAACAGATAGCTACGTGCATCCGCCATGACAGCAGTGGAATCTGCACCAGACCCCTAAGGCTGCATGTTTCCAGCCTATCTCTGCTGTTAGAATGCCCCGCCCCCACAAATCAGAAAAGTTCGTTTTTCTGTAGCCTCTCACAGGGGGCTTTCATTGGTCCAGAAATCATTCTGAACGCCACAACATCAATCTGGACCAGCAGAGCACTCTGCTCGGGGCAGAGATGTCCAAATGAGCTGCCACAAAAATCTCACGGCGCTGTTCAGCTTCTCCATTCACAATTTATATCAGAAAACCACAGAGATAGAAGGGGGCAGAAACCGAAAGTAACTAAATTGTAGTTCAATAGCTCAGAAAGACATCTAGAAGATGGGATTAAAAACAATTTAAGGCCTGATCTCCTAACTATGACTTTGTATGCAGAAGTAAGTGGGATTGGATGTTACAAGATGTTTTGGGTTCTCTAGCCCAAAAAACAATCTGAGCCTTTGTCATGTCCTTAGTACTTCTCCTCCCTCAATGTACTCAGGGCAGTACACCTCAGATCCATCTCCCCACGTCCCAAGGAATTCATACAGCAGATAAGACATGTCTCCGCCTCCTTTGCTATTCCCAAGCTCTTCACTCTGATTAAAATGCATTCCCCTCCCAGAACTCTACGAGGGGGTACTGGGAGGGGCAAAGTTTAAGATATAATTAATTAGTTAATTATTTTAAAATAATTAACTTTTTCCCTTGTTTCCCTTGTTGATGAACTCCCATCCTTCATCCTCTAAGACCTACCTCAAATGTCACTTCCCTTATGAAGCAGTTTCTCTCTCTCTCTCTCTCTCTCTCTCTCTCTCTCTCTCTCTCTCTCTCTCTGTGTGTGTGTGTGTGTGTGTGTCAGGGGTGGGGTGGGGGGTGGGAAAGAGAGATCAGAGGACAACTTGAAGGAGTCAGTCCTCTCCTTCCACCTTGTGGATGGGTCCTGGGAATCGAATTCAGACAGACAGACTTGGGAGCAAGAGTCTTTACCTACTGAATCCATCTTGCCAGGCCCTTAAAAAGTTTGTATATGCCCCTCCCCCAGCCACCCCAACTACTACTTTCTTGATATTGCTGGATTTCAACTGTGGCTACTGTGATGTCAGATGTCTCTGCAAGTTACTCCACGTCTTACTCCAAGTTCAGGTAAGCCAAGTGAGTGTCTGCGGACCCTTGGTCTCAAGAGCAGGTTCACTGATGTGGTTGGTCTTTACCCATCTTCCTTCAGTGATTATCTCAGAGCCTCCTGGGACTAAGCACTCGGACTTGGTTCAATTGAGAGGTAAAGAAGGCAAAGAAGTCTACAAATTTCAGAGATCAATATGCTATAGAGCAGGCAGGGTCTGATATAGACACAGATAGTTGGGTAAGCATACATACAGAACGCCCTCAACCTGTCCAGAAGGGAAGAAGGAAATGGCACCTTATGTTGCCTCAGTCTATGGCTCGGTGAATCCAGATCTAAGTAAATGCAAAAATGGAAGGAGTGGGATGGGAGGGAGACGCTACAGAGCACCCTAGCAGTTGAACTACAACCAGATAAGTGTACAAAATCGGAAGGAAAAAGAGAACTACCATTCAAGGGACAAGTAAAAAAATATAAGGAGGAGACAGATAGATAGATAAATAGATAGATAGATAGATAGATAGATAGATAGATAGATAGATAGATAGATAGATGATAGATAGATGATAGATAGATTTAAGTGAAATAAAGTAATTTTTTTTAAAGACGAGGTCTGAAGAGATGGCTCAGCCATTATGAACACTAGCTGCTATGGCAGTGAATGGGGGTTCAGCTCCCAGCACCCACATCATGCTGCTTACCACAGTTGTTAACCCCAATCCCAGGGACTCCAATTCCCTCTTCTGGCCTCCAAGGACACTGCCCTGCATGCTGCGGTACCCATGCATGCAAGCAAGCAGGCAAACAGTTACGCACATAAAATAAAAATAAAGAAACCTGTTCAAAGAAAGACTCAAAAGACATCAGCAGTGCAAGTTAGAGAGCAGAAAAGGAGCTGTATATAAACTAGATGCTTTAGAAAGGAGAAGACAAGGGGGCACCTCAGCAACCAAGCAGGGAAACCCCAAGGTTGGGATCAGGCAACAGGATAGGGAAAAGTGCCACATATTAGCAGACACCCCCAGAGCTGCCATCGTTCAGTCTTCTCGAGGTCTCAAGGACGTGTGGATGGATGGTGCACGCAAGGGACCTCATCCTATGCTTGCATCAAGGCTCTGTAGTTGCTATTATCTTCATTGCCAATTCACAGAAAGGGAAGCCGGATTTAATAAAGCTTTCAAGGCTGCACGGCTTGTACAAGTAGCAGAAGCATAGTTAATGTGTGATTTTTTTTTTTTTTAATCCTCAATACAACCATGGGTAGGGACAATTGAATGAGGCTGGGTAAGGCACCGGATGGCTTAATGTGCACAGGCTTAGTAGAATGACATCATTATGGAGAAAGGTTAAGAAACAGATGACAAAGCAGAACCGGAAGGGACCAGAAAGCAAGAGGAAAACATGTTGTGTGCTGGAGCAGTGAAGAGTGGTGTCAGAGGCACAAATGTTACTCGAGGAATAAGACTGCAGGCCTAGAGCTTCAAGGAGAGGGAGGATCTCAGAGGAGAGCCCTAGCAGTCACGTGATGAGAGATAACACTCAGAGGACCAGATTCACTGAAGTGCTCATGGGCAAAGTCCTGCCTCTGGGGAAAACCCTTTCTGGAAAAAAAAAGTCCACATTTTCGAAGTAGACTGGGGAGCCATGAAGAAGTAATCAAATAGAAAAATCAAAGTGTTCTACCGACAAAATAACTAAGTGGATTTCTAATAAGTTAGGATAGTCAACACAATCCAGAGAGGTTATTAAATTGTTTAAAGGATCACTTCCTCTTCCACTAACGATCATGTTAGACAAGGTCATATGAAGCCAGGCTTCTTCACAAAGTGGAAGCATATAGAGGACCATTTCCTCTATAGCCCCATAAAGACCATGCTGGACGTAGCAACCAGGTAACCCTCTAAACCACAGAGGTATCAGGTAAAAGCTATTAGGGAGTCTGGACAAACGTCACTCAGCAGTAAGACACCCATCACTCTGGGTATCAGTAAAGCCAATGGGAAAATCCGTACTTTGACCCTCACCTGGCAGTAGCAAAGAAACACCCCTTTCTGCCTACTGTCTTAGTTTGTTTTTCTGTTCCTGTGATAAAACATTAACCAAAAGCAACTTAGGGAGGGAAAGAGTTTACTTCATACTATACTTCCAGGTAGCAGTCCATCACTGAGGGAGAGGCAGGGGTGCAGGCAGGACCCTGGAGGCAGGAACTGAAACAGAGACTATAGAGGAATGTACTTGCTGGCTCATTCTTTATGGCTTGCTCAGCTTGCTTTCTTATGCAACCCAGAGCCACCTGCCCAGGGATGGCACCACTCACGGTGACCTGGACCGTCCTCCGTCAATCACTAGTCAAGAAAATGCCCCCACAGACAGACCCACAGGCTAATCTGAAAGAAGAGATTCCTCGGTTGAGGTTGCCTCTGCCCAGTTGATTCTAGTCTGTGTCAAGCTGAGAAAAAGCATACACACACACACACACACACACACACACACACACACACACAAAACAGAGATATTAGAGGAGATCGAAATACAACATTCAAAGAAGCACCACTCTTGGAGCTGGGGAGATGGCTTAGTGGTTAAGAATACCTGCTATGTTTTTTTTCTCCAGAAGACCTGAGTTCATTTCCTAGCACCCATGTAAGATGGCTCACAAACTCCCATAACTCCAACTCTAGGGCATCTGAAACCCTCTTTTTACCTCTTCAGACACTCCATACGCATAGACACATATACATGATAAATAATAAATTTTTTTAAAGAAAGGAAACAGTCTTTTTATTTGTTTTTTGTTTGTTTTTGTGTTTTTCGAGACAGGGTTTCTCTGTGTAGCCCTGGCTATCCTGGAACTCACTCTGTAGACCAGGCTGGCCTCAAACTCAGAAATTTGCCTGCCTCTGCCTCCCAAGTGCTGGGATTAAAGACGTGCGCCACCACCACCTGGCAAAAAAGAAACAGTTTTATAACATAATATACAAAATGCCCAGGTTTCAATCAAACTTTATTCTTGGACATTATAAAGAAGATGCTCCGCAGGAAAGAGCATGGGATGTCCTTGCAGAGAGAGGACGCAGGGTCAGCTCCCAGCACCCACTTGGTGGTTCACAACTGTCTGTAATTCCAGTCGCAGGGAATCCAACATCTGGCTTCTGCATGCATAGGTGCATATATATACATAAAGCCAGAACATTCACACACAGAAATAAAACTAAATTAAAAAGAAATAAAAGTTCTGTAAACCATTCTACCAGTATTGATTACATGGCTTTCTTTCAAAAGAAAGAAGAAGAAGAAGAAGAAGAAGAAGAAGAAGAAGAAGAAGAAGAAGAAGAAGAAGAAGAAGAAGAAGAAGAACAACAACAACAACAACAACAACAACAACAACAAGATACTATTTCTTTTAAGAATTTTGTGTGTGTAGGAGACTCATGAGTGTTGTCCTCATTGTGCATGTGTCCACATGCTTGTGGATGGCCCCAGTAGGCCAAAAAGGCTATGAAGGGGTGTTGGATTCTCTTGAGCTGGAGTCACTAAGGATTATGGATTACCAGATGTGGGTGCTAAGACCAAAGTTCTGATCCTCTGGAAGAAAAATAAGTGCTTTTAACCTATGGAACATCCATCCCTTCAGTTTCTTGTCCCTGTTCTTCACTGCAAATGTAGCTATTTAGCCAGAAGAGGTGCTGGCTCAGGAGAATGTTGTTCTCTGAATTCAAATGATACAAAAAGAACATTACAGGAAAATGAGAGACAGCCTAGCCAGGCATGGGCACACATAGCCCTCTCCACAGCACTAGAAGGCAGAAGCAGGAAAATCACATGGTTAAAGCCAGCATGGGCTACACAGTAAGACTCCTCTCAAAACAGGAGTGGAGGTGAGGGGAGGCTGGAGGGGGGAAAGAAAAGGGGGTGTAATTCCATGGAGAATAAAAAAGGCAGAAACAGGAAAACGGGAGGTAAAGGCGCCTGTATGGTGGGATGAAAGAACAGAATCCCACGGCTTGTTGACTGTCCTCCACAGACACACATAACAGAACAGGGTGTTGGGGAGAGAGATAGGTTAGACACACAGAGTACAAAGAAAATGCCAAAGAACTCATGCCATCTCCATTGTGAGCAATCCTGGGGTTCAAACACTATCACCCCAACTTACAGCAGTATCTAAGAGAAGCAATCTAACCACATCAAGCATTATCCCACTCATCTTCAAAATGGAATGCCATGTCATCTTCAAAACACTGTTGAATGCTTGATATTATAGGCACCCATAAGTTATAACATTGTTCTTACTCAAATGACTAGAGTCATCGAAGTAGCACAGTCATAAAAAAGCACGGGAGTCTTAATACCTGAGTTTCATCTCCTGGGACACACATTAAAAGGAGAAAACCGAGTCCCAAAAGTATCCTCTGACCTCCACATAGACTATAGAGCATGTGTATGTGTGTGTGTGTGTGTGTGTGTGTGTGTGTGTGTGTGTATACACACACACATGTGCACACACATGTACACACAAACAAGTAAATATACAAGTAAATAAGTAAATAATAAATTTAATAAAAATAGATCAACGTATCTTCTGACCTCTTGTGCACAGTACACTTGTCTACTGAGTCTGGGCTTCCTCTACTCCCATGGCTACTAGACTTTTAACTTCTCAAGAAGACTATCTAATTACATGGGAAACCCTATCCACCTGAAAAAATGTCTCTCTATCCCTGAAACATTGTTGGTGTTTGAGACAAGGTCTCCCTATGTAGGCCTGGCTGGCCTGGAACTTGCTAGACCAGGCTGGCCTCAAACTCATAAAGATCCACCTGCTTCAGCCTCTCCAGCACAGGGACTAAAGATATTTATCAACACACTTAGCTCATGTTGACATTTAAAATGTATTACTTTATTTGGGGGTTATTTTCCACTTAAATGGTAAAAATCCTTACAGATAGGCTCTTCATTTCAGTTATATTACTCATACTCATAAGTATTTATGAATTGCCTTCGCCAAAATTCTCTAGATACTAGGTGATTATCGGAAAATATAAAGAGAAGAAATGTGGTTTATCAATATAGGAGAACATTATGGAGCCTTCAAACGCAATAAAATGTTGATCCAAGCCTGAGCATACGTGAACACCCCAAAACGCTTTTGCTAATAGAAGCCAGGTGCACAGGATAGCGTGTCATAGGATTTTCATTCATAAAAATGTTGAGCCGGGCAGTGGTGGCGCACGCCTTTAATCCCAGCACTTGGGAGGCAGAGGCAGGCGGATTTCTGAGTTTGAGGCCAGCCTGGTTTACAAAGTGAGTTCCAGGACAGCCAGGACTACACAGAGAAACCGTGTCTCGAAAAACAAAAAACAAAAAAAAACAAAAAAATGTTGAAAAGAAGCAATCCCATAGAGAGAGAGAGAGAGAGCAGATTCATGGTTTCTAGACTGAGGAAAGACAATAGAAATCTCTGCTCAATAGGCCCACAGTCTCCTTTGTCTCTCGTCAAAATGTTTTGAAGCTCAATAGCAAAGATGCTTACACAACCTTCCATGACCAAATTCTAGACTGGAGGATTACTAAAAAGGATCTTATGATACGTAAATTCATGATAAAATATACATATGTAGAGGGGGAATGCAGGAGATTCTATACGTGTGACAAGAGGTTCACACATGAGAATGAACAGACTAGAAACAGGAGATAGGTTTCCCAAAAACACGTCAGCATTATAAGCTCACACAGGCTAGCCCTAGGACTGACAGAAATGTAGAATCAAGGTATTTGCTGACCACTACTTTATGCCAGTTATTGAGACGAGAAGTTGTTAGAGTATATGGCTGAAGGGTGGAGGGGATAAGATACTGTACCGTGGTAGATCAGGAACTCTGTCTATAGCCCAGGCTCACCTCCGACTCTTGGTGATTCTCCTTATTCATTCTTATGAGTGCTTGGATTATAGGTATTAGCTACCGTGCCCCTTAGATACCAGAGTGCAGATAAGCTGCACATTGGGGATGAAATTGTAAACCAATATAGAAATAGAATAGTTCCTTAAATTCTTGAGTAAGTAGATGGTGGCATTTTTCTCAATTCTCATCCAACTTTCCTGAACTGTAACACTCATTCTAACACGAACGCAGACTCTGACAGCAACTCTAACACCTAAGCATAACTTCTGACCCTGAACCCTAACCCTAACCCTAACTATAACCCCTAATTCCAACCCTAACCCTAATCCCAATCCTAACCTACTTAGCCTAACCTTAACCTTAGCCACAACTCCTAACCCTCTAACCCTAACCTTCAGCCTAACCCTGTAACCCCTTGTCCCAATCCTAAACCTCTATCATTACCCTAACCCTAACATCAACTCTACCAGCCTAATTCATGACCCTGAATCCTAACTATAACCCCTAATCCATAACCCTAACCCTAATCCCAATCCTAATCCACTAAACCTAACCATAACCAAACCTTAACCATAACCATAACCTCTAACCCTAACCCTATTCCCTAATCCTTATCCTAAACCTAACCCTAACCCTATACATGAAAGAAAAAAAAAAAAATCAGAGTCTCCTGGAGGAAGAGAATTTAAAAGCTCTACTGTTGAAGGGATCTGGGAGAAGCTCCAGGAAAGAGGGACAGAGTCGGGATGATATCTGCTCATTTGCGACTGTCTATTCGAAGCTCAGTCCCTGAAAGGACAGGGAAGGCTGACAGCTGCTCGCTTCTTTTAAAGAGTTGTTTGCTGTCTCGGGATCTAAGGCTGTTGGCAGTGCTTCTATCTGGTTTACTCCCTTGAAATCAATTCCAAAGACTGAAATACATTTTAGATCATTATTCTTTAACCTTTAGGAAGATCAGAAAGAAACCAATTCCTGGAGGGATACTGCCCTTTTCTGAAGACTTCACCCACACACAGACACACACATACACGCACGCGCACACGTGCGCGCATGTGCACACACACACACACACACACACTTTTTTATATTATAGACACCATTCTGCTAAATCCAAGGTTTATCCTTTTTCTCAGCAGAGTGAAAATGGATAACATATTATCTATTTTTAAAAGCTGACCAAATTCAGTTGTGTATAAATCCAGGTTACCAATAGGCTATGATGTAACTAGCTCATGTTTTTCCAAACTTCAACCAAAAGTGAGAGAAGTGGCTTCCTCGAGTCAAACTGGAAGGAAAGAGAGGTGAGATGGGTACCATATTTCACTCACTAACACTCTGCATGTACATGGAAATCCAGCATGTTCTTCATGAATTTTAGCTTCCATGTGCCCTCCCAAAGTAAGCATTTCTTTAGAACCAGAGACTAAAGAGACCTCCCATTGACAGAGGAGGACACCAAGGCCTGAAGAAGTCATCAGATGACATTAGAGACCCAGTTATGAGCACTTACTCTTGCAGAGGACACAGGTTCAATTCTCAGCACCTAGATGGTGATTCATAGCCATCCACACAGTTTCTATACCTTCTTCTGAGTCCCATGAGCACCAGATAGAAATATGGTGCAACTATATGTAGGTCATATATTTGAACACACATGTGCATATACATGCAGCCAATACTCAGACACATGAAATAAACAAATCTAAGATGAACTTTAAAAATACAGGCAACTAGTCAATTTTTTTTTTATTTTATTTTATTTTATTTTATTTTGGTCTGGGTTGCTAAGTTTGTTGCTAAGAACTAAGCCAAGCTATGGATACCAATTTTGGAAATTTCAAGTTGCAAAACAGTAACACAAAACTCATCTTCGATGCATTATGAAATCTGAAAGAGATCCTCTTACATCTGGTTTTGCATTGGATTGTCACCCTAAGGGTACATCCTGCACAGAGAACCAGAGACTCTCTAGAAACTTCCTTTTCCTTCCACAATAAAGGGGATTTCAAAAGGCCCAAAAGGTCCCCAGCTCTAGAACACACAGAGTTTCTGCTTCATGAAACCTCCAGAACGGCAGACATTCAAATGAAGCAATATCAATGTGACCTCATGGAGGATGCACACAGCAGAGAGCCAGCAAACTCCCGGGCTCTTGGCAAGCAGAAATGTCAAGTCAGTTCACCGAGAAACAAAAAGCGGGGTGGGAGACATGCCCGTATAAATGAAAACCGTATAATCGGACCTCAAGGCATGCCCTGTTGAACAAGGGCAAGTGGGAATTGGTGAGGTGCCAGCCAAGTGTCGTTACGAGTTGAATCATCAAACACTGGTGAAAGAAAGCCACTTCCAATCCCCAGCCGCTCCAACAAACTCCTCCCCTCTATAGGTTGGTATCCTTCTTGATCTCTTGATAAAGTTAGCTGTGGACTTGTCCACAGAAAGCTCCTCAAAGCTGGTTTGGCTCTCTGCTCCGTACTGAACTCAGAATATTAAACAAAACCCTGTTGCTAAGGGATATAGATGAACAGTTAGGTCTAAAATACTAAATTACTCTGAGCTGCTGGAGGAAACCCTGTCAGCCGCACTTGATGGCACAGTTCAGCCCTGCAATGAGTATCTCCCTTGGTCCTCATCCACTGCTCCTGTCTCATCTCTGACTGCGTTACCTGGTGGCCCCTCCATTCCAACCACAGAGAACTTGAGGATTTTCTAGACTCCAGCTCTGTCTAGGTATGCAACATGGGTCTTCCCTCATTGCCTCTTCCCTTCCGATCCTCCTTCTGGCCTTCACGTTGAAGGATCCGTATGACTAATTGGTTCTTTGGGGGCTATCGTGAAATCACAAATGTCAGTAGATACATCCGTTGCCCTATGGAATATAAGCTTCAGTGAGATAGCATGTCTCAAAAAATAAGGTGTGAAGTGATAAAGGGACTCATCTGGTTTGACCTCTGACCTCTGCACATCCACACACTCATAGATGAAAAGAGAGAGAGAAAGAGAGAGAGAGAGAGAGAGAGAGAGAGAGAGAGAGAGAGAGAGAGAGAATGAATTCTCTCTACTACACTCGTCAGTACCTCTCCAAGAACCACCCAGAAAACTAGATAATTATGTCCATGGATGAATGTGAATGGCTATGCGCATTACAGAACAACAGAATGGACCCATTCAATTATCTGATGCCTCAGCCAAAAGAGACCCTGATCTCCACTGTGTTTGATGCTCCCTTCCCTCTTTCCTTTTAAGCCCACTGAGATAGCTTCTGCTTTGACAGGAGGAATGGAAGGGTTCCCCCATGAGTTAAAGTCAGTTCTGCATCAATACACTCCTGAGAGGCTACCAGCAATCCAGGGATGAGTTTTAGAAGATCTGGTCTCCTGCCTTTGGGGGCCTCACCAATAATCTGGCATTTCTCCCTAATTTCTCTTGGTTAGGATGGCTTCATCTCTAAAACGAGGTGTCCGGCCTACATAGTTTCTAGAATATAAGTATATGTATGATTCCTGCTTACATTGTCTTGCCTTTACATTTTGTCTGGTACCCATGGGGCAGACTATTCAGACAATTGTTACATAGTCGGACAGCCTTGAACTTACCACTTCGGCATCAGAAAACACCAGTAAGACTTTCTGTTTTATTTTCTTTGATCAAGGGCATGGCTTTAGTTGATTAATCAGACTACATTATCGGTTTGTGCATGCATATATATGTGTGTGTGTTTGTGTGTACATGTGGCTATGTGCACATGTATATGTATGCGTGTAGAAGCCACTGAAGAACCTTGGCATTCTTCAGGTGCCACCATCAATGGCTTTTGAAACAGCATCTCTCATTGACCTTGCCAAGTAGGCTAAGGCATCTGGCCAGCAAGCCCTAGAGATACTCCTGTCTCCACCTCCCCATCAGTAGACTTATGAGCACATGCCACCAGGCCTGGCTCTGTCATCTAGGTTCCAAGGCTCAAACTCAGCACCTTGTGCTTTCAAGGCAAGCCATCTCCCCAGCCTTATTAATATTCATTTTGTGACTTGAATAGGCTCCTTACAAAGGCAACTGGTGGCAAGGTAAATGATGGTCTGTACCCATGGTCTCTTCTATGCACAGGGAACATGAGCCAATCGAAGGAAATACACCTATCATTACACTTTCAACTTCACGACTAAGTTCTTACTCTTAACTCCTTATAAAAGAATGATATAAAACATCAGTATTCACAATGCTATTGCCGTATCATTCAATGTAAGTCTAAATGTTGGAGCTGGAGAGGTGACTCGGAGGTTAAGTTACTTCTTACTCTTCGAAGGGGTCCTTGGTTCAGCACCCAAATGGTGACCTGCAATCATCACTAACTCTGATTCCAGGGCATCTACTGCCTTATGCAGACACCTCGGGCACAGAGTGCATACATATGTGCACACAAAACACTCACGCACGTAAAATAAAGACATTCAAAAACAATTTTAATAAAATGGATGAATAAATGTAAGTCTAAGCAGGCATGCTGGTGGCTTCCATTTTATTCCATGAAGTTCCTTCCACTGTGTTTATTGAGTCACCCCATTGGCTTGTCCCATCTCCCCCAACTGCCCAGATGATCTGGTTCTACAGCACCCCTAAGTAGACAGTGATAAGCGTGATAATTTGCGAGCACTGTCAGGAATACTTGATCTAGACCTGAACAATCAAACAGCCACTCGTTAGAGGATTCGTTTTGAAACATACAGAATTCTATTTCAGACCACAGACTATAATAGAAGTAGCTCAGGAATAGTAAATGCAGAAACTATAAAGGTGGGCCAGTGAGATGACTTACAGGTAAAGGCACCTGTTGCCAAGCCTGAAGACCCAAGTTCAATCCCCGGGATTTCCACACACTTACCAAGGCGCCAAGTAAGTGAATAAGTATAACAATGTTTTTAAAGAAACTACAAAATCATATCAGGTCAGGGCTAATAGCTGTTTTCACCCGTGTGTAGTTGATGAGTGAGTAAAATCCTGGTCCATAGTGGAAGGCAAAGGGTAGAGATGACCCCAGAGAATGCATAGTGAGAACTCTGTGGAGGGAGGGCAAGGAGGAGGGAGGACAAGGAGGAGGGAGGGCAAGGAGGAGGGAGGGCAAGGAGGAGGGAGGGCAAGGAGGAGGGAGGGCAAGGAGGAGGTGGAGTGAGGTGGAAGGGGGCAAGGGGAAGGTAGCGCATCAGAGAACAAGTCACTTAGTAACTCCCAGGCCCAAATGAACTGAGCCTGTTACTATTGGACTAGTGAAATTCTCACTAAAAGAAGACTCTTTTACTTGATGCTAAGACAAGATACACACGTGTACAGTCATTTGTCATCATGCTCCAGAAAGGCTCATATCCATTCGATCCCAGCATTCGTCATCCCCCAATGGCTTGTCCCTTCTCTATAACCTGTGATATAGCAGGCACTATCTGATGGCAGGTACATATCTCATCATACAACCATACTCTATTTCCCCACTATTTCAACATACCCGTGGCATACAAAGAAGCTTGGACCTTAGAACTTACGAGGATTTGCACTGGAAGTGTAGGCTGGTAGTAGAATGCCTGCCTGGCATTCTAAAGGTCCTAGGTCTAATCGAAAAGAGAAAAGAGGCAGGCAGAGAGAGATTTAAATGAACTGGCTTCAGATGCCAGCTTCGCGTCCACTGACGTGTGGTGAAGGACACGCTCGCTATTCAGTTGATTTCAAATTTCCTCCTTTATGAAATGGGAACATCATCCACTTCCTGGGCTTTTATAAGCATTGGAGCTGCCCCAAAGCTCTATGTGCTTAGGGAAAATAAAGTATCTGTCGTAGAGGGCAGAGTATCCACTCAGTCTGGGCTGAAAACTCCTCGGGGTCTAAACCTCTCTGCAAGACCCTGATACGTATTTGATAGACTTTCTAGAATGCATCGTGTGCACTCTCTAACCTGAGAGGAAAACCCAGTAGGTGTTACTTCTTAAACCACAGGAACTGACGGTGCAGCAGGCTCAAAAGTTCCTGCTTGCCTCCGGCTCCACAGGTCCCACTTGGAGTGCGGTGCGCAGGTGCTCAGCATAGAAGATAAGTCTGGACTCGTCTGGAGCAAACCCCGTTGCTCTTTTTTTCTGACTATCCTTCTACAGGTACCTCCCCAGGCTTTTCTTAAATACATCTTCACACAATAGCCAGGTGAACAACCTGCTTCTGAAGACGGAAGAGACTGGTGAAGTAGACGCTCACTCTCCACGCGCAGGGTTCGAATGTCAAAAGCACCTGTGTTTGGCTGGAGCCTTCAGCCTGCTTTTTTCTCCTTTTTTATTTATTATTATTTTATGCATATGGCTGATTTGCCTTCACGTAAGTCTGTCTATTCCATGCCTGCCTGGCAATGGCAGTCAGAAGAGGGCATCAGATCCCCTGGAAGTGGAGTTACAGACAGTTGAGCGCTACAGTGTGGGTAGCTAGAAACCAACCACAGGTCCTCTGGAGAAAGAAACAGTGCTCTTCACCACTGAGCGGCTCTCCAGCCCACGCACCTGACACCTAGCCTGAGTTCTTGGACTCTTTCACTCTCAGCTCAAAGCTCTGTATTGGCTTCTCCATTCTGTCTTCCTTCCCTTCCACGATGACTTACTTCATTCTTAACTTTCTGCCAGGCTTCTTTGGTTGTTTGGTTCACCTATTCCAAGACCACCGCACACTCCACATTACAACTAATTGAAATATAGGTCTAACCAGGCATACTGGTTGCTTGCTTGCTGGCTGGCTTCCTTTCCTTTCCTTTCCTTTCCTTTCCTTTCCTTTCCTTTCCTTTCCTTTCCTTTCCTTTCCTTTCCTTTTCCACGTATTTCTTTCCAGCCTTCTTATTATATCAGTTCATTCATTTGTCTCACCTCTACCCTCTTCCCTGATGACCTCGTCTATAGCGCCCTTAAGTGCAACGATACAGGTGATGAATTTATGAGTTCTGTGATTAATCTTCACTTTTCCCTGCCCCCCCCCACACACACACACCCCGGGACATTCTCCGGGTTGCCCGCGTGGCCTCCAGACTCACCATTAGCTGCCAGTGGGACAGTAGACGAATGTTAAACAATTATTCCAAAACAAAAAAAGCTATTTCCCAGTGATTAACCATCAGCACATCACACACCATGACTAACCATTTCTCTCTTCATTGTTTCTTCTCATGAAGTAGGTCCTGGCATTCCAACATACAACTTTCACGCTGACTATCCAGACTACATTACCGTGATGAAGCTGCTTCTTAGTTTACACACACATACACCTACACACAACTTAAAAGGCCTTTTGTTAATAACCAAGGGCTGGGGATGTACTTCAATGAGGGTATCCTTGCCTCACACATGCAAGGTCACAGGTTCTATCCCCAGTACCGCCCCCCCCCCAAAAAAAAAAAATCAATATTGCAAAAGTTTGGTAACACGTGTGTAGTCCTTTTTTTTTTTTTTTTTTTTTTTTTTTAATTAAGGCTTGCAGGCATTTTCTAAAAATAAGTTTCTCTTGGCTACAGATGCTTAGACCTTACTCTCATTTCCTAAGCTCTGCTCCACTGAGACTATGACCCCTTGTTACAATGGGAAGGAAACTTTCTCCCTCAACCCCTAAAATCCTGCCCGTGTCTATACCTCAGAGTTGCCCATAGCAACCCTGGAGAGTGACTCATTAGTCTCACTACTGATAAATCGTCAGTGTTGGGACTCGATGGCGACACTGCGTGTGTTCACACAACACTTGTGCTCACTGGCTTTCTAATTGAACACGACCCACCTTCAGAAGCAGCTCTCAACCTCCAGTGAGCAAGACGAGTGTTTTATCTCCTTATTCTCCTGGGAAGCATGATTTAAGGTCTACTGTGCCACATAAATACCTTCCCTTTCGGACAGGCTTCCCGGTCTCCCACAAGCTTTATTTCATCAAGACCTTGAAGCATTCTGTTCTGTACCTTCCCTGCTTATCACACAGCATAGCTTAGGTTTGCTTGCATCTTTGTCCCTGCCCCCCTCCAAGTCATAGGCTGAGCCGTGTCCTCCAAGATTTAATACTCTGAAACCCTAACTACCAACACCTCAGAATGTGACCTAACTGGAAAACAGGGTGGTTGCATGTCATTACTTGAGATGATGTCACCCTGGAATCGGGTGGGCCCCTATTCCAGTATGACTAGTTTCCTTATTAAAAAAAAAAAAAAAAAAAAAAAAAAAGAACATTTTGAATTCAGACACACAGACAAGTTAGAATGCCATGTGACTCGGAGGGCAAAGATCTGGGTGGTGAGTCTACATAGGAAAGGCCTTTGGAGGCTTGCCAATAAACCACCAGAAGCTAGGAGAGAGAGACAGATCCCTGCCCTAATCCCTCAGAAGGAGCAAAACCTACTGCCAGCTTGACTTCAGACTTCCAACCTCCAGATCTAGATTAAATGTCTGGTATTCAAGCCACCCAACGTGTGATACTTTGTCCCAGCAGCCTTAATATACAAATGCATCCCACAAGACAACAGGCTTCTAGAGGGCAGACTCAGGACTCTGTCTCTTGTATCCATGGAGCACTATGCAAGGGGCACAGGATCGGGTTAAGCTGGTCAGTAATGCTCTAACCAAGAAAGGCATAGCCCTCCAAGTCTCGCCACGCTCAGTACAGACCAGAGACTTTATCTTAGACACATACCATTAGAAAGACTGAAATCCAAGAACTGAAAGGGTAGTTATCACACAAGACCAAAGACTAAGGTTCAATCCCCAGAGCTCACAGAAGGAAGCCAACTCTAGGAAGACTGGCTCTGGGGAGCTGGAGACAAAGCTGATCCCTGGGGCCCCTTGGCCAGCCTCGCCAGACAATCAGTGAGCCCGGGGACAGTAAAAGCCATCGTCTCACAAAACAAGGTAGGTGACTTTTCTCTTATCAAAGTTTCTTTTTAAGAATGATGTGATCTTTAATTGTGTGCACAATGGCACATGTAAGTGCATGAGCTCAGGTGTTCAAGGAGGCCAGAGGCATCGGATCCCCTGAAGCTGGAGGCTGTAAGCCATCCGATGTAGGTGCTGAGACTTGAACTGGGGAGACTTGAACTTTTCAAGAGTAGTGAGTTCTCTTAACTGCTAGCCCTTCTCTCCAGGCCCAAGGTAGATGACTCCTGAACAACACCTGAAATTGCTCTTTAGCCTCCACATGCATTCACACGAACACACACACACACACACACACACACACACCCTATACATGCACAAACACACACAGAGAGACATAAAAGCACTCACAAAAAAAAAAAAAAAAAAAAAAAAAAAAAAAAAGACTGAAATTCAGGATGGAAAGACTATTCAAACTCAAACACACATCAAGACATCTCAATTCTTTTCTGAAACCACTTCCAAAACATAATCTGCAGCCTCTCCTACTTTCCCTATATAAACAGAAGCTCACCCAGACAAGCAACCTGGAAGAAACAAGATGGCTGACATGTGCTGTGCACCTGGCTGGGTTTTACATTTTCTGTAACTGCTCAGCAAGATGAGGCGAACCAGCCCTGTGGTTAGCACACCTTACCCCTTACCCACTCTTCTGGCTTTGAACAGAGTAGGGGAGAGAAAGGATAGTGACTAAGTATAGGGTTTTTCTCTGAGAAAAAGCCCATTTCAAGTCTGAGAGCAGAAGGTCACTATAGTTTTGAAGCTGAACTAGCATAAGAAAACAATTTAATCTATCCATTCTAGAAAATATAATTTACTTTCCCAACTGTAGGGTTGTTTTTAGAAATTTTGTCACTATATGTACATTTATAATATGTACAGATAATTTCCAGAAAATATAGTTTAAGCGATAAATTATATGCATGTGTAGATGGCTGTCTCTAGAGAATTAGGTTAGTAAAAGAAAGAAGCTTCTAGAACTCCAATCTAAAGTGAGAATTCAGAAGTATGTTATATGACTTTGCTCCTCCCACACACAGTTCTGGGAAAGAGAAAGGTACAAAGAAGTGGAAGCCCGCATGTGAGCAGGTCATAAAAAATGAAAATTGTACAGCAGCCGGCTCTGGAAAATACTCCCTGACCCAGCAAGACGCTGAGTATTGAACCAACAGTTTGTTTATATAATTACAGTGTGCCTATAAACCTGGCTGATAGGATATACTTGCTCAACTATTAACCTCCAGACTTCCTGGAGTCCCCACAAAGCAAAAGCGCACCTCAAAGCATAATATAGGATACATGTCACTTACAAACAGTGCCCTGTTTGCCTTGCTAGGGAAGAAGAAGTGCTTCGAAAAGGCACATGGGGTCTTTGTCCAGGTGTTTTCCTGGTCATTTTCTCTGTCACCCTTTCCTTTGCCTTTTTAATTCTTCTGAGGAACTTCCCTGCCTACACCAGCATTTGTTTGCAGCCCCTGGATATTAGAGTCAAGATTCCTCTCTTCCTCTACTTTGGATCCAGGACTCAAATCCTCGTCGACTCTGAAGATCACATGACTATTCCCGTACCAATTAAAAGGACTTTCCTGGCCTCCTTGTTATCCACGGAGCTCCCCAGCTCTAGACAAACCTACCTGTGAAAGTCCTCAGCCTCTGAGGACTGAGAAAGATGGGAGATTGGGACAAATTTGATGATGGAGAGATGATTCTAGTGAAGAACCTCAAACACAGACATGCACTCAGTGAACACTTGTAAATTGACTTAGGGCCAAGCACAAAGCGATGCATACCGTGTGCACAACCTTGTTTAATCCTCCTGACAGCTCCATGAATTAGTGTCAGTCTCTCCACTGGGAAGGGGAGGACTCAGCAGCTTGGGGTTAACGCAGACTTTTACAAGGCTTCCTAGTGGATAACGAAAAGAGTCGAATCAAGTGTATTTTCTCCGCTTCCACCCTGCACAGTATTAAAATAAAATTATTATTATGTGCAGAGTGTTTTGCCTGCACGTATGTATGGGTACCATGTGCATGACTGGTTTCCATGGAAGCCAGAAGAAGGCAGGAGAAACACCGGAGCTGAAGCTAGAGATGGTGAGTCATGAGGTAAGTGCTGGGAACTGAACCCAGGTCCTCTTCAAGAGCAGCAAATGCTCCTAACTGCTAAGCCCTGTCCCCAGCATCACGCTTACCCAGCCTCACCTCTCCCACCAGTATCCGTAAGTCTGCATGTCGAATCGGTCCAAACAAATTCACTACCCGAGCCTCTCCTTTAGATATGTCCAATCTGTACGACTGCTCTGGGTTTTGCTTTGTTTGTCAAATGGCAAAGTGAGTATGAGGTACCGAGAGGGGTAAATTACAAAGGAAGTGTGCAATGCATCATTCTCAAATGCCTCCAGAAGAGCTGCTTCTGTGGATTCATTGGTTCCTGTGAGCCTGCTCCCAGTGGTTCCTCAGAGTCTAACCTTGCTCTTACGCCTAAGTCGTCCCATCTTGTGTATGATTATTGGAGACAGGAAGAGACTAAATACCCAGTTACTCAATAACTACATCCTCTGCTTCCACAGGTGAGCATGGGTATGACCACTCAGCTTTGGTTGTGAGAAAAGACAAAAAGGCAATCATTGGGAGATGGACAGTTGGCATGATAGAACACCTCTATCACCCCAGCACTTAGGGGGTGGGTGCAGAAGGATCACCGTGAGTTCAATGCTAGCCTGTTCAAGTCCAAAAGTAGCTTGTTCATAACTATACAGCCAGCTCAAAAGTAGCTCGAGCTATATGAGAGATTGCCTCAAATAATTAAATAAATAAATACATAAATACATAAATAATAAATAAATATCCATTCCCAACTCCTTCTAGCTTCTCAACTACACAGATGGAATCTCAGGTTCTCTCACCCTGTCCAATACAAGAGGAAGATGGTGGAGACACGGGTTTATTCACAATTTCAAGGAAATTGCAGTTGATAAATTTCTATAGAAATAACCAGAAAGAAAGGAAATAGCCAAGCCAAAAGGGAACTGGGGTTTGGTAAGCAGTGTCACACAGACACAAAATTTGAGACTACTCAGTTTCTCGACAATACAACCTACAATCAGAGAACAAAGCCATCTGTTACCAATGTTCTAACATAAACTTCCAGGAGCTGCTCATCAATACCTGCCAGCTGATCAATTGTAATCAGCCTCTTTCAACCAAATAGAAATGTATGCTTGGAACTCAAGGTGCAGAATCCGAATGAATCGGACTCGGCATCTTACACTCGACAGACACTTAAAGAGACATATCTAAAGGAACTTATTTAAAAGTTAAGTACAGGTCACCCCTCTTAATTACCAAGCTAGACCCAAGCATGCCCACATCCATCTGAGCCCCTATGGAGTCAGGTCAAATTTTCTACCTGCAACGATTCCTTTGTGCATAGGGTTTTGCAAATTTACTTTGGAGGTACGGTTCCAAAGTGGAATAGACCTGAGCTCAGGTTCCAGGCTCCCGTTGGCCTTGACTACAAACTCCACTCGGCTACTGTCAGTCTAACTGACATCTGAGTTCTTAACCTCTCTGGCCTCGGTTCGCCCATTTACGAAATGCGATATCACCTCACTGAGCAAGAGGGAGAGTCGATATAATAATTCACAGGCAACATGGAGCACACAGTCTCTAAAACAGAGAGAACTCAAAGCAGCGCCCCCTTCTGGACTCTTGGGAACTAGTTCCTTCACTGTCTGTCACTTAATCAACGTAGGTTTAAAAAATCTGGTCTCGTCCTGCCCAAATGTCTCAGTCCCCCAGCGCTTTTCACCTTCCTTCACTCTCAGAACTTTTATGACAACCATGTCTCTTAAATATACACAGTGCACATGACTTGCGTAACTCTTAAAAACAAAGGGACACTCACAGCATAACCAAGAAGCTGCCATTAAACAAGCCACAGGGGTTAGGGATAACCGTAAGCAAACATTCCAGCGTTTTCAGGAGACAAGAACCTAAAAACTCTCCGTGTAGCATGGAAACGTTCTAGAGTGGAAGAAGACTTTCATCTTCACACAGAGAAACCGATGGAGCCTCGGGGCCGCGTCATGATGAAAATCAGAAAAGCGAGACAAAGGCAAGAGCATGGGGGCTTTGAACGCACTTTCTAACAAACCATGGGATCAAGGAGAGGATGGAGACCGTGGGGAGGAAAATGAATGGGCGACTTCTCAACGAGAGGAAAGCAGAAGCTGCCGAGCCAACAGGAAGCGCACTGCACAGGGAAGGGGAAAGGACCCTAAACGGAATAAAGGAGATGAGGGGCTGGTTTGGGCGGAAATGAGCAATGACCTAAATTCTCATCGCTAGGAGAAAGGCCACTCAGACATTTCCTGTGAGCTGGGCCCAAGAGGTGGCCAGAGAAATGGCAGGCCAGGGTGATCCAGGTTAACAATGTCCCATCAAGGTCAACGTGAGCCCTGTCATAACAAGACTCCCACTGACACCACTCCTCTGAGTTAAGTCGGATCAAACGTTCTCAAAGACAAACCGCAAATATTTTCTTCTTTGTGGGACACAGAAATTCTGTTAGAACTACCCCATCCCAATACTGGGGAGACAACACCAGCCACAGAAACTAAGCGATCATAGCTATGAGATTTTACTTGTGGACACTGAATTTGGATACTATATCTCTTGCATTCGACATAAAATATCACTTTGTGGTTATTTGCAGTTGTTGAAGACTGGTAATAAGAACCAAAATACAGTAAAATACTAGCAGTTATCCCTTCTCCTTCGTGATGTTGGCTTCTTTCCTGTCTGTCTGTCTATCATCTTTGAAATTCAGTTTCACATAGCCAAAACTAGCCTCCAACTTGCCAGGTAGCCACGGATGACCTTGAACTTCTGATCTACCTGCCTCAACCTCCTAAGTGATGGAATTTCAGGTATGCACCACCACACCCACTTTAGGCAGTGCTAACCAAGCACTCTTATCAATCGAACTTTAGGCCCAGCCCAGGAAGAATCCTCGAACTGTCCCAACCCAAGGTCAAGGTAGAGTATGTCAAGTTGAAAGAAATTACGTATTTCAAAATAACTAGACAAGCAGAATTAAAAGGTCCTCAGTACACAAGAAATGGAGAGATGACAATTACCTGAACTTCTGTAGCACTCCTTGTATGTATTTACTGAATTATTATACTACACTCTACAGTGTGAGGTGTCAATTTTTAAAAAATTAAATTAGAGCTTACATAAAGCTCGGCAGGGCAGGCAGAGCAGGCACGAAGCCCTGAGTTAGATTTTTGGCACCACCAAAAATGAGCAGAAAATCGGTTTAGCTCATAGGATGTGCCACAGAGGTTGTAGTTTTCTGGCTGCTAGTTAATGCGTAGGAAATGGCTCTCGCGCTCTCTCTCTCTCTCTCTCTCTCTCTCTCTCTCTCTCTCTCTGTCTCTCTCTCTCCCTCCCTCTCTCTCTCTCTTTCTCTCTCTCTCTCCTCTTCCCCCCCCCCCCCGGTTTATTTATTGTCTCCTGTTTCTTGCCTCCTCCACTTCCCATCAGCCCCCATGTGCGAAAACATAGTTAATTTGTTCATTTGTAAATTAAGGCTTCTAGCATCTGCCCATGAGATTTACATGATATTTTCAAACGTGACGTATGAAAAGCGACCACAACAAAAAGTGCCGTTGATGATGGTGGAGTCGGGTGTGACAGCATTTTGGAATGCTGTGCACGGAGGGATCCACCTCTAAGACTGAGCCCAAGGAGCTTACGGAGGTAAGACGTGCATCCTAGAAAGCAAGAAGTCCAACAGGGGGAATCTTACAAATGCCCACTTAATACTTGACTCGGGGCACAGCTAACCAAGTTACAAGAGATCGACTTCCCTGACTCTCCTCTTCAAAGTAAAAAGGGCAGGCATGTCGTCTAGACATCAAACTACGCGGACAAGTTTAGAGACGGAAGAGAGCCTCTGAGGATTGAACACAATCCAGGCAGGCAGGGGTGGCCAATGGCCTCGGTGGCAGTCAAGGCGGAAGTGAAGCAGACCTGTTTTATGGGAGGGAAGTCTACTGCTAACCTTTTCTCAATTGCCTCTAATAACCCTTCCAAAGCTCCAAAGCCGCAGAAACTGAAAGCAGCAAGGGACCGAGAGACATTCGTTTCTGTCCTACCAACTATGCTCCTTTGGGCCGTTCATCTTGGGGCCCGCTTACGAAAGCACCTCCTCTACCACTGAGCAACACCCTGGGCATGTCATTTTTCTCTTTTGTTTTGTTTGTGTATGTTTGTGTATGCCTGTGGTGTGTGTGTGCGCGTTACACAAGCATGATATGTCCGTGAGCACACAGGTGCAGGTAGGTACCCAGGCATGTACTCAACGTAAGAAGGTAGAACTATCCGCTGCTCTTCACCTTATTGCCTTGAGACAAGATTCTTCATTCACTGGACCAGAAAGCAGCCATTTCAACTAGACTCGCTGATCATGGAGCTCTGAAATTCACCTGTCTCCCTCTACCCAACGATGCTAGGGACACGGGTACTATTATAATCCTGCAATTCTGTATGGGGGTGCTGGAAGTTTGAAATTAAACCCTCCTGATTGTTGAATAAACACTTTTAACCACTGAGCCATCGTCCCCCAACCTCTCCTCAAGTCTTTAACGCAAAAAGTTAGTAATGGACCCGCGCAAACCTTTAAACCTGTTTAAAGGACTCTAGGAAGGGCCAGTCTTCAGTCACTATCTTTTGGTTATTTTTGCAACTTCCAAATGATCAAGCAAAGAGATAATGAAACTCTAAATGCAAACATGGAAGAGTAAAGGCAACTGTGTTTACAGCTTAATTACCCCAAACCTTTTTGGGGGGGGGCGGGGGGGGGGAAGATAACCATCCTTACTGATGAAAAAATAACTTCCGAATATATTTGCCGACCACCGATTACCGGTTATTGGTCAAGAAAACAGAGCATCGAAAGAGTTACAGAAGCACAGACATATGTGAAGTTCACCTACCCAGCGAGATCTTTCCAAGGAGATAGTCCATAAAAGGCAAACAGTAATTAGAGAGTTTATAGCTCAGAGCCGGACTCAGTAAGCAACTGGCAATCAAAATGGGGGCATTTGCAAACTATCTTTTGGCAGAGACCTGGTAAGAAATCCTACCACCATGATTCATGGATCACCATTTCTTGGGCAGAGAAGAAGAAGCTCAGATGATTGTATCATCAGACCCCCCCACCTCCCACCCATGCCAGCCTGCTCCCCACAAAGTAAACAAAATAGAAAATACACTAACTTCGGAGGGAGCAGGTAGGAATTTAAATGTGGATGAATGGTGGTGCATAGTTCAGTGAAAAGAACTTGGGACAAAGAATCACAAGTCACCTGTACCTGTGGCTGTAGTGTCTGCAAGCACTCATTCTAAGGCCTTCGGTCTGCTCCTTTGCAGAGTGACAAACCTGTGCAGGTGACTCCCTTCCTGTTCTTAAATCTTATGAGGTAGTACCAGAATGCATAAGCAGGCAGGCTTCCTGAGGGTTAGCTAGGAATGTATCACACCTGCCTGACACGTGACTTGGGCGGTCAACGACATTAACTGTACCCTTAATTGTTTTAATGGTGTAACTTTAAAATCAACTATTCCTTGGAATTAGCCTTGTCATTTAAACTGAAACAATTCATTATTTTCTATCAAGGTCTACAAAACAACCAGGTGCTACGTAAAAATTACTTACAAAACTAAAGAAAAGCTATTTTTCTCTGTAGAGGTCATTAGAACTCCAGACACACCCAGAAATAGATTATTTTTCAGTCTAGAATTCAAAGTAGATCATTATAATTTCTTCCTTATTTTCATGTGATTCTGGACAGCAATTGACAGTGTAAACATACTGAGTTTACATTATAAAATAGGTGATACATACACAAGACATTTTGGTCAAAAATAAAATTAGAACTTATCAAGGAATAACATTGTTTCCTTGTATAGAACCGAAGTTCCAATGTATGATTATCTAACCTCTACAGTCTTGGGGCTTTATGGCCTAACTAATAAAAATAATTTTATCTTTATGTGAAAATGTTAAAGATATATTTTATGAGGGGGAAAAAAATCAAATGAAACAGAAATGTCAAGATAATTGAACATTTTCGGCCGGGCGGTGGTGGCCAGCACTTGGGAGGCAGAGGCAGGCGGATTTCTGAGTTCCAGGCCAGCCTGGTCTACCGAGTGAGTTCCAGGACAGCCAGGGCTACACAGAGAAACCCTGTCTCGGAAAAAAAAAAAAAAAAAAAAAAAAAGATAATTGAACATTTTCAACTTATTACTTCCAAAAAAAAATGTAAGTAGGAATCAAATATAAACACCATTTATCAATTGGCCAAATGTAGTTGGCCAGCACAAAATAGACACCATGTGGTGCATATGTGGGGTATATGTGTGTGTGTGTGTGTGTGTGTGTGTGTGTGTGTTCTGCATTTTGTTTTGTTTCATTATGTTTGCTTTGTTTTCTTGATATTTTTGTAGTTTGCCCATTTTGACTTTGTTTTGTTTCTGCCTTTGCTTTCAGAAAGAGAGAGAAAGAACATGAAGTTGGATGGGAGGGAGGTGGGGAGGATCTGGGAGGAGTTGGGAGAGGGGAAGAATACCATCAAAAGATATCATATGCAAATGTTTTAATACAAACTTTAAAAAAAAAAAGAATGAATGAATGAATTGGGGTACTATGCACTGATCTAATTCCAAGGAGTTCCTTGCAATGCTGTTTATACCTGCAAATAAAGTGGCAGCTATGTGAAAGTCCATGGAAGACTGAGTGTGTGGCTGTGTTCTTACAAGTTAAAATATGCAACTATAACAAAGAATGAGGCTACTGTATATGTACGAATGTTGGAAGACAGCCAACTGTCATGGAAGAGTTTAAGGAAAATATCCCATACAGTCAAATAACACATGTAAGACTGTGTAGGCAAAGACGGTCATCAAAAGTGAACAGTAATTATCCCTGAGAAGTTTGAGATGAAGTGTGTGTGTGTGTGTGTGTGTGTGTGTGTGTGTGTATAATTTTTGAGATACTCACTATGCAGCCCTGGCCGGTCTAGAACTCACTATGTTGGCAGGGATGTTCTTGTTTTGTTTGTTTGTTTGTTTGTTTGTTTGTTTGTTGAGACAGGGTTTCTCTGTGTAGCCCTGGCTGTCCTGGAACTCACTCTGTAGACCAGGCTGGCCTGGAACTCAGAAATCCGCCTGCCTCTGCCTCCCAAGTGCTGGGATTAAAGGCGTGCGCCACCACTGTCCGGCGGGCGGCGCAGGGATGTTCTTGAACTCACAGAGATCCACTTGCCTCTGTCTACTTAGTTCCAGGATTTGAGACGTGCATCATCCAAAGTTAGCTTCAAGTTGTGTGTTCTTATCATGAATTTCTTCTTTGGTTTAAATTTTTCAATGAACGTGAACCATTTGTATGATAACGAGAATAAAAGCCTGGTTTTGAAATTGAAACATTGGAGGATAAAGGAGAAGCAGACATTCACAATCCACAGTTGACTTCCTGGAATTTAGTCTGTTGCCATTGTCTGCCCGGGAATATGTGGCAATATTCGTGAAACAGTGAAACAGTATTGAAGTAAACAGGTATTGAAATTCTATTTAAACAAATGCAATGGAACTGGATATTGCAAATGGAGAGACACATGGATTCAGACACACTTCATAGTACATTGGTGAAATAAAAAGTAGTCTAATAGACACTAGTGGCCCACATATCAAGATATGTTTCAAACACATAGGCACAGACCAATAGCCTGAAGAGTGTAGGTCACAGTATATTCTACGGCAATTAGTCATTTTTGATTTCTTTTTCCACTGAATATTCCTATAATAAATAAGTACTATTTATAAACATTTTAAAGGTTTAAAACTACTCCTTGTAGATTTTTAGATTTTAATAGATGGGGGAGGGTGCTAAAAAAAAAAAAAAAAAAAAAAAAAACTGCATTAATCTGTGAAAAATGAAAGAATGAGAATCTCAACCCTTGTGTCCAGAAACGGCATCACCAACACACATGCACACCATGCTAGGAAGAACAGAAAGCAACACCAACACAAAGCAAGCAGGAGCCCCAAGGTGCCAATTCTGCCGGGGTGTCCTGAGACCGACAGAGTTATAAAACACACCAGCTCAGATTACAGGCTAAGCATGACCAGTCCGCCTGATACGACCCAACAAAGGCTTGTACGCTGAATAGGAAAGGTACACATCTGGTTGCTCCCGGATGGAGTGGCTTACCAAAGCAGAGATTAACTCAGCAAGGTTGAGATGGTCCCTGCCATTTTCCAAGTCCCTTCTAGAGTATGCCTTGGGAACATGTCTTACATGACTTACTTATGACTACATTCAACTAAAGTGAGCTCATATTGTTTTGTGGTTTTTATTTCAAGGTGAATAGAAAAAGAAGCAAGAAAGACTGGCTTCTAAAGGGGTCAAACTTAATATATTTTCAGGTAAACCAGGAGATGCTAGACCTCCCTCTCTTCCTCAGAAGACCATTCTGGCTGATCACAATAGCTTTCTCTCCTGGGTAGTGTAAATGACACATTTTTCCTGTGGCTTGCCTTCCTGTAATATGCAGGAATTCCGGCACTCTCTTGGACCCTTCCTGTTAACTTACATTTCAGATTTCCTCAAAAGGCACACTACTGCTTTAATATTTGGGAAAAAAAAAAAAAATGTTAGCTCAAGCCCAGACAGCTAACAGAAACAAGCTGAGGGAAAGACCACCTAAACTTACAGCCGTGGAAAACAGAATCTCTTTTTAAGAAAATTCTTTCTCGGAATCTCACTGTTGGTAAAAGGCTATGGAGAAGGAGCACCGTCCTTCCAGCTCCTGGGCAGTCTGTAATTCTTTCCTCTGCTCTGCCTTAAATTAGAGGTCTCTAAAACTGAATTATAGTGATCTGAAAAGTTCGTAAAGGTTCGTGAATTGAACATGCTGTTAAATTCTTCAATACTGTGAGACTGTACCCACCTCTCACTGTTCCTCCCATTTCATCTGGCTAGAGTATTAGAAAGAAGTCTGGAACTAAGTAGAAAAAAGAAGAAGAAGAAAAAAAAAGAGTGCTTTTGGCTATTTGAAGACAGCCTTGCTGAGCCAGGAGAAGTCCACATAAAAAGTCCAGGCCAAGACTCCTTGGCCATTTCTAAAACGATTGCCCACGTCTTTCCACCAATAATTTTCCGTTTGGACAAAAAAAAAAAAAACTCATGTTCATACCAGATATAGTTTGCAAGCAAGCTCTGGCTGAGAAAGTTTATTTGCATAAATGGAAACTGACTTGAAGGACCAGCCATCCCTGATCCATCATCAAGAGTGGATACCTCCCTGTTAGCTTAAAAAAAAAAAAAAAAAAAAGACCTCCTGAGAAAGCAATTTATCTCACAAGACCAGAAACTAAGGAGAGAGGAAGTTAATTTAGAGCCCAAGGTCTAAATTGGTTGATGGTGAGGTTGAGGTTGGCTGGATCGTAGGACATATAACCTTCTTCCTGCAACTTTTCTTACAACCAATAAAAAAATCATTACTGCCTCCAGACTGTGATAGCCCCCTTTCTCTTCAATAGCTGGGCTTTAAAAAAAAAAAAAAAAAATTATTATAATTCCATTTACTTATTCTGTGTGTATGGGGTGTGCATGGCACACATGTAGAGGTCAAAGGACAACTTGTAGGAGTTTCTTTCCACCATTTGGCTTTGGAGGATGGACTTAAGACAGTTAGGCTTGGTATCAGGCACCTTTGCCCACAGGGCCATCTCACTGGCCCAATCTGCACTGTTATCTGTGTCACAAAAATGTCCTCACATTTTTACTTTCTCAAACCAGAAGGTAATTCTTGAAGAAAAAAACCTCATTTTAAATATTCTTGTGTACCCCCAAACTCTATACATATAACACATACATGCAAATATACATGTGCATGTACATATAATTATGCATACACGTATACAGACATAAACTTGTATAGCATACACCCATATAGTAAGCTGAATTGAATGAATGAGTGAATGTTTACCAAATACAAAGTAATTAGAAGCTATCTCTTTAGTATGTTATGGCGTGGACCAACTCTTGTACTCTCTGATTTCTCTGCTCAAGATTTTGAGTTTTCCCTAACTAAGGAATATCTATACCTTTTTTTAAAAATGCCAATTTCTAGGTTCATTTGCATATTTCTGAAACAGTTAAAATATTTCCTCCTCCTCTAACATTAAACACAAAACAGACAATAACCATAAACAATCTTACTTTGAATTCTGAAGAACAATCTTTTCTTTCATGGGATCAGACACACCATGTTCATCCAGTAAAATTAAATGGTATCATAACTCCAAACACAGTGTGGCAAAGAGCTTATTGGATACTTTAATATCCCCAGATCTTGCTCTAGTGGTGGCCCCAGGTAACCTAACACACCTCTTCATTTTGGGGCATTTCTCAGATACCATCAGATTTCTCTATGTTAAGGAAGATTGCTCTCTAAACAAGTCATTAAAGGTCTCCCAGGCGCAGAAGCATCTCTTCAGTTTCGCCATGCAGGACTTTGTTTGTTTGTTTGTTTTAGTTCCCACTACAGAACATCCATAAATTTGCAAATACACCCTCACAAAACATTTTTAATTAAATAAATTTGAAAAAGAAAAAGAAGGCAACCATAGTCCTGAACTTCTGACCTACTACAGAACTTCTGACCAAGTCTATGCAGTTACACACTTACAAGATTTCACTGTAGTTGCCAATGAGACAGTGCAGTCGTCTCAGGTTTGATACAATACTCACAAATACGCTCACCCCCTACAATCCACCCCTAGGCGCAAAAGCATCTTTCAAATGGCCAAACACATTTAGGTCTTCACCTCTGCAAGCAACTGATACAAAGTGTAAAATCTCGGAAGAGCAAGACTTTTTTTTTTTTTTTTTTAAATAATAATAATACACTGCTCTCCACACTTCACCTTTACTTCCCTTAAAAAATCAAAAGTTGCCTAATGTCCAAAACGAAATCAATAAAAATGTAAGCTGAATGCTGGCACCGCAGTGGTTCCTTCCCCCAAAGAATGTAAGATCACAGAAATGTCCTACTAGTTTAAGACGAGGTTTGCCTTTCATCTTCACCTCGAGACTTTTCGAAAGTTTGGATTCCTGTTGCACACAAAATTACTTTGAATATGCGTGCATACTAAAGAAATGTACTATTATATAAAGCATTGCACATTTAGACGCTACCAACCTGCTATATCTCTCCTGACTGTGCAAAAGGCAAAAAGGCTCAGTAATCCTAGCAGAAGAATGCAAATAATGTCAACGCACAGCTGAACTGCAAGCCCTGCCTTACAGGAACTCTCTGTGTCTGCAAAAAAAAAAAAGAAAGAAAGAAAGAAAGAAAAAGAAAGAAAGAAAGAAAAAGAAAAAAAAAAAAGAAAAGAAAAAGAAAAAAGAAAAAGAAAGAAAGGAAAGAAAAGAAAAAAAAGAGACACACACTAAACAGGAAATGCAACTGAGCTGTGGCAAACCTCAAACTTAAAAATGCAATCGCCGGGCGAAAATTGCATCCATGCATTCATGAATGCATGCATAAGCCTTTGCATTTTTTGCAACTAATGCAAACAGTCTCTTACCTTTCGACTGAGACATTTTCCCCTTTCCTCTGATGGGGGAGGGGAGCACAAAAGACTTTGCCTTGCTTCTCTTCTGTAGCTAGTTTTGCAACAAAGATGCAAGCTGCAGGCGTGCAATCTTCATGCAAGTGGAGTTTCTCTTGTCCGATGCAGCAGATGGACTTTCGGGGAGTCAAGGTGGAATTGCACACCTTGCAAAACAGTCTGGAAAGTGATTTTTCCCCCAGTTGCAACGTTAGGGAAGGCTGTGCTGCAGCTACATGATGGGCCAGGGCTGGCAGCTAAAAGCTCCAAACTTGGAACTGAGTATCTTAGTGCGCAGACGTCCTTCCTGCGAAAGGCGCGACGCCTGCTGGGTAATGTAGTTCTCCTGTAGAGTCCACGCGTCTCTGATTTAAGGAAACGTGCTCCTGTAGGTGGCTGAGCGAGATGACTGACTAAGCGCGACAAAGATCTCAGATAAACATCGGACGAACACTCTTTAGTAAGGAAAGGGTGACAAACAGCGCGGTCCATGAAAGGAGGCTTTTTTTGTTCTAGAAAAAACCCTAAATCAGCAGCTTAGAGAACACAGAGGTAGCTAAGGCGCTTTTGGTATCCCCAGTCTAAGGTCTAATTGGGGGTTCAATGTGTTATTTATTATTATTTTTTTTTAGCGGTTCAGTATCTGTGAACTGTTCTGCCTGTAGACCGTTCACCCTGACACCTCATTTCACAACAAACATTTTTCTTGAATGGAGATTTTGGTGGTAATCTGGCCCTGCGGACAAGATACAAAGTTTTATTTATAGTAAAAAGTGACCCAGGTCAGTTCTTTTCAAGAAAGCGTACATTCAATGCTGGATAAGGCTGAGAGCGAGAGATTTAGAAAGTTCTCATTTCTTACAGGGTTAGACAGGAAATTTTGTTTCTTATATATCAAAGCCAATTTTAATCAAAATTAAGATGTTTGATTTTTTTTTCTCCCCTGAGGCAGGTGGGGATGAAAGAAAAAGTCCCTGGCCTTGAGAAGAAAGAGCAGGTAGTGGGGAACAGTAACCTTAAGTGAATAAAGTCGACTAGCTTGAATGTTTTTCGATACTATCAACAGATGTTTGTTGGGAGCCCAGAGCTTCCCAGGCATATTCCCAGGGCTTTGGATTTTCCCTTTTTCCTGCAGTGCTTGAGGCTAGAGCTGGGCTTTGTCTTAGTGGGGAAAAGCCTCTCCCCTTCACTAGGAAATTGAAGATGCAAGCCTTCCCTGAAAGAAGTAGAAATCTCGGCACCACTACCAGCCCTCCCCCTCTCCCTTCATTTTGAGGCAGAGAGCTCCAGCTTGGCTTCCATTGCATCAAGTAGAACACTTTCAGGAATGTTCTTTCAAGGTGAATAGGGAGGGAATGCTGGTTTCAGGCATCTGATCTACAGATAAACCAGAGCTGGGGAATAAGAGTCACCTGTCCATTCCTAGAACATCAATATTACCATGTTGTCTTCTAAGCAAGAGCAGTGCTGATCAGAATGTACCTGTTGTGAGGGATTTTACAAGGCTTTGACTGCTTGGACTTTATTCAGAAACGCATAGGAGGAGGTAATTGGTTTTGAAACCGGGAACTTAATCAAAGCATTGCTTTAAGAATGTAAATTTTCCCTTAGCGGATCTAGGTGGGTTGGAACTGGAAGAGACTAGAGGTAGGGTCAGGTCATTTGTGGAAAGCCGCGAGAGCCACTTTGAGAGAAGATTTGTATGTGATGGCTGCTAATGAAAATTTCTAGAATTGTATTGAGAATTCTAGGAAGCCAGGACCATCTGAGTAATGCCGGAATCAGAGAGAAGGCCACAATGTGTCAGCTGCAAATCAGCTCCTTCCCCGCCCCCACCCCTGCAGTACTGGAGATTGAATCTAGGGCCTTCGGCATTCCAAGCATGCAGTCTACCAATAAGACACAACCCTGTGTTTTTTTCTTTTTGAGGCAGGGTCTAGCTGAGTTACCCAGGTTGGCCTTTGAACCCAGTCTGTAACACAGACAAGGGTCTGAATCTGTAATCCTCCTGCCTCCTTCCCATCCCAACACAAGTTAGCAAATCAGCTCTTAACATAAAAATGCATTCAATTGGGGAAGGAGGGCATAAGTTACTTCCACTGACCTTTACTGACATTCTTTTGTTTTGTTTCTTATTCTTGAGATCTTGCCTTGGCTGGCTAGCTTAGAATTCAATGTGTAGAATTTGCAATAATTCTCCTGCCTCATATACCCCTGAAGTGCTGGGGATTACAGGCATTTCCCAGAATTCCTGGTTTCCTTTACTGATGATGTGCAGGAAAATTAATCAAGGCCACTTCACATACAGAGGAGCAGCATCTGCCTGTGAGAGAAGAGCTTTCTGTTCCATGTGTTCAGTTGTAAGGACTTTCTTTTACCTTCTCTGTCAGGTCTAATCCCTGGTATACCTTCCTGCCTTCCTTCTGCATATAGGAAAGTTTAGAGCCTCCTTCACCAGCCTTTTTTTAAAGTTTCATTGAACCAGGACATACATGTGTGGCGATCCATTCAACACACACACACACACTTTCCTTCTGAAACAATGACAAGAACACCTGTTTCCTACAAATCCTGAGATAGCTTCATGCAGACTGGCTTAGCCTGAACAACCACCTAGAGCTGTCCCTTTGTATTGTCAGCAACTGCATTGCTGTTTAATGAGCCTGGTCTTCTTCATAAAGAGAGTTCTAGTCTCCCGTTACAGTTATTTAGCGTGCATGCAATCATTCAGTGTGCAGATGCGTACCTGCATGAACACATTGGTGTACATGCCTAACATGGAGGACATGTGAGGAACAACTTAGAAGGAATTAGTTCTTCTCCTTCCACCATGTGGGTCGCAGGAATCAAACTCGGGTCATCACACTTGATGCTAATTTCCTTTACCAGCTGAGCTATCTCATCAGCCTTAGAAGAGCCTTACTACTGCTGTGATTTGGCCTGTTCTTTATCTGAATAAGCGCACACGAGCTACAGCTAGTAAGTGGAGCGCATTCTGCAAATCAATCTGCCACTCACTCTTCACGGAGACAACGTGAGGGTCGACAGGCGCTGAGTATCTGCAAACACACGTACACAAGACACCCTTTCACCATAAGCCAGCTGAACCATAGACTGCGAAATGACAGAGTGGGTCATTTGTCTCTGATATCCTGAATTTTGAGCGGGCTGCTGGAAGGACAGGGAACTGAAGCTCCTTGGAAAGGTTTGAAAAGGAGGTTCTTCCCTTGGTGTGAAAGGGTGTCTTCCTCCTCTCTTCCCGGCATGGTCAAGAAGCTGTACCCCTTGTTCTGCCAGATTGCAGTAGTGTGAGAAAGCAGGAGAAAATTCTGGCAGTTTCTTCATAGGCTCATCAAAGGTTTATCTTGGGATTTTCCCGACTTCAGATCCTTCTAAAATGCAAATCGGACAAGTTCTACTTATATTCAGAACCAGCACCCAAACTTCTTGGTGTAGCACCATTGGCTGTTCGATGCCGGAGCCCTACGTACTCACTCCCCAGTTCATTTCTTATCCCAGGCTGATATCATACCTGGGAGAAGGCAGGATTTCTGGCTCTTCTGAATGTCCTTACACCTCTACCTGAAAGACTTTCATGAGTTGATGCTTCTGATTTGTCCTTAACCACTCTCAATACCTTCTGTGTATCGAGGGTGTCCCTACCAGCACCCTTCCTGTGAATTGGGTGCACCTTCTATTCTGTAACACCTCACACATGGATCTTACCCAAGAGTCATCTCAGGGCTGACAAGTGTTCCTTTATCTATGTGTCTCCACAGGAGGCTAGACTACTAGAGACCAGAGATTTGACCAATGTCCCTAAGACTCAGTGTCCAGCACAGTATTTAGCACATCTTGCAGTCAAAGACCTACTGCAGTCTGTCATGGAGTAGACTGGGTAAGGACCTGTAACCTCAGCTGGCCTGGAATAACTAGATTCCAACAGTAGAGATAACACTTCAGGAAAACCCAGAACACCTGGAAAAACACCCATTCTGTCAGGTTGAAAGTGTGAAATTCTTGGAAGGAGGCCCTTAGGTTAGGTCATACCGGTTTCTGAAGCTGTTATTAGAGTTACAGGTTGGTGGGGGAGGAGGTAGTATGAGTTTCAGGAATTATCCATAGGTCAGGGAAGGCACCTGCTATCACTTAGAGTCAATAGCTGTCTGTCAGTTTGCCTCCTGGGAAGGTTTGGCAATGCCTGCCTTATTGTAGTATGGAGGACTGGGAGATGCTGGCATCTACTTGACAGGACGAAGGAATGCAATCAGCAGGCTACAATACACAGGAAGTCCCACCCTCAGCAAAGAATCATCTGGTTCAAATGGCTGTGTTGAGTATGGGAAATGCTGTTGCAAATCATGAGAATTCACTCCTTCCTCTAAAGTTAACTTAAACCAATGAATTTACCAATTGTGGTAAGATATAATTATTTGGATGTGAGAGATTTAGATTTTACTCCTGGCCATAGACATGAGTTGTATCTGCTGAAGCAGATCCTTTTATCTTTCTGTGACTCTTTGGGTCCCAATATAAAACATGGAGGGTTAGCCTCTGCCAGCTTAAAACATGGAGGGTTAGCCTCTCTGCCAATTTCAGCATTTCATGTCTCCCAACTCAGCTCACCTGTCTATTGAAGCCACTAATGATTTAAGAACTTTTAAATTTTTAATTAGCTAAACATCTTTCTATTTGGCAATTAGAAGGGTTCCCGATCTCTTGCTTGGCAAGACAAGGAATAACCATCCTAAAAACACATCTTAAGAAATAAGACAAGAACAGGCTCCTATGACATTTTGCAAACTGACCTCCCAGGGAGCAGTACTGATTTAGAAGAAGCGTCTGTCTAGATATCAGGAGCAAGGGAGAGGAAGGTGGTGATGTTAATGCCGTGAGCGGAAGGATCAAATGTGAAGCATGATAGGAAGAAGCCCATGGGGAACTAGTTCACATGTTCGGTTGCCTTGGTACAGAATTTTTAAAGGCTTTTTAATTTTTTTTGTGCATATGTATTTGTCTGTGTGTGGGTATGTGTTGGGCCTTGGATGAGGTAACTCCATTTAACCTGTGTCCATCAATCACGTAGGACACAGGTAGAGGGCGTGATTAACAAGTCTCCACCTCTAGAGATTTAAATATTAATGAGTTATCAAAAGGCCAGGGGCGTAGCTAATTAAGTTATTCCCTCCCTCTCTGCCAGAACATCCAGAAGCCACAAGGCAGAGCAAGGCCCCTCCCCCCACTGCTTCTAAGCCCGCCATTACTGCTTCTTCTCCCCAACAGGAGGACCTGCAACAACAAACATTCCTATTTTTCAACCAAAAATTTTAAACGTTTCCTTTTCTTCCTAACAGGAACACCTAGAACAACAATGCTTATGCTTTTCAACCAAAATTTTGTTATTTTTTTATTTGAATGCTGCCTTTTCTCTCTAATACTTGTGATATGTGTCCAACATTTTTTCTCAACCTTTATAATTTCTTCAAAATTTATAAAGATTACAGACAAACTGTGGGAAGCCCGCTGCCGAGACCCGGCCGCCGCCAGACTCCCTCCGTGCCCCCCCCGAGATTTTTTTCCCCCACAGGTATGTATCCATGAACACGGGTACTTGTGAAGGCCAGAAGATGGTGTCTGATCCCCAGAAACTGAGTCAGAAGTGATGGATTGTGAGCCAACCAACATGGATACCAAAAACAACAGAACTTGGGTCTTTTGGAAGAGTAGCCCTACCACTGAGCTACCTGTCTTTCCACACACACACACACACACACACACACACACACACACACATTTTACTTAAAAACATGCTAGTGAATGATAATTGGTGGCAGAAAACTTGGCTCAGCTGTGCTCCCCAGTTTGGCACAGGTTTACCTACTTAACCTTATCTCATTCTTAGCAGTCTAATTAACATAATATTCTTATTAGGACACGAATTTACATATCACCAGCTCCGCATAGGGCAGTTTATGGCTCCAGCTTACCCTGGTCTCCCTTTTGGTGTTCGTTTTCCAAGTTCTGCCCTCCATCCGAAATCATCTCTCCTCTTAAGATGTCCTTGATGACGTCATCCCTCTATTCTATTTCGAAAGAATCCTCGCCAATTCATTCTAGCACCATTTGAGCTCTTATGAGGCATTTATCTAGTGAGACATAAACTCAGTGGTATCTCACTGTAATCTTACTTGCAATACAAATCTTAGGTTTTTAAAGATTTACTTTTTGTTTCCATATGTCTACATATGTGTACCTGTGTGAGTTTATGTGCACCATATGTGCACAGAGAATTGGGGAAGCCAGGAGAGGGCACTGGATCCTCTGGAGCTGAAGTTACAAACTATTATGAGCCACCCATTGTAGGTGCTGGGAAGTAAAGCCATGTCCTCTGCAAGTCCGGTTAAATACTCTGCAACACTGAACCATCTCTGCCAACCCACATGGCTAACCCACTCCTTTGGAAAGACATCCTCCCTTGACTCTTTTTAACCCATGACTCTAAGCTCAGCTGCAAATGGTCACATGTTCACTGAGTTTTTCTGGGTTGCCAAAAAGACTTGTTCATCCGATTGTGCTCATGCTTTTATTACCTAGATAATAGATGAGTATCTATTAGTTTAAATTGGCCGTCTTTGTTAAAAGTTAAAGTAATGCTTGCATAGGGATTTGTTAGAGGAAAATTAATTATGATATTTAGTTTAAATATTTTAAGACTCCTATAATGATTCTAGTTTCAAATTTCTGTGAGTGAGCTTTCCTTCATAACTGGCCATGCTTGAGAAATGCTAACCAGCTACTCAGTCCTCATCTGACTGCATTCTCATTGAAGTGTGTGTGTGTGTGTGTATGTGTGTGTGTATGTAATATGAATATTGGATGTTCCCTAGCAACTCAGAAGTCATATAAAGATCCAACATAGTATGATTTTAACCTTTACTCCCAAAGCAGAGTCCTGGATAGGAATGTTATCCTGAGCTGACAAACAAGCAGTTATCGTTTCTAGGAAGGTAAAAGTGGAAATTATTCTATTCTACCACGAAACCTACAAACATTTCAGGGCACCATTTGTGTGGTGTGTTAATGTGTTGGCAAGTAGAAAACACCCCAAATTATTACAAACTAACACAGGCCCGACAGAGATTTCTAATTCTGTTCAAGAGAAAAAAATTGGGATCAAAACTTCTGCAATATGCTTGCCCCATTTCCTTCACCTAATGCCTGATGTGTCTCTCTTTTCATATGGAAACACATGCACACATGTACATATGTATTATACACATGTATATCTTAGTCAGGGTTTCCATTGCCATGAAGAGACACCATGACCAAGGCAACTCTTAGAAAGGACCCACTTAATTGGGGCTGGCTTATAGTTTCAGAAGTTCAATCCATTATCATCATGGTGGGAAGCATGACCTCGTGCAGGCAGACATGGTACTGGAGGAGCAGAGAGAGAGAGTTCTATTTCTTGATCCAAAGGGAGCCAGAAGGAGACTCTCTTCCACCCTGGGCAGAGCTTAAGCATAGGACCTCAAAGCCCACTGCCACAGTGACACACTTCCGCAAACAAGGCCATACTTTCTAATAGGGCCACTTCCCTTGGGCCAAGTGTATTCAAACCACCACAATGTATGTATTCATATTCATATGTATATGTATATCTGCATAATTTTCCCTCTGACACAGTACTGGTAGGTAGCAGTCTCCTTCAAGGTAAAATATTCTATCTTGGAGGAAACCTCATTAAGATGCAAGATATTCTAATACAGTACTGGTAGGTAGCAGTCTTCTTCAAGATAAAACATTCCATCTTGGAGGGAAACTTGTTAAGATGCAAGGTATTTTACAAGTGGAGTAAGGTAGAATGGGAATGAAGGGGAAGATGTGAACCATCCAGTCCTTCAGAGAAGCTTTTTTTTTTTTTTTTTTTTTAAAGTATAACCCAACAGACAGTGGATAGCTTTTTATGGTACTGGCTTGCCTTGCCATTCTTTTTTAAGATTTATTTATTTTATGTATAAGTACACTGTTGCTGTCTTCTGACACACCAGAAGAGGGCATTGGATCCCATTACAGGTGGTTGTGAGCCACCATGTGGTTGCTGGGAATTGAACTCAGGACCTCTGGAAGAGCAGTCAATGCTCTTAACCACTGAGCCATCTCTCCAGCCCCCAGAGAAGCTTATTAAGACTCAGGATATTCTAAAGGAAGTGAAACATTCCCACCTTCAGGGAAGCTCCTTAAGTTTAGAAAGCAAACAACTCAAAAGTTCCAGGAAGTCCCTGAAACTGATGAAACTCACCAGTACCCTCCTTCTGCAAGCAAATATTAACATGAAGGAAGTTGGGAGACTCTCACACTGGCCAACCTGCCTGGAAGAAATACTGACCAATCTGTCAAGCTTCCAACATTTGTGTAATAAGCTCCAGGTTTCCAGTTTCCATGAGTCACTATCCATGTTGAGGCAGGCTTTCGGTGGTTCAGCTGTCTTTGAGTCATTTCTACTCTTAAAAATAACACCTCAGACATACTGAGGTGAATAACTTGAATAAGACTCATTGGTTCACCAGCTTGGACTTTGCTGATATTCTTATGTAATTTTGTCCTTGGCTCCCTGTGTAAGTGAGTCCAACGTTTGTTTACTTTTCCATAGGAAATAGTATCACACAATAAACAGTTATTAATTTCCTACCAGAATCTAAGCCCTTCTCTGTCTGACTTCATAAAAATGTGAATAACCCACAGCTTTGTTTTTTTAAAAAAAAATGGTAATATCTAAATCTAGGGTTCCTATGACATATACATTTGGTGTTTCTTTGCCACATACCAAATCGATTCTACACTTAGCTAATCACTAACGTGTACTATATAGGACAATTGAAAAGGAATTGCATACTTTTCACCCAAACCCCTAAATATCTCACCCTGTAACTCTTTCAGGGAGGATGCTCCCACAGCCTCACACTGGTGGTACTTCATCTTCCTTTAACTCTAAAGAAAGGAAGATTGGTTGTGGCTCCCTTTTCAGATATCAAAGGTATTTTACCAGCAGAGCCCACATTAAGCCGAGCATGCATATAGTCACAGTGCTGGAGAAGGAGAGACAAGAAAACCTCTGAGATTCGCTAACTAGCCAATCTATCAGAATTAGCATGAACACAAACAGACAGACAGACGCACAGACACACTGACAGAGAGACAGATACACACACACATACACACACACATGACAGAGCTGACATTTTTTTTTTATCTAAGGGACCAAAAGAAATATAAATTGATATTGATATCCTTACCTTTTAAAATAACAATAAGACTTTGATTAAGGTCTATACTTTCGGTAGAGTATGGATCAAGAAAGTAAATGAAGCATGGTCTCTGGTGAGGATGTCATAAAGTCCTTTGGGTACTGTGCATAGCATGTCTGTACTAAAGACACTAAAATGGATTGCCCCCACACCCTAGTTTACTCTCCCTTCATGTGGTTGCTTTTACTTTTTCCAAAAATAGATGCTTGTGAACCACCACACTGACACAGGAAACTGAACCTGGATCCTTTACAAGAACATCCAGGACTCTTAACCACTGAGCCATTACTCCAGCTCCACTGGGTAACTTTTGATATGAGTTCTAAAATGTACCTTCTTTAAGCTAAGGGGGAAATGGTAGCCTGTTGAGTCATTTTATTATAGTTTAATGATACAGCTTCATCTTATGACCAAGTAAGTCCATACAAGGTCTGTATATCTTCTTTACACTCTGTACCTTGGACAAGACACTGTGACAACTCAGTAAATACTGTAGTTTTTGTGGATGAGTCAGAAATTCTGATACAGGACATAGTGTCATGCCCTTCAAGCCTCCTTGGTCTGTTTACGTTGATATTAATAGATGGTTCTGGGCTCCATTCATAGACACGAACTATTCCGGTCATGCTGACCTGATGGACTTTGTAAAAAAAAAAAAAATCCTATTAAGTATTCTGGGAAATTTCTTAGGTAGATGACATATTAAAATATATAGAAAAAGGTATAAATGTCCACAAAAAGTTAAGCTATTTGTAGTACAGTTGTACAGAGATAGCATGACAAATTTTTTCGTAAAATCATTTCCTTTGGGTTGATATCCAAAGGATATATTTTATAATTGACAGTGTGTTTATGCCAGAAAAGTTTAAAAAAATGTTATTGAATTTTTTAAATTTTACTATCCCTTTTTAAGATTTATTTTATGTTTTTGAGTATTTTGACTGAAGGTATGTATGCCTGTGCACCACATGTGTGCCTGGTGCTCACAGAAGTAGACATGTGCACATTAATGAATATTCCCTCAGAGGCCAGAGGCATCATATCCCACCTCCCCCCCCACCCCACGGCTGAGGTTGCAGGCAGTTATGAATTGCCTGATCTGGGTGCTGGGAACCCAACTGTGGTCCTCTGGAAGAGCAGCCAATTCTCTTAACCTCTGAGCCATCCCTCCAGCCCCTCCCCACTTCTTTAAGATATGTCAATTCTAGACCAAATTTTAAAAAATGAATGCAATTTATCTTAAGTAATATATTGCATAACCGAGTAATTTTTATAAATATTATGTAAATATAAAGTATTTCTAAGGCACTATTTGAAAACATAAAAACATCTGATTAAAGTATTCTTTTTATCATCCATAAAAGGTAGTGTTGGACTGGAGAGATGGCTCAGCAGTTAAGACAACGGGTCCTCAGTTCAATTCCCAGCAACCACATACATGGTGGCTTACAACTATCTGTAATGGGATCCCATACCATGGTGTGTCTGAAGACAGTCAAACTGATTCTGATTTTAGCTTGATAGAGTGAAGGTGATGTTCAAGTTTGCTTTGTTTTAATTTTAGTTTTTTGAAACACACCCCTTCACACCCCCACACACTAGTGCTGAGATTAAAAGCATTGCACCACCACCTACCAGCGTCATGCCACAATTTTTTTTAAATGTGTGTCATTGAGTACACTGTAGCTGTCTGCCTTCAATCCCATTACAGATGGTTGTGAGCCACCATGTGGTTGCTGGGAATTGAACTCAGGACCTCTGGAAGAGCAGTCAGTGCTCTTAACCTCTGAGCCATCTCCCTAACCCCTCACATCACAATCGTAAATGACCTTTATATGAGGATGACCTCGAGCCAATAACAAGGCAAGATAATAAATCGTTACTGACTAGTCTCTTTTCTATTTAAATGTTTTCAGAAAGACAAAGGCTTTGAAAACAGGACTAAAATAATATCAAACTGGACATTACCAAAATATTAATATACTTCCAGTCCAGACACAAGCCTCTCTCAGTTGTTTCAGGTTCAAGCATTTATATAATCAAGGGACATAGACTCTGTATTTGTTGATTTATTTTGTTTTTAACGTTGCTTCTGCACAGCTCTCTCTCTCTCTCTCTCTCTCTCTCTCTCTCTCTCTCTCTCTCTCTCTGTGTGTGTTTTGTGTGTGTGTGTGTGTGTGAAGTGTGCACAAATGAGTACAGTTGCCAAAGAAGGCCAGAGGGAGCATGAGATTCCTCTGGCTCTATAGGCTGTTATGAGCCTTACAATCTGGGTGCTGGAAGTTTAACTGTGGTCTTCTGTAAGAGCAGTGCCCAGCGTTAACTCCTGAGACATCTCTCTAGACCCAGTGTGGATTTGTTTTCAAACGATACCAGTGACTTTAAAAGATGAAATTTACTGGCTGATTGTAGCGCTCAAGTGGCGGTGCATATATGTAATATGTTTTGGGGGGTATATTTCAAGCCCATTTTCAGTTAGTTTTAACAATGCGCACATACGGTGGTAGTGCAAAAGTAGATACATACACATGCGTGCAGGTGGCCTTGGAGGCCAGAGGCATCAGATCCTCCTAGATCTGAGACTGCAGACAGTTGTGAGCTGCCTGACATGGTTGCTGAGAACCAAACCCTGGTCCTCATCAAGAACAGTGCTGTGTGCTCTTAACCACAGAGCCTTCGCTCCAGCCGCCTCAAGTCCATTTTAAAAATAAGGAGTTAACATGTATTGCAGGAAATATTATTCTGATGTCTTCTGGATATTTTTTTTCCCTCCCTCAGATATTCAGCTTTAAATGGAAAGGTGTCTTAGTTAGGGTTTTACTGCTGTGAACAGACACCATGACCAAGGCAACTCTTATAAAAACAATACTTAGTTGGAGCTGGCTTACAGGTTCAGAGATTCAGTTCAGTAGCCTCAAGGCTGGAGCATGACAGCATCCAGGCAGGCATGGTGCAGGAGGAACTGAGAGTTCTACATCTTCATCTGAAGGCTGCCAGTAGTAGACTGGCTTCCAGGCAGCTAGGGTGAGGGTCTTAAGCCCATGCCCATAGTGACACACCTACTCCAACAAGGCCACACCTTCTATTTTTTTTTTTTTTTTTTTTTTTTTTTTTTTTGGTTTTTTGAGACTGGGTTTCTCTGTGTAGTCCTGGCTGTCCTGGAACTCACTCTGTAGACCAGGCTGGCCTTGAACTCAGAAATCCGCCTGCCTCTGCCTCCCAAATGCTGGGATTAAAGGCGTGCGCCACCAATGCCAGGCAAGGCCACACCTTCTAATAGTGCCACTCCCTGGGCCGAGCATATACAAACCATCACAGAAGGGAATTTAACAAATAAGTCATAAGTCTGTGCTGGGTTTTCATCTCTTAACTTATGGTTGCTATGGCTTCAGGCTCAGCCAATCACCCTTCTATGCTTTGATTTACATCGCCTTTGAAAAGACATTAGTGACAGGACCTACCTCATGGAGGTGAGAAGAGTATTTCAAGATCTGTACATTCAAAGCACTAAGGTCCCTGGTACTTTTGTGCTCCAAAACTCCTATTGAGAGTTTTTCCCCCTTTGTTTTGATTGTTTTATTTGTATACATGCTTTGCCTGCATGTATGTCTGTACAACTAGTGTGTGCCTTCAGAGGCTGGAGGAAGGCACTGGATCCCTGAAACTGGAATTACTGGCAGTCATAAACCACCATGTGGGTGCTAGGAATCAAAACACAGGCCTTCTGCAACAGAGCTGCTAGTGAGGGTTTTAACTCTGGGTTGTTACCGTGTTGTTATGAAGCACAGGCTCCGTTCTGGAGAATGAAGGCATTGCATTAGATATGGAGTGTACATATCTGTATCCTATCAAGTAAAATGGAGGAGAAAGAACCTTGATTTTAAAGCCGCAGGAAAGAAAATTCTGAAATTTAAATGTAACTACCAACATGAGAAAATATGAATAAAAGCTCTCAGACAAATGGGAAGAAAAAGAAGAAGATATATATATATATATATATATGTAATTTATTGCAGCAAATCAAAACACTGTTGGATGCTTGCATAGAGGAAATGGAGGCCATCTGGAGAAAATTTCATTCCATGGGGTGGAATGGATTCTAAAAAACAAGGACTGGCTAGGGTTAATGAATCACATAGGCCTTGGGCCATAGGGTGTCAGAGTTGAACAAGGCAAACAGCAGGGCCTTGGTGGTGGTTAATGAGGGACAGGAAAAGTTGCCCCGAGCCCACCAGCAGGATTTAGGATGTGGTTTTTTACTAAAGGAATAACAGCATATTTATTTTGGTTCTTTGCAATCACCTGAGAATCTTAGGACCTTAACGATAGGAGCTTCTGGCTGATTTACCCTCTATATCTTTCTTTCTTCTTATCAAATTAATTCTCTGAAGTTTTCATTCACATGTAACATGCATTCTAGTCGGTGTTCTCTCCCATCCCTGTCAATCCCCTGCCTCAAACCCCTTGCCCATAGTCATGTCTTTTTGTTTTGCTTTGTGACCTATTGACCTGAACCCATGGCTGTCTGTTATAAGCAGGGGTTCAGAACTATACTCTGGAGCTTGGTGGGTACACAGCAAGTACACAGCTGAAAACGGTGATTCCTCCCTCTCCCCAAATCTTTCTGTAACCAACATTTCAGCGGGGCTGGGCCTGTCTATGTACTTCTTATGGCTGTCGAGTTTGCGTCTGTCCTTCCTTGTAGCCATCACTAGTAAAGGTTTCCTTTTTGATATTTAACTTGTCAATGAACTAGCACAACATGAAAAGTTACATTAAGCGTATTTTAAGATCTTCAAGATGGGTTCTCCACCCCCCACCCCACCCCCCAGTTTCTTACTTATCTAAAGGATAAATACTAGAGGGATGTTTCATTATTAATCGAAAGCTGAAACCTTTCATTAGTGATCAATGGAGTCTGTATTTAAGGTAATTGTTTAATGTCTGTCCAAAGTGGTCCACATAGCATGTTTCAAACTAAACAGGGGCAAGAAAAGAACAAGAAAGCAGAGGGGGAAACTAAGATGATTTTTCTTATAACTAAATACGTTGTTTCCCATTGCAATGAGTTTTAGAGACCTTTGTGGAAGTTGGATGTGGTGGCACTTGACTGCTATCTTATTACCAGGGTGGCTGAGACAACAGTATGAGGCCAGCCTGGGCTACATATCAATAGCCTGCCTGTCTCTATATGGAAATTGAACAACCTTCCCTCATTGTACTAAGAGAAGCCAAGTCATAAACAACCTTCTGTAAAAATCTGCAAAGCCCAAAAGCTTAGAAAGTATTATACTGAAAATTTTTACATATTCAAAAAAAACTTCAAAAGCCTAACCTATGTTAACTAGAACATACATGCTGCCACCTTTTTCTGAAATGTCATTACCATTTCCTCTGGTTACTGTGACTTCTAAAGCCAAGTTTCTAACTTCAGGGGAAAATATACATATATTTAACCACTTATTTATTCCGATCAACTTAATTTTAGGAACTAATGGTTTTGAAAAGATAACGAATGAAAAAAAATTAAGATTTCGATTTTCAGGATGCCTGAAATTCCATCAAAGACAAAAGTTCCTGCAGGGTTACATATCCACCAACATCCCTTTAAAAAGTGAACTGAGCCTTGTCTCTGGAAAACAGTACCAAAAAAAAAAAAAAAAAAAAAAAAAAAAAAAAAAAGTCACGGGAGGGTTGGTGAGGCAGTTTAGTGGTTAGAGCCACTCTTGCCGAGGACCTAAGTTTGCTTCTTCCCACAACCAATGTCAGGGACTTCACTACGGCCTGTGACATCAGCTCCAGGGGATCGGACACCTTCTTTTGGCTTCCACAGGTACCTGCACACACACACCCATTTAAGTAAAGTTAAAATTAAATAATCATTCGTAGAGGAAATGAAGACCTGGAAGCTGTACCCCTCCGTGGTGGGTGGTAGTCCAGTTTCCTTTTCTATCCATTTTATATACTGCCTTGGATACAGGATGACACCTGATATATAATCATCTTTCAAGTCGCTGTGTGCACACACTCTTGGTTCTATTTGTGTATTCACTGGAACTGACAATTTAGGTGATGCACTTGAAATACTCACATAACCAAGACCAATTTTCCCTGAAGGTTATGAGCACTCTTGAGTTTTACAAATACAGAGAGGGAAAATTATTTCCCTGTTGTTGTAACATTTACATAATGATGTGGGCCAGGTTTACAGAGTCCCCAGGATGAGCCTCAGGAAGCAAGCCCACTGTGTGTATTGATTTTATTTGGGGATTCACGGAGTGGCTGTAAACAGTTCCTAAGCCGCATTGACTGCAGTAAATAACAGTGAGCTCCGAACGTGGGTTATCTCGGTTCTTCTTCTGAAAGCAAGTGCGCTATTGGTCTGTTTATCTTCCTGGGTCTAGGTTTTGGGAGCAGAACGCGAATCTGTGTGCAATCTGACTGCAACCAACCACCTGTTTTCTTCAAATGGAAGTGAGAAGGTCGCCTAAGGACAATACAATAATCCCTTTGGCACCGGGTAGCCATTTGCTTGTTTTGTTTTACTTAGAAGAGATGCTTGGAGCTTTGAGTAGAACGGCCTTCCATTTGGACCCGTCACGTGACTCCACCCAGCCTCTCAGCAGGCTGTCCAACACACAGTAGTAATGTAGGAGATTCCAAAGTTCAGAAGAGCCCTGAGCCTTGGCTCCCTCTGCCTTTCTCCGGGGATGTTTACACAGTGACACCGGCTTTAATTGCACCAATGGTGTCTTGCAGGAGAACTGAGTCCCTCGACATAGGCAGGAGCAGTATTCATGTTTAAAGCGTTCCTAACTGCCTGGTGAATAATCAGAAGTGCACATCCACGTAACACAAAAAGTGCAGCTCCTGCACTGCTCGGTTTCCTTTTCCTGAGCCCAGAGACTGGTTGCTTTGTCTGCCGCACAAACTTCCCCTGAAGTTCCTCCACAGTTGGGGGCGCAGTCCTGCCTAAACTTGCTTCTGTCACATTCCACACCCAGGGCAGAGTTCTGCATGTAGGAACACCATGCCCTTGCCCGGGCCCTTGTTATGTAACAGCCATAAATGCTCTGGTGTGCCAGTCTACAAGCTAGGAGGAAGAGGGGAATGCAAAACTCAGTTTTGAAGCCAGGTGTGGTGACACATAGCCGCAGTGCCAGCAGCCAGATGGCTGAGGCAGAAGGATCGTGAGTTTGAGGGTAGCCTAGGCTACACAGAAAGACTCTTGTCTCCAAGTAAACCAATAACAGCTACAAAATAAGTCAAACTAAGCCTTGGCTTCATTTCTACCCAAAAGAAAGCACAGGGGCTCTCTCTCAGTGTTTAAGCTCTGGTGTAAAGGCACCATTGCCTGTTTTACTGACTGCACTATAAGATCACAGAAGATTACTGAAACGGAAAAGGGGGTAGGAGTTTATAAGCCTTGCTTTAGCCCTGAGTGCAGAAAATGACGGCTGGTTTAAAGTTTTTAATAACCTGCTTTATTAACTGGTAGTTGGATTCTGGCTGCTTAGAGACCAACACGCTCATCCAGGTATACCCAGACATGGGAGCCATCGCGTTCTGTGACTGGATGGACTCTTTGGTTGGGGGTGGGAGTGGGGCGGAGTGGAAAGAGGGGGGCTAAAGGCACAAGGACCTAACGTGAAACTGCGAGCATGCTTTGAGGTCAGCTGAAATAAGTCTGAGTAGAACTTCACACATTGGCCCAACAGACTGAGAGGGAAAATCCAGTCATAGAGACACGGCAGGCAGCCTCTTTAGTTATTCCACTAATTTAAATGCTGTTTTTCATTGTTCATTCCCTCACTCACTCATTCACTCACTCATTCATTCACTCACTCATTCATTCATTCATTCACTCACTCACTCATTCATTCACTCACTCATTCATTCATTCATTCACTCACTCATTCACTCACTCATTCATTCATTCACTCACTCATTCATTCATTCACTCACTCATTCATTCACTTATTCACTCATGCATTCATTCATCCATTCTCTCACTGATTCATTCATTCACTCATTCATTCACTTAGTCTGTTTTGCAAGGAAGATCAGAATAGGGACAATAGTAGACCTTCCTATCTTCTTTGGTGACCTCTTTCTTCTGAAGTGGTGTGCTTTTTTTGTGTTGTAGACAGAAAGACCTTTGATTGTAAAATCAATTTTAGATAGCGATAGCTAGTTGGCAGTCACAGCAATTGCTTTTTCTTGACGATGGGTCTCAGGGCTTTGGAGTATAGCTCAGTTAATCCTCATTACTGAAAGGGGAGAAAAGAAGAAAAGGAAAAGGAAAAGAGAGAGAAGCAAAGAAGGGAGGAACGGAGGCAAGAAAGGGGGAGGAATATTATGCTTTGGCAATCTAAGAACCTATCACCACCAATGTTGTAGTCTTTGGTCAAAGAAAAAAGTAAAATAAATAGATTTTTAAAAAATAGGGGCTAGAGAGATGGCTCAGAGGTTAAGAGCACTGGCATCTCTTCCAGAGATCCTGAGTTCAAGTCCCAGCAACCACATGGTGGCTCATAACCATCTGTAATGAGATCTGATGCCCTCTTCTGGCCTGCAACCATACATGCAGACAGAATGCTGTATGTATCCATCCATACATCCATACATCCATACACACATACATACACACACACACATACATATAAAATAAAATAAAAATTTAAAATTTAAAAAGCTAATAAAAAATAAAGCCACAAAAAATATACCCTCCTACTCTTTAGGGCAACCATTAGCAAACATAAGCAAAGCCAAAATAAAGAAAACCAGAGCTGAGCATGGTGGTGTACTCCCATACCCTCAGTGCTCTGGAGGGAGAGGCAGGAGGGTCATAAGTTCAAAGCTAGCCTGGCTGACAAAATGTGACCCTGTTTCAAAACAAGCAAACAAAACCCAAAAAACTGGAAAAAACAAATGCTAGCAAAAATATAGTCATGGGCTCATTTGTGTATTACGGGTGAGACTGTAGGAGAATGTAATCATGTGGGCGCCATTATAGAAGTTATCTCAAAATTAAGGATAGAATTACCATATGATCTGTTAGTTCCATTTCTAAGTTAATACTTAACCGAAAGCAAGAGCTTGAAGAATATTTGCATTATCTGTATTGTATCATATTCACAGTGACTAAACATAATTTCTATAAGAGAATGGATAGAGAAAAGAGGGTGTCTGTGTACAGTAAAATATTATTTAGCCTTTTTTTAAAAAAATACAATTCTGATGTAAGCTACCACGTGTGTAAATCTTGAGAGCGTTTTGCCTTGTGGAATAAACTAGTTACAAAAATACTTCGGTATTTATTTTCTGTGCAGTTGCTACCATGGTGAAATAGAAATAGAAAATAAAATGGTTGCCATGAACTTGTGCTAATAAAAGTTGGTGTGTGTGTGGTGTGTGTGGGGGGGGGACTTACTGTTCAACTGGTGTAGTGTTTCAGTTTTACAAGAAGAAAACTTTATAGAGATCAGTAACAATTTACAACAATGTGCATGTTGTGGAGGTCTGAATAAGGATGACCCCCTTATATTTCTTTTAAATTTATTAAATATTTATTTTTATTTGTGTGTGTTGTGTGTTGTGTGTGTATGTGTGTGTGTCCAAGGAGGTCAGAGGGGCATTGACTCCCTGAATGCAGGTTTGGGAATCAAACTTTTGTCCTCTGCAAGAGCAATGTGTGCCTTTAACCACTGAACCATGTCTTCAACCCCAGGCTCATCTATTTCTATACTTGGTCCCAGTTAGTGAAACTGCTTGCAAGGGTTTAGGAGGTGTGGCCTTGTTGGAGCATGTGTGCCACTGGATGTTGGCTTTGAGGTTTCAAAAGTCTCTCTCTGCTTCATGCTGAAACCAGGTGTAAGTTCCCAGCTACTGCTACAGCACCATGCCTGGCTTCTTTCTCCAATCATGGTTGTAAAGTCTAACCACCTGGAATTGTAATCCCCCAAGTTAAATGTTTTGTTTTTACAGGTTGTTTGGGTCATGGTGTTTTGTTGCAGCGATAGGAAAGTAAACAAGACACACGTAAATAACACTACTATGCTACAGAGCTACAGAAATCAGAGTGAGGGACGCTAGTGCATTTTGTTTTTTTTTCTGTCCAGGATGTGATTGGCTCGCACCATCCACAGTGGGCAGGTCTTTCTACGTCAGTTAACCTAACCTACACATTCCCTCAATGGTAGACGTGGATCCCGGGTGATTCTTGAGCTCATCAGGTTGACAGTCAGCACTAACCATCACACTTCCCACGGCTCATCTACTGAGAGGAAGAGCTAAACATACCAGTCACCTTGACACGCCTTGAAATCCATGTGCAACTGATCTGTGAAGCTTTTCCTATCAACTTCTTCTGTTTCAAACCTCTCCCTTACCCAGATAGCCATATAGCTTACTTCTTCGGTATTCAAACCTGTGTTTTGTCACAGTGAGGCTTTCTTTGACTATTCAGTTTAAAGGCACACAGTTTAAAGGAGGACCCTGGTGTGTGTGTGTGTGTGTGTGTGTGTGTGTTAAAGAAGTTTAAACAATTATCTGTACATGCATACGTCTTTGTACATATGCCACAGAAATACATACCACTGGAGGTGAGTGGAGGGTATGAGATTCCCTGGAGCTGGGGTTAACAGTGAGTTGTGAACCCACTTGATGTGGGTGCTGGGAACAGAACTTGGATCCTCCACATGAACAGTGCATGCTCTTAACACTGAATCATCTCCAGCTCCTGACTATTCACCTTGTCTTAGACAAGATGGACAGAACAGAAGTGAGCACAGTACGGTACCTAGTCTAATTAACACACACACACACACACACACACACACACACACACACACTACATAAGTAAATAAATACGGTTGAAAGAGATGTATGGCAATTTGTGAAGTTTGACGGAGGGCACTGTACTGAGGGGGGAGAGGCAGGGAGAGACACTATTTGAGGGGCCCTTTCTGACTGTCCATCTCCAATCTGTTTGTTACCTGCAGAGCTTCTGCTGTAGAAATGTAGCCTAGGCAGGGATGTCAAGCCTTGTTCCAGTGGCTCTGCATCCAGCACACCTCCATCTGCAGGGTGGAAGCACCTTTTATCACATGACAAAAGTAGGTGACTCAAATCCTAGCTTCCTGCCCAGACTTGCCCACTGCCTCTCTCCTGAGTCCCTCCCTCTGAACAGATTGATGTAATACAGGGAAGATGAGTCCATTCAACTACTTTCAAGTATTTTTAGATTTGTTAATATGTGTGTGGATATTTTGATATTTTGCCTGCATGTATGTATATGCGCCATGTGCATTCTTAGTAATCTGGGAGGTCAGAAGAGAGTTTGAGTGATCCGAAACTGGAGCTTCAGATGGTTGTGAACCTAGCATCATGTAAGTGCTAAGAACTAAACACGGTTTCTGTAAGTGCTTTTAACCCATTAGTGAGCCATCTCCTCCATCCCCATTCAAGTATTTTGCAAGGCAGATACCCCAATCAAATAGACAAGAATGATTGTTATAACCAAGATTCAAATGACCAAAATATATGATGTAGAATTGTATCTCTATATGACTATTTCTATTTATCCAGCAAGCGAATGGTCCAATATTCAGTTGGTTATTAAAATTAATATCTAATTGGATAATTCTGTAATTGGAAGCTTAAGAGTTAAGCATTGTGCTAGGCTTATGACATATTGACAAATTCTGTAAAACACATTCTGTTTTCTCCATTAAAGAAGAATGAGCCTGACATGGAGATGCACGTACATAATCCCATCGTCAAGGTCGGCAGATCTCTCTGAGTTCCAAGCTAGCCTTGTCTAGATGGTGAGTTCTAGGACAGCCAGGGCTATATAGAAAGACTGTCTCAAGAAAAAAATAAAAGCTGGGCCGTGGTGGCGCACGCCTTTAATCCCAGCACTTGAGAGGCAGAGAGGCAGGCAGATTTCTGAGTTCGAGGTCAGCGTGGTCTACAGAGTGAGTTCCAGGACAGCCAGAGATACACAGAGAGACCCTGTGTATCTCTGAAACAATAAATAAATAAATAAATAAATAAATAAACAGATAAATAAATAAATAAATAAATAAATAAATAAAAGATAATAGGGAAAAAAAGTAAAGAAAAAGCTGGACAGATTATGAATGTTTGCCTGCATGTATGTGCAATGCCCTTGGAGATCAGAAGAGGGCATTGGAGGCCCTGGGATGGAAGTTAACAGTTTCTGAGCTGCTAATGAGTGCTGGGTATCAAACCTGACACCTCAGCAAGAGCAGCCAGTGCTCTTGATCACTGAGCCACCTCTCCAGCTCTTTATTCTTAACACGACTGTGCATTTCTGCCTGTGTGCTACTTAGCTGCAAGATTTCATCACGAAGATAACGAGAATCAGAACTGAAGAAACCCTTTTCGACTAAACATATTGATATTTTGGATGGCAACTTGTATACCAGGAGTTGTGGTTATTCAGAGACCTTTGTCTGGGCAACGCGTAATCGTATTCTAAACTCGTTGAAATTAATAAATCAGCGGGTAACAGTCTGAGGTCAGCATGTTGACTTGGGCAGGTGCACGGTATCTAACTGCAGAGCAAGCTTTTGTAAGAACGGAAGATCTGAAAGCCTGCTATCAGCAATTCCTGCATCCCAAGAAGCAGCTGACAATCCTTTGAAAAACCCCAGGGTATGAAAGATTTCCATTTTATATGAAAATGCAAAGCAGTTGAATTTCTTGTAGCCGAATGAATCCCTTAACTGTACACAACTTTTATCACTTATTTCTCTATGCTGATCTTGGTTTTTTGTAACTCTGCAAAAATATCAGTGAAGATGCAAAAAAGCCTGGAAGACAATATACAAAAGAGAGTATTTTGGGGCTAAAGAAAAATGTTTGATCAAAAACTCATCTAAATCAAACGAGTTGTTCTCCGATTTTGAAAATGCCTGGTTTTCTATTTTTATTTTTAGATAATATTTTAATTAATTTTTTGATCACATAATGCAATGTTTTGATCATGTTCATGCCCCCTTTCTACCTCCTCCCAGATACCCCAAACTCCCTTACCTTCCAAACATGTTCCCTTTCTACCCAGGAAGTTCAATTTGTGCTGCCTAGATACTCTTAGGTATGAGGCCAACTCTGGGCATGACTGGCTGACCTCCCAGGGGTCAGCACCTTAAAGAAAACTGATTCTCCCTCCCTCAGAAGCTATCAGTTGCAACAGGTCCTCAGATAGAGGTGGGCAACTTCACGCCTACTTCACCTTTTTCACGGATTTTCTTATGTTCACTATGCTTTCCTTCAAGTATATACATTTGTTTGAAGTAATTAAGCCAAGGGAGATATATTTAAAAAAAAATATGAACATTTAAATGCTGACAGTTTCAGCATTAAACACCAGCACAGGTACCACTCATGCATAACAAAAATGTTGGCATTTTTTGGAGCATGTTCAGCAGATAAAGGACCCGTATGTTACTGTAATTCGAATATTAAGCTTTCTTGAGTTCTGTATAAGACAAAAAAAAAAAAAAAAAAAAAAAAAAAAAAAAAAAGAAGGAAATGAAATTGAAGAAATTGGTGAACTTCACACGTTTCTTCACCACAAAAGAACTCGTTTCCTGAAATATGTCTGTCTGTAAGGTTAACAACAACAACAACAACAACAACAAGGCAGGTATAAAAACAGGATCCTTCTACTATTTTGTTTGGTTTGTTGCTTTTTATCTAGTTTTCGCGTGGTGCTGCAGAGAGATCTCTAACTTTATGCTACTTAGGCAACTCTGTTTTGAAGTACATTCTACTTCGATCTTGGTCCCTGTGGCATACCTTCTGTGAAACAGTGAAAATGCTCACCCTCCCGTTTCCCACGGTGAGCTAGAGAGGTTTTAACATTTATCCCGTCGGGTGTGTTACCTTCACGCCCCCTCTCTCACGACAGTCTTCAGGGCTGTGTGGCTCTCTGTTCCGGTAGATTTAAAGTCAATACCCAGCTTTCACTTCTTCTTTCTTTGTTCCTAAATTCTTTTCTTTTTTTTTGAGACATCTGAATTTTGTTGTCTAGCGTTCAGAAGGGCTTGTGATGGCTACTCTTTAAACCATCCCATGCTTGCTTGAGCGTGTGACCTTCCAAACGGAACGAACGGCACAGCAAATACAATATAATACTCTTTGCGGCGTCTTCCCATTCGCGCGTGTAGATGCTCAGACTTCAGTATGCACACGAATTACCTAAGACTTTACAGGTTGGCTTTTCTTTATATAATAATATAATTATCATTAATATAGTTAATCATACAAGTTAAGTTTTGGCTGACCATCTCCCCTCCCACCCCTGTCCATCGCCCTGCCTGCCCCGCCCCCACTCCACGTACATCTGTCTCCCCTACTTTCATATCACATATCACGTGTGTTGTACTCTCTCCCCACCTTCTTCCTTCAAACTCTCTCGTTCGTCCCTCCCAACCCCCATCCCCGTCTTGGGCCACTTTCTGGTTTCCTGACTCCCATATAATTATACATGTAACAAAATTCAGGCGTTAGAAGACAAGAAGGAAGATCTCCTTCACTGGAGCCCTACAAAAGAACTCTAAAGCTTGAGGGACAGCTGGCCTTCCAGAAGAAAGCAAAACAGGTTTCAGCTGGATTCTCCTTGTTAGACCTTAAGTGCAGGTATTCACCTGCCTCTGGGCCTTCTACTTGGAATCCCGCCCTCTCATCCCCCCACCATGGCCTTAGGGCCTCCTTGACCTTAAAGTCTCCTTAAAGTTACTTTCTCTGACCCCTGCTGACTTCCGCCCTTTCTCTGCTTGTTTCCACCTCTTTAATTTCCCATCAGCCTCTTCTGCTTTACTCCTCTCTCCCCACAGAGGTAAACCTCCCTAGAGCAGAGCTTTCTGTCCATCATACAACACCTGACGAGAGGTACTTCATCAACGTGATTGTTTTTCTAGCTCAACAGGACAGGGAGGATAGTAATCCTTGGTGGGCTTTTCTACTGCCACCTCTGTTCTCAATCTGCTCTAGAACCCACGCCGGAGCGTCTGACGAAAGCAGTCTTGTACCGAGAAAACCTGTCCAAGAGTGTGGTGAGATTGTAATCTGGAACCTTCTTATTCACCCAAACTGCATCTCTAACCTTAGCCAGCTTAGATAAATAACATATATTAATATTACATTAATATATAATATCATATATTATATAATATATGTTATTAATTTTCCACATCGTTCTGATGAATTGTATGCATGCACACACATAGAGAGAAACACATACATTAATATACAAGAATATGTAATGTATGTTCTTAATTTCTTTACAGTGTTTTGATGGTGAATTAGGCTAGGGGGGAAAAATTAAGGCACTTGGGAATTAGTGAGGCTGGGGGTGTAGCTTGGTGGTAGAGTGCTTTCTTTGATACCACAAAGGCCTGGGGTCCATCTCTGGCACTGCAGGAGCCAGGAGTGGGGTCTCATGCCTGCAATCCCTGTGCTCTGGAGGCAGAAGCAGGAGGAAGAGTAATTCGAGGTCATCCTCAGCTGTAGAGACAGTTGAGCCCTGCCAGCCCTACATAAAAATAAAATAAATAAATAAATAAATAAATCGTGAAAAAGGAAAGTTCCGTTATTTTTAAGTTGAGTTTTATTTATTTTTTAATTAAAGATATTTTCTGTGCTGGGAATAAAAGCCAGGACCTTGTTCGTGCTGGGCACTGAGCCACCTGGCCAGTCCCTGACTCCCTCATTTTTTTTTTTCTTTCAGTTGCCTTTTCTCTTGGCAACTTCTGCCACGATGCGAAACCCACTAATAGGAATTAATCTTCAGTAAGCAGGCGACTCCTGTAAGTGGCAAAAGCATGCTGCAAACACCAGGCCCTGCTTTATAGACTGTTTCCTGGGACCTCAGGATCCCAGGCACTTTTGGTGGAAGCTATAATGATGTCACCTCTCTCCTGGATTTCGGGGCTACTTAGTCAAAAATCAAAACCCATCTTACCATTGACAATTATCATAACTGTGCCTTCGACACTATGCCAAGTGCTTAGTATATCTTATCCTCAAAGTAGCTCAGTGATTTAGGCAAGTTAAAAACCTTTATTTTCACTGGTGGGGACTGAACTTAAGTCTAAGCAAGTGTCCTACCGCTGAGCTTCACCTCCAGCTCCGGGATTGGCTTTAAAAGACGGAAATGATGACTCTTTCATAAGCATCAAATGAACACACGTCCAAGTTCTTACGAACGTATTAGTTAATAAGGAAACCCATGGGTTGTTGTAATTGGTTCAGAGGAAAAAATTATCAATCGCTCCTGTACAGCTGGAAGTGAATTTACAAATACATGTACAGAAAGGAATTATCAGCAAGGAGCAGATGTTAATATAGCTTCAAAGTACCCTTTGTTTCACTGATAACCTCAAATAAATTGATGATGATCAGAAATAGCCCCATCTGTCAGATTTCTAACAAAACCTGATATGACTGGATGCGTCCCATTTGGCCACTTTAACCTGTTGAATGCAGATTCTACAACCTTGAGCTAAGTATCCCCAGGCACCCAGTTTCTTTCCTTCTTGATTCCTTGAGACAGGGTTGCTAGGCAGGAAACTTGGTCAGGGCCAATCACAGTTTCTCTCATTGCACTATCCCCTCCTTAATTGACATACTGTGCACCAAACACACTGTCCTCTCATGGTAAAGAAAAGGAAACCAGCTGGCTCGTATGCTCTCTTGGAGCTTTAAAATCATTGCTAGCTTCAGACCCCCTAGGAGCTGGCAGTTCCCTAAATCCCTGTCAAGATGAGGAATGTGTAACCTTGAGCTGATGATGCTTGGGCAGTCACAAGACACGGAAGACAAAACTGACCTCACTGTACTACGACCCACATTGTCACCAGCGTAAAGGATGAATATTTAGAACTTACGATCACAGCGGTGGAACTGGTCAAGTTAATCCCACTAAATACTCCCTTCTCCTCACCACACATGAGCCTGTAAAAGCAACACCTCAAAGTATCCCTAGTGTGGTCCTCACTCTGAGTTCCCTGACCGGCTTTATGCCTTGTATGCTTTAAAAACACAAAAACGAAAACAAACAAACAAACAAAAATCGTTCTCTTCTAAATAAGTCATGGGTTTGCTGGCCTTCTGTGTCTATAAATTCTTTCTTTTTCTGGCATCATAAGTTTATTTTAGAGTAACACATGTATGACATGGCACATGTATGACATGGCACATGTATGGCATGGCACATGTATGACATGGCACATGTATGGCATGGCATGTAGGTGGAAGTCAGAGGACATATTGTGGTAGTTCTTTCTTTTCTTTGATCTTGTGGATCCTAGGGATTGAACTCGGGTTGTGGGCTTGGTGGCAAGCACCTTTATTCACTGAGCCTCCTTGCCAGCTCCTGCTTGTATATTTGTCCATGCTAAAGGTTGAATTGAGGGTCTTGTGCATCTTGACAAGTGCTTCCCCAAAGCTGATCTTTAAACAAAGCAAGGAACCATAGAATATTGTAATGTGACAGATATTACAAACCAAGGCTCACATTTTATAGATAAGAGTCCAAGGTGAAGCAGATTGCCCCAAATCAGAAAGCTGGCTATTAGCACACCTGAGAGATTAGCAAAGTAAATTAGAGATTTCTCCTTAAGTGTTAGTAAGAAGCAAACACCAGTTACATAGCTTCCCCAAGCAAGATTAGAGACTGTGTTAGTGCCAGGAAGCCTGTTTTCTTCCACCACACAAAATATCATGAGTTCTTATTACTTAATTATGCAATTATAATCATTTTGAATTATGAATATGTTCTCCAACTGTAAGTTTGTACTGAGCTAATGACTTGATTTAATATATACACAAGGAGACATTTTCTGGGAAGACACACTCATCAACTGACATTCTCCTTTTAAATTAAGTCAAAATATTCCTCTGCCTTAAAGATACATTATCAAGGAAGTTCAATTATGGATGTGAAGGCTAGTTTTGTATAATTAAGGGTGTGCCTGCCATTTAATCCAACAGAATGCTATAAAACTTCAAGTAAAAGTTCAATCATGGGCCAGGCCCAGAGGCACATGCCTTTAATCCCAGTGCTCAAGTAACTGAGGCAAGCAGGTCTCCCTGAGTTCAAAACTAGCCTGGTTAACATAGTGAATTCCAAGCCCCCTAGGTCTGCATAGTGAAACCCTGTCTCAAAACAACAACAACAACAACAACAACAACACCATCATGTGCTGATCTGACTCCTATGTAACAAATGTGTATTAGAGAAAAGTCATTTGTTCTCACTTAAGCTGTGAAACTGAAATACAGGGCATCAGGCAACATATAAATATTTTAACATGTTGGAAAGTCCTAGAAACTCACTGAGGTGCTTATTCAATTTTATATTATGAATATAACAAAGAAAATACACGAAGGACCCTGGGCCAGACAACTGAAGTAGCTCTGTTGTTCAAACTTGTCTAATTAAAGCCCCTTGTTCGATTTGAGAAATACTCAATCTGATTTGGGGACAGCATTTCTTCTTCGATTATAGTCACTGATCAGTATTGGGAAAAGGTCGATTAACTCTTTGCTTGATCTCAGCCCAAAGGCCCAGTAGCAGTGGCTCTCCGAAATGACCCAAAGGCTGGAGTGCACCTGGCCAACAGGGGAAGCAGTGTTGCAATCTGCGTTTGGAACAGAGCGTGCCAGTCTTTAGGATAATGTGTGCTTGGCTTGAAATAATCCTTTGTGCTAACAAGGGCATAGACTTTTTCCAACATTCAGTGAGTGTCTTTCCAGGTAGATCTTGCACTGGGGGGGGGGGGGAAAGAAAATGTGGGAGGATCTTCTGCACATGTCCATTCTGAAAAGCTGCTTTTAAACAGTCCTTGATGAGTTCTTGGGGACTTTCCTTAACAGACAACACAAGCGCCTGGTTATCTGAAGAAGTAGCACCTGACTAGGTCCAAACCATAGCCTGTCACCTGTCATTAAAACAATGCAAAATGGGCTTTGGATCATATTACAGAGTCTTAATCTGTTTGTGCTTTAATATCAAAATTCCATAAGCTGGTTGGCTTACATTCCAAGTATCTATTTTGTTTTTTTTTTAAAGGTAGAGACATGGTTTTGTCTTTGAAGCTTTATGTTACTTTACAAGTGTATGTGCGTATGTTCATGTGTGTGAGTATCAGCAAAGCCATAAGAAGGCTTCAAGATCCCCTGAAACTAGAGTTACAGGTAGTTGTGAATTATACAATGTAGGTGCTGGGAACCAAATCTAGACCCTCTGCAAGAGCCCCTATTTGAAGTTTGATTTTAAAAATTATCATTGTTATTATTATTGTTGTTGTTGTTGTATGTGGGTGTGTATACATGAATGCAGTATCCAGAGAGGCCAAAAGGGGGCATAAGAGCCTCTGGACAGAAAGTTACTTATGAAATTCCAGATGTGGATCTTAGCAATCCAATTCTGGTACTCTGCAAGAACAGTATGCATTCTTGCATGCTGGGTCATTTCTCCAGCTCCTATATTTTTAGTGTTATTTCCTCTCTCTGTCTTCAGAATTGTGTCTGTCTGCCTTTCCTCTACCTCTTTAGCGTCTAATACAGGGTAGCTAAGTATGCGGTAGGCACTAAGCAAATACTTTGATGAATAAATGAATGAATCAAATTAAACTGAAATGATTCAAGATGCCTCTGATAAACCTCACATAACTCTATCTTAGTTACAACAGGGTGGAAACGGTACAGGTCAATTCGAAGCCACAATGCTCTGGGATATAATGGCTCAGATACAGGAGAGTTACACTTACTGGGTTCTAGGTTTAATAACTGAGAAGTTTGGAAATGTACTGCGGGGTTACGCTGGCCTCGCTCTGAGAGCTGCTAAGAAGGGTTCATCTTTTGAAGATGCTCAGTAGAGACGGGCCGCTGAGCATTGCCATGTCTATATCATGGACGCCAACGGAACTCATTTCAGAACAGATGCTTGTAAGCAAACGTGGCTGGATAAAGGATGGGCTCCCTTCAACCAGGCAATTATTTGGGTGTGTGTGGGGGGAGATAACAGCAACATTGTGTTTAATAGGGACAATATCCCTTCCGTTCCGTGTGTTCAACACACCTGGCGACTTTTACTGGTTCTCTAACTCAGTAGCTGCACTTGGTCATGTGACTCGTCATAGGACAGCCTAGCTGGCAGAGGGTCCATACCTATGGCCCGTAGTACTTTCTCGACTTAAACTTGGGCATGCAGCACTGACAGATCCCATGATTCAGACTGCAATGAAGCTGGCTGCCTAGTTCCTGAGACTGACCATAGATAACTGATGGTTTATATCATCTATTTCCCCTGGGGGGGGGGGGGGGGGAACCCTCCATGGGTCTGAGTTGCTTCTGGATCTCACAGCCCATGGGATGGATGATGGTAAGGTTTTCATCAGAAAGAAGTGGGCCATGCTTCTTACCTGTAGGTGTTCCTTCTACTGAAAAATACTAGGCAATGTCCTCCTAGCTGACTCCTCCAGGAAGAAGGTAGAGCTGACCCCGTGCACGCCCATGTCATCTGTGGCAGTGCAGGTCTCTTGATGCAGGGCCTCTCGACATGGTCTCTTATTCTTGACTTGAAGGTGGCAACGCTGTTCTAATAATGTCCCAGGATAGTCCTGGCATGGCATCGGAGACCTCATTCTTGACTGAGTAGTGTATCTGTTGGTGCTGCTGCATCGGAGGATGGCACAGGTAGGAATAAAATATAATTTACATAAAAATTATTTAAAAAATATATGGCTGGAGATATGGCTTAGCAGCTGAGAGCAGTTAATTGTACTAATGTGTTTGGTTTTTAAATCTGCGTTTGTTTTTCAATAATTCACAAGGAGGTTCGCAACTACCTGTAACCCTAGTATCAGAGGCTCTAGCACCCTCTTCTGGCCTCCATGGGCATTACATATATGTGCTACATTTAGGCAGGCAAAAAAATAATAAGTCAATAGTTTTTATTATTGAAACACATTTCTGACTTTGTAATCTGTTTTCTTATATAGACATAATATGAAATTATAGCCCAGCATACAAAAAGTGACAGAATTGAGTTAGCAGGGAATGTTATCTATAGAAGAAATGTGAGCATGTGTTTACACAAATGTTTTCAGATATAGCTATATAGCTGTCTTGTTATTAGTGGAACTGAAATAAAAGTCAATTGGTAGATTTCTCTAAAGCTTTTATATTTGTCATAGGAAATTAGTGTATATATGTATTAGGGTAAGCTAATATTCATTTAATGGAGTATCATATATATGTAGATATGTTTTTATGTCATGTATAATATATTAAACTAAAATAGATATAATGTACTCTAATCTAAAGTGTATGTATATATGTATTTGTTTTTTTAAAAATAGGTTGAGTTAGTCCTTCTATTATGTTATGTTTTATTTTAATTTTCCCTTTTTTTGTGTTTTATTTTGTTTGTTTGTTTTTCGAGACAGGGTTTCTCTGTGTAGTCCTGGCTCTCCTGGAATTCACTCTGTAGACCAGGCTGGCCTCAAACTCAGAAATCCACCTGCCTCTGCCTCCCAAGTGCTGGGATTAAAGGCATACGCCACCACTGCCTGGCTTAATTTTCCCTTTATTTTTATATTATGTGCATGAGTGTTTTGACTGCATGTCTAGATCTGTGCCTGGTGCCTTCAGAGGCCAAAAGAGAGCATTAGATTCCCTGGGTCTGGAGTTCCAGACAGTTGTGAGCCACCATGTGAGTTCTGGGAATTGAACCTGAGGTCATCTGGAAGAGTAACTGGTATTCTCAACTGCTGAGTCATCTTTCTAGCCTGCATTATGTTGTTTTTGTTTGTTTATTCAGTTTGGTTTTTAAGATTAGTTTTTTAATTTTAATTGTGGATATACATGTGCAGTGGTGGTAGGGTGATTATTCATGTCAACGTGAGGCCTGTGTACTCCAGAAGACGGCATAGGATCCTCTGAAGTTAGAGTTGTGATCCATCCAGTGTAAGCTCTGGAAAGAAAACCCAGCCTTCTGACGAACAGTCTGTGCTCTTAACCACTGAGTTATCTCTTCAGCCCTTCCTCTGTCTTAGTCAGGGCTTCCATTATTGTGACAAAGCACTATGACCAAAAGTCAAGTTGGGGAGAAATTGATGTATTTGGCTTATGCTTCAGTATTGCTCTTCATTATTGAAGGAATTCAAACAGGGCAAGAACATGGAGGCAGGAGCTGATGCAGAGGCCATGGAGACGTCCTGTTTCCTGGCTTGCTCATCATTGCTTGCTCAGCCTACTTTCTTATGGAACCCAGAACTACCAGCCCAGGGAGTGGTACTACCCACAGTGGGCTGGGCCCTCCCCCATCCATCACTAATTAAGAAAACACCTTCCAACTGGATCTTATAGAAGTAATTTTCTCAACTGAGATTCCCTTCTCTAGATGACTCTAGCTTGTGTGTCAAGTTGACACAAGACTAGCCAGCACAGCCTTTATTATGGCTTTTAGATTATGGTAATATGATCACCAGCAGGCAAAATAATACTTTGAAGAGACATTCTGTCATTGGATGGTAGACATTTCCTGGGAAGGTGATAATTTATGTATGGGACATAGTGACTTTGAAATCTTAAAACAATTAAAGAGCTTCTGGAGGTTCCCAGAGATAGAATGTTTGCCTAGCATATGAAAGGTTCTGGGGCTAATCTCCAGCACCACAAAATAAACAAACCAACAAGCAAAACATCAGAGAGGAAGTGGGCAGGAAACACTTGGGACATATTGTCTTTGGAAGATGGGTAAGGGCATTAAGAGGCATAGGTTTGTCAACTCTCTGTATTGACAGCAATGCAAATAAGCAAAATAGTTAAGTTAGGGTGAACAGAAATAAATATATTACAAAACTGTATTGTCATCCTAACTACACACAGACATTACTAATTCATTCCTGAGATAATCAATGCTAATCAATGCTTTGAAAGTATAAACTACCAAAGAGGCCATCTCCATAGCATGTTCTCATCGGAGTCCACTACTACAATACAAGAAGTGGTTTTGCTAAGGGCTGGGAAACCAACTCAATGGGTAAAAAATCCTTGCCTTGCAAATGAAAGGACCCGAGTTCAATCCCCAGCACCTACATAAAAATGCCATGCGTGGTGGTGTGAACTTGTTAATGCAGCAGTGGGGAGGGAGGTGGCTTCAGGAGGATCCCAAGGGCTTGACATCCAATTAATGAGCTCCAGTCCAATGAGAGAGCTTGTCTGAAAGAAAGCTGGTGGTGTGTCTGAGAATGACACCAGAGGTCATCCCCTGGTCTCTAAACTTGTACACACATAAACATGCACAAACACACAAACCCACACACATGCATAAAAATAATTTTCAAACATCGTCCGGTAGATCCATAAGACTAGACTCAAAAAGAATTATGCCAGTCTCTCTTTTCTTCAATCTGTTTCAAACTTTCTTTTGCATTAGATTGTAACTTGCTTGAATTCCTTTTAGTGTATTGATCTGTTATTTTTGCCTGACCTAGAGGAATAATGTTACCTGGTTTACCTTGTTGAGGCTCTGTAAATCTCCTGGGCAAGACTCTTATTTTGTTACTAGTGTATATCTTTATGCAGGAGGTGGTATGTCCATATATCTTGCCTACATCTGAAGAATACCACATATAGTACAACTTGCATCTAGGTCACCAGTAAAGTCTTTCACAAAGCTTCAGGGAGTTCACACATTTTATATTTCTATATTTTTGGTGCTTAAATACAGTACACAGGATAGTGCTTGGACACATAGTAGCTGTTCAGTGAATACATGTAACATAAATGAATGGAGGTCTTGTACAAAGATGATTACTGTCTGAGTTATCCCATTGAGGTTATCCCCATCTTGCTAAGTATAAAATTTGATCAAGTTACTGGGCTGAGCATAGGAATATAAAAGACAGATTCATAGCATGTGAACTCTAACATAAGCTCTCAAAACATTCAAATAACCATTTCTGTTGCTGTGTGGAGTGCTAGGGATGTGTAGAAACCCAGGACTTCAATCCAGTACTATACTGCTGAGCCATAGTCCCAGTGAAAAAAGTATTATTGTAAACCTATTATTATTATTATTTTTATTATATTTCTCAGAGGTCGTCTTTTCCAAAAGACAATCACAGCTGGAGTTTCAGGCTACAAAGTTGAATAAATAACCAACAGCAAGGAGAGACTAGATGAAAAGCCAAAGCACTTTGCTTTCCACCCTCATCTTTGTCCAGCTTCCAAAACTGTAAGATGGTAAGCCTGGACCTAAGGGGGTTCTTGATGTCCTTTGCCCTGTCTTCTGTAATTTGCTCCTGAGAAGGTGATGAATGTTACAGTTCCGAGGTCCTAAAGCAGAAAAGACTCATGTGTCACCTCCCAGGTGAAGCCTGGAGGATGAAGTAAATCAACTATAGGAACCTTCCCAGCCCAGAACAGTGCAATAGTATCCAAGAGTAATGCTGTCATAAGCCGAGTAGCTTTAACTACCAATTTGAAAAGACCTAGAGTTATCTAGAAAGAGTCTCAGTTAAGGAATTTGTCTAAGTCAAATTGGCCTGTGGGCATGTTTATGGGTCATTGTTGCCATTGTGAATTGGGAGAGTGGGAGACACCATCCCCTAAATAGGTGATATTTAGAAATCTGAAAAGCTATGAGGCAAGCAGCATCTTTAAGGTTCTTGCTGTACTTCTTTTTTTTTTTTTTTTTGTTTTTGTTTTTGTTTTTTTTTGTTTTTTTTTTTTTTTTTTTTGTTTTTTGAGGCAGGGTTTCTCTGTGTAGCCCTTGGCTGTCCTGGAACTCACTCTGTAGACCAGGCTGGCCTCGAACTCAGAAATCCGCCTGCTTCTGCCTCCCAAGTGCTGGGATTAAAGGCGTGTGCCACCACCGCCAGGCACTTGCTGTACTTCTTTGACTATGAAGTGAGTCCCTTGGTCAGAGGCAATGGTCTGTAGAATTCTGAACAGGCTAGTCTTTAAGGTCTTGCCTTGACTTCCCCTACTGATGGACAGTCAGCTGGAATTGTCAGCCAAATGAGCCTTTTCTCCCTGCATGTAAGGTCTTTTTATCACAGCCATAGAAACGAAACCAGAACCACTCTATCCGTAGATGACCCGTTGAATACTGAAAGAAAAGACAGTTCCTGGATTTATTAATAATGAAAATGAACTTCATTATTGATGAACTTGAAGTGTCAAAATGATAGACATGTGGGACTGGTGAGGTGCTCAGTGGTTAAGAGCACTTATTTCTCTTGCAGATGACCTGGGTTAGCTTCCTGGAACCACACAGTGGCTCACCACTTTTCTAACGTTTGTTCCAAGGGATTCCAAGCCTACATCTGATCTCCACAGGCAAGAGCCATCTATGTGGTATGACCACCTAGGGGCAGGCAAAAACACTTACAAGCATAAAATAAATCTTTTGAAAGATGGTAGACAGACTTGATTACTCAGTCTTAGCAGAGAGCTTTGGAGGCATATTGCAAACTCAACAAATGACAAACCTCTCAACAGACGTTATTAGAAGGCAGAGGATTAAAACAGGCCTGAAATCTCCCCAACAATGATTCTGTGAGCACCCCCACCCCCACCCCCACCCCATCCCCTCTCTTGGCTACTGTGACAAATACCTGAAACCTTTTAGAGGAAGATTTATTTGAGCTCGTGATCTCAGAAGTGCATGGTTGGCTCTGGACTGGTAAGACTGGGCTCCATGATGAGAGATGGCACAGTGGAGCAGATCTGTTGATCTCATAGTGTCTGGGAAGCAGAACTAGATAGGAAAGAAGGGGCCTGGATAGGACAGAGTCCCCCAAACCCACTTCTCATGATCTACTTCTTCCAGCTAGTCTCTATCTCAGACGAAGCCAGCAAGCTATGAATCCGTGAAGAAGGACTAAGGTGAATACGTCTAAGCTCCCATTGAGGGTTTCAATCCAGTCTCCTTTCGTCTCCATCACAGCCTGTTCCACATACAAAGGAGAGAGTGGTAGAAGTGGAATCCCGAGGTCAGAATGTACAGACATTGTTCTGCAGACATTGCTCTGCTGTGAACTGTGCTGCCCTGTGAATCCAGGCTGGATGCCCAAGCCCAAATATGACCAGTCTGTTAATAGCGTTACTGGGAGGTACCAGACTGGATCCCAAAGCGGACTTTGTTTTTATTGTAAATGGAATATATTTCTTGTTCTCCTCCTCACTTCTGCCCAGGCAGCAATCTACAAGTAGTAAGAGTCCTCACGAGATATCAAGTCATCCAGGAAGGTGATCTTGGACTTCAAAGGCAGTTAATCTATACTATTTTGTTATAGCAGCAATAGCAACAGATTAATACACACATTCTAAGCAACACATGTGACCTATATCAACAAGTTGGTTTTAGAGAGTTATTAGCAGTATAAGCTATTCTAGGGGCTGGAGAAATGGCTCAGCAGTGCATACGGTTCTCTCAGAAAACCCAAGTTTTATTTTGTTTTTCCTCAACACCCATGTTTGTGAGGCTCACGGTTGCCTATAATTCTAACTGAAAGGGATCCAATGTCCTTTTCAGACCTCCCCAGGCTTCCCAAGCACACTTATACAAATGCACACGCACACACACACACACACACACACACACACACACACTCAAATAAAGGCAATGTACATCTTTAAAATAAACAAATAAACATCATTCCATTGACATGCAAGGAAGCTCACTCCCTTACACCCACAACCCAACATTCACAAGATATAAATTGTTTACTTTTTTTCTTTGCACTTTCCCACCTAGGTTTATGCTAACATTGTACTGGGCTCTCTACAGAAAAGGTGACTTCGGAGGCATGGATTCTTTGTGATTGAATACTGACAGAGTGTGTCGAACAATGACTGTTGACAGTCATCACGAGGACAATGGCGTGAGTCAGTGAGTGAGTCACTTTTCCATTCTGACTCTGTTCCTGTCTCACCTTCTCTATCCAGTATTACTTTCCTGCAAAGCACGCTTTGTTTTCCTAACTTTGCCCTGAGTTGGCACCGAGTCTTCCGAGATGAAAATATCTCTCACGTCAGTCCTCCTGCCTCATAGCATTCTCAAGCTGTTTTCCCCATTTTAGCATTTCAAGGGTCATTCTTTCCCACTGCAGCCTCTGAAAGCTGCTTGGGTTTCTGGGAAAGCAATGCTTACGGAGTCTACGGAGTTCATAATAGAACAAAGAAAATTAGATACATCTGTACTGGCCAAAGCAGGTTAATGGTGTGTTAGCATCAGCCAAAGGGTACTTCAAAAGCCAATTAAAAAAAAAAAAAAAAAGATATGCTTCCTTTTATATTATGTGTATTAGTGCTTTGCCTTCCTGTATCCTCGTTACCCTCATGCAGTGCTCTCCGCGCCCAGAAGAGGGCATTAGATTCCCTTTGAATTGGAATTGCAGACCAGTCATGTACGTTTTGGAATGGAAGGTAGGTCCTTGCGAGAGAAACCAGTGCTCTTAGCTCCTGAACCATCTCTTTAATCCCTCAAAAGTCAGTCTTAGTGGTGTTCTTTTCTCATGGAAAACTCAAGCAGGAATGTTCTCCGTCCAGAAATTTTTTTTTCCTATGGACTTTTGAGTTTGCATCTTGATGTTATTTTTATACCCTGTATGCTGGTTTTCATCTATTACATAAATAGAAAAAAAAAAATCAAAATCAACTAGAAACTAAGTTGAGGAATTTAATAGAAATTTGGGCAGTAAGAACTGAAGAGAATGCAGAATAAATAAAAAAAAATAGTTTTCCCTTGGATAGTTAAGATGGCAATTATAGCTAGATGTGATGGTGCATGCTAGCACTTAGGGGGCAGAAGCAGAAGGATTTCTGAGTTCTAGGCCAGCCTTGTTTACAGAGTGAGTTCCAAGATAGCCATAGCTACACAAAGAAACTTTGACTTACAGAGAGAGAGAGAGAGAGAGAGAGAGAGAGAGAGAGAGAGAGAGAGGCCGAGAGAGAGAGAGACACAGAGAGACAGAGAGAAGCAACGAGGCTTCTTTTGTTTGTTCAATTTAGAACTAAAGATATGCAACTCCTAATTTGCTTAATGTCTAATGTGCTTTAGACACAACAGAGATCATGCAATTGGGTGTATGCCATATACTTGGAATTAAATTAGTTTCAAATTTAGTATCTTGTTGTGGTCATTGCAGCGTGGAAAAAGATGACTTTCAGTTCTATAGAAAATTATCTGACTCTACATTAAAAGGTTATACAATTGAATGCAACGTAGATAATATTGTGATGTTGGTATTTTCAATGTAGACTTTTTTGTTTCTGTTTTTCAAGGCAGGGTTTCACTATGTAGCCATGACTGTCCTGGAACTCATTCTGTAGACTAGGCTGGCCTTGAACTCTCAAAGATCCACCTGCCTCTACCTCCTAAGTGCTGGGATTAAAGGTGTGGGCCATCACCACCTGGCTTCACTGTCGACCGTTTAAAAAGACTCAAGTATGAATCAAAGAACAGGAGCTGGAGAGATGGTGATGGCTCAGCAGTTAAGAGTACTTGCCGCTCTTGCAGAGGACCCAACTTCTCAGCATCCTAATGGTGGCTCACAACCATCTATACATCCAGTTCCAGGGGATCTGGAACTCTTTTCTGGCCTCTGAAGGCACCAAGCACACAAGAGATGCACGTGCATAAATGAAGGCAAACATCCATACACATTAAAAAAAAAACCCACATTTTAAAATTAGAAAAACCATGTTGATTCCTATAGAGGAAGATCAGGCGGATGGTTTTCCTTCTATTTTTGGTGAGTAAACTGTGTTCCCTCTGATAGATGGCAAACTAAGGCAATTCTGTGTCACAATACTTTATCCAGAACGAAGGAAATTTAATGTATTGGTATTTCCCCATCAAAACAAAACGTCCTTTAATATATAAAACTATGACATAAGAATAATAACTCAGCTTTACTGAGACTGTCCAAATGATGTGTATTGAAAACTTTTAGACTAGTTAGAGGTTAATAAGCCCTGACCTAAAAGCAAAATAACAATATTATGTGATTAATTTGTGGCAATATAAGTGTCACCCACAGCTCCAATCACAACTATCTTGGGCAGTTTTGGTCTTGGCTGATAAGACTGTTCTTGGTTTTAGAAAATAGCCTTCCCCTAACACCAGTATTTTAGAGGCAAAAAGGAATAAAATGCACAAAGTAGCCCAAAATATAAAAACTACATATAAAGATATATTGAAAGGTAGATTCTCTTAGATCTTCAAGAAACAAAAGATCTCCAATCTCCTGTCTCTAATTAGTGTCTAGTCTCTCTCTCTCTCTCTCTCTCTCTCTCTCTCTCTCTCTCTCTCTCTCTCTCTCTCTCTCTCTCTCCATAGCCCACTTCCCTAAGACCTAGGTGGAGACACATAGCTATCACTCATAAAACATATAGACAATGAAAGTCTTGTCTTCCTTCTCTCTGAGCATCAGAGGATCTCACAGAGTCCCTTGACTGGCCAGGACTTTATCTATGTGTAATGGTCAGATTTTAGTGTCAACTTGATTGGAGGAAGAAACTTGAGCTGTGCTTCAATGAGAAGCGTCCTTGGGTGCCGGGAGCCAACCCCCTCGCCCCCGGCTTGGGGGTGAGAGAAGGGGAGAGAGAGATGCAGCTGGTTCTTCTTTCTTCTCCTCCTCCCACCGTCCGGTTCTTCTCCGAGGCAGCCCCTATGCTACTGTAGCTGACCTGCAGTCAGCATCCTGGCCCTAAGACCAGCAAGGTGTTAAGTAAATAGCCCTTTGCTATCCTAAAAACTTCTTCTGAGGGTAAATGGACTGCAGGCTAGGGTGATTAACACCTGTAGCCTAACAGCAGAGGATTAGGCAACTTGGTCTTTGTTCTATCTCAGCAGGAACTGCTGGGCTCTAACTTGCAGGAAGAAAAGACACTTTAGAAAAGTTACTATAGAGTTTATTAAGTGTAAAAAGTATCCTATGAAAGCTATCTGAGGGGAAACGTGGAAAGGTCCTGAGTGGGGAAGAAGAAAAGATTCTAACAAAGTAAAAAAACCCAAGGGAGAAAAATTCTAGGCAGGGGGAAAGGAAAGGGCGATGGGGTCCTAACTAACTAACTGACTAGTCTAACTCACCATCCTAACTGCCTATTCTAACTGCCTATTCTAACTGAACTCTCATCTCTTTGTCCTCAGAACTTATACATCTTTCAGAGTACATGGTCACATGTTACAAGGTTCATCACAAGTTCACACCAAATTTCAAGTCATAAATTGAAATAGAAGTTTACAACACAGAATGTTTACATGAATACCCATTAGGAGTAATTATCTAACTAGACATTCATCACCTGTCTAGCTCCACAGGTTCGCAGAAAGTTTGAAACTATAACTTAAGAAATTAGTGAAGTTTTGTACAGATAAACCCAGGCAATATTTTCTCTTCTGTCCTGGTACCTATAATAAATTGTGGATTCCCTCTAGTAACCTAGGCTAATTGTTTTATGACCTCTTGGAATGTGCTCTAAGCAGGAGAAGGTCCAGTTACTATCTCTCTCAGGACAATTAACTGTTAACACTCAGGAGACTGGCAGAGTTCTCATTGCAGTTTGACTATGCCTAAGAGACTTAATAGCAGTCCCGATATAAAAGAGCTTAGTAATCACTGATACAATTTTAGGAATTCTTATAGGATCATCATTAAGACTTAAGAAGTCATCTATTTGTCTATATAGTATCATTACAAGACAGTACATCTTCGTGGATCTGCAGAGATCTGCTACAAAGGGGTGGGCTATTGCTTAGTGATAGTTGCATATGTTTAATAATAATAATAATGGGAAAAGCATATTAATAGCAGGAATCTTTCCTAAAATCACGTCCACCACAGCCTTGCTAATGGGGCACACTCGTCGCAGATTATATAGTAATCCGAGGCAAGCATTTCAGGATGATCATCTGCTCATTATTAGCTTGTCCCATTATGGCTCCCGACACAAATCCATAATAGAATCAAGTGCTGTAAACCTCTGTGCCATTTCTCTAGTCCTTCGAATTGGCTTTTGAAAGGTGAGAATTGTTGACATTTTCTAAATTTAGGAAACTTATACCAAGAGCCATAAATCCACGCTTCAGATGTTCTTTGTCCCTGTTTCCAGTGTCTCTGGCAGACTTGCCTGATAGAAATGCTCTTTTCACAAACGTAGAATTTGGCTTTATAATTCCGGTCCATCCAACGTCCCACACAGTTAGTAATGGATTATGTGGAGAGGCATGACAATGAGAAACTGATTGTCTATCCTTGAAAGAAAGGGAAAAGTAATCACGTTTAACTGATTTAAAACAAAAATAATTTCTTAATTTCTTTCAGTCCTCTCTTGCTGCCATTTCAATCCCTCCTCGCTCTCCCTCCCTTCCTTTCTTACTCACAAGCTCTGCATCTCTACCTTTGAATTGAAGGTCAGCAGGCAATCATCTTGGTGCAGGCAACTGACTAAGAGAGACTCGGAGACCAAAGTGAGGTGCAGAAATCACTCTTTACAGAAGCAATCAAAGCACAGAGCAAAAAAGCAAGAGAAAGACAGGTTAGGCTACGGACACATTTAGAAAATTCGAGCCGGGCGGTGGTGGCGCACGCCTTTAATCCCAGCACTTGGGAGGCAGAGGCAGGTGGATTTCTGAGTTCAAGGCCAGCCTGGTCTACAGAGTGAGTTCCAAGTCAGCCAAGGCTATACAGAGAAACCCTGTCTCGAAAAACCAAAAAATAAAATAAAATAAAATAAAATAAAATAAAATAATAAAAATAAAAGAAAATAAAAGAAAATTCGAAATTGGCGTAGAAGGGTCAAAGCCACCGGAATTCCCTATCCGGAGGCGTTCATACATCTCTGCTCTCATCCTTCGGCATCATTTCGTTTCCCCGTGACAGCCTTGTGGTTGTAAAGACCCGAGTCCAGGCGGAGCTAAGAGCGCTCAGTAGCATTCAGTAGCTAGAAAGCACCCAGAGCCAATTTTTGATCACCCTCTCGGAAAGACATACGGGCCGGTATGCCTGCTAACACTGAGACCTTGCTAGCCAACCACACATATTATCCAACTGCTTTCAGTAAAGGATGTACGGAGCCAAAATGAGTCCTTATGGATATTCAGTAATTATCTGGTTCTTCCATTCCTTCCTGTCTACATAGCCAGCACTCATGAGGTTTTCTTAGGTCAAATCTAATATCAGATATATAAAAATATGTACATATATATAATATATAAAAATAAATATATTAAAATATATAAAATCTCTCTCTCTCTCTCTCTCTCTCTCTCTCTCTCTCTCTCTCTCTCTCTGTGTATGTACATATAACTGATCCCCACCCCCCCATGGTAGCGTGGACTTCAGGGTCTTGTACATTACTCCACATGAAAGCCACATCCCCAGCTCAGAATTCCATATTTTACTTTTGTTTTGTTTTGAGGAAGGGTCTCACTGTGAATCCATGGCTAGCATTCACTATGTAGACTAGACTGGCCTGGAACTCATAGAGATCCACCTGTGTCTGTTCACCCAGGAGCTGGGACTAAATGCCTGTGTCACATGCCCAGCCTCAGAATGGACATTTTCTTAAATGATACAGCAATATACAAGTAAGTAGTCACTCTTGACATTGCTTTTTTTTTTTCCCTGAGACATGATTTCTCTCGGTATCAGCCCTGGCTGTCTTGGAACTTCCTTTGCAGACCTGGCTGACTGTGCTACCACCACTGGCTGCTCATGAATATGAAAATGCATATTGAATCTTATAACATATCTAAAATTAGTAATTATAGGCATCCATCAAGAGACAAAATGTAGAAACATAACATTTATTTTTTATTTATTTATTTGATTTATTTGATTGTTTTCACACAGGGCTTCTCTGTGTAGCCCTGGCCATCCTGGAACTCACTCTGTAGACCAGGCTGGCCTTGAATTCAGAGACTGCCTCTGAAAGCCGTGTACCATCACCACCTGGCTAGAAACAGAGTTTTTAAACTGACTTTTTTCATGTTACAGTATCTTAATTTCTTTCTTTCTTTCTTTCTTTCTTTCTTTTTCTTTCTTTTTTTTTTTTTTTTGTTTTTGGTTATAATGTGGAACTTACATGTTAATATTTTTATATCTTCTCAAATATTTTAAACTAAATTCGTATTGAATAAGGGCTGAAGCAAGAGCCTGTCACTTCTAGGTAGAGAGAGAACTTGGTTTTGCTCTCTTAGCAACATGTGTTATTCAGATCACCTAAAATACCATTGATTCCCCCACTTCTCTCTCCCTCCCCCTCCTTCTTTCCCTCCCCTCTTCTTATTTTTTAAATTTTGGCTAGTAGGATAGTAGGGTTTGAAGAGATAGCTCAGTCTTCTAGAGGACCTGAGTTTAATTACCAACACCTTTGTGGCTGGGAACAGGTCCCTCAACAACCACCTATAACTTGAGCTCCAGGGTATCTGATGCCCTTTTCTGGACTCTCCAAGCAAGTACCTGCACACACACACACACACACACACACACACACACACACACACACTTAAAAATAAAGTAAAACAATTTTTAAAAGAAGCTTAGATGTTAGTGTTGTGAATATTATTATTAAAATCAGTTCCACAAATAGTATTATTATATTTAATATTTAAAGACATTGATGTCTAAGATATTATGTACACATAAGAGGCAAGCATTATGCAGAAACTGAGAGACACTCATAAAAAAAAAACCCACAACACAGGAAGTCCTTAAGTGCTGCAGAGATACACATGGCTCTTCAGAATAATGCATCTTTCATCTATTATTTAAACAAATTACTAAATTCTTTAAAGACTAGAACAGAATCAGAAGGCATTTTTAGCTATTGTCGTGTAACAGGGGACCCTTCCTGGTTAGCTATGCTAATTGAAATGTACCTTGGAGTATCCAAGAGATGAGGGGAAAATTTGCGAAGAGGGAGTGCCTCTTTCAAGTAGAAGTGAACATATTAGATTAGACAAGGAACTGGGCTGTTGTTAATAAGCTTAAACAGGGAAGGTCAGTCTCATTTTCCAGGTTCCGATGGTAGAAGGAGATTAATATTCAAATGTAAAATAGGGGAAAAGGAAATGAGAGTAACTCTTAGGTGGGGGTGGGGTGTGTTAAGGCAAGCATGGGTGGGGGCAGGGTGGGGTACAGCAGTCAGGGATTTAAAGGTAGTTTAATTTTTGATTTCTTAAAGGTTACATTGATCTGAGGAGAAAGGATATCTATCGTTGGGTTATTATTTAAGGATGAATTTATGCACCACGATCACTTGAAGTTTGTGTCGGGGTAGTTTCTTCTCAATGTTTGGATCCTCTCATTGGTTTTCTTACTTTCTTTAGTCTTCTGGAAGGTAAACTAGATCAGCATTTTGTCTCCCATGCATACAAGTACCATCTAGTGGTAAAAGAAGGAACCCACAAGGATAACCTTATAAAGTAAATGGGAAAAAACACACTAACTTATTTATTTTTTTACTTGCTATTTATAGTATTATTAACTAATAACAGAAGGCTATGTTCTAATTAGATAGGAAAATAAAGCAGCTTAAAGTCACCACTTTGCTTGATTTTTGGACTAAGAGAAACAACAAGTTATGAATCTGGATTTATAAATTCTAAAAAATATTTGAAAATGTCACCCGTCCAACCTCACATGTTATTTTAGATATAAACCTTGAAGCAAGATCTCTTTGAGTCTGGAGAGGGAGCTGAGAAAAAGGAAGGTCAGTGTAAAACACAAAACAAAATTGAAATAAAGAAGACAAAATGTTCTTCCAGAATGTTCTCTCTCTCTGTTTTGTAATGTTGCAGCTTGTAGTTGCCCTTCAGATTTTGAGATAGGTGCTCCTTCAGACACCTCCTCTCAGGTTTGGATTCAATCAGTCACTCATGTCCCTCTACAGACCAACATCTTGACTAGTGACCATTTTCCACTGTCTTCTCCTGTCTCCGAGTCCTCCTCAGATTCCACCGCTTAACAGTTGGTACCAAGCCTGTTTTTACCGTGACATCAAACATGCCCTTCATCAATATTTACTGAGCGAGTAGGCAGCATAATGAAGAGAGCAGCCATGGGGAAAATGTTCAAGGGACAGACATGGGAAGCCACCACTAGTCAGAGGAAAAAGAAAAACATTTCCAGGAAATGACTAGCAGTGAATGGTTTTGTTCGTCGTGTATTGATTTCCTGTCCGCTGTCCAGTTGTTTGTAATCTCGAGTGCCCTTTAGTTTTTGGCTACGCATCTCCTCTCTACTTCACTGATGGGGAGAAAATCACACGGTTCATTTTGTCATCAGAGAGGAAGTCAAATACTGCATAGAAAACATCCAGAGCGGCGCAGAGCACAGGCGAGGTGCTGAACAAGTGTATTTCACTATCTCACACAGCTCGTTTCCTGAGTTCTCTGACGCAGATGGTCAGACATGGCAGCTATTTTACAAATGAAGATGACGAGGAGGAGGAGGAGGAAGGGGAAGAACAAGGGGAAGGAAAGTGTGAGTGGTGGGTTATAATGAGAGAACGTTTATTACAGTGTTTCTGAATCTAGGATGTTTGAGTAGTAGGTTCAGTGTCATTTCTCTGGCATTGTGTTTATTAGCTAACGAAGGGAAGCAAAGAAGTGGCATGTGATTCTACAAGATCACAGTGCTGCAATGCAGAGAAAAGCCATCCTGACAATGAGGAGGGACTGAAGCGGAGAGATGGCTGAGCAGTAAGGAAGCGTGTTCATCTTACAGAGGGTCTGACTGGTTCCCAGCACCCATTGGTCAGCTCACAACTCTGTGACTTTAGGTCCAGGGGATCTAACACACTCTCTTGGCCTCTGTGGGTACACACACACACACACCCCTTTAAAAAGTGAATTACTGAGGGACTGTTAGTTTTCTATTGCTATTGTAACAAATTGCCACAACCTTGATGATTGAAAACAATAACACTGTTTTGTTTTACAGCCTTAAATTTTGAAGTCTAACACATCAGAGGCTCTGGAATAAAAATCAGATGTTAATTATAGATTCTGTTCCCATTTGGAAGCTCTACAGGAGAGTCTGTTTCCTTGCCTGTTCCAGCTTCTAGGCTACAAGTATTCCACATTCCATCTTTATGGGCTACAGTAGTGGATCAAGTTCCCATACTGAACCTCTCTCTACCCTCCCTTCCCCTTCTATCAGGTTATCTATGTATCTATCTATGTATCTATGTATGTGTATGTATGTATGTATGTATGTATGTATCTATCTATCTATCTATCTGGTTTATTTGTATTTATGTACATTGGTGTTTTTCCTGTAGGTATGTCAGTGTGGGGGGTGTCAGATCCCCTGGAACTGGAGTTAAACAGTTGTGAGCTGCCATGTAGGTGCTGGGAATTGAACCTGAGTCCTCAGGAAGACCAACCAATGCTCTTCATCACTGAGCCATCTCTCCAGATTCTCCCCTCTCCCCTGGCTAATCAGGATATATTTAAGAACTAGCGCCACTTAAAGTTTAATTCAGGCCGTTTTCTTTCCTTCTTTTAAATTTTTATTTATTTATTGTATATATATGGGGGGTTGTCTGCATGTGAATATGCACACCAGAAGAGGGCATTAGATTTCATAGGATTACAGTTATAGTTGGTTGTGAGCCACCATGTGGGTGCTAGGAATCGAACCCAGGACTTCTGGAGGAGCAGCTAATATACTTAACCTCTGAGTCATCTCTCCAGTGCTCCGATTTCCTTTTCTTAAAATCCTGGTCCTCTGTTTCATTATCTCTGACACTTTCCTCAGCTTCCTCTCCCTTTTAGGGACCCTTTTAATGATACTGAGCCCAGAGGCAAATCCTCCATCTTAAGGCCAGATGATTACTAACCTTAATTCCACCTACAGCACTAACTCCACACAAAATGACACCTTGCTTTGTTCCCAGGATTAGGAGACCAACATTTTTGGTGATTCATTATCCTGCTTCTTATATGTAGGGGTGGCGGTACTTAATTCTCAGGAAATAGTGGTTCAGGAGGAAATGAAGTAGGAGAGAAGAAGATGAGACTTCAAGTGGAAGCAGTACCGGTATAGCTGCAAATACCACCGGATATTATTTGTTCCCACTAATCTTGTCAGATAGCTGTGCCTTTTATATTGTTCTGACCTCACTTCTCCAGTGCTAGCTACAACAGTACATTTCACAGTTTGACACTTAAAGGAATTGTTAGGAGTCTGAAGAGAGGTAAAACTACAGTATCGAGTTCTAGTCCAGCCAATACTGCAGCAGAAAACCCTGCTTCACACAGCACCACCACCAACAAACTGTCAGTGTGCGAAATACAGTAAGGCATCTGCCTGCTTTGTACCTCATAAACTAAAATCCGTATCTTCTGCACCCCTGCAGTTCTATTGTTCTATTGTTCTTGAACTTGGGCATTCTCAGATGGTTCAGTTACATTTTCGTCTTCTAGCTCAGAGTTCAGTGTTCAAAACAATTTCATTTTCTATTTCGCTCTTTAATCATATTTTCAATGCTATGTAGTTTTTGTTCCATCCTTGGATTTGATCAGAAAGAATTCTGTGGTTTTTGTCTATGTAATTTATTAAAAAAAAAAAAACTATAGGAGAAAACTAAGGCATAGTTTTTCGACTAACTTTGAATTTGATGATCTTAAACACTTAATTTGGGGGCTTTGTCATAAAAATATCATGAAAGACAATAAGTAATTTATTAATTTATGTTTATTTATATCCCGCTTATAAAGTTTCACACTAACTCAAGGTTATGTAAGCAAGTGTGGTTTATTTTAGTTTGTCTTGTTTCTAGAGACCACTAAAATGTTTAATGATCTATTCGGTTACACTGTTCTGATCAAAAGTTTTCATGTCTACCCATTTCTGTGATCTGCTGTCTTTCTTGTTTTATAGTCCCTCGGAAGTTAGCAGCCTCGGGTCTCTGGTTACCTGTAAACACTGTGGGATGTAATTTGTACCTGGAAACATGAACTTATTTGAAACAGATAGGTGTCCCCTTACTGCCTCCTCACCTATCTCCAGTTTCAGTTATCCTTCCATGTTTCAATTGTACCAATTTAAAGTCCATCTCCTTTTCCAAAGTAGGACAGGGAATTCAAAGGAGACAAACCTGTCTTGACCTTGACCTTTTAAATCAACAGCTACTTCTGTTTATCGATGCCTAGGGAGGTTTCCCTCCTCTCTACTTTCTTGTATGTTCTCCTCATGAAACCAGTCCTTCCATCTTTGTCTTCTTGAAATTACCAGCTAGCTCTAGCTCTTGATAAAATTGCTCGACATAATTTGGCAACGAAAGGAATGTTATTTCCCATTGGTTGCTGTTTTTTTTTTTTTTTTCCGTTATTGTTTTTGTTTGTTTCTGAGATGGGTTTTCACTAGCTGACATACAGATTTCTGCCACACAGGCTCAAGAGAACTCCCTCCCCAGCTTTCTGAAGTCTCAGACTATGCAAGTTCCTTTTGTTTCACCAGGAAAAGTTGAATTTATTTATTTTGTAGAGATAGGATCTCTCTATATATAAACTCTGTTGACCCTGAGCTTTGGCTCCTCCTGCTTTGGTTTCTAGACTGCTGGGTTTAAGCATGCCTGCTTTTCAAATACCAGGCGCACTACCCAGCTAGGTAGCACAAGCCTTTAGTTAGCACTGGCTTAGCATTTGGGTGCTAGAAGCAGGGTGATCAGGAATTGAAATCCAGATTTGTTTACATAGGGTGTTTGAGGCCAGCCTAAGGTGTAGGAAGCTTTGGTTAAAAAAAAAAAAAAAATAAGAAAAGAAAAATTAAAATCAGTACAAATCAACAAACAACCAAAATCCAGACACGGGGCAAATATTTTTGTTGGGTGATCAAGTTTTAAACATTGATTTGATTTGATAGTTTCACATAACAATCTCTTTGTCAGCTTTTAAAAATCTCCCTGATTAGAGAAATCAGAAGGATGAAATACTCATTTTTATCCTTGTGAGATAGGAGCAGTTGTGACAACAGTCATGGTATTAACAGCAAGAAAGACCTCCAACTGGAAATTACCATCAGCACTCATTTCTTTGGCTGTCTCCCTAGCAACCATCCAGGACCATTACTCTCTTCTTGAGTCATTTAACAATCATTTCAGCCAGAGTTGCCATGATAGTCAAGAATTCTAGTGTTAACAGGTGCTTGACTCTTTTCCTACTTGGATAACCCAGTCTGATTTTTTTTTTTGTCATGCATTATGCTAAACCAAGATTATCTATTTGAAAAAAAAAAAAAAACCAAATTACAGCTATTCTCGAAGCCACAGGCCTTCTCTTGGCACCTCTCTAGACTTTCAGAAATGACAAATAATAATCATGTTTAGTAAGATTTTAAAATGGTACATATTGTTCCCAACACACTGTCAGTGATGCCAATACTATACAATACTATGCGTATTAGACACAAAGTTGTTATAATGATGACTTAGTTATTGTTCTCTTGCTGTGAGGAGACACCTTGAAAAAGACAATTTATTAAAGGAAGCATTTAATTGGGGGCTCGCTTATGGTTTTGGAAGGTTAGTCTGTGAGCATCATGGTGGAAACATGGCGGCCGGCAGCCAGGTATGGCACTGGAGCAGTGACTGAGAGCTCACATCCAATCTTCCATTTACAGGAAGGGAGAAAGAGTACTCTGAGGCTATTGTGGACTTTTGAAATCTCTGATCCTGCCCCACTGACACACCTCCTCCAAGAAGGCCTCACCTCCCAATCCTTCCCCAAACGGTTCCTCCAACTGTGAACCAAACATTCAAATACGCAGTCCTCTGGAGGCCATTTTCATTTGCCCCACCACAGATGATTTAGTAATCCTAATTTTAGCAAAATGGCCTAGAAAAATCCATTTAAATAAGTCTTTGGTGTCTAGCAAGCAAAAGTGGTGACACAACATAACCATTGTTCATCAAGTTGTAAGTTATTATTCTGTGTAGCAAGATCTGTTCTCCGCATTAAATATTGGTGAGAATTGTGACCCACTGTTAATTTTCTACAGCCACTGAGCTTCTTAAATATCAAGCTGGAACTCCCATGATCTATGAACTCTCATGTGCTTCATTTGTCTACAAGTCCTGTTAATGAGATGTGGGGATTTCAGTTGCCACCATGACAACCAAGATGTGCGTGGTGCTTGTTTCTATTTCCTAGATACAGAAGTGCAGAACGAAACATCCTCTCCATCTGCTGTTTTACTATTAAAACCTGGTAATTGTGGAAATTTAGGTAGACATTGTGTGACAAGCATGTTTACAAGATACAATGATATATAGCGTGCCTAGAGGCAGTAGATATGTCATAACCCACACATTAATTTGTAGCAATCTTTTTATTTAAAATATCTTCTTTGTGTTCTGTGTTATTCTAACAAACCTATAATCTTGTTGTCCATTTTAAAAGTTGTGTGTGTGTGTGCACATGTGTGTGTGTGTGTGTGTATGTGTGTGTGTTGCTGTGGATTAAAGCCAGGACCTTGTGCTATCTGGGCAAGCAGTCTGTCACTGAACTACAAGTCCAGCCCTGTAACACAATTTTAATATTTTCTGTTTCTATGGGTAGAATTTTGTTAGGTGAGTAGGAATAATTTTTGCAGATAAAACTATTTACATACTCTTTCTTGTAGGTGTTTTCTCTCATCAGTGGTATTATTAGCAGTATTTACCATAGTCTATGATTCATGAGACCTGAAATTTTAAATTAGTGTAAGAAAAAGCTCTTAACCTCAGGCTACTTACAGTGTAGCTAAGAGATTAATTAGCATGTAAGACAGTGAAAGGGATAGTATGGTGATGAGTGGGGTGTCAAAAGGAAAGAAAGCATTGTGTTAGGATGATGAGAAATGTAAGTATATTTATTGTATGATAGGGAACACATACATGCAGGCAAAAACAGCTACATGTATAATGAAGCAGAACAAATTCTATAGACTTATAGATAAATTTGAGAGGTACACACACATGCACAAAATATGTATGAATGATGTTCACATTCACAGAGCTGAAAACGTTTTAGAAAGTAACTGTGTAACACATAGCACCGGGGACTGCACGCACAAGACACATTCAAGATCAAGCCTGCAAAAATCCCAGCATGAATGGTGTGTGTGTGTGTGTTAGTGTGTGTGTTATGAATTGGCAGTTTGTGGCTTTGGATAAGAAAAGATCAGTCTTTTTCAGGGATGTGTAATCTTGGTATTGTGAACTTTACTTTGCAATAACGTTGGCCATTGTTTCCATCACTTTGGGTAACGAAACTCCTAACATCGGTTTGCATTTTAAGTAAAAATTAAGTGTGGTATATAGCCTCTACCAGAAGTCAACACTTGCAGATTTTTAAGAGGAACCGAAAGGAGGTGCAGGGTCGCAGTCTGAGGCTGAAGTGGGAAAGGCCATCTTTACAGAAGGGGGACACTGCAGCAGGAGGCAGGAGTGGCAGAGAGACTTTCATCAACTCTTTAAATACAAGGAAACAGAGAAAGATGGGAGGGTGGAGAACCAAGGCGGCACTTCAGTCTCCTTAAACCCAGCGAGCCTCCGTAGAGGGTGCGGTTAGCTCCGTAGGAGGCTCTGCTCACCGGAGCTAGAGTCTGCAGGGGCCGCCAACTTCGCTGAAACCCGACCGGTGCGCATACCTCCGTCGTAGCCCCGCCCACCAGTAGCCCCGCCCCCAAGCGCGCTCCCGTCTCGAGTTCCAGGAGCACGCGCGTTACGCACGCCCCGCCCTCAGGTGCATTCAGGGGCGGCAGGGGGCGTGGCTTCGGCGGCGCGCGCGGCTCTCTCGGCGTAGGGGTGGGGGGCGTCGGGCGCGCGCGCGCTCGGCCTCGCGGACTGCGTCTGGTCGCAGAATTTCCGAGCACCGTCACTTGCCGCGGTCTCCGCAGGTAAGCTAGGGCTTGGGGCCCGACGGCGCTGCGGCTGCGACTGCGACGCCGGAGTGAGGAGACGCCGAGGCCCGCGTCATTCGCGACTGCGGAGAGAGGTGACGGGGCGGCGGGGGGACCGCGGGGACGACGGGGACGGCCGAGCATCTGGGGGGCTGAGGAGAGGGTGTGACGGGCCGCGGGAGCCCGAGGATGCTGGCGGGTGGCGGGCGCTGACAGGGACGCTCGGCCATGGGGCTAGTGACATCCTCAGAACTTCGAGGCAGAAGGAAAAAAAAGGACAAACCGAAATGAAATACCCCCCCCCCCCCCAAAAAAAAAAAAAAAAAAACAAAAACAAAAACCCGAAGTCAGTTTTCCTCCTGAGGGCTCAGGAGCATCTCTCTGCTTGGGGGACAGATGGGTTAGCGGGTCCTGTGTGACCAGAGGACTCGGGGTGAGAGGAAAAGCCGCAGAGCTCGTGACACGGTTTTGGGGTTGAAAATATCTGAATTCCCCAAACATAACTAACGAAGATTGCCAGGCGCGGCAAGGTTTCAGGGAGGAGGAGAAAGCGGCCTCTATTTGGGGCGGGCGGAGTTGAGAGTCTTTCCGCCCCAGCTCTCTAAAGCTTGGCTTTCCGTTTTCAAAGAACCAAGTCTGGGGACAAAAGTTAAGGACACTCTAGAGCCCAAGATGAGGTTAGATCCTGGCTCAGAGCCAGGGTCAGTATTACTTCATCTTGACAGCAGCCCTGAGGTTGGAGAGGGTACTCTGTGTGGGAAATGGATCCTAAAGAGGTCAAATAGCTTTATTAAGGGTCCAGCTGGGAAAAAAATGAGCTGCTGAGATTCTCCCTCAGAGATTCCAGACTCTTTAATCCTGGTGCTTTTCCCACTGTATTTTATGTTTGCCCACAGAGCATTTTTATGTATTGTCAGATAAGACTCAATAGATGAGAACGTTATTAGAACACTGTGTGTGTGTTTACCCTGAAAGTGATCTTTGAATGTGAGTCGTTTGATCTGATGTGTTTTTGATAACACAAAACCTCAAATTATATTAAACACAGGGAAATCTTAAATTTTGTATAAATTTATTAATACGTTTGTTACATGCTTATTGTCTTTTACATCCCAGATAATCATTTTGTTTCTAAAGTTCCGAGATGAATATAGTATGTGTCATGTCTGCCACTGAGATTAATTGAAAGAGTAATTATGAAAAGCAATTCATAATAGCATAAATTGTAGTCTTCACTAAAATTAGACTGGAAATTTTTTTTTTTTTTTTTTTTTTTTTTTTGGTTTTTTGAGACAGGGTTTCTCTGTGTAGCCCTGGCTGTCCTGGAGCTCACTCTGTAGACCAGGCTGGCCTCGAACTCAGAAATCCACCTGCCTCTGCCTCCCAAGTGCTGGGATGGAAATAGTTTTGAGTGCAAACTTGAAACTTTTATATAGTGTGAACTTTATACTTTTATAAATATTATATATAAGAAAAGCTATTAGCTAACTTGCCATATGGGCGCTGTTACATTGTTTTTTTCCATACTGTCATAAAACTTAGGTTAAACTTTATTGGCATTAATATCTTGTTTTATTATATCACTACTTTTGGTCAATTTAAAAAGATCAGTGAAAAAAGCATTTATTAATGCTTTCTGTTAAGTTTAAAGGTTTCTTATATTCATTGTGAAGGCAGTAAAGTAGCTGCATAGGTTTTTCTTTCAGTGCATTGCTGGGTAGATTAGCAGCTCTTTTTCAAAAAATTAAATCTTAATTTAAAAATATAGTTAAAAGCCGATTGCATTTATGTTTTTGTGGTTTAGAGTTCTGGGGGGGGGGGAGTGGGGTCTGTAGGCTGCCATGTGCATTGTTTAACATGTAAATTATTGGAGGCACGGTGGATGGAAGAGTGGAGACATTTCTTTTGATTGTTTCTGTTTTCTCAGTGAAGTGGGAATCCGGATCGTGGTTTGGAGATGATGCTAGAGATGGTGATGTAGGAGTTTTGAGGATTGGGGAAATGCATGGACTTGTAAAGTGTGACGCATCTCCCTTGGGTGTAAAGGTACAGAGGAGGACTGGAGGTGCCGCGTGGGGTGCATAGAATCAGTGCTTCGTCTTGTATACAAGGTGCCCCACAGCCTGTTGTCAGTTTCGTCTTTACCTTGCTGTCTCGGGTGTACACCCTTGCTCTGCAACGTTCCTGGGTGTCGTCTGCCTCCACTGGGTTGTGGAGAGGTCTCTATTTTACACAGATCAAGTCTTTTGGGAATTCAGTGTCTCCATAGTTTTCTCTCTGCTTAGAAATTCTTTTTTTAACTCTTCCCCTCAACTGGAATTACAGTATCACATTTAATTTGATTTACTTTAAGTTAGTGATAGCAAGATACTTTGTTTTGTGCAGACATTCTTTAGAACATGTTAGAAAAGTGACCTGCCTTTTCCACTTACCTCCGTCTCCTATAGCTGCTAAAAGGAATTAGTGAATCTCTTTAGATGAGGAGTAAAGAAGTAAACCTCTTAGGCTTTGAAGACTGAGTAGATTGTCTCAGCTTAAATTTGCCTTCATAGCTCACAGTGGTCCAAGACAATGCATGTATGAAGCAGCAGGGGTGTGTTCCAAAACAGCTCTATATATGACATATGGAGACTCTGAGATTTGAATTTTTTATTTTCACCTGTCACAGTTATTGCTATTTTTTCCCCTCAAACACTTAAAAAAATGTGGCTATTTGGTAGGTAGGTGGATCTCTGGGAGTTGACAGCCAAGTGCTTCACAGTGAAACCTGGTCTCATTCCCCTCCCTCAGCCACACATGTTGTTAACTCTTGGATGGTGCAGAGTGAGATGTGGGCCGGATATGGACACCACTACCTCTTCCATCTTAGCTTTCAGACCCTTAATCTGTAAGTCCCAGGAAAAGGCTTGATGAAGGAAACTGCATTAAGATAATTAGCATTGGTGGTGTCAGAAAAGCAAATAGAAATAAGTGTCTACTTATTTTTCATTAAAGATTTTATGAGTTAGGGTCAAGATGAAGACATAAAAATGGTAATACACTATGTTAACTAATTGCAGTTAGATGTATTTAGTATAAAAAGGAATAAAGCAGTGGTAATTAGTTTTGCTTGAGTTGGCCAGAAATGACCTCAGTCATCTTTTGGAAGTACAGAACATATTTTCAGACGAGAGCCTTCTCAAGAATCTCAGATATGCTAAGAAGATCATTGACCACATCATATCAGCAAATAGCTCTGAATGTAAAGATTGCTAAGGTTTTTATATGATATAATCATACTTCATACCTCATAGAAGTAAACATGGATTTAAAATGAGCTCTACATAATAAATTTTAATTTCAAGGTGATTTTAGCCTTACAAAATAAAATTATATTGTTTATTCCAAAATACTTGATACATTGTTGCTAAGAATGCTGGACAGAGGTAAAGGTAATTTTAGGTAAGTTAGAGATTTTTTTCTTTTAAATGAAGAATCTCTTAAAAGCACATTTTAAACAAAGGCAATTAATTAAGAAAACGATAGGCTTCTCTTACATTTAAAAAATACTTTATAACTTCAAATTTCTGAGTTAGTAAACATTCTCAGTCCAGTGAGATGGCTTAGTAGCGGAGTGTACTTGGTGGCCAAGCTTAAAAATCTTGAGTTTAGTCCCTTCAGCCCACATGAGGAAGAAGAGACCCAGCTCCCAACACACGAACACACAGACATACACACACAGCTAATAAAGAAGCATACACACATAGTAAATAAGCAAAGTTTTCTAATTTTTCTGATTTTCTGGTATTTGGCTTGTGAAATGCTTTATTTGTAAGTTGATTACTTGTATATTAGGAAAGAAAGGTTACTTTAATGGACTTGGCGAGTTTCTCTTTACCTTTGTTAGCATCCCGGTCACTACTGTCAGGCTGTACTAACTTGAATGAATAGAAGCTCAAAAATGCTGAAATGTAATATTTTCCACACAGTTAGACCTGCTCTTCAATAATAAAGTTATAGAGTCATCATGTGATTCCTGTGTGTTCATCTGTAATGGATTTTGTACTTCATTGTTTCTTCTCTTTGTTCTTTCTCGTCATCCTCCTCCATTCTGGTGGAGTCACATGATTCAGTTTTACTTATGGTTTACCAGCTTGTCTTTAACAGCTGTCGACACTATAGAGACTCTTGTTTCTGATAATTTCATTTCCATCAGTTTTCCTTTATTTACCCTATTGTTCTTCCAATAATATGATAATGTTTGTTATTCATTTAATGGTTCTACTATTTTTGGATGTAGTATTGATCAACATCTATAATTAATCACTTGCCTTGTGCCAGGATTTCAGTTTTACGTGTACCAACTCATTTAGTCTTTTAAGGACCCCAAGTAGGCACTGTAATTGTTTTACAAATGGCAAATGGAGACAAAACAGTTCATATAACTTTTCTAACATCTCATAGCTATGAAGTGACAGAGGCAGAATTCATGCTAGTTGGTTTGATTATAGAGGTCACATTCTTAATCACTATACAATACCACTGCTTCAAGCACTGGTAATCGTTATATTTGTTGAGTTTGGTGCCTCTGTTGTGTTGGTTAAGATGCTTTTGGTTGAAAAAAATAATTATGAGAAGATTGTAGAGCATTACCCCAAGGAAGAAAAACCAAGTTTGAGCATAATAAGAATTTCCTACTAGGAGCTGGAGTGATGGCTCAGCTGTTAAGAGTACTAGCTGTTCTTCCAGAGGTCCTGAGTTCAATTCCCAACAACCACATGGTGGCTCACAACCATCTGTAATGGGATCCAATGCCCTCTTCTGGTATACATAAAACAAATCTCTCTCTCTCTCTCTCTCTCTCTCTCTCTCTCTCTCTCTCTGTCTCTGTCTCTGTCTCTCTGTGTTTATGTGTGTGTAAAATTTCCCATTAGGAGAAAACCTAATGGCAGAAAAGTGATATTGTCATAAATGTTGACTTTAAGGTAAATTCAGTTCCTATGACTTTTCAGTCTCTGATCTCCTGATTAAAAATTCCATACTGCTAGAAGAAGATGTAATAAATGCAATGCGAGGGGTAGTTGTAAGGAGGAAATGGAGATGGCGATGTATTTGTTGTGGAGATTGATGGGTGGGAAATTTGATTTAGGGTTTTTTATTAGTTTATTTATTTGTTTATTATCATTATCATCATTATTATCATTATAAGATAGATATCGTCTCTTTAGCCCTGACTGACCTGGAACTCGCTGTGTAGACCAGGCTTGCCTCCAACTCAGAGACCTGCCCATCTCTGCTGGGATTAAAGACATGGTCCATATACTCAGCTTGGATTTAGTTTTGTTTAAAAAAGTTCTCACTAGATGTGAAGTGGATAGCTAGGCTTGTGGACTTCAGACCGGAGACTCAAATATGAATTCAGGCAAAAGTTCAAAGAAGTGATAATAAGAATCCAGATATTCTGTGGACAATTCGGTATCTAAAAATGGACTGTTAAACATTCAACTTGAATTAGTGATGTAGTGGTGTTAGTAAGGTGGGTTTGCTAGACATATGGGGAATGTTCGTGCTGAGGTGGTTGGTGTTCTGTTTGTTTTCTATCAAATTACCTTTGAATGAATGTGGTTTTTCTTCTTTTTATTTTTTTGTCTTTTTATTATTATTTTGGCATAAAGATGATTATCAGTGTACTCTTGCTTGCATTTGTTGTGCTGTTTCTAGTTCCTTCTTATACCTTTATAATATATTATTGTTTTTTCCCATGTAAGTAATTACATATCAGTGACAAAGTTAAAGTTGTAATTTCATTGTTAATTTAAAAAGCTCTAGTATAGTCACTTTTCTCTGCACATAAAAAGTTAACTTTTAACAATGAACATTTACTCTGGAGAAGACAAACTGCTTCTAAATGTTCTTTGCTTTTTAAAATTAAAGTGGACACGATCAGTACTGGAACAGATTGTCTTTGTTTTGGAGAGGATTCACATCAGTGGCCTTTGTTTTGTAGGTTTATGTCAAACAGGCTGCACCAGTTGCTTTGGAAGGTTGAACAAGAAAACCTTGGGGTTTTTTTTTTTTTTTTTTTTTTTTTTTGTTGTTGTTTATTTGTTTTCTTTGTTTTATCAATTTTAACAATTTCAAGAAAAAAAATATGCACTTCAGTCATGTTCCATTCATTATCTTCTCGTACTTTCTTGCCCTTCCATCAAACTTCTTCCTAACAAGACCCTTCTTATTTTTGTGTTAAAATAATAATAATAAAAGAGCCAAACCAGAAACAACCTCTTATTTTTGTGGTACACTGCATTTAATTAGGGCTGCCTGCCTGGGTGAGTGGATGGGGGCTTTTTTTTTTTTTTACTTTAGTAAGGAAAATGGCACACTACAGAAGACTATGCCTTCCCCTCCATGAACTGTTCATGGCTCCTCAGGGAGAGGTGTGGTCCCGCTAAGCTAATAGTCACACTATTCTATGGGCATACACTTAGTTATTTAGAAGGCAGTTTGAGACACACGTCATGTCCATTTAGCAAAACAACTATAGTAGTTTTCCCTCTGGGGCCCAAGATTTCCCTAGGCTCGCTTTCAATGGGCTTACAGTATCAGGTGTGAATTCCCTTCTGGTGTGGTTTCATGCCCTTAGAAAGTGATTGCTGATGTCTGGAACAGACTTGCCACTCTGCATCAGTCATGCTATTGACTCCCTTCTTTGGCTGGCTGGCAGAGTTGCAGGCGGGGTCTGCAGTCGAGTGATTTTGTTCAGGGCTAACCATCAGTATGTGTGTTTCCAGTCTAGTGTCAAGTTGATCTCTCTGTGCCTCCCAAGAGAGCATTACCTACTTTGAAACTTTTTGTCAGATAATTCTAAAATTTGTGGGTGGGAATTTTAGTCCTTCAGATCCTAGCTAACCAATTCCTGTCTTTGAGCAAACACCACTTGCTGTTCTGTATGCCAGACTGAAGCCAAATAGATCGTTCTTCCCATGGTATGAGAGTTTTCTGAGAGCATCGGAATCTACAGTAAGAGCAAAGACAGCGCACGTGCAAATATGTAACCTTCTCAGAGTCTGATTTTATCTCTGTCTTATGTCAGGCTTTAATTCCTGCTCCTATTTTGCCACTTTAGTGTTGATTCTTAGCCCAGGTTTTAATTAATTAACTAATCAGTCATTTTTTTGCTGCACAATTATAGCTGTGTAAAATAAGGACTTTTTAATGTGGAGATGATGACTCTGGCCCACCGAGAGTCATCTACCACTCTATCAATATTTTTTTTCTTATTAAGCTGAATTTGTTTAAATTTTCTGATTTGACAGCACCATCATAGTTTGAAGGCAGATGCTGTGCTTCTTCTTTTTTTTTTTTTTTTTGAAGGGTGGGGGAGAAAATATACCTCATAAGTGACTTGGATCCAAAACATGTACTTTTACAAAACTAAAGACAACTGATCACATGAAAATATGGTCAAATATCAAGAGACCATCTTTCCAATGAGTATATAAGTAAGCAGTAAATATGTGAAAGCAATTTACTATCATTAATCACTATGGAGGCACTGAATAAAATAATAGAGAAATAGCATCTCTCACCATGGTGACTATAATCAAAGAGTTGCAAAATAAGTGTTAGGATGCAGAAGGATCCTAAGTACATAGTGCTATTATAATGTGACATAGTTTATGCAATACTGTCATTTTGACAGTGAGATGTATTGGACACTTGCCAAGTAATTTGGGGTTGTTTGAAACATGAAGCTTGTTCTTAATTTTGTAGAGGATGTTGATAGCTTCTCTTAGTAGGCTGTGGAAGTGTTTAAGTTTGGCCTGTAAGTTTCTCCCCACATACTGTGAATGCATCTTCTTTGATGAAATGTGTATTCTGGAGCTCCTCATTTTATTTGATCTCTTTGTTTTCTCCTTCCCTCTGGCTGCTGTTTTGGTCCTCTAGTGAGAAGTTTCACTGTGCCACTTAATGTACATACGCAGTGATAACTACCCCTCAGGACCCAGTGCTAGGAGAGTAATGTACAAAGAACAGTGGGGAAGAATAGGAATTGGCCCAGCTTGTTTGGACTGTAGCCCCACCAAACAGAGAGGACATTTGTCTTCGGAGTTTTGTTACGTTAGGCTTTGTTACTATAGTGGGTGTGGTACTACCCATCAAGTTGTCAGGATAAGGACTCGGACTAGAGTGGGAAGGAATGAAAACAAACTGAATACTTCACATCTCCTTGAGTATTGAGACTAACTTTCTTTGAGTCAGAATTTTAAGTTAACTTCTTAAGACCTTTCTGTCTTGGTGCCCACTCCTCATGTGCTCACTTTGAGGGGTCCCTAAGGAGAAACAGCGGTAAGCTCACTGCTTGCGTGGGGGTTGTTTCAGATTTTGATGCTGCCCTGTTTCACATGTCGTTATACATTCTGTAGTGTTGCCAGATGGCTCTGATGCATTCTGTACAAGTCGGAGAGATGGCATAACTTCATTTTACCTGGGAATGAAAACATGTATGGTATTGCCATTAGATAACACACGTGCTTTACTGTGTAGTTCAAGGGTTGTTTGTTTTCCTTTTAGTAATCTGACCTAGAAAACATGGCTACCGCAATTAGGGATGTGGGAGTTTGGAGACAGACCAGAACACTTCTACTGAAAAATTACCTAATTAAATGCAGGACTAAAAAAAGTAGTGTTCAGGTAAGTTAAAATATTTATCATGTCTTCTTATAGTTTGTTTTGCTTTGATGTGTTCTACTTTGAAGAGATAATTTTGCCGAAAATATTTTTATTGTAATTTTATTTTCTTCAGTTTTTTTTTTAAAAATAATATTGGGGGAGGTGAAGTTTTTTTTTTTAAAGATTTATTTGTTTATCTTTATTTTATGTATATGAGTACACTGTAGCTGTCTTCATACACACCAGAAGAGGGCATCAGATCCCATTACAGATGGTTGTGAGATACCCTGTGGTTGCTGGGAGTTGAACTCAGGATCTCTGGAAAAGCAGTCAATGCTCTTAACCACTGAGCCATCTCTCAGCCCCTCTTCAGGTTTTTAAATGAAACAAAAGCATATTGTATTGCTTATGATAGCGAGATAAAAAGGAATGAGCAAATGATCCTGACTGTGTCAGTGACTCCTCACTGCAGTTCGCTTCTGGCATCAGCATGGAATTTTGAACCTTAGCCATGTATTTTCTCCCTACTGAGGAGATAACAGCCAATATTATACAATTTTAAGCCCCCATATTTTCCCATTTTATGGTCTCTGAAGTAAGTTGTCAAAGAATGCTAAAATTATGTCACAAGAGTTGTACCATAAAATGGAGTATTTTTGATAAAAGAAAGTACAAAATATAGCTAACCAGCTTGCAATACTTTCAAGTATGGGGAATCTTCTGAAACTTGCAAGACAATTGAGGAATAAGATAAAATAATATCTCATTCCTAGATTGGCAGATAATAAAGCTAATTAAGTGTAATTTTAGTAGTATAATCTTAGTATTAGTAAGGTAGTATTCTAAAATTTGGGACCAAAGGGTTTTTTCATTTACTTACTTATTTTGCTTTTACCAAAGCATTTAATGAACAAATCCTTGTAGGGATTTGTTTTATAAGTTGCTTTAAGATTTTAAGAGTAGATAATGTTGATAGTGGGTTTTTCCAAGACAGTGTTTCTTCTTGAAACAGCCCTGGTTGTCCTGGAATTGCTTTTGTAGACCAGGCTGGCCTCTGCCTTCCCGGTGCTGGGTTTAAAGATTTGCTCCACCACTGCCTGGCAAATATAGTGGCTCTTGAATCAGTATCCCTAAGACATTTAAATGTTATTTTTATGTAACTTTATTATATGAGTATTAAAACATTTCAGTAGAATTGAAATTGATTCTTGATATCGTATTGAAAAGGATTGACTATGTTTGGGTTTGCTGGGATGCTCAATACAGTAAGTGTTTTAGGATAGGATTACTTTTACTTTCTCTACCTATGAGAGGGCCACAGTATTAACCCTTACATTACATGTGCTATTTGCAAAGAGATCTTGACTTTTGCCACCATTTCTGTACTTTGTAATCACTTTGTTTTTGTTTATTATAGGAAATTCTTTTCCCTCTATTTTTCTTATTTTGGCTGATATTAATTAGCATGATGCATCCAAATAAGAAATATGAAGAAGTATCTGATCTAGAACTCAACCACATGGACAAATCTAGCCTCTCTAACTTCATTCTTGGATATACTCCAGTGACTAATATTACAAGCAGCATTATGCAGAGACTATCTACCGATCATCTTCCCGATGGTATTGTAGTCTTTTAAAAATATTTATTTTTATTTATGCCTATGTTGTATGTGTTTATGTGAGTGTATGTACACGTGTTTGCAGGTACCCATGGAGGCCAAAATAACCCTTAAGATTCCTTGGAGCTGGAATTACAGCAGTCCAATGTGATCAGCTAGGTTCATGTATGAGAATATTAAAACTTAGAGAGTTAAGTCACTCATCTGAACTTACGCGGTCAATGAATAATGAAGTTAGATACCAGTCCCCTTGACCACAATTCTGGAGCTTCTGGGGTGAAGTCAACTTAATACAAGCAAAACTGCAGGAGAAATATTTTTTAAAAATAGTCTTAATTTATATGATAGAACAATTACATGGTTTTCTCCATTTAGCTAATTGCTGACATGCATCTAAGGATGTTCAGCTGTGGGTCACAGGCTACGTGTAGTGGAGGTAGTGGGTAGCTGTGAAGATGGCTCAACATAAATTCACTTCAAACATTAGGATTTATTGTTTGGTAACTTGGTTGAGTGATTCTTGAACATGAACCTTGTAGATAATCATGTTGTATCACAGTGTCAAAAAGCTGGGCATGCCTGGAAGAATTTTCTTCCTAGAAACAAATATTTAAAAACAAAATTTAACTACTTGGAGTTATTTTTACTTTGAAACAGGTAATTGAATTACATCATTTTTTTACAATTTCATTTCTGCCTGAAAACTTATAGACTTAAAAAAATTTTATAGACTTACCTAGTATATTCAAGGACAAGGGTTTATTTCAGTACCAAAACCTCCTAAGAAATAAAAGTGTATGATATCAAACTGTTCAGCATTAAAATACAGAATTATAACATATTATAATGCACTGAAATTTTCAAATAGTATATTTTGATGAAATAGCCTACGTACCGTTTTATATTTTCCTGTACTATAGACACAAATTATATATTATGTAATCTTGATTTATGTAATCAGGTCACAACTTAATATCTATAAAATAATACTGTTTATAATTTTATGTCATTATTTTCTTTGCAGTTATCATTTTCCAAGAATTTAGTAAGACAAAAATAATAATAAAATATTCCAATAATATACTATATTATAGTATGTTGTTGCCATTTGTGAGCTCATTACATTGTTCTAATATTTTATAGTTATAATTACTGAAGAATATGCAAATGAGAAAGAAATGCTAGCATCCAGTCTTTCTAAGCCCAGCAACTTCGTAGGTGTGGTTTTCAAAGACATCATGTCCTATGAACTTCGTTTTTTTCCTGATATGATTCCAGTATCTTCTATTTATATGGATTCAAGAGGTAAATAACTTTATCTGATCATTGAACTCAGTGTTAAGTGTGTTTCTTTATGCTCAAAATAAGATGGTGTCCAATACTGTCAATTTCAGCTGCACTTAGTTTTTGGGAAACTATCATGTGCAGCATAAATAAATTTAGGTGTGAGGTTGGATGTGGTGGTACCCACCTTACTGCCAGGCAGCTTTCTATGTGTTCAAGGCCAGTCTGGTCTACACAGTGAGTTCTAGGCCATCAGGGGCACATGGTAAGAACCTGTATCCATAAATAAAAATTGGGTATGTACATATATCCATACATCTGTGTACAGTATGTATACATTATATAAAATAGCGATAATATAATTTAAATATACTTATGCGTCATTTATATTTAAAAGACAAAATTGAATCTTTAATTGTATGCCTTTCTAAATATATTTTTCTTTCATGTAACCATTCTCACTGTGATCTGATATAAATATTTAAGATCTCAATCTCTTACCAATGAAATTTCTTATTTACATTTGAAACATAGAAAACTGTTGTTAAAACCCATGAAAAGATAGTATCATCTATTTATTGTACAATATTAAAGTCACTGTATTAAGTATGGAAAGTTTCCCCTTTATTCTAAAAGCTTATGTGGAAAATTCTTATTTCTTTTTATGAATTTGAACCTGCTTATGTGTCAAATGCTTTGAAATGTGCACTGTAGAATAATTTATCCTAAAACATAAAAGCAATTTGTTTTTATTTTATATTTATGAATATTTTGCCTGTTTGTATGGATGTGCATCAAGTGCATGCCTCGTGCCCACAGAGGTCAGGACAGAATTTTCAGATGGTCGTGAGCCACACACTGGGAATTGTACCTAGATCCTTTGGAAGAGCAGCCAGTGTTTGTCAGTCCTTTCTTCCTCCCTTCCTCCCTCCCTCCCTTCTTCCCTCCCTTCCTTCCTTCCTGTCTGTATTTTTAGTATTATTTATTTAAAAGAATTTTAAAATTTAATTATATTAAATATTTTATCTTCAAGTTTGTCTAGATTTCTTTCCTCTTCTACTCTCACCCAACATTAAGGTTTTTTCAAAAAAAAAAACAAAACAAAACAAATCAAAAGCTCAATACAACAACAAAACACTTAAAACCTAGAAAACACATCACCCAAAAAGAAAAAATAAGCAAACAGAAAATTCCCAAACTGTTGTCTAATTAAAAGTATACACACATAACCTGTGGTGTCCGATTTGCTGGTCAGCTATCTCTGACCATGTGATCAGTTCCACAGGGGTTTATACACTCAGTGTCACTCCACTGGAGAAAACTGATTCTCCCTTCCTAGCAGGTATAACTGACAGTTCCATTATCCTAGTGGGTGGCTTTATATATATTTATTCATCTTTAAAGGAAATATAACAAAATAAAATATAAGATAAAACAAAAACTATCACATTGAAGTCAGACAAGACAGTCCAAAAGAGAGCACAAGAGACCCACTCATTCATATGCTCAGGAATCCCATAAAAACACCAAACTGGAAGTCACAATATAAGCTCAGAGGACTTAGTGCAGTCGTACACAGGCTCTGTGTATGCTGCTCTAGTCTTGATGAGTTCATGAGCCATGATCATACTGATTTAGAAGGCCCTTATTTTCTTGGTGGCCTCCATTCACCTTGGCTCTTATATTCTTTATATATATAGTATATATCTAATGAGCTTTAAGTCAGATCAGCTATTGGTTGGTTACAACCACAAACTTTGTGCCATCATTGTCTTAGCATATCTTGTAGGTAGTTCACCACTGTAGTTTACATTTTTTTTCTTTTGATAGCATATAGATGTAGTTCTATAATAAAGGTGCTGGAACATAGGGGTAAACAGTCTGTGTAAGCACCAGCTCAACAGCTCCATGTTCAGTGAGTTGTGTAGGTGTTTTCTTCAACAGTGGGGCCTTGCTGTCAGTGTGTGGAAAGTAACCTATAGTTGGTAACAGCCTAGGCTATTTGGTGATTCCTGTGGGGCCCTTTTGGCCAACAACTCAATTAGATGTAACCCAAACCTGGTATTGGATGACAAGAGATGGCCAGTTTGGTCTTTGTCTCTCCCACTGGTGTTTTCATTTAGATCACCTTCATACATGTATATATCTTAGGTTTCTACTCTATTAGGTTTCCATACTACCCCTCAAAGTCCCTTAACTTTAGCTGTTTCTCCCCATACTTCCTCCTTCATCCTCTTCTCCACTTCTCATCCCAACTTGATCTCCCACTCATCAATATATTCATAAATATTAGTTATATTTTCTTTTTCTCATGAGAGCTCTCTATTCCCTCTGGTCCCCTACTCTATACCTACCTCACATGGTTTGATGGGTTGTAGCTTGGTTGTCATTGACTTCACTGCTAATATCCACATATAAGTCAATATAGTCCATATTTCTGGATCTGCAATACCTCATTCAGGATGATGTTTCTATTTCCATCCATTTGCCTGAAATTTTTATGACAGTCTTCTTTCCCCCCCAGTGGCCGAGTAGGTAGTACTCTATTGTGTAAATGTACCACATTTTCTTTATCCAGTCTTCTGTAGAAGGGCATCTAGGTTGTTTCCAGTTTCTGGTTATTATGAAGAGAACAGCACTGGACATTGTTGAGCACGCCGGGCAGTGGTAGGATGAAGCCTTCTTTTGGTATATGCCCAAGAGTTGTAGAGTTGGGACATGAGTCGATCAATTCCAATCTTCCTGAAGAACAGCCACACTGATTTCCATAGTGGCAACTAGTGTTCTTTTTTGTTTGTTTGTTTGTTTTTCGAGACAGGGTTTCTCTGTGTAGTCCTGGCTGTCCTTCGAACTCAGAAATCCACCTGCCTCTGCCTCCCAAGTGCTGGGATTAAAGGCGTGTGCCACCACCGCCCGGCGGCAGCTAGGGTTCTTAACTACTGAACCATTTCTCCAGCCCTAGAAAAATGACTTTTAAATAATTACATTTATAATGAATTTTCATTTTTATTTATTTATATCTGCTGGGGGCCTGCCCGGCCTTAGGGGCTGACGTAGGACACAGCATGGGACACAGGCCAGAAGACTGATGATCTCCAGCCTTGTAGGAACTTAACTCTTTCTTGCTGTCCTGTGCTAAAAACTTAATTCTTACTGTTCTGTGCTTCATTAAGCACTGGGGAAACTTAATTCTTTATTTATCATTTACTTTATAATTTCCCTGTGCTTGAATAAGCACTGGAAAACTTAACTTTTACTTTATAAACTTTATAATTCTCTGTGCTTGAATAAATGCTGAAAACTTTACTTACTTTATAATTTTCTGGCAATTAATATATACTGTATAGCAGCAGGGAATTCAGTAGAGGAATTTTTGCTAAGGTTCCTTTAGCTCTCTTGCCCAGAACCCTCTTCTTTTGCTGGCCAGGCAAGAGAGAGGCTTGGAGAATTAACTTTTAGTGTACCAGGAAAAGAAAGTCATGTTCACAGAAAGAAAAACTTTTACACAGGCAGTATGCACAGAAACACACACATTTATACATGCATACTATTTACATTTTTTGTTGGGTCTAACCACCTGTCTCATCCACTCTAGAAGTATTCATGCATATTTACATACATACATATATACATACATATAAAATATAGATACTTACATATATTATATATATATGTATGTATGTATGTATGTGTAAATATATATGTATGCATGTTTGGTGGCTAGAGCAAAGCAAACCTCTATGAGCAGGTTTCATTGAGCAAGTGCCAGTGCAGAAAGAACTCAGTTATTCTGGATGAAAAATAAGCTCAAACCTTTATTGCTCATAGAAGGCAAAAGCTATCTTTTTATCAAGTATGAAAAGCCCTGTTCTTGTCAGTAAGAAGAAACCACTGTTAAGAAAAACCCTGTGTCATGGTGAGAAGCCTGTGCTCGCTCTCTCTCTCGCTCTCTTTCTCCCTCTTTCCCTTTCCTTCTCCCTCTTTCCCTCTTTCTGTCTTTCCCTCTTTCCCTCTTTCTTTCCCTCTTTCCCTTTCTCCCTCTCTCCCTCTCTCCCTGTCTCCCTCTCTCCCTCTCTCCCTCTCCCTCCCTCTCCCTCCCTCTCTTACCCTCTCTCCCTCTCTCCTTCTCTCCCTCTCTCCCTGTCTCCCTCTCTCCTCCCTTTCTCCCTCTCTCCCCCTGTCTCCCTCTCTCCTCCCTCTCTCCCTCTCTCCCTCTCCCTCTCCCTCTCCCTTTTCCTCTCCATCTCCCTGTCTTTATCTCTCTCTATTCTCTCTCTCTGCTCTCTTTGCTGTCTTTCTGCTGTCTGTCTGCTCGCTTTGTTCTCTTGTCATAGTTCCTTGTGCTTTTTCAGGATTCATGATCACATGGTATTCCAAGCATCTTTTTTCAAAAGTTCACAAGTTTAAACATAAATTCAAATCATAAATTGAATAAGAAGTTACAACAGAGATGTTTACATGTGTTTCTATTAACACTAGTTATCTAATTACAGATTCATTATCTGTCACTAGCTCCACATGTTCATTAAGAGTTTAAAACAATAATTTTTATGTCTTAAGTTAGCATTGTTTTGGTCAAGTGGCAAATCATCTGCCTTGTATCTCATTAGTATTGAAGTTTTGTATAGATAAATCTAGACAATATTTTATTTTTTATCTTTGTATCTATAATAAATTGTCCATTCCTAGTTTATGACATTAGTTATTAGATAATGGCTTTATAGCTTGCCTAAAAGGAATGTTTTCCCTGATCATAAATTTGTTTCAAGCCTGTTTTCTATCTTAGTGGAATTAGCCTGTGACACATGAAGGTTTATAGAGCCTTAAATGCAGCCTTTTCTATAGAAGACTCAAAATATACTTGTATAAATTTAGGAATTCTTTAGAACCATTATTAGGAATTATGATATCACCAATTTGTCTATATTGTATTGTTACAAGAGAGTACATCTTTGGATCTGCAGAAAATCTGCCCAATAGGGTGGGCTAATGCCCAGGAATTATATCAACTTAATAATGACAGGAAAGGCATATCAGCTGCAAGAATCAATTCTGAGATGAGATCTCTAAAGGCCCTGCAAACTAGAGTTCACCCATCGCAGACCATTTAATATGATGTGTCCCCTCCAGAATGCCACTTGCATGCCTGTAGCCTTTCCTAGATGGCTCCTGACAACCATCCAGTATTCTATCACATATAATTTTTACTTTAAGTGGGGTATGTGTGTGTTATGTGATGCATATGTATGAATATATGTATGTATAGGATTATATAAATTCTGCTGCATCTGTGTTAGAGGTCAGAGGAAACTTTTAGAAGTTTTTTTTCTTTTCTATTTTGTTGAGGCAGGATTTCTTCTGTGGTTTCTACTGCTTCATACTCATGTTAGCTGGACCATGACCCTCTGGACTGTTTTTCTATCCCTGTGTTATCTGTCATCTCACCACAGGAATGCTCGGGTCACACATAACCACCATATCTGGCTTTTTGTGGCTTTCATGTATAAAACTTGGGTTATCAGGCTTATGTGGCAGGTGCTTTTACTCATTGGCCCATTGTGCCTGCACTTAACATGTATGATTTAGTCTGAGCAGTCAAGTCAATAGGAATTGTAACAGATACTCATCTTTAAGGAGAGTACCAGGTTTTCTTTGGTCCTGTAGAGAATGATTGATTATGCTACTTTAGTAACCTGCCATGTACAGTTTCAGAAGAAAGCACTTCTATAGAGTATCATACAGAATCTTATGTCTTTTTCTCCCTATAGCAGGCTGTTCAAAGTCATGTGACGCTGCTCAGTACTGGTCTTCAGGATTTACAGTTTTACAGGCATCAATAGATGCCGCCATTATACAGGTAAATGTAACAAGGAAGAAAACTGAACCACACTTTAACAATTATTCCTTAATTCTTTAAAGTTGAATTTGGTTAATTTACTTAAAAATGTAAATAATACATAACTTATAATCATTTAATAAAAGATAAAATAAATTTTTGAAGCCTTTTTTTGGATAGTTGTATGAATATGATTCAACATACTAAATATCAATATTTATTGATTATAGGTAATATTTCTGAAATATTCTTTTATTATGAAGTATCTGAGCTTTTAGACCTTTCCCCTTGAATTCATATAAGGTAAAGAAGGTAGCTGCTTTTATTATCTTAATTGTAGTGCTAGATTTTATTTTTTATTTCATAAACTTTTATATCTTATTCATTAAACAATGTTTTAAAAGTTATGTTCTAATATAATTCATTTAATGTTGAACAACCCTCTGAGAGAGAACCTGAAATAAAGTAGTATCAAGTAACTTCAGGACTCTGAATCACTGGCAGAGGACCAAATTCTGGCCTTTGGACTCCTGAATCTGTGCTTTAGTACAGTTTTGCATCTAAGATGGTATATACAATCTTCAATTATGTTCTAAAGATATGATGTGCTTCAACATTTCACACTTTAGAAACATTAGCCTTACATTCTGTGCCTTAGGATTAGAATTATTAGAATCACACAACACACTTCTCCATCTCCCCTCAGATCTGTGGGCTTTTCCTATAAGGTGTTTCAAGTTGAGATTTGCTATAAAATATTTTAGTTTGAAAATTGCATATGGCTGGATGTGGTGGCACATGCCTTTAATTCCAGCACTTGGGAGGCAGAGGCTGGTGGATCTCTGTGAGTTCAGGGCTAACCTGGTCTATAGAGTGAGTTCCAGGACAGTGAAGGCTAGACAAAGATAAACTTTTTCTTGAGAACAAACAAAAACCCAAACAAATAACAATAAAAAGAGAAATGCATATAAACAGTCTTCTCTACCAAACTATACATTCAGAGTATTTGTGAATGGCCGTACAAGTAGAATTGAAACCTAAGCAAGAGTCCTGGCTCTCCTTGTTGGTAAACTGCATGAAGCACATTGACTGTAACAGCGATGCTTTTCTTCGTGATAGAACTCTTGTAAAAACCAAATAAATTGATGTATGTAAAATTATTTTATAAATTCTTGTGGCTTGCATGCTATGATGGTATTATGGGTTTGCAATCCTGTGCTAATTCAATTGTATTGTGCTTAAGATAAAGACTGAAACATTAGATGATACTACAAAACTTAATTGTGTTTTAGTTAGACATTAGCAATTATAAGCCTAGACCACTGTGGGTAATACAGATTTGTTGTTTAAGCATTCATTTAAATATTAGAAGTATTAATTGGTAAACATCTTTATTACACAAATCAGTAACTACATTATTTCTACATGTATCAATTTTAAAACAGTAAGAAAACATGCTCTTTTTAAAAATCTGTTTGCCTTTTTTAAAAATGTGCATTGGTGTCTTTGCCTGCATGTATGTCTATGTGAGAGGGTCAGGCCTTACAGTTACAGACAGTTGTGAGTTGCCATGTGGGTGTTGGGATTTGAACTGGGGTTCTCTGGAGTGTTCTTAACTGCCGAATCATTTCTCCAGCCCTAGAAAACATGTTCTTTAAGAGAGCTTTTTAAAAAATAGCCATAGGAATGGTGGCTGTCAATCATTCCTTTGACTTGGCCCTCAGCTTCGAAGAAACATAGCTTTTCTTTTCTTTTCTTAAAATGTTTTATTTTTATTATATATACATTGGCGTTTTTCCTGAATGTATGTCAGTGTGAGGGTGTCAGATCGCCTGGAATGGAGTTACAGACTCCGTTGTGAGCCACCATTTGATTGCTGGAATTGAACCTAAGTCCTCTGGAAGAGCAGCTCTTAACTGCTTGTGCCATCTCTCCAGCCTCAGTTGAAATTTAAAGAAAGAGCATCATTTTGACATTAGTGAGAGTAGGGTGCACATCATTTATCCACCAGAAATGAAAGGTTTCAGAGAACTCGTTCCATTTTCATAATTGAAACATATTCTTATTATCCCTTTAATCTGCTTATATGGTAGTAAAATTGTATGATTTTATTTTATTGGATGAATTAATCAAAATTTATTCATCCACAGCCTTCAAACTTTTAATAACCAGAATGAATTTAAAGCAGAATTCTACTTTATATTATATTATGGCCATCCACACTTATTTCAGAAGTGTGGATTTTTGAATATTTTACTTGCACAATGTTACTTTTTTAGGTGTATAATAACTAGCTTTTATTAGGAGCTATTGTTAGAACTAGTTAATTTAATGTATTTACACTTTCTAATTATAGTTGAAGACTAATGTTTCTCTGTGGAGGGAGCTGGAGTCAACCAAAGCTGTCATCATGGGAGAAGCTGCTGTTGTGGAGATTGACACCTTTCCTCGAGGGGTCATCCTGATCTACCTCGTCATAGCGTTTTCACCCTTCGGGTACTTTCTGGCAATTCACATTGTAGCTGAAAAAGAAAAAAAGTTAAAGGAATTTTTAAAGATAATGGGACTTCATGACACTGCTTTTTGGTATGTTTAATGGTTTACTATTTAGTATAATTAACAGTTCTATTAAATATACTGTTCTTCAGCAGTGTACTTTCATTCACCCAATTTGTGGTAGTGCTGATCCTGATTCCTTCTGTTTCCATTTTCTTAGAATTTGAGACTAGTCGATTAGCTGCTTGTTTTATTGAAAGTTTCTGTTGACAATACATTTACATTTTATTTCACAATGTGTTCGAACCCTTGAGGCATGCACCATGTATATCATTGTAACATTACATGGAAGATAGGAAATCTCTAAAAACTAGAAGTTGACTACTAATGTCCTTCCCTGATATCAGAGCATATACTTAACACTGACAGCTCAGTTAAAAAGATTAAGGTCTACACATGTGGTTTCCAGATTCTTTTCCTCACTTCAGAACTTAAGGAAATTAAGATGAGGAGCGTAGAGGTAATTTATAGAGGTACAAGTGGAGAAAAAAAAGTTCCCATAGGTGAGGGTTAATATATCAGCATTTTTATACAGTGCTAATTTTATGATATTTATAAATAACTAAGTATTTTCTTCTCTTCTTTCTACTGTGTAATTAAGACAATTGTGTCTAAGCTGGCTGGCTTGTGGCTGCCTATGATGCTAGCACTCAGGAAATCAAGTCAGGGGTCTTGAGTCTCAGGCCAACCTAGGCTAGATTGCCAGATGCTGTTTCAAACAAAAATTGGTTTCTTCTTAGCTTATTTAAGAGGAAGGTTAGTACTTCTAGTAGAAACTATATAAAGTTTATAATTTTTTGTTATTGTATTTATAAAATAATTTTATAAATACAGAAATGCATTATACAATTTTTAAAAAAGATTTATTTTACTTACATGACTACACTGTAGGTATCTTCAGACACACCAGAAGAGGACATTAGATCCCATTACAGATGGTTGTGAGCCACCATGTGGTTGCTGAGAATTGAACTCAGGACATCTAGAAGAGCAGTCACTTGTCTTAACTGCTAAGCCATCTCTCCAGCCTGCATTTTGCAAATTTTTATTGGTCTATTGTGACAATTATAAAACTTTATGTAGTGGTATTATTATGTCTTAACATTTTCTTTGCTTTTTTATATTTTTATTTCATGTGTATGGATGTTTTACCTGTGTTCATGTCTGTGCACTGTGTATACATTGTCTGCAGAAGCCAAAAGAGGGGTTTGGATTCCCTGGAACTGGAGTTATAGATAGTTTTTAGCCACTGTGTTGATAATAGGAATCAAAGCCAGGTCATCTGCAAGAGCAACAAGCTGTCTTAACCACTGAGCCATCTCTCCAGACCCCCCACTGCTTTTTTGAGACAGGGACTCCACAAGTAACTCTGGCTGTCGTGGAGCTTCCCAGGTGAATCAGGCTGGCCTTGAACTCACAGGAACCTGCCTTCCTCTGCCTCTTGAATGCTGGGATTAAAGGTGTGCATTAGCACACCCACCGTTTTTTCTTAAATGTTCTAGAAATGGCCTTAAAGATTCATTGGATTATTATTTTTGTATTGAAATTGCTGGATGAATTTATCTCTAAGTGCTTAATGTGTATCAACTCAAATGTTTAAAACAAGTTTTCTTTAAAATATTTTTCAATGCTAATTGGAAAATAAATAAAATGTGAAATTAAATACTAATAATAATTCCATTGAGCTCTAACTGAAGGGAAGTTGAGTTAAAATAGTGCTTCTAGTTGATCTTATTAATCAGTAGCTTACATTGCATAAGTATGGTAATTATTGCTATTGATTGGTAAGGTCTTTTGGGTTTACGATAACCAAAGCCATCAGGGGTGTAAGTATATATCATTTCATAAAGACAAGGATTGTGTTGACTTAGTAAACTTTTACAGTTTAAGAGAATCAGAGGTGCCCTGCTCTCAGGCTTTTGAGAGTTTAAGCTTTAAATTAAGCATTCACTGCTACTGCATTCTAAAGCTTTTGACTCAGAGATCATTTTGTCTCTGTCAGTCACATCCACCTGCGGCTTGGCTCCTTCTTCATTCTTCATTTCCTAACAGCATTCGTGTTCAGTACATGAACACATGCAGATAAATTGATGTAAAGAATAAAATGGCTGAAACAAATTTGATGTTTAGTTTAAAATGGTGTTTTCACTACCAAAGCTTGTTCATTTGACATACCAGTGTATTTGTGTTTTCATTGCAGGCTTTCCTGGGTTCTTCTGTACACAAGTTTGATATTCCTTATGTCTCTTCTTATGGCCGTCATTGCAACAGCATCTTCATTATTCCCTCAGAGTAGCAGCGTTGTCATTTTTCTACTGTTCTTTCTATATGGATTGTCATCTGTGAGTACCTTACCTCAGAATGTCAAAGTACCATGGTAATGTACTTGGGATCTTTTTCTTTGGTAAACTTAGACAATTTTCTATTAAAGATATTTTTGCTAAGTTACAGATAAATAACTAAATAGTACATGATGTACTGTTATCATACTTCTTAGAAAAATTACAATATAATCTCATATTTAAATCTAACTTGTTTTGATATATTGTATTTTACACTTCTGTTGTTGTCTCTATTTGTCCTGTGAAAGACTTCACACTGCTGCACTTTTTTCTCCTTTCGTGAAGCCCTGACCTTTTCAAGTTTGCTGATTCTATAGGACAATTAGTTTTAAAGGTCTCAAGGTCATTTTTCTTTTTAAAATGTAGTTCTTCAGTAGTCTTGGTATTCATTTGGTATATTAACTGAATACTGAAATAATGACTGACTTTTGTGTCATGATTGGTTTATGTGCCCATATATATAGTTAAATAATTTTAGTATCATTTCCAGTCTTTAAAATAATAAATTATAAATAACTCATATTTCCAGCATAAAAAACTAATATATCACTTTTAACACTCAGACTAAAACCGGGTTTTGTTTTTTTTTTTTGTTTTGTTTTGTTTAAAGGCTACTGGGGACCTGTGGAATGACTCAGTGGGTAAAGTGCTTTTCTCACAGAGATAAGGACTGGAGTCTAGGTTTTCTGCACCCACACAATGCCTGGGTACAGAGTATCTGAAGCTTCAGTGTGGAGGTTGGGGATTGGGAGGTGAGGGGATAAAGGCAAGTGGGCCCTGGAGCTAGCTAGCTAACACACGGTTCCTTATGGACACTGTTGTGTAAATGTGGTTATATTTCCCTATCATACAGATAAAATGTAATCATTAATATTTGTCAGTTTAAAAATTTTAAATGTGTATCTCTGTTTGTATGAAAACAAAGCATCTTCCTGTAACAGAAACTGCATTTTAGTAGCTGTACTTTTCCATGAATGCATCTTTCTTTCATAAAAGTTTATTTTCCTTTTGGGTCAGTATATACAAGGTATACAATAACCTTACATTTATGCTTTCTAGGTGTTTTTTGCTTTAATGCTGACGCCTCTTTTTAAAAAATCAAAACACGTGGGAGTCGTTGAGTTTTTTGTCACTGTGGCGTTTGGATTTGTTGGCCTCTTGATAGTCCTCATAGAAAGTTTCCCCAGGTCGCTGGTGTGGCTCTTCAGTCCTCTGTGTCAATGTGCCTTTCTGATTGGGATTGCACAGGTGGGTCGTGCGTTCACCTGCCATTCACCCAGTACTTTCTCTTGTTGACAGTTCAGGCAGCCACGAGTCTTGTTGTGCCTCGAATATCACCTTTGACTTGTAAACAAACAACACTATCATCTCATGAGAAAGAAATGTCAGAAAACTTAAATTCCATCAGAAGAAAATGAAAATGTACATTGTATATCTCCTTTCTCTTAGAATTTCTTTAGTTTTAAGCTTTCAGTTAAACCTTGCTTATAAATTCCTCAGTTTTTGCTTTACTGTAGTGTATAACTCAGTTCATTGAAGTTACTTGTTTAAGTTCCAAGTAGTCTTCATTGCTCTATTGGAAACGTTTATACATTTACTTTAGAAGAATGCTGAACAGAAAATCATGCATGACAGAACAAAGTTGTCAAGATGAAAATAGTAAACTCTGTATTTGTGGTAGGTTTTCCTTGTCTAGGGAACTATGGGATTGTCATTTATCAAAATAACATTTACCATTAGGGGTAAGAGAAATGTCTTATTTGTTAAGAGAACTAGCTACTCTTTCAAAGGGTCAAAGTTCAGTTTTGAAAGCCACATGGTGGCTTTCAAGTGGCTATAATTATAGTTCCAGGGCTCTGATGCCCCTTTCTGCTTTCATGGGCAGCAGGCATACATGTGATGCTCAGCATACATGCAAACAAAACACCTGTATACGTAAAATATGAAAACATTTTAAAATGAAGAATATTTCGCTTTATAAATTTTATTTTTATTTTTTCTTATATGTGTAGTCAGAATCAAGTGAAAAAATCTCATAAGGAGCTATTTACAGAGTAGAACATAAATTCAGTTATTGTACAAAGAAATATGATTTCATACTATATTTGATGTTATATAGATGTTTTATGAGGTGGCATTACAATAGATTATTTATAAGCATATTAAAGAAGATTTAACTACTTAAGAGTTATTGTTCCAGCCGGGCGGTGGTGGCGCACACCTTTAATCCCAGCACTTGGGAGGCAGAGGCAGGCGGATTTCTGAGTTCGAGGCCAGCCTGGTCTACAGAGTTCCAGGACAGCCAGGGCTACACAGAGAAACCCTGTCTCGAAAAACAAAAAAAAAAAAAAAAGAGTTATTGTTCCACACTTTGATACTATACTGAGTTCCTCTTTTCTTCACAAAGTGGGACTATGGTCATAGGTTTTGTTGGGAGTGACAGAATATTTAAATGTCATTTGATGATCTTCAGTTCACAGACGAGAGGACTGAAATGGAGGGTGGTAAAATGAGTTTGTTCACACGGGAGGAACTCCTACCTGAGCAGGGCCTTTGCTTCTAGAACATCTCTCTCAGTAGCACAAGTGTCTGTTGTGTGTACTTTAGGAGAACCAAAGCACCTTCTTTCAGTATTACAGACATGCTGACCATAATTTTATCCTGCAGTTTTTATTTGGTTCTGTTTTCTTAGGTGTTTCAGCATTGCACATTGCTTTTATTTCCTTTGTTTATCATTCCATTAGAATTAAATGACTCAGGGAGTATTGTATACAGGCTTAGGAAGCACTGACTGGGAAGGACAATAAGTAAAAGGAGAGCATAGTGGTGCATGCCTTTAATCTCAGCATCCCCTTAAACCCTCCTTTAGTAAGGAAGCAGAAGCAGGTAGATTTTTGTGAGTGCAAGGGCAGCCTGGTCTACAGAGACAGATCTGGTCTCAAAACACAAAACAAACAAACAAACAAACCCCTGCACAGAATAGAAATGATAAAGTGAATCTTTTAAATAAACTTCTTTTGTGATCTGTTTTCCTTATAAGAACGTTACTAATTACTTTCTAATAATGTTGTTAATGTTACTCTTAATTTAATGAATTATGCTTAGTAATGTTAGCTTTGTTCTAATCATTTTTGTGGAGTAAAGTTGGTGGTCTGTTTTTTTTCCCCATCAGGTCATGCATTTAGAAGATTTTAATGAGGGTGCCTTGTTTTCTAACTTGACTGAAGGTCCCTATCCTCTAATTATTACTATTGTCATGCTAGCTCTTGACAGTGTATTCTATGTTCTCCTGGCTGTATATCTCGACCAAGTCATTCCAGGTATGTGGCTGGTTACTGTAAAGATTCTAAAGTAATTTTGCTCTTATGCTATCAATTTATTTTTTTCCTCCTAGCCAGAGTAGTTTACATCATATTGATGGTTCAATTTGCTCTTTTTAAAAAAATTTATTTATTTATTTTAAACTCCAAATTTTATTCCCCTCCCAGTCCACCCTCCGACTGTTCCACATCCAATACCTCCTCCCCACCCACCTGTCTCCGCTCCCCACCCCACCAGACCTCTAAACTTCCTGGAGCCTCCAGTCTCTTGATGGTTAGTTGCATTTTCTTTGACTAAACCCAGACCTGGCTGTCCTCTGCTGTATGTGTGTTGAGGGCCTCATATCAGCTGGTGTATGCTCCCTGGTTGGTGGTCCAGTGTCTGAGAGATCTCAGGGGTCCAGGTTAATTGTTGGTCATCCTACAGGGTCCCCCTCCTCCTCAGCTTCTTCCAGCTTTTCCCTAATTCAACCACAGGGGTCAGTAGCTTCTGTCCATTGGTTGGGTGCAAATATCTGCATCTGACTCTTTCAGCTGCTTGTTGGGTCTTTTGGAGGGCAATCATGATAGGTCCATAGCCTCAGTAATAGTGTATAAGTAACATATCCATATATTCACAATAAATAGTATATAAATAGCCCCTAGTGAACATGAAGAGATTGTGTAACTACAAAGATGTTTGTTTTGACAGCCTAGCCTGCACTTCATAACTCAATCCTTCATTATATTAATCTTTTAAAACTATTTTACCCTCTAAGATCCAAACACTCAGTTACAATGCCTCATAACTCCAAACACTTTTTTTTTATCTTTTTAAAATTTAGCTTTATTTTTAAAGATTAAAAACCAATTATATCATGTCTTTTTTCACTTTCCTCCCTCCAACTCTTTCTATGTCCTGCCTTACAACCCCTCCACCCCTACCCCTGCCTCAAGTTCATGGCCTCTTTGTTTTTGTTTGGTTTTTTGAGACGAGGTTTCTCTGTGTAGCCCTGGCTGTCTTGAAACTCTGTTATATAGAACAGGCTGGCCTTGAACTAAAAAATCTGCCTGTTTCTTTTTCCCAAGTGCTGGATTAAAGGTGCGCACCATCACTGACTGGCGTTGGCCTCTTTTTTTTTTTTTTTTTTTTGTAGTAATTGGATTTTTCTATATTCCAGGCCTGTCTAATATGATAACTACTAGTTAATATGACTTTATTTAATTAATCTTTACTAATTTTCTTTGAGACAAGATTTGCTGATTTGGAACTTGCTATGTAGCTTCTGCTGGCCTTGAGCTCATAGAATTCTGCATGCCTCTGCTTCCCAAGTGCTTGGATTCAAGGTGTGTGCTACCTACCATACCTATGTAATAGGACTTTTAAATTTAAAATTAAAGTAAGGTTATTTACTAACTATGATTTAGATATGCTTTCAAAAATAATTTGATATAACTCAGGTTTTAATGTTTATTTTTAGGGGAATTTGGCTTGAGGAGGTCATCTTTGTACTTTCTAAAGCCATCATACTGGTCAAAGAGCAAAAGAAACTATAAGGAGCTATCGGAGGCCAACATTAATGGCAATATTAGTCTCAATGAAATTGTTGAACCCGTTTCTTCAGAATTTATAGGAAAAGAAGCTATAAGGTATGTTTGATTTTTAGGTATGGTAGAACTGTTGCTGGAAATTGTGACATTTAAATCTTATGTTACACTATCACAGAAGATAAGGGATGAGAAAATCCACACTGTAGGCAGTTTGGTAGTGCTCACACGAACTGACACTGTAGCCCCTTACTGATTCAAGAAGCGTTTGATGAATGACAGATGAGGAGAATCTATGAATTCTTGAAACAAGTGCTTCACTTCAGTTGTCTCATCCTGAAACGGAGTGGTCGATGCCTAATGTGGAGACCAGGATTTCATTTCTGTAGCATCTTTAGACAATCGTGTCCTTAATGTCAATGTTATTTGGTTCTTTGTTTTAGCAGGAAGGTGGTTTATTATTTTTTTTATTAAATATTTCAGACTTTTCTTCTCTATATTTTGTATACAAATTTACTCTCATTTTGGACATGTGATTTCAGTATATCTCTCTAGTTCCCCTCATTCAGTATCTTCCCTCAAATTTGAATAACTGTTACCTTACTCTGTGTATGCAACCCTGTCTTAATAGTTTGGAAAGTGTCTTGTATTGCTAGAGATGTATATCTAGTTCAAAATTTAAAAGGTAATCTTAAAACAATTAAGACAGCTTGGATAAAAATATATGTTAACACATGTAATTAGAAAATTTCGTATATATTTTTAATATGAATCTGTGTTTTTCAGAATAAGTGGTATTCATAAAGCGTATAGAAAGAAAAATGAGAATGTGGAGGCTTTGAGAAGTAAGTAGCTGGCCCAGGATTTAGTCCATAGTCTCGCGTAGTACAGATGGAGAACCAGTCTGCATTGTTGTTGTCAAAGTTAAATTTACCCATTAAGATTTTCTGTCTTTCCACTGTAGATACTTTATGTGACTAATGTTGATAATACTTACAACATAGAAGTTATAAAGCCAGAAAGTAGTATCTGTTGATGTGAAAATACCTAACAATTTGAACCAGTTTATTTATATTCTGGTTCAACTATATTGTATTTTATTATTGTATACATGTATAAGTATTATTTATCTTGTTGTAAGATTCTTTTTTTGTGAAGTCTGTCCAGACAATTGGAGTACCTTTACTGATGTATCACTATCTTCCAGGATCCATAAAACACACTTACACACTGACAGTTTTAATTTGTGTGACTGGATCTGGTAGGGGACAGTGGTCTGTCAGTATGGTTTTATTTTATGTTGGCCCAATAAATAATGCTCCTTATCATCCCTTCAGTGGCCATTTGTTAGATAAAGGTATTCAAATATCCTATTCCAGCGTGAAGCCCGCCTTTTGGTTATGAGTAGTGTGTTTTGATGAGCATAAACAAATTCTTAAATTACACCCAATGCATGAATCTCATCATTTCTGGCTACAGTGCCATTAATGATAAATGATTATTCTATTGTTTAACTTAATATTAAAGGTTATCTATTGACCTCCACTGTGAGTTACTCAACTGATAGTCATTGCCAATGCCAAGAAGCAAGAGAAGGAAATGAGAGATACCTAGGTTGTAAAGGAAGCATATAAAGTGATCAGTCTCTGCAGTACATGTAGTGAAACTGAAAGTGTGTTTAGAAAGGTGACAATATAAGATAATGTAGAAAATCATTGTGTGCCTTCATTCCACCACTGAGGAACTGAAAATTAAAATAAAAACATCAAAATACTATGTACTTCTATGACGTATGTTGTAAAAAGTACAGATGATTGCTGACGAGTGTAAGAGCTGGACAGGTAGCAACACCGTGTTTAAGGGTTGGAAGTATGGATGTGTACATGTGAGTTCTAACCATGTAGTGTAGACTCACACTTAGACAAAAGTCTTTTAGATTTTTTTATTCATTTTGAAAAATGGATTCTGAAATTATATATAAATGCAAATGACATAGAATTGCCAAGACAAATGTGAAAAAAACCTAGCAAATTTGTACTTTAACATTACATTGTTTCAAGGTTTCATATAAATGCTATTGTAGTCAAGATAATTTTGGCATAAAAGAAATAGAAAAATCAGTGAAATAGAGAAGACAGAAATATTACTTATATTTTTATGAATAATTAAATTTTCATTCAAGTTTAAAACAAAACAAAAACTATAAAAACATGATCTGTGAGCCATGCTGAGCACTGTAGACAAAAACAAGTGAAGAGTGAGTCATGTAACCAAGTACAAAACTTAAATGACATAAAGCCTAAAGAATGAAAAACACGACAAGTATTTTGAGACCTGATTAAACAAAAGTTTTATGGGTTTGGCTCTAAAAGCGTGAACTGTAACTGATTGAAAATCTGAGTCTCCTGCTGCTTGTAAGATACTGCTAATGAAATGAAAAAAGTCCTGGATTGGAAGAAACGTCTGTAAATCCTGTGTCCAAGAAAGCACTTGTTTCTATATATAATATTTTAAAGTGCCTCAGAATCCAACAATAGGACAACAACAGCCCATGTGTTCTAGTTCTTGTTGCTGTGATAAACATCATGAGCAAATGCATCTTGGAGAGGAAAGAGTTTATCTCTTTTTACACTTCAGTCCATCAATGAAGGAAGTCAGGGCAGAATTCAGGCAGGAACTGAAGCTGAAACCATGGAGGAACACTACACACTGGCCTGCTGCCCAGGGAGCACTGTCTTGTTTCCAGAGGACCGGTTCAGTTCCCAGTACCTACATGGCAGTACACAGTCATCTAACAACAGTTCCAAGAGATCTGACACACATGCAGGCAACACATACGGACACACAAAATGAACACAAAACGAAAGTAAAAAGTTTCACAAGTGGAGCCTCTCTGTACTTTCTTACCTCTTAGCTTTTGTTGTCTATTCCTTGTTTTGTTCTTTTTGTTCCATTTTATTTAACTTCAGATACCTTGGTGAGGTAGATTTCTCTATTAACCTCTTTGACCACTGTTAAAAGTCAGTACACAGAAAACCTTTAAATATTTTGTATATACCTTAATTCTTAGTGTCAGAACCAATCAGTAACAGATGATGTACATCTCCTGCTACTTACACTATATCCAGAGTACTTCATATGCTTCATCTATGTCGGTGACTTTCTGCATTGAAGTTTGTCTTCCTTAAGATTATGTAGAATTATGAATTCCCTTACAGAGCTAAATGGATACATAAACATTTGAACCTTATTTTTTTTCCATGAACTAGATTTGTCATTTGACATATATGAAGGTCAGATTACTGCACTGCTGGGCCACAGTGGAACAGGAAAAAGCACACTGATGAATATTCTGTGCGGACTGTGCCCACCTTCTGATGGTAAGAGTTTTCTCACTTGAGAAAAAACAATTTCCTTTTTTTTTTTTTTAGTGTTATTAGCCAAGGAGTCACAGTATGTAGCAATCGTTTGTCCTCTTCACATGTGTGCTAGATGATTTATGTCAGTGATTTGGAATAGCTATTTATCTGTGAGGAAGTTTTCTCCATACTATGTATACTTAGTTTTTAAAATAAAAAATTGGTTCCATGGTATTTATTAAAGCAAGAAATATAATTTTAACTTTCTATGTATTTACTTTTTAAACATTTATTTTATATACCTATTTCTATCACATATTTATGTGTGCATATCTTTATTTCTTATTTGCATGGAAGAATAAATTAGTAACTAATTGGAAATTAAATTGATATTGGAAGATTCACAGATATCTCAATATACAGCTAAAAGAAAGAATGGTAACTAACACTGTGTTCCAAAATCAGATTTAAAGATCAGTACCTCAAAAGAATAATCTTGGCCTGGGATTATATTATAGGTGTAAACTCTGTGTGGAAGTCCCATGTTTTTGCAATTACTGAATACTGTCAATGAAATACATTTTATTATAAAGAGGCTAGATTGTATTGACTCTGCATTTCAACTTTGTAAATGAGACTTAACTTTCAAAATTAGTTTGATTTGTTCTTTATTTTTACTTGAGATGTTCTTGGACATTAGTCATAACATCTTACACTTTAGACACATGACTTTTAGAGTTCCCATGCATTATCACATTGACTAGTAGTTCTTAAGTAAAGCAAACTATCATTCCAATCTGATAATCAAATTATCACTTGATTCAGTTGAGATAAGAAAGCAGGAACTCAAGGCATTATGATGTTCAAGACTGACCATCCAGCCAGCCTGGCATGATTTATACAGCTTGCTCATTGTATCATAGTATTGGACGTGAAAGAAGTTGTGGCTGACCCATAAACGCTGTCACTGTAGTGACATATATGTTTTTTGTTAAGCTTGTAGTGTACTATTGCTCTTTCCACTGTATAATATGCCTTGGAAATGAAGTTGAAATATAATTGAAAATATACAACCAGTGCTATCAAAATGAGAATATATCTTCCAAATTTATATTAATTCTGGCTTTGTGTATGCGTTGTAACAAAATGAGTAAGTTATGATGTATATCAGAACATGCATTTTTAATACTCAATGTCTTTAATGCAAATTTAAATATTTTGCTTTTAGGGTTTGCTTCTATATATGGACACAGAGTCTCTGAAATAGATGAAATGTTTGAAGCAAGAAAAATGATTGGCATATGTCCACAGTCAGATATGAACTTTGATGTTCTGACAGTAGAAGAAAATTTATCAATTTTGGCTTCAATCAAAGGAATACCAGCCAACAATATAATTCAAGAAGTATGTTATTCATATGTAAACCATCACTGTATTTCCTTTATATTAATATGCTTTATAATAATTATACAGTAAATATGCTTGAAAAATCTAAACATACAAAACCACTCTAGGCCAGTAAAGAGAAAATATGAAGAATTGGATGGATTTGGAGTGCATACATTAGCACATGTGAATGATCCTCTTTTCCTCCTGAGAGGACTCGCTCCTCCCTTCTTCCTTCCCTTTCTTCTGCTTGATTTGCATCATCCCTTGTCAGTCTCTGCCTCAGCACACACAAAGCCTTCATACTCAGCCAGCAAGAAACAAAATTGAAGCAGACTTTTCCCTAAGAACCTTCTTACTTATTAGTTTCAAAATTATAATATTTGTAAAAAGTAAGCACATACTCACTTGACATTTTAAAGTTGATATTAAAAATAATTTTAAAATTATACTGCTTTAAATGATGCTTAAAATAGTACTTCAAAACTTAAAATATGTAAAGTCTAATTTTGATGACTATGAAAATGATATGATTGTTGATAGAACATTGTTTATACTTTTTTATAGGTGCAAAAAGTTTTACTGGATTTGGACATGCAAGCCATCAAAGATAATCAAGCAAAAAAATTAAGTGGTGGCCAAAAAAGAAAGCTGTCTTTAGGAATTGCAGTTCTTGGGAATCCAAAGGTAAATACAGTGTTAATTTCATTGATGAGATCACTTTAAATAGTATTAGATTAGAGATGTGGCTTAGTGGTTAAGAGTACGGGCTGCTCTTCCAGGAGACCTGTGTTCAATTCTCAGCACCAGCATAGCAGCTTAAAGCTATTTCTAACTCCAGTTCTGGGGGATCTGATACAGTTTTTGGCCTGTGGTTCACTGCCCCGTCCAGCAGGGCATTAAACAGGGTCCGGGGAGATCACCTAAGAGAGAATGGGGAAAAATGGGCAAACACAAAGGAACATGGCTTGTCTATAGGCTGATCAATTCGTAATTTTTACTTTTTCACACAGGGGTTATATACACAAAGAGGCAGGATGTGGGGAAGGGGATGATGCAGGAGCATAGGTGTTCAGGGAGAGCACAGGTATCTTCCAGAACAGAGTGTCCGCTGGGTGAAGGTTCAGGGGACAGATCACTATGACTCCGCCTATGATTCACTTGTCCTCATCTAAGTTGGTACTATCCACCAAGGCTACCCAAGGTCTATGACTGTCCACAAGACCTATGACTACTTGTTCTTATCCAGGCTGGTAAATGTCCACCAAAGCTGCCTGTTTACAATATCTTATAGCCATCTGTTTCAGTGTTTTTCCACAGAGATCCAAGACTTTATGTTAGCAGGCTGACTTAGGCCTATGGCTGATTTTCTAGGCCTTCAGTGTATAAGCAAGGCTGCCCCTGACAGTTCACCAGGGACACATGTAATACACAGACATATATACATGCATAATACTCATATGCATACAAAACTAAGAAATTTAAAAAATTAGAACAAGACAAAAATTAAAGGGTTGAGGTAGTCACTATCTGGTGTAGTGATTTCGCGTGTTTCTTTGCTGTTCTTTGGCCTGTAGAAACAGAAGCAACTTCACCTTACACACTGTTAGAAAGCTTTCATGTCTGCTTACAGCAGAGAGCCTATGGAAACCACTGCCTTGCTATGTTCCACCTTTCTGCTGTAGCATGGGATCAGGGTGGATTTGATTTTTTATTAATTGGACTTCCTGCTAGCACCCTTTCATGCTTTTTAAATTAAAAACAACTTGAAGCCAGATAAGGTGGCACATGCCTATAATCCAGCACTCAGGATGCTGAGTCAAGAAGATCATAAATTCAAGGCTAGTCTAGGCTGCAGAGTAAGAATCTATCTTAATAAAAAATGCCCTCAAAAAGTAGAAAGAAAACCTTCCTTTCCCAGCCTAGACTGCATCCCTTACAGTGATACAGAACATCTGTCTCTAACCATCAGTTGCTCTACTTACAGACTTAATCATTTATAGCAGTAGATTTAATCATTTTGCCATTTTTTTGTCTGATTGTCATATCAGTGTCTTATATATAAGTAACCAAGGAAAACATTCATTCACAATTTTAAACATTTATACTAACTTTAAGAAAGATTTTTGGGTGAAAATATTAACTTGAAATAGAGAAAAATTTCCAGTATCCACATACATTTTTAATATTTTGGTTTTCTTGCCATTTTTATACCTCTGTTCATTCAGATACTCCTGCTAGACGAGCCAACAGCAGGAATGGACCCCTGCTCTCGCCACATTGTTTGGAATCTTCTAAAATACAGAAAGGCTAACAGAGTGACCGTGTTTAGCACTCACTTCATGGATGAGGCTGACATTCTTGCCGGTGAGATGTTTGATTTACTGTAAAAGATAAGGGAGTTAAACTTAGAAATGGTAAATCCTGAGGAACAAAAGAATTATTTAATGGTACATATTCTAAACAAGTTTTAAAATTTTAAAATTATATATTTTTGTGTTCAGTGTTTTCCAGATCATCCTGTTTCAGTGATTTCTCAAAATAACTCACACACGATTTCCCATTCTTAATATATACTAATTTATTGTCGCAAAAGGCTATGAAGCAAAAGTAGCAAAGGGCTGAGTCACGTGAGGCAGAAGTCTGAAGGAAGCCAGGCACATGCTTTCCAGAGGCCCTTAATTTCTCCATGGCTTACTTGTAAGCAAATGCAAAGTGAACTATCATCTGCTAGTTTATTAAAGCTCAGTGTCTGTAATTCCTGTGTGTCTGGTTCATAGAGCTGTACTTCCTAACGCAGTACAACTCCAGAAGGAAAGGAAAGCAAGCAGTCAGCATAAACTATGTTTTTGTGTTCAGCGTTTAGACATAGTGGTTTTCCTTGTCTGTTTTGACACTAATTGAAACCTTCCCAGGTCCAGATTCTCAGTTGCTAGTCAAGGGTCAGCTTTGTAAGCAGGTCATTCTAAGGTAGCTCTTACTAGCCTGTTAGCCATTTTCTCTGCAATTTTGTATATGTATATGTTAAAATTATATATGTTGGGATTGGTTTTTAACACCCAGGACAAAAGTCAGAGAGTTTGAAATACTATAAGTATTAAATGGATAAATCCCTTATCTCTTCAGAAGTATCTATATCAAATGAACTAACATTTTTATTTTTGTCATTATGTTTCCCTTTTTTGTACATTTGGTTATAAAGGAATCATGATAACTCCTGTATTATAGGTTCCTTTAGGAAGGATCTGAGCTATCTGGAGTATGTACTCTGGAGTCAGGCTGCCTGAGGACAGTCTTGGCTTTGTTATGTTAATAGCTATGTATAACATGTCTAAGCACGTGTATTTGTCTTCTCTCAATATTCTCATTGGAAAAAATAGGTGATGATATTCTAGCGTCTTCCTTATAAGGTTATCATGATGATTAATGATGTAATACTTGTATTATGCTGTTATTAACTTCGAAATTGAAATATGAATTCCACTTCGTAGACAGAAAAGCTGTCATATCACAAGGAATGCTGAAATGTGTTGGTTCTTCAATTTTCCTAAAAAGTAAATGGGGCATCGGCTACCGCCTGAGGTAACACTTGTTCTTCTGTGACCTTCTTCTGTTTGTCTTTATGCTTAGCCTACTGTGACTGTTTTCAAGGCTTGCTCTATTGTGCCCTAGCCATGTTTAGTGATCTAGTATAGAATATTTAGAGTTTATTGATTGTTTATGGACTAATCATAAAATATGATTTTGGCTTTTCCTAGCATGTATATAGACAGATACTGTGCCACAGACTCGCTCTCCTCACTGGTCAGGCAACACATACCCGCTGCCACTCTGCTGCAGCAGAATGACCAACAGCTTGTGTATAGCTTGCCTTTCAAAGACATGGACAAGTTTTCAGGTATTTCTTTTCTTATTTTCAGTTTCTTGGTTGAATGGAGCTTTTGTTTGGGGGATAGGTTTTTCTCTGTCTTTTTTGATTATTTCTTTATGTAATAGTCCCAACTGGTCAGAGTTTGTAGTTTTTCTGCTTCAACTTGTCTTCAAACCTGAAATACTGCATACTGATATGTATGATTTTTGCTTTTGTCTTTTTACAAATAGTATGCAACTATCATTTGTTAATTTAAATACTTAATGGAAATAAAGAGCAATTTGTGTATGTTGTTAAGAAAACAAGAAAATTAGGGTGCGTTTGGTGGTCTTGTCTATAATCATAGCAATAAGGGGGTGGAGACAGCCAGAGGATGGCTAGAGATTTGAGGCCAGGATAGTCTGCATAGCAAGTTCCAGGCCAGCATAGCTAGTTGGACAGTGGGAGCCCTGTTTCAAAACTGGCAGAATTGTTTGTAGCTTACCTGAGTACAAGGTATGTGAGTGTGTGGTTTTGCTTTTTCTTTTTGTTGTTGTTTCGTGTATATGTGTATAGAGAGGCTGTTCATGTGTTTTCAAATAATTTCTAATTTCATAATAAATTACAAAGTAATTATTTTAATTTAGAATTATTATTTAATTGCTATAAAATATCTATTATTTTTAGTTTGAAACATGTTAAAGTTCTAATAAGTATTTTCCCATAATTAAAATTTTCTTGGCATTCTGTACAGTTTATAATGTTAAAAGTATCCTGACACCAAAATCTTTGAGTACCATTATGCTGGCTAAGTAAATTTAATCATTCATTCCCTCCTTCCCTCCCCTCCCCTCCCCTCCCCTCCCCTCCCCTCCCCTCCCCTCCCCTCCCTCCCTCCCTCCCTCCCTCCCTCCCTCCCTCCCTCCCTCCTTCCTTCCTTCCTTCTTTCTTTTCTTCTTGTGTGTGTTTTTGTTGTTGTTTTGTTTTGGAGATAGGATCTTAGACTCCAGTCTAAGCTGTCTGGTTGTCTTAGAACTCACCATGCGGTGCTGGGTTAGTCTTAATTTCCTAGCACTTCTCTTGTCTCAGCCTCTGGAGTTCTGAGACCATAGAAATGAAAACCTATGCCTGGCTCATTCTCATTTTTGAATGGCATTTTAGATTTTTGTGTGATTTGAATAGGTCAGTTTATATTGATTTTATTTACATGTGTGTGTGTGTGTGTGTGTATGTGTGTGTATGTGTGTATGTGGGTGCTTGCATGTGAGAAGCTCCTCAGCATCAGATTCCTAGGAGCTGGAGTTCAAGGCAGTTGTGAGGCACACCGACCCGGGGACAGGGAAGGACATACATGCTTTTAACTGCTCCATCTAACCACTCAGAGAGCTCTGTATCATTCAACTTCTTTCTCCTGCCTTTCAGGTTTGTTTTCTGCTCTAGATGTTCATTCAAACCTGGGTGTTATTTCTTATGGTGTTTCCATGACAACATTGGAAGATGTATTTTTAAAGCTAGAAGTTGAAGCAGAAATTGACCAAGCAGGTAAAAACAGAACTAAAGACCAGCCAATGAACTGGACAATACAAGTAATTATATAAGTAAATGAATTAATTTTGCAAGCATATGAAGTGTATGTTGCTGATAGTGATAGAGATTATGAAGGAAATGATATGATATTCTTGAGAGGTCTTATTGTCAGGGAGGGCTTTATTGAGATGTTTGAACTGAGATGTGAATCACCAGAAGTACTTACGCATGTAAACATCTTAGGGCAAAATGTACTGGATAAAGAAAGTTTCCACTTGCCAGGTGTTGAGAATTAGATGTCTTTGAGGGACCAAAAGCAGGCCAGCATGGTGGGAACCATGAAGGAAGTAATCGGCATTGCTGTCAGAGAGTAGCCAGAGGGCTGGGTCAGGTTTTGCCTTTGAGCATCTGGGAAGTGCTTCCTTTAATTTTGAGTTCAGTATCAAGGGTTTAAAGCAAAGGAATAACTTGGTAATCCTGGTCTGTGTTTTTAGTGAACACACTCTTGGTTGGGAAGGTAGTTCCACCATAGACTACTTGTCTGGCATCTGCAAGACTCTGGGTTCCTGTCTAGCTCTGAAAAGCATTTCTAATTATTGAATGATAGCTGTAGTGTGAAGGAAGAACAGGTCAGTCAGTAAACTTGTGTGTAAAATTGCACTTGAATTAGGGTGGCAGGAAAATCTGCAGAGTAGAGTTGTATTGTCCTGATCTCAGCAATAATGAATGGTTTGTGGAGGCTTGTTAGGGAGGGGCCAGGAGTCATTCTCAAGTTGTTGCTCGAGAACTGCATGTAGTTGCCACTTTCTGAGAGCAGAGGCGTAAGTAGGCTTACAGAAAGGTAGGACAAACATTTGCCTTCACTATTTGAGATGCAGTAGAAGCTACGTGAGGTGTAAGGGCTCGAGTTAGAAATCTTGAAGTCACAAAGATGCTGTTATGGAGACAGGGGAGAGCCCTTGGAGGGGGAAAAGAGGTCGTGGGAGGGGCATCCATCAGCTGATGTGAGCAGCTGGGAGAAAAGGAGGGCTGACAATACAATTTTTTTTTCCACAAAAGAACAGAGAAGCAAAATTTTAGTAAAAGCTGTCTTTGGTGCAAGAGAAAGTGGACTCTTGATTGTCAGGTATACAGAGTAAAATAAGGAAAGAAATAATTTGGAAACGGGATGGTGAGCAGCTTGGTAGTGAAGAAGAAAGTGGTGACCGGGATGAGAGCATCCTGGGTGGTGTGGCCAAGAGCGAGGCTGGAGCTGTGTGGTATACAATGAGAGTGAGCTGAGAATTTTATGACTGAAGGTTAGCATGTGTTCAGTGTCCATAGATGATGCCAAGTGTGTACGAGTTCCATTTTTGTTCAGCACCACTTCCAGATGTATGCTGTAACGATGTGTTTTAGTTTTTGATCTTTCTATTTCAAACATTTCAAAATGGATTTTTTGTTTGTTTGTTTACTTTTATTGGCAAATAGATTATAGTGTATTTACACAGCAGCCACGGGAGGAGGAAGAAACAGATTCAAAATCTTTTGATGAAATGGAACAGAGTTTACTTATTCTTTCTGAAACCAAAGCTGCTCTAGTGAGCACCATGAGCCTTTGGAAGCAGCAAGTATCTACAATAGCAAAGTTTCATTTCCTCTCATTGAAACGAGAAAGCAAATCAGTGCGCTCTGTGTAAGTATCCTCCTCCTCCTCCTGAAAACCTGTCTTTTTGAGGTTGTAAATAGAATTTGCTATCCAGACATTTAAATTATGGCATGTACACAGCTTTGTAGTTCTGAAATATTAAATGACAGTTTCATAGTCACGGTACTTTTATCACACATCTATGGTTCTTTAATCTTTTCTATTCATTCTTGTCTATCGTCTATCTATCTATCTATCATGTATCTATTTATATATCTATCATGTATCTCTATCTGTCTGTCTATCTGTCTATCTATCTATCTATCTATCTATCTATCTATCTATCATGTATCTATTTATATATCTCTGTCTGTCTCTCTGTCTGTCTGTCTGTCTGTCTATCTATCTATCTATCTATCTATCTATCTATCTATCCTTCCATCCATCCTATCTGAGACATAGTTTCACTGTGTAGCACTGGCTGGCATAGAACTCACTATGTAGACCAGGCTGGCCTCCACTTCACCTAAATCCACCTATTTCTGCTAAATGCTGGGATTAAAGATGTGGGCTTTTATGCCCAGCTCTACCCCTCTTTTCTAAACTGGTATTTTTTTATCTTTAAAATGATGAAATGACAAGAATACTACCTAATGTGTATTTTTTCAGTTATTGTCATTTTATTTTAATTTTTATTTTGAATTTATATAATTTTATAATTTTTCCATTCATTTAGTTTTATAATTGTTTTTGGTAAAACAAGAAAGTGAAATTTTATTCCTATTTATTAGTTGAAGAAAGTTGAAACAAAAAGTTATACAGCTAGTAGACCCAGAATGTAAAGAATTCTCTACATAGTTTATTCTCCCAGTTAGTATCTTTTTTCCTAAGTCTAGGAATGACCTAAGGAAAATAGCATCCTTCTTTCATGTACCATATGTCTCCCTTTTTAGAACTAAAATGATTGTAGGAATAAAATTTAATAATAAGAACATTCAGACATGTCTGAAATATTCTGGAGTTACTTGAGGTTTTTGACCAAGTTCATTTAATATAAAACAAATGTTAGTCAGGTATCTGATTGCTTCTGTATCAGTTGTCCTGAGAAAATATTTAAGTCAGCAAGTTTTAATTTATTTAGTTGAACATCATTTTGCTAAAACATTCTCTGAAAAACAATAAAAGTGACTTAATCCAGATTGCTGTAATAGAATACTCTGGCCTGGGTATTTCTGGAGGTTGGAAGTTGGTGATCCAAGTGTTGGCATGGTAAAGCCTCTTTTGTTCCTTGAAGAAAGTGCCCATCCCGTTGTACATGTTATCTGTATCTGGAAAGATCCCGCAAAGCAGCGCACTAGCACGCACTTGCTGGGGCCGCTTTCTTAAGGATGCTAGTCCTGTTGTAAGGACCGCATCTAATTTGGATTGCTTCCTAGAGTTCCTGTCTTTAGATATCACCAGATTAAGGAACAGGGCTGTATTATATAGATTTGAGGGGACACAAACATTGAGTTCAAAACAAAAAATGTTTTATGGTCAAATATACTACAAACTATTGCTTCTGATATTCTCTCAAAGAATAATTAGCATGTAAGAACATGGATTTTTTTTTCTAGTTTTGTAATATAAAATTTTAACATTAACCTGAAATTTCCATATATTCTTTATTCATGATATTTTTCTTTCTTAAGGCATCTACTAACTTACAGATCTAGATTTAAATGTAGTATCTTTTGAGGGATGCTGATTTTAGAATACTTAAAAATAATTTAATGATTTTTTTTTTTCAATTATTTTTGGAAATAGGGTCTAACACAGGCTGGTCTCAGGTTCTCAGTCCTCCTTATATGAGTATATTGCCATGCCCAGCAAGAGTGGTTTTTAGAATACATGTGGTCTAACCAAAGATTATAAATTATATAGTTTAGTGTGGTATTCTAAGCTCTCCAGCTACTGAACCATGTTATATAATATGTAGATAATACATAGGACATGCAGCTATTTATGATACTACAATGTCCTTTTGTTGTACTAAATATTCATGATGCTGTGTATGGATAATATGCTAATGTGTCTATATATATGTAGTATGCATTGACAGTATATTATATAATATAGATTGACAGTATTTCAATGGAGCAGTAGCAGTGAATGTGATTACATTGTGATAAGGATGAACATTTTTACCTGCAGCATTGTCACTGTACCTAAGGCTCTTCCCTGTACTTACACAGTACTTTGCCACCATATGAAGTTGAATGGCTAGAATAGAGTACAAGCAAAAAGCAGTTCCTTCAGAATATAGAGGCATGAGCATTTATGACAATATCTCATTTTTTAACAATTATGTTTGTATATACTATAATTTAAGAGTAAATCTAGTCTAAATATACTTTTCTAACTTTTTCTTCTCCTTACCTCCAATTTAATAATCTTTAAATTTGATATTCCAATTAGCTTCCTCTCCAGTATTATTATCAGGTCATTTTTGATAGTAGATTTTTAGGAAGGTTTTTTTTCTTTGCTCTTTGTTCTTGTTTTGTTGTTTTATAATTGAGTATTAAATCTATACTAATTGCAGGGAGGCATCTAATAGATTTTATGTTACTGTATATTAAGCTATATTATTTTTTCTTTCAGGTTGCTTCTGCTTTTAATTTTTCTTGCAGTTCAGATTTTTATGTTTTTGGTCCATCATTCTTTTAAAAATGCTGTGGTTCCCATCAAACTCGTTCCAGACTTGTATTTCCTAAAACCTGGAGATAAACCTCATAAGTATAAAACCAGCCTGCTGCTTCAGAATTCCACTGGTGAGAATGTGTGAAGGTCTGTGACTGTGTGTCGGTTGTGCACGGGGCGAGGGGTAAACAGAGCTCAGAGATTGGGCTTTTAGACCTTTTAAAGATAATGCAAGCACGACCCATTATTCTAAAATCTAAAGTAAATATTTACCTATTGATATTGAATGGTATTAGAAATAAAGTTTTGGTTTAAGTGTAGTTGATCATTTTTATAGTTTTCTAATTTGTATTACTTGTAGTTATTAAAATCTTTTTAAAAATAGTAATTACTGGCAGGTTTTATCTCAGAGTTCATGATGGGCTTAATGAATTTGAGAGTGTGTGAGATTTTCCTAAGCAAGAATTTATATTATGTAGTGTTTACACATAGTAATTGAGATGCTAAAAATTCATCAAGAACTATTGAAGAATGAATTATAAATTAACAACTAAGTCTACTTACATATAAAATTTACACCCAGCCAGGAGGTGGTGACATGTCTTTAATCCCAGCACTCGGGAGGCAGAGGTAGGTGAACATCTGTGAGTTCCAGTCCAGCAAGCTTGGTTAGCAGAGCAAGTTTCAAGACAGCCAAAGCTAGAAACCCTGTCTTCAAAAACCAAAAGCCAAAACCAAAAAACAGCACCAAAAAACCCTCCAAACAAACAAGCAAACCCCACCCCCAAGCAAACAATATAAAACAACTACAGATGAATATCTTAAGTTTGAAGTTAATAATTTTGTTTTTGCTATTTTTATTCTTGCTATATAATTGACAAAAGATTTTTTTATGATTTTATGGACTTAAGCTAATTTTAAATTAAACTTCTAAGTTTTTAAAATATTAAAACTTAGTAAAGAATCATTCATTCATGATCAGCTTTTCTTTAACATCTGCTTACATAATAGCCTGGAGTTCTAAGACTAATGTAGAAACTATTTTACTTTTGTACCCATTACACGTAAAGTAGGATGCTGAGTGTGATACATAACCTTAATCTTCTCTTGGAAAGATGCATTTAGCATGGAAAATTCCGTTTCAAAAATAGTTTACTTTTTTTCACATAGAAAACTTGTCTTCACTTTAAAATGTATTTTATATTGCTAAAATACAGTACTTTTATGAAATCTTATACTTTTGAGTGTTTATTTGTATCTAAAAATTATATATGTATCTCAAATCTCTCTGTTCTGATTTCATTTTTTTTCCTCTGTAGAAATTCTAATATCTTCATTGTTTATTTCTTCTAATACTTTCTGTAGTATTGTTTCTTGCTTTTGGATCCACCGTCTCATTGCTGGTCCAAAATGAAGCATACATGTAAATATACACACATGTATGTACATGTAAGAACTATGTGTATACACTGTGTATATATATTACATGAGCACATGCTAAATATTTTCTTCCTTCTTTGAGAGCATAAATTGCATGGTTACTCCACTTGTAGTGTAGCTGTTTTCTTGAGTATGTAGCCACGTTGGTAAAGTGAAGAGATCAGGTAAGGTCCTGGTTAGGAGAAAGTCTTTTGTGGAAAGCACCATTCTTTCTGACATTCAGGACTGGTTATTTGGTCTGCCCTGTCATTGTGTTGAGTTACTGAGAGTGTTTGGGTTTCTAAATCGCACGCGCTGTGTTTTGGTTCCTGACTTTGGTCATGGTAGAGCAGGACCCTCTGCTCATCAGACATGATGCTGTACAATCAAACACAAGGAGAACCCAAATCTTTGGGGGGGGGGGCATTTAAAGAATGTAGGCAGAAGACTGGTTTTTCTGCTTGGCTACTTTGGCATAATTAAAATTACCAAATAGATTATTTTTACTTTTTAGTCAAATTTCACGATAACTTTATACTGTTAAATAATATTTTTGTAGGCAGCAGGTAAAATTTACTCAATACTATATGCCAGGCTCTGTTTAGTGCTCTGCCCACATGTTCAGTCACTTTCTTGTCATAACCGTTGTAAGGTAGTCATTCTTATTCCTCCTTGGCAGAGGAGGAAACAAAGATCTTACATCATTGTAGCTTGCTTAAAGGACATATAGTATAAGTTGATACAACTTGGATTTGAATCTTGGCCAGCTGGCTACAGAGCCAATCTCCTAACAGTGTCTAGGCTGAAGAGAAAGGATCTCCTTGAATGAGCACTATTTCCTAAGGTTATTAAAAGTCTCTGGCTCTTTCTTACTTAAGGTGATTTTTATTATTATTTTCTAATTCTAGACTCAGATATCAATGATCTTATTGACTTTTTCACACACCAGAACATAATGGTGGCAATGTTTAATGACAGTGACTATGTGTCTGCTGCTCCTCATAGTGCAGCTCTAAATGTGGTGCGTTCCGAAAAGGTAAGAAGAGTGCTGGGTGTGTGTCCTCATTTCAGTTATAAGTACTAACACGGTCGTTCTGAAGTCAGTTGGCTGAACCTATCCCATTAGTCGTCATGAACTAGAGTCTGCTTTTAGAAGTAACTATATTAGTTTGTGATAGCTTTTATGCCCTGGTAAGAAACCAGTAAACATTTTGATTTTATTTTTACATTATATTTCTGCTTAAAGTTTCTGCATATTGTAAGCTGGGTTATCTTTAGTGTCACTATTTTTTCCTATCACCTGTTGAAGCAGTTTTTCACAATATCTAGTAAAATTTAATTAATTAAAATAATTAATCCAATAAGGCAAGAAAAGTTTGGTCCTTAGCAATATTAGTATATAATATCACCAGGTATATAATAACTCTTCTTTTTGAATTGTAGGACTATGTTTTTACTGCTGTTTTCAACAGTACTATGGTTTATTCTTTACCAGTAATGATGAACATCATTAGTAACTATTATCTTTATCATTTAAATGTGACTGAAGCTATCCAGATCTGGAGTACCCCATTCATTCAAGTAAGCAAACATACAAAAAGTGCATTTATCTGTACAGATCTCTTAATGTTAACAATTGAGGTGTGGAGTTAAGCAGTTTCCAAAATTACCTGGTTCAAGATCAGAGCAGCTTTATGTGAGGTTGATAGGTTTGTGAGACCGTGATATATTAATTGTATATAAAAAATGAACATTGTTTAATATTTTGTGTATGTGTGTATGTGTGTAATCTAGTTAGTGAGATATTGAAAGACATCTTGAGAAGTCATCTAGACAAACTACTTTTACTAAAGTATCAAAATGTTGAAGACTAGAGACAATAAGACAGTGATGAACTATTTCTGTATCATTTGATGAAAAAGGGGCCAGGCCAGGGTGCTTATTAGACATGTGGATTCTGTTTTAATGCAGAGTGCCTTGCCTGTTTCATAAGTATGCCATCTTACATAAGGGTAGCGATGAGTCCAGGAGTTAACTCATTAATGCTTGCTTACTTAGCATGTGCAAGACTCTGGTTTGCTCTGTAGCGTGAAGCTCAGGGTGAAGGAGGACAGAGAAGTGACTTGTTGACAGTAGAGGATAATACAAAAAGCAGCTTTAGTCTCAGGCACTTGCATTTGAGCTACTTACTGGACTGCCTGAGAAAATTAGCTGACTCCTTGACTCCTTAGGGTGACAAGGGACATGTAGCTATAGGAGCTAAAGTCGCCTTTGTCTGGGAGTTCTTGATTCTTTAGGACGATAAGCTTGGATATAGTTTTTCCCAGAGGAAAAAAAGGAGTGATCAAGATCCTATTTGACATAGTCATGAAAGTGTTCACAGTCAATGAAAAGCACCAGATACCATTCTTAGGCATTTCTTAGTCCATCTGGCCACTTGTGGCTATGTTAACTGTATATCTCCCATATTAATTAGTGGTAGAGTTGGTAGTATAGTCCACACTCCTGTTAATAAACCTGTTATTCATTCACACCACTGTGGTAGATATCATAATCGCTTAGGTCTTTAGAGATTTAAATGCTCTTTCAGGATGTTCTAAGGTATTGTTAAGTGGTTCTCAGATTCATTTTCTATTTTGTATTTGTATTCAGGAAATTACTGACATCATCTTTAAAGTTGAGCTGTATTTTCAAGCAGCTTTGCTTGGAATCATTGTTACTGCAATGCCGCCTTACTTTGCTATGGAAAATGCAGAGAATCATAAGGTAATTGCTCATATAAAAATTGCATGTATCAGGTTCTGTCAAGCTTGAGAACCTGAGTTGGATCCTTGGAACCCACATATGGAAGGAAAGAACTGAGTCCTCTAAATCACCTTCCCATAGCCCGGTGTGCATGCACACAGGGACACAGAAGTAAATGTAGAGAAATTGTTTTTTAATCTAGCTAAAAATAAATAACTAGGGGCTGGAGAGATACCTCAGCAATTAAGAGCACTTGCTTCCTTTGAAGAAGACCCCTGTTCAGTTTTGAGCATCTACATAGCAGCTCACAACTGCCTGTGACTCTAGTTCCAGGGAACTCTCTACTCTCTTCTGCCCTCTATCGTCCCCTTCCTGTGTGTGGTACCATAAACTCTGTCTCTCTCTCTCTCTATCTCTTTCTCTCTTTTTCTCTCTTTCTCCCTTCCTCCCTCCTCCCTCCCCCCATACATATATGTGAAAAAGTATGTATCTTAAAAAAAAATCAAAATATTGGGGCTGGAGAGATGGCTCAGCAGTTAAGAACACTGACTGCTCTTCCAGAGGTCCTGAGTTCAATTCCCAGCAACCACATGGTGGCTCACAGCCATCTGTAATGGGATCTGATGCCCTCTTCTGGTGTGTCTGAAGACAGCTACAGTGTACTCATGTACATAAAATAAATAAATCTTAAAAAAATTACAGGTATCAATTCCTGCTAGTAAGAAGGGTTATATAAAAATAAGCTGTTTGCCTCATAGAAAACTTTAAGAATATTTATTTAAAGAGTGTCTTAGTTATATTTCTACTGCTATGATGAAACACCATGACCAGAAGCAACTAGGGTCGGGGAGGATTGGCTTGTATTTCAGGTAACAGTCCATCACTTAGGGAAGTCAGCAAGGTAGTCAAGCAAAGCAAAGGAACACAAGGCAGGAATGGAAGCAGAACTTACAAAAGAAAAGCAGCTTACTGGTTTGCTCCGGGCCTGCTTACCTTGCTTTCTTATGCCATTAACCTGTTCTCTGTTTTTGTGATTTTTGTACGTCAAGAGCATATAAATGTAATTAGATTATACATTTGGGGAGGGGATTGACTTTATTTTCACTACTGTAACTTCCTAGTGCTTTCTTGAAATTCAAGACATTTGTGTCAGGAGACTCAATAGTCTATTTTCTTTTATTACAGAGAACTAGTTCAAGGTATGGGTGTATTGGGTTTGTGTAACCATTACTTGTTTAAAACCATCTGGACTGCTGCTAGATTTTACTAATCCAAATACGGTTGCTATGGATGTTTGTGTATAGATGTTTGTATGAATACTAGTGTTAACTTGTATATATGTCTGTGCACTGCATGCCTGCAGTACTCACAGATGCCCAAAGGAGGCGTCAGATTCTCTGAGACTGGAGTTACAGATGGTTGTGATGAGCCTCCGCGTGGGTGTTGGGAATCCAAGCTTGGACCTTTGGAAGAACAGCCAGTGGTCTCTGAGCCATCCCCAGTGCCCTGCTTCCTCCTCTAAACTACTCTTTGTCGCTTGTTTCTGTCTCTCACTCTGTGGTCTGCTCTGTGATATAGTACTCTCAGTTAATATGAGCAGATGGTTTTAGAAGTGCTGCAGATCAATGAGTACTATTGTTAGGTCTCAGGTCTTGGGAAGAGTTTTACAAAAAATAAGTAATGAGAGCATGAGAAGGAAAACTGATTATTTAAGAACTAATACACATGGAAATGTCAGTGGGAAACCATGCACTTATGTACTAGGCAGTTACTTTAGAAGTATTTAAAATATTTTCAAATGTATTTTCTTTGCATAAAGTTTCATACATAATCTGAAGTTCTGTGCACATGCAGAGGATATTAGGCAGCTTTTTTAATGCTGTGTTTAACGGTGTTTTAATTAAAGATAGACTTGGAGCATGATAGTTCTTTCCCATTTAAACAGATCTTCACTTACTTCTGCATAGTCTTGTATAACCGTGTTTGGCCACTTGTTGATGACATACCCACTATTTCTGTGTTACCTTTTGTCTTATTCTGATTCTTAAAAACTTTGTTAACATTGTGAAATCTCACAAATGAACCCGACTATGGGCTAAAATGAATGCATGGAAAGTCACTTTTTTGTTTTGTTGATTAAAATAAAAAATTCTACAATAATTGACATGTTCTTTATTTGTAAAATGTTTAAGATTTTAATAGTTTTTCTTTCTTTTTTCTAGATCAAAGCTTATACTCAACTTAAACTTTCAGGTCTTTTGCCGTCTGCCTATTGGGTTGGACAAGCTGTTGTGGATATTCCCTTGTTTTTTGTTGTTCTGACTTTAATGCTGGGAAGTTTATTTGCATTTCATCATGGACTGTATTTTTATCCTGTAAAATTTCTTGCTGTGGTAAGTTTGCATCAGTTGTGTTTGTGGTCTTTACAGGTAAATTTCTTAAAATTACATATAACTATGTGACAGCTGGAGGTTAAATAACATGTGTATTACCTTTTTAAAATAAAGTGAAGCAAATGGTTTTTATTGTATATGGTACATTTAATTCAATTTATATTATAATTTATATTTTTATATAAAAAGAAAGCAAATCATCATTTAGAGATAACTCTGTGAAGCTGTTGTGGTCTTTCAAGTAGACTAACTAGTTGCTTGCATCAGGTACCTGAATATAGCCATTTTTCTGTGTTCTCATGCCTAAATATATTTTACAAGAAAGAAATTGGTTTTTTAAAAAGACTTCTTAGTGTTTATGGGTGTGGGTGTGTATGTGTATATGTGTGTTAGCCAGTGTAGGCAGGGTCATAGAGGCTGCCCTATCCCTCAGAGCTAGAGTTAGCAGCATTTGCAGCTTGCCTGTCTTGTTATGAGGGTACTGTAATCCGTACTCCACTTGTTACAGTTGCCTAGTTCTTAACCAGTGGGTCATATCTAGAGCCCAGGGAAAGAAACTCCTTTCTCCTAAATTTTAAGTTTGTCTGAAAATAGGAAATAAATGTGTAACTGACATTTGTGATCTGTGGAAGTGTTTAATTAAGAATCCTTTGGTAATGGTTTTTAATAGAAAAAAAAAATAAAACAACACAGAGCCACATATGAAGACTGCTAGATGCAAACCTCATTTTGTTAGAGATCATTTGTATTTGATACATTAATATCCACCCTGTAAAATAAAGCTAGAAGTTATATTAAAGCCAGGTGTAGTACTGTTCACCTTTAATCCCAGCACTTGAAAGACAGAGGCAGACAGATCTCTGTGAGTTTGAGGGTAGCCTGGTTTATGTGTTAAGTTCCAGGCTAGCCAGGACTACATTATGACAAACTATCTGTCTCAAAAACAAAACAAAACAAAACAAAAAAACCTAACTAAAACAAACAAACAAACAAACAAACAAACAAAAAGTTCTATTGAATGTGATTCGTTAAAATGGTTGCTAAGTACTAGAGAGCTGGCTCAGCAATTAAAATTGTTCTGTTATTGCACAGAACTCAGGGTCAGTTCCCAATACCAACGTGGTGGCTCACAGTCATGCATAACTTCAATGCAAAGGGATCTGATGCCCTATTATGACCTCCATGGACACTAGTCATGCACACTGTACATATACATATACATGCAAGCAGGCAACGTACTTCATGTGTCAAAGGAAATACATTTAAGAAGCTGTAAAGAACGGTTGCTAGTATCTGAGAGTATAGAGTAGTTGTAACTAGCCATAATGGATTTGAATGCTAAAATAATGGGAGAGCATGTTACGTGGCATAAAAACAATTACAATTAATGGTAAGCTTAAATTACTTGGAGTTGTTTAAAACATTAAATTAATAGCATGATTTTTATGGCTTAATACAGTTGTAAATGGTAACCATTTAAATAACCACAGTGACAGTTTTGGGAATGATTTGTGGAAAATGAAAATTGATGAATAAATTACTTAATATTTTAATATTGCTGTGATATTTTATATTGTTATTCAGTACACATTTTACAGAGCCATGTGTTTCTGATTTTCAGTTCTTCTGCCTAATTGCTTATGTGCCCTCGGTGATTCTGTTCACATACATAGCTTCGTTCACTTTTAAGAAAATTTTAAATACCAAGGAGTTTTGGTCATTTATCTATTCTGTGGTAAGTCACACACTTTTATATTATTTCAGTTTTTCAGATCAGCTCATGTAGAATTCAGGGACACTTTGGTGCTGGTGCAGAGGGTGCTGTGAATCTTCTGTAAGTGAAGCATCTATGGAGAGAATTGGCAGTGTTTCTGTGGGTGCCTTGATCTTCCACCTCATCTCAGCAGGGTGCTGCTCACGATACTTAGAGCCAGTAACCAAGTGTCAGTATACTGCTGCTTCCTGGCTCAGGACCATCTCTGGCTGCACGGTTTATTTGAGGATCAAAAGCCTAGTTGGATGCTGAGGCACAATTTGTAAATAAACTTATATGAGATTTCAAATACTCTGCTACCTGTTTTCTCCTGTCTCCTCTTTAGACCGCATTGGCTTGTGTCGCAGTCACGGAAATAACTTTCATTCTGGGATACGCAGTTACAGCTGTTTTTCACTACACCTTCTGTGTAGCCATCCCAATCTACCCACTCCTGGGTTGTCTGATTTCTTTCATAAAGGTACATCTAGTGGCTGTTTCAGAGTCTAAAGTCTAGATATACATTTCTTAATCTTTAATATCTTGGTTGTTGTACTGAAAATAGTAACAAATAAGATTGCCTGCTGCTGCTTGATTATAGAATCAGCACAGGGTAAATAGCAGATCTTTTCAAGTATGACTTCAAGCTGTCAAAGGAGAAAAACTTACAGTCACTACATGGTTTCTGATGCTCAGTTTGATATGCATAATTTAATGTATGATCTGGCTTCAGTCAGTTTTATTTTTAGGAATTCCTCAAGGATTAAGTAATGTATTATATATAAAGTGATGTGAGAAAACTAATTGTAAGAGATCCCCCTCCAGGAAACCATAAAGGAAAAAAAATCACATTAATTTTGAGCATAGAAAACTCAAGACATTTCCACTTTATTAGGAAAAAATAAGTAGTTAGTAAGAGTAGGGGCTACTATGAGCAAACTATATTGCATGAAATTCTCAAGGAATTAATAAACATTTTATATTAATCAGCCAGTAAATTTGTGCTTTATGATTGCTTGATAATTTTTTTTTCCCACTTTGGTTTAATATGTTTGAGTATACTTGCCCCAAGAAATATTTCTGGGAAGGAAAATTTTAAGTTAGATATAAGATATAGCTTATTAATAGGAACAACTTATTTATAGAGATCACATATTTATGACTAAAATATATTTAATATTTTAAATTCAAATATTTGTGTATATACATTATAAAAATGTTTTGTTGTAGGGTTCTTGGAAGAATATACCAAAAAATGAGAATACCTACAATCCCTGGGATAGACTTTTAGTTGCTGTAATCATGGTAAGAAATAACAAAAACTGTTTCTGTGTGTTCGTGTGTCCTCATAAGAGTATTAGTGGGGCTGGAGGGATGGTTCAGTGGTTAAGAGCAATGGCTGCTTTTCCAGAGGACCCAGGATCAGTTGCCAGTAGTTACATAGTGGCTTACAACTTAACTCCTGCTCCAGGAGATTCTACGTTCTCCTCTGTCCTTCACAGGCACATAATGGTATGTTCATGTGGTATACATAAATCAACAACAACAACAAAAAAACAAATTAGAAAACTGCATGTACATAAAGTAAAATTAAAAAGCTGAAAAAATATGGAACTGTTTATAGCTGAGGATATAACTCAGTTATTAAGAATGTTTGAATGCTTGTCTGGGGGCTGAAGGATGGCTCAGTGGTTAAGAGTGTTCACTGCTCTTGCAGAAATCTTGAATTCAATTCCCAGCCACCACATGGTGGTTCACAACCATCTGTAATGGGATCTGATGCCTCTTCTGGTATGTCTGAAGACAGTGACAGTGTACTCATATATGTAAAATAAATAAACAAATCTTTAAAAAAAAAGAATGGTTGTCCAGCATATATGGAGCCCTTGGTTTGACCCTGAGCACAGTCACAGCTAGGTATGAGGATGCATTCCTAGGATCTCAGCACTTAGTAGGTGGAGGCAGCCTGCTCAGAAGCATGAGGTTGTCCTCGGGCTCCATAGTGAATTAGAAAAGCATGATTTGGTTGTCTGTATTTTGATTATTTTTAGTTTTTGTCCCGTTAGGTGTAGAATAAGCCTGTAAGTTAAGTTTATTAATGCTAGTGGATCTGCGTTTTTGTAGTAATGCCTTTTATTTTCCAACTATCTCCACTTCAACATCCTTGACTTTTCCATGCTACCAATTCTGTTTTAATAGAACTGGCTTCCTCCAAGGAAGAACATAGCCTTTTGTCGTTTGTGAGACAGGGTCTTAGATAGCTCAGGCTGGTCTTGGTCTTAGGATCCTTCTGCTAAAATTCCTTAGTGTTGAGATTAAAAGCCAGTGACAGATTCCCAGCTAAGTTTTTATCTTGATTATATTTTGTAAAACTGACAGTAGGGGCAGAAAATCTATGAGGAATTATTTTATGGAAAATAACATTCCTTTGTTACTATTAAAGTATATGACTGGGGTTACGGTTAGTAGAATAATAAAAGCTCTGTGTACATTAAGCCCAGAGTTCAACCTCAAGCACCAAGAAACTAAATACAACAAGTTACTTTTAAATGTCTTTATTATGACAAACATAAGACAGTTGGATTTCCCCTTCTCATTATGGTAAAGAACCTGAGCTATGTAGTCTTGGTTCTGTTGGGAAAAAGAAGACGATTTAGTTATGAACTCTTACATACTCTTTTCTTAGCCCTACCTGCAGTGTATACTGTGGATTTTCCTCTTACAACACTATGAGAAAAAACACGGAGGCAGATCTATAAGAAAGGATCCGTTTTTCAGGTTAGTTAAATTTTTTTTTACCTAAATATTATAGTTTCGATAAATTTACAAAATTATACATTATCACTTTAAACATCAATATAACTTTAAATGATTCCAGCACTTCAAATTAATGGTATCTATTAACAGTTACTTTCCTACACACTTTGCCATGCCTTTAAGCCCTATGCAACCACTAATCTCCTACATTCATAAAGTTTGCCTGTCCTGAACATGATATATTACTGGAGTTATATATAGAATTTAGTCATTTTTTGGTTTCATTCTTATGCTCAGTATATATTTCTTTTTTTGCAACAGTAATTAATGTATAGTGTCCTTCACATGGTTACTTGCATGTTCATTCTGAATATTTATATAATACATATAAACATTCATTTAAGAAAAATGATAATATATATTTGAAACTTGAGCCACTAAAGATTGTGGTTTTATTAAGTACTTTAAGTTGAACTTAAGTTGTATAGTTACCTGCTTTTTACTGTATTGGGCACATTAATGTTTAAAGAAATCAGATTGTTAGGATGTGAATTATCCATTTTTTATTACATTAGTATTTATTTTGTTTGTTTGTGGGTGTACATGAGCCACAGAGTACATGTAGCACTCAGAGGACAGCTAGCAGAAGCTCCTTCTGCCATGTGAGTCCCAGGGATTGACACGGGACAGGGACTGACTTTAGGTCATGAGGTTTGGCAGTGGACACCTTCTCTGGCTGAGCTGTCTCATTGGCTCAGTAGGCTCTAAACCACAACTTCTTAGGAAGCTCATACAGTCTTCAGTTAGCAGGATCTGGGGAGGCCCCTTATTCATCCTGTGGCATTGCTCCTTTAACTTTTTAAAATTTCATTCTGACAAATAACATTGTAATCATCTTTTCATTATGCTTGTTGTCATTGTAATGTCTTCTGAGAGAAGTGCCTATTTCTATTAAAAATTTCTGTTAACATTTTAAAAACTGGTTTCATTGTATTTATATTGTTGAGTTGTAACATGTTTTGTGTGTTTGGTGTATGACTATGTACTTCTCAAGTATTTTCTCCAAATTTACGTATCTTTACTAAATTATTTTAAACTGAAAGAATTATTACTTAGTGAAACATGGTTACTGATAATAAACAAATCCGCAGCTTCTCATCTGTAACTCTCACATTTGTGTATTGTGAGTTTTAATGTATATAAACATTGTACAGTTTGTGTGTGTTACTTTGTAGCTCTCATGTTTGTTTGGCAAGGTATTAATGTACATGGAACACTACACACTTTAGGTAATAAGTAGTAATACTTACTGGCTTTCTTAGTTCTCACATTAGAATATTGATGTATATAAACACTGGGCAGCTCAGATGAGTGTGCTATGCTGACTTAGGCTCTGGATTCCCTCTGCACCAAAGTGCTTAGGTCTGGCTTGCCTCACTCTGCCTCTCACTCTTTCTGCTGATGTTCGTGGGGAAGATTGCTATATCTAAAGACCATTCTTCCTAATGTTTAACTCTTGTTTTCTGATCTGCACCCTACTTCACCCACTGAACTTATATGTCAGAGCCGTGCCACCAGCTTTCATTTTACAGTATTTCTTTGATTTTTAAATTATAATTACATCACTTTCCCCTTCCCTCCCTCCCTCCATTTCCTGTCATGCATCCTGTTGCTCTCTCTCAATTTCATTACTTCTTTATATTTAATTATTGTTTAGATTTATATACTTATAATAAATAATTATATAAATTTTTATAATTTTAAATATTTTAATATCTATATCACACAATATATTTGTATATATTTCTATATTCATACAGAAAGAAATATTTTAAATATTATGTTATATTAATACATATTAATATTTAATATTATCAATTATGTCAATATTATATTATATATATTTATATATAACTATTAGATAGCCAACTGGGAGTTTTTGAACCCCACCAGCTTTTCTTTTTGCATGTTAGCATATCAATTGGTGTCAGTGTTGTGCAAGTCTTGTTCAGACATCCATCTTGATGATACATGTACTTCATGAGTGTAGCCTCGGAAATTTTCAGGAGACATAATGTCACAGCCAACTTCAGGTTCCTATGACCTTAGTCTTTTTCTTCCTCCTCCTCCTGCAATGTTCCTTGGGCTATAAGTGTAGTGCTTGCATTGTAGATGTATTAACTGAATGTGATCTCATGTCCTCTGCATTTTAAGTTTGTGGATTTCTGTAATGTTCTTTGTAAATGAACACTTGGAGCTGGGAAGTGCAGAAGACAGAATATATGATACTTGTCTTCTGAGGGTTACCTCAATAAGCCCTTTCTTAGTTCCATCTATTCTCCTTATAGTGTATGTGTGCCACATTTTCATTATCATTCATGTGTTAAAGGACATTCATGTTCTATGTCCATTCTAGTGTGGATAGGGCAGCAATGGACATTACTTACTGCTATCTGTGGAGTAGGATGTTGAGTCCATGGTCATATGACACAGAGTTCTTTGGTCATATGGTAGGTTTTCCTTAGCTCTTTAACAGTTCTCTGTATTTATTTTCAAAGTGGTTGTACCACTCCTCATTCCTGCAATAGACAATGAAGGCCCCTTTTCTCACAGCTGTGCCAGCACTTGCTGTCAGCTGGGCTGCTCTGTTGACCTGAGCCATGCTTACAGGGAGAGATGAAATGGCAGTTGTTTTAATTTGCAGTTTCTTAATTGCCAAGAATGTTCAACACTCTTTGAGGTATTTCTTAAGCATCTTTATTTCTTCTCTGGAGAGTGTCTGTTTAGACCCCCCCCTATTTTTTAATTTAACCATTTGTTTTTATGACTTTGTTTTTTAGTTCTTTATATATTTCCTGTGGGGCTGTTAGCTCACATGTCTGGGTCCTGTTGGGTGGAGTTGTGGATCCCACGTGTCTAAAGTGTGGGAATTTGACTGAGTTCACTCCTCAGCGTGCTGGGCAGACCCTGTGGGGCTCCACCCCAGCATGGGTAGATCTCAGTCTGAGGTCCTGCCGGGGCAGGGCTTTTGAGTGAGGACTTCCCCCCCACCCCCCTTACAAGAAGGCATGCAGGGATCGACTGGTCTCAGACTTCTGGGCAACCAGGTTCTGTTGGGAACTGTAAAAGAATTGAGACTGAACTGCCCTGCAGCTGAGAGGGATGAAAAGAAAGAAGCCTGGACAGGGCCCCACAGGTAGAGACTCTTAATTATGGCACTTGCTTGGCTGGTTCAAGGCTGGCTCGGCTAGCTTGCTTGAGTTGGCAGTGGCGCGAATATAGAGAAGTCTTCTGGCGGGAGATTAAACAGCTGCCCAGTAGTCAAAGGCCTTCTCCACAGTTCCCCACAAGCAGGGCCCCAAAGACACAAGGAAGTCTATGTTTTGACAGTTGTATTGTCATGGTGGATGGTGGATAAATCTGGTTGTACACCCCCCCCCCCCCCCCCCCCGCAGGCCTTTGGTTAAATACTATTTGTAAGGAGGAGGGTCTGGGAAGGAATACTTGATTGGCTATGCCCTCTGGCCTTTAGGTATCTCATTAATATGGAAATCTTTTGATGCTGAGTCCTGTAGTCATGCCCTCTACCTGTGTTAGGTGACACAAACCTCCCTTTGGGAGGGGCTGTAGAGGGCTTTGTTCTATGTGACTGAAAGGGTGCGGATCAATGGAGGCCTTGGCCGAGTGTCAGGAGCCTGGAGTCTGGGAGCATGGTGAAATGTATGCCATCCTTTGCAGGGTCTCTGGCCATCTCTAGCCAATGCTCTGCCAGAAACCAAGCTATCCTTTTCACTGTCCCACAATTTCCCATGTTAATCTCTGTCAGAAGTCTGTCAAAGATTTTCTTCTCTTCTGTGTGGTTTTTCTTTGTTTGATTGCTGGTTTCCTTATCTTTACTGAAGCTTTTTAGTTTCATGAGATATAACTACCAGTTGTTGGCCTTGATTCCTGGGTAGATGGTTTCTCTACTTAGAAACCCATCTTCTACAGCTGAGTGCTGTAGGAACTGCCCATCTGCAGCTCAGTGCTGTAGGAACTGCCCATACTTCTTCCCACAGTTTCAGCATTTCAGGTTTCACATTGTGGCCTTTGGTCCACATGGACCTTATTTTTGTGCAGGGTGATAGAATTCTTACCTGTAGCATCATAAACATCATTATCAGACTTCACCAGTAATTTTCCTATTCCTGCTTCTCATTTCTTAGTCCTATTGGACGTTCCTTCATATGACTTCATATCCCAGAGCTTTTCCCATTGTAACTGTATCGGGTAGTTCCTGTTTTAGGTTGTCTTCCCTGACACCACCTACTTTATTCATATGGTTTGCCTCTTTGATTATTCTCAACTTCATATCTCTTGGCACTATCTGCTAAAATTATATTTCTTCTCAATAAAAATAACATAAAATAACTTGGTAATACTATATGTTTACTATACAGAATAAGCTCAGTTTGCTCCTGCTTGGTAGCCTGTTATGTTTTCCTAATTAACCCTCTTACTTGGTACTCCAGGCTTCCTCTTTGTTCTTCAAATTCCCCAAATCACCTTGCACCCCACTTTTTAGTGAAATATTGCCATTTATCTCTGAAAATATAGTACTTGATTTGTGTGTGTGTGTGTGTGTGTGTGTGTGTGTGTGTGTGTGTGTGATCTCTGCAAATGCCACAGCTGCCAGAGTAGCAATCTGCATGAGGCAAGAAGGAAATCCAGTTCAACATGACCTAGTTTGGTGGTGTTGGTTCAAACTTGTAGAGTCTGAAATAGGTAATTTGTTTTATACATATTTAAGTACAACTTTGGAAAACAGTTTTCTGGAAACATTTATTTAAATTCCATATGCGTAATAAAGGTTAAGGATTGACCAGATTGAAATTCTTCTGCAAAGTACCTGTGATTAGTAGGGTTTTCAGTTAATGAAATGAATTGATTCAAGTCGAATCAAGAGTATAAGGGTAAGTTTATAGAGAGGCAGCTTTGGGTGGGTTTACCAATCTAACAGGTGGAGGTCAGTGACATCATGTGCCTGGGTTAAAGCCAGTGGGCTAGGAGCTTAGATTATGCCCTTACAAGGTAACAAAACAAAACAAAACAAAACTGAGTCCCTGGGCAGGAACTGGTAGATGGGAGAGATGACATGTTAGCTTAGAGTTTTCTCCTTCCCAGTGGGGTTTGGGAAAGAAGAGCAAACAGGGTTTCTTAGCTTTTACAAGGGATGAGCTGGGGTTCCAACCAAACAGTGATGTCTTCCATAAACATGGTTCTATAGTTTAAGAGGGGTACTTTTATGAAGTGTGACATCTCCTGTAAGGATGGGTTTTATTGACTGAAAAACAGTGTTCAAGATAAAGGTCTAGAGAAGAAGATTCTGGCTTAAACATAATAGTCAGGGCAGAGGTGGGGTGGATGTTGGTATAACCTGGTCCTTCAGGTAGTACAGATTACCAGGCTATTAACAACCACTCGTAGCCTTCTGGGTAGAGAATAGGTGCAAATCTCTCATTGAAGAGACAAGCCTGAGTGCTTCGCATTCCTGGTTTCCCTAGTGCTTATCTGTGAGCACAAGGACTCAGACCTTAACTTAGTTTCTAGTATCTGCAGTTTTACCTACATTGACCGTGTTGTTGCCCTTTCCATATCCCAGAGGAAGAGCTGGCTTTCTGTTATGAATCATTTATTCCATGCACTTAAGAATGTTGCTCTGTCAGTTTTCTCTTTTCTTTCTGTATCATTCTGAATCATGTATATGCATTTGTATGTTGTGGTGTATGTATGTGTGTATTCATGTGTATGTGCTGTGTGTGTGTATGTGAAGGCCTGATGGTTGGTGTCTTCCTCAGTCTCTCTCTACCCCAGTAATCCTCCTGTTTCTACTTTCCCAGCACTGACATTACAGGGTTGTGCTGCCACACCCAGTTTTTCAAATACAGACTCAGGGCCGAGTGCTTCTATAGCAGGCTCCTGACCAAGTAAGTCACTTCTCCAGCCCTTCCTTCACAACCTTAAGTTAGAAAAGAAGAATTACCACTTTTTTTCATACATAAAAGGACCTAAAGATCTTTTTCAAGTATATATCAATTTCTGGCTCTTTATATTATACCTTTGTTTGTTTTATAGTCAAATGCCTTGTGTTTATGTCCAGTTTACTCCTTAATTTTGTGTTATCTGGGCTTTCCTCTTAGCTCTTCACCTATAGTGTTGTCAGTATCTCTGCTTTGTGTGCTGGGCTCAGGTGGCTTGGCTCCTTGGTTGACGAGCCCCTCTCCTCCCCATTCTTTTCTACTGTCCTTTTGTTTCTTATAAGGTCACTTTCACTTACCTCTTTACCTCTTTTCCTACTCAAGATTCTCTTTGCAAGTACTTCTTTCCCTGTCTGCCATTAAATCAAATATTTCGTTGGATTTTGATTTTAGCCTTATCTACCCTTCCTAGACAGTTTCATGTATACTCAGACTGCAGTATCTTTGGAGGAAGTATTCATTGTCATAGTCAGGGTTTCTATTCCTGCACAAAACATCATGACCAAGAAGCAGGTTGGGGAACTTATTCAGCTTACACTTCCGCATTGCAGTTGATCACCAAAGGAAGTCAGGACTGGAACTAAGCAGGTCAGGAAGCAGGAGCTGATGCAGAGGCCATGGAGGGATGTTACTTACTGGATCACTTCCCCTGCCTTGCTCAGCTTCAGCTTGCTTTCTTATAGAACCCAAGACTACCAGCCCAGGCATGGCACACTACCCACAATGGGCCTTCCCACCCTTGATCACTAATTGAGAAATGGAGGTATTTCCTCAAGGGAGGCTCCTTTCTCTGTGATAACTCCAGTGTGTGTCAAATTGACATACAAAACCAGCCATTTTTTAAAGATTATTTTTTTTAATTTATTTGTATGTGTATATGTGTGCATGAGTGAAAGCCAGGGCCAAAGAGGACATCAGATCCTTTAAGGCCTGAGTTTAGGGAGTATTGAGTCTCCTGATGTGAGCGCTGGGAACCAAATTCATGGCCCCTGCTTTTAACCACAGAGACATCTCTTTAGCCCTCAGTTCCCCCCTCTACCTGTGGAATAACACCTTAAACATACCAGATATCTATCTATCTATCTATCTATCTATCTATCTATCTATCTATCTATCTATCTATCTATCTGGTTATAAATGATTGGGTTTTAATAATATCATTTAAGCATTAACAATCAATGAGCAGTATCATTTGTAATTCTACTTTTGAGAGGTAAAATTAGGTCTCATGTTGGTGTTCTTTAAAAACCATTTTATCTGTCTAATCTGTCTAGTGCCCAAATTTCTTAGTTTTTTTTTTTTTTAATTAAAAAAATTTTTTTTTTTGTTTTTCGAAACAGGGTTTTTCTGTGTAGCCCTGGCTGTCCTGGAACTCAGTCTGCAGACCAGGCTGGCCTCGAACTCAGAAATCCGCCTGCCTCTGCCTCCCAAGTGCTGGAATTAAAGGCATGCGCCACCACTGCCTGTCCTTAGTATTTTTATTATGTAACTATTTACTAAATTTCTTAGTATTTCAACTACATAATCATCTACTATTTGTATGTGCTTAGGGCCCTCTCACAAAAAGCCAAAAATAAGAAGTTTCCGGAACCACCTGTTAATGAGGATGAAGATGAAGATGTCAAGGCTGAAAGACTGAAGGTTAAAGAGCTGATGGGCTGCCAGTGCTGTGAGGAGGTACCGTGCTTCTTACTGCTAAGTCCTACTCAGTCTCAAAGGGCACACCACCAAGGCAGGAGTAAAGAAGAAACACTTTCCATCGCATATGAATGTAGAATTTATTTTACAATGCCCTCTTAGAAGTGAATCTAGTTCTTGGGATACATATGTGAGATATGAAATGATATCTAATTTATGACTCTGTTTAAAACCTGTTTTCCTTATTAGAAACCAGCCATTATGGTATGCAATTTGCATAAGGAATATGATGACAAGAAAGATTTTCTTCATTCAAGAAAAACAACAAAAGTAGCAACAAAATACATCTCTTTCTGTGTGAAAAAAGGTTGGTATTTATTTTTATTAAGAAAGTTTTCCAGAAGAGTAATTTCTGTTTTTATTTTGACTTTAATATATAATTTTTTCCCAATACCTGTAGGAGAGATCTTGGGACTGTTGGGTCCAAATGGTGCTGGCAAAAGCACAATTATTAATATTCTGGTTGGGGATGTTGAACCAACTTCAGGCAAGGTATGATATGTCCAACTGTGTATCTAATATGACATTTTAATTAAGATAAGTTCACTAATGACAAATTATGTATTGGATGGTCACACTTTCTGTGTTTCAGTATTTTTAGTATAGATTTTTGAGATTAAGGTCTTTTGGTTATCTGAAAGTAATGCCTGTGAAATTTTCACACACAAATAGACATATAGTTCTGCTTCTGGAAATTATTTACACATAAGGTAGATTTGTCTACCTACTTATGAAGACAGGTATAGTAATTTCTGGAGATAGGCAGGTTCGCCTGGGCCCTGTCAGTAAGTCTGCAGTTGTACTCATGACCCCATATCCATGCGTGTCTCCTTACTGGCTCCCCTTCACTCTCTTCACACTGGATATACACACTTTCTGTTCTCTGAATTAACTAGGAATACTCTTTTCCTTGAGAATTTGCCCAAAGTTAATTTTTATGTCAATTACACCTTATGTCTGAGAAACAAAAAGGATTTATTTTACTTAACTCATTAGTTTAAATATAGCGTTTCAGTGAAGCCCCATGACGACAATACTTAAAAAGGTGGCTTGATTTCCCACCCACCGGTATAGAGTCACCACCTTTTCTGGCTGGATCTCTAAATTCTGACTTAGCTATGTGTGGCCTTGCACCTTTAAAAAGCATTAGAACGCTGTTCAGATATCACTGTGACTTAGGGAAGGAGTTTAACAGAATCTGTTTACTACCTTGTTCACAATACAAAGCAAAGACAGTAAAATACGGTTTGCATTTTTGTAGATATTTCTGGGAGATTATGGTTCACATTCAAATGAAGATGATGGGTCCATTAAGTGTATGGGTTACTGCCCTCAGACAAATCCACTGTGGCCAGATATTACTCTGCAAGAGCATTTTGAAATCTATGGAGCTGTGAAAGGGATGAGTTCAAGTGACATGAAGGAAGTGATAAGTCGGTAAATCGCCTTTGCTACTTGGGGGCAGGAAATGCACATTTCAGTCTTTAAATTGTTTTTCATTTGTTCTTTACAAAGTTATGATACTTTGGAATTTTCTGATTCTGTTCATTCTGATTCTTCTTTATTTGTCTGAGACAGTCTTGCTACGGCAGACCCAGTAAGCCCTGAAACAGATCTACATGCATCTGCTCTTAAGTGCTAGGATTAAAGACATGTGCCAGCATGCCAGCACCATTCACTTTTTCTATTTCTAATTATAGGAAGAATATGCCACAAATAATATGCAAATTAACTGACTTATTTATAAAACAGTTTGTTTACAATGATGTAAATTGGAGATTTTTTTCCTTACCTAATTGACATTACCTAAGTGATCTTTTAGAGAGAACAGTATAAATGATCATACATAACATATTTGAATTAATACGGATGCACATACATAATTTTGTGTTGGCTATTTTGCAGAATAACAAAAGCCCTTGATTTGAAAGAACATCTTCAGAAAACTATAAAGAAACTGCCTGCAGGGATCAAGCGAAAGGTATTCTTCATCAGATGACAGACACATATATTTCATTAGTTGAGAGCCTGTTGCTCTCTGGACAGATGTCTTCAGACTGAACTTAGTCTGCCTCCTTCTTCCTTCCCTCTAGCTGTGTTTTGCTCTCAGTATGCTGGGGAATCCTCAGGTGACACTGCTGGATGAGCCATCCACAGGTATGGACCCCAGAGCCAAACAGCACATGTGGTGAGTATGACACTGGAGACACTTGCCACTTGGTGAATTGCATAATGGGTTAGAGTCACTGTGACCAATAGCTTCCTGTTAGTGATGTGTACATCTTGATTGTATAAAATAGCAATTAAATATGCAAACTTTTAAAGCTTTTTATTATATCTTTGTTAAAATGTTAATGATATTTTATATACTACAGAACAGAAATGAACACACAGCTGGTTACTAAAATAAATAATTTTACTTCCTGAATTAATTTTGGAAGATTTTTTTTCCCTAGTCAAGTAACAGTAAATTATGTTTTTCATATTATTGATTTGAATTTATATTCTAATTTGTTGAAGTAATTTAAAGTACTAGTTGGTTGAATAATTTTTAGCTTTTAATTTTCTGTTTATCAAGTACAAGGTTTGATTTAGATATATATTAATTCTATGAGTACACCTTTTTATAACAAAATCATATTGTGGCATACTTGATTCATTTATTCTTTCATGGTTTTTTACTTTTTCTTTTCTTTCTTTCTTTCTTTCTTTCTTTCTTTCTTTCTTTCTTTTTTTTTTTTTTTTTTGGTTATTGCTGCGGCTTGAGACCAAGATACTGTGCGTTGTAAGCAAGTGCTCTACCCTGAGCTGTACACTAGCCTGGCTATTACACTCTGACTTTATGGATACCTTTGAAATAATGAGCTTTCTTTGCATTTGTCAAGTTTCAAACTAAGAAAGAGTAAGTTAGAATAGAAAGCCATAGTTTGGTAGGATGCAGTTGTTTACAGCACTTGGTAATGGATAAGTTTTAGTCGAATAGTTGGGTTTTGAGAAACTCCTTTTCAGTATCAAGCAGGTGTATTTCTCTTACTTAACTTTTATTTATATTTTATAGGAGAGCTATTCGAACTGCATTTAAAAACAAAAAGCGAGCTGCTCTTCTGACTACTCATTACATGGAAGAGGCAGAGGCTGTCTGTGACAGAGTGGCCATCATGGTGTCTGGGCAGCTGAGGTAGATGTTTAAACAGAGTATACCTCTCAGGGAAAGACAGGAAGAGTAGAGTTTTTAATGTGATCTTTTAAAAATATAGAGAACTATGCATTGATTTGAAATGTCAAAACTTAGTTTTAAAAATCAGTTTTGTATAGAACTTTTTGGAAATACATATATCTATCTATATTTTACAAAATATGTCTAGCTATCTGTATCAGTATGTTTTTATGTCTTGTGTTTGTTATTTAATGATTATTAGACTATTTTAAAATAATGGACATTGTTTTGAATTATAACACAAAGTATAAAATGGATATCTGAATTTATATTTGCATAAAGAAATGGTTGATTGAATAAATAAATGTGTGCAAAGAGGCAAACTTTCCTTACACAATGATTCCAAATAATCTGTCTGTATTGTTCCCTCAAGGAAGCTTATCCCTCTTGACCTCAGGTTAATGCTGTATATAACCAGTCTCTCCTAGAAAATTGAGTAAGGAAAAGGAGTAAGAACTGTGAGCAGTAAGGTTCACAGTTGAAAAGCGTACAGGCACCTTAACTGAGCAGATAGTGCACATCCCTCAGTATGCTACAGTGTAATGAACAGACTCAGATGTGGCTCTCTGTCCACAGCTCATAAGCCTACTCAAACACGAGGAAAATAAACACAAAAAGAAGGACATTCCAACAAAACATGTGATCAGAATTCCTTAAAACTGTGCAAGTCTCGAGAAGGACTAAGTAAGAAATGTCATTAACTTTGGAAACAAGAGAGACACAGCAACTAGATGCATTGTGGGATAGACTCCTGGAAACTAGATGTAGCTTGGGATAGACTCCTGGAAACTAGATGTAGCTTGGGATAGACTCCTGGAAACTAGGTATAGCTTGGGATAGACTCCTGGAACAAAAGACACTTATGGAAAGGAGCAGAGTCAACCCAGGTCTGATAGTGTAGGTCATTTGATTTTGACAAACTTTTTTTGTTGCGAGAATAGAAGAAGGAAATATTAGGGAAAATGAGACTAGATAAAGAGTGTCTGAGCATGATGCATGATGTTTGTAAGTTTTATATACATGTAAAAGATTGCCAGAGTCATTTTTATATATATAAAAAAAATGTGGTAGAGATTGAAGCAAGAAATGATTGTTTGACATGGTCAAGCTGTTTTAGCTCTTTGTTTTAAAAATCCCTTCAGATGCATTGGAACAGTGCAGCATCTAAAGAGTAAATTTGGCAAAGGCTACTTTTTGGAAATTAAATTAAAGGACTGGATAGAAAACCTGGAAATAGATCGCCTTCAAAGAGAAATTCAATATATTTTCCCAAATGCAAGCCGTCAAGAGAGGTAACAACCTTTTAAATTTATTTAATACTTTTCATAAAGTAAAATTGTTTTTAAAACCAAATCCCAAACATTCAATTTTAACAAATGACAACTGAGGACCTAGACTCTGTGGTGAAAGGCTGCTAGCTGGAGAGGCAGAGAAGGCATCCAGCCGACCTTCTTCCCCAACCAATGTCCCAGAAGAAAAAACAAACAAGCAAACAAGCAAATAAAAACCCCAACAACCCATTTCTTCTCCACATTGTCTTAAAAACCTTCCAAATGAATGTCTCTCCTTTCTACTTCCTGTGTGTGTCTTTATCCATCCTCCTGATTTCCTCTCTCTCTTTTTTTCCCTATGTTCACTCCCTTTCAGCTGGTTGCTTCCTCTGCCTTTTAACCTTTGGCTGGCTTTATTCAATCTTGTTTATAACCAAAAGAAAGTTTATAAAAGTGTTTGCCAGGGCTCAGCCACACCAAAACTAGAAACAGGTTTTCCCAGTACACAGTCTCACAGTGTGACCAAATATCCTGCACACTTTTGGATTAAAGGTATGTGCTACAGCTGAGCCAGGCTAAAGCTAGAGACAGCCTTTAATATCAGGGTTCACAATGTGGTCAACAAGAAATCCTAAAAGTTTTTTATTTTCACTTTTATTTTTTATCTGTGTCTCGGACTGTCTTACTTTGGTGAGCCGTATTGTCAACAGTACAGGATTGTGCTGTCCGAATAGAGGCTTGTAGTTCCTTCAGGGGATTACTCACATGGTATCATCCTGTCATTCTGCACACAGGTTTTAGGAAAATAAATAGCAAGTAGATGATTAGAATTTAAACTTACAGATTCTGAAGCTTTAGCATTCAAGCAAACACAGTAGTTACATTTGTCATCCTATATTTTATGTTTGTTTTTCAGCTTTTCTTCTATTTTGGCCTATAAAATTCCAAAAGAAGATGTTCAGTCTCTCTCACAATCCTTTGCTAAGTTGGAAGAAGGCAAGTAGCATTTGAGAATATTGTAGAATAGTTTTTAAGTAATGAAAGGATCTTATTCAGAAAGTTTGGAACTGGGAGCCAGGTTATTGTTGCAGTTATAGCAGATACAATCTTTTGTTCTCTTATTCTAAGATAAATAAATATAAATATACTTATGTATACATATTTTACAATAATTAAAAAAGAATAGATCAAGTCTTTGAGAGGGAATGTGGGAGACATGGGAGGACTTTAAGTGGAATAATGCAAATTCATGGATATAGTTCACAAAACCTTAAGAATCTGAAACATATATAGAATTTTTATCATTCTCTATGGGGATTTTGAGTAGGACAATAATTACTTGTATCTTATGTGTCTCTGTACCTGTAGACTAATTATTAATTCTGTAATTTTTACCTTCCTGATAATTTCTTTATGATTAAAAGAATAAATATACTAACAATTTGATATTAGATTGGAAAAGGGGTAAAAAGCAAAGCTTATAATGAAATGTTAAGAAATGAATTTAAGAATCAAGAACAGGCTGTAGTAGTGTTTGGAGAATGGGGGCTGGAGCTCTGACACTAAGGAAACAAGCACTGGTGCAGAGTAAGACAAGGAAGGAAGGAGGAGCTACAGCTCAGGAACAGTTGATGCTAGTTGTTTACAGAGGATCAGTAGTGGACGGAAGAGAGAGAAGAAGCAGGGCTGAGGGAAGTTACACACTTGGGCAGCTCCAGTTTTGAATAAGTTGTTGACAGAGTTTTTAAAAAGCAGAGTAGATACTTTAGAGTTAATTGCCATTTTAGTCCTTAAAAATATCACTAAGTAAAATGCCATTTTTATGTTTTAATAGCAAAACACACTTTTGCCATTGAAGAATACAGCTTTTCTCAAGCAACCCTGGAACAGGTACTGTAAAGTTAAATTAGAAAAGATTACAGTTAAGTGTATCTAGTAGCAATTGCTTAGGTTTATAATGTAGAGACCAATATTATAGACATTTAAAACTATCTACTTAAAACACATTTACTTATTTCATGTGTGGGTGTGGGTGTACAAGTGACACAACATTTTCTGTGGTTGTCAGTTTTCAACCATGTGGCTTGGTGATTGAACTCAGGTCTTTGGGCTTGACAAAAGGTACTATTCAGCCATCTCACCATCCCCAAATTATAATTTAATTGGAATTACAACTTTAGCTTCCTCTTAGTTTTTTGTTCAATTTTATTTTAAAACATCTTTAATTGAATAGTCATATTATTTATATTTATTGCCTACAGTGTGATGGTTTGATATATATGTATACTATTGAATAATTCAAGTAAACTTTATCTTGTTAAGCTTGAACATCTTTTTCTTTATCTTAGTAAATATTTAAAAGGCTCATGGCACTATTTTCTATTAGGATACTTTAAATTGTTTAAATAATTTTAAGTTATTTTATGACACTGCTACTTCATATATTAATTAGAAAATTGATTAACTCTCTAAATATGTGTTTGTCTTTGTAGCTACTGGACATAACTTGCTTTGTTTGAATAGTATCAATATTAGCAACCCCCTTGATACTTGTTAAATATTAGTTATGGCATTGTATCATTTCTGACTTAGTTGAAAGTCCTTTGACTGATTCAGTAGTTTCCTTTCCCTTTTTCCTTCTCCGTAGGTTTTTGTAGAGCTTACTAAAGAACAGGAGGAAGCAGATAACAGCTGCGGGACTTTAAACAGCTCGCTCTGGTGGGAGAGAAGGCAGGAAGACACAGTAGTATTCTGAATGTCTGTGCTCGCTCAGCTTACTGACCCTCGACTTATTTATTCTTTTTTATTCTAGTTTTTCTTCTTTTATCTTAACCTTGATTTTAAAAGTTTATTACTTGAATTGTTATAAAAAACATGAAAGCACTTGGAAATTTTCTAAACTTCTTAATTTACACACCATGGTTATGTGTTTGGGTTTTCCTGAAATAAATTTGGTGTAATTGTCCACCTGCATGTTTATATCTGAAGTATGTTGAAGATAGTCCGTATGTCATTCTTTTCACATTTCACATTTCACAAAAACTTACTTCTCAACTTAGGATTTAAAGAAATAATAAAATAATAATTCTGAATAATATTTAAATTTTATACTGTTACATAATTATGTATTTTCCCAGTGCTAATCAAAACTACCAGTACCTGACCAATAACGTAGAAAAGAGACACAAAGCAGTGCAGAAACTGCCTTTTCCTTTAAGATTTCTAAAAGAGGCTCTTAGTGGAAGTTGGCCTGTGTAAATGCGAAGCGGCTGAGAAGTGATGTCCACTAGGTGGCAGTCAGTAAACATAGTAAATGTAGCCATGGCTACTCTAGTAAGTGATTGCAGATATTGGCAATTAGATGTTTCAACTTGCATGTCTTTTGCCTACATTAAAATTCAAATGTGTTTGGTGATCATAATTCACAGAAAGACTATGACCCGAGTCTTAGCATTTAATAGTCTGAGTCTCTGAAACTACAGTGGCAGATGTTTGTCGAGTAGGACAGTTAATCTCTCCCTTTCTTCAACCCCCCGAGGGTGAGTTGCAAAACTCTGTTGCCTTCCACACATAGAGCACACTTAAGTTTATTCTTAGACAAGAAATTGAATGGATAACTGTTTTTATTACTGAATTTTATTACTTGATTCTCTTGAGGTTTAAGTAGAGCAGCATGTCTATTTCTTTAAAAGGTCACCTCAGAACACTGGTAGAATATAGAAATTCTTTCAAGGGTTAAATTAAGAAATAAAAATTAGAGTTTCACTCTTATGACAGAGTTGAAATACGATAATTAATCTTAGAAATATTTCATTTTACGACTCATATGGACAGGTACACAAATAAATGATGTAGTTGATGCTGTATTTCAGTCTGTTGTGTAAGTGTTAGCTTTGTAAAGACACATGTATTGTGGTATGACTTTTGCATTACAGAGATGTAAAGAACAATAGCAAGAACAGAAGGGCTTACTGCCAACTTTAAATGATCAAGCTTTCAATGAAGTTACTAATTATTTAATGTTGGGAAGACTTAGTGAACTTTTAGTCCTGTTGGGTAATGAAATGTGTGATTTTAGGCACTAGTGGCTAATTGAAGTGTTCCTTTCTCAGTACAAAGTGGTACAGGGTTGACAATTTTCTCTATCGCTTTGACAATTTCTGTCCACCTTCCTAAAGGTACTTGTTTAGTCTCTTATCTCAGCGGCACTCTGATATAATCGAACCATCCTACAAGTCTGCTTGGATTTTATGACAACCCTACCTCCTCCCAAGTTCTTCTGTAAGATTTCATTGGCAATAGCTTGCCTCTTGATACCAAATTATAATTTTGGATCCTTAAGAATTTTACATTTAATTAATCATTAATTAGTTAATTAATGATTACTGCATGACACATATAGTCAAGATGTATTTAAGAAGAAATCTTTATTTTTGCTGATAAATTATAAATAGCACATTGTATTTTCTCGGCAACTCATTGCTAAATGGTGCCGTAAACTTGAAGAGCTGTCTTGTAGTATTTAAGTACCTTGGGCCTTTTTTGGGGGATGTGACTCTTGTAACTCTGTAACCTAGAACACATACCCTTAAAAACAAAGCAAGCTCTGTTTATAGTTTACTAGGACAGTCGCTGGAAAAGGTGGGTTTCATGTGTGTTTAAAGGCGTTTGGCCATTCTAGGACAGAGCTGTCTCACAGAGGTGGTGAGCATGGGCTGTGCCACCTGGTTTGTCATGTAGCTTTGGCCGCTGTCTATAAGCATTACTCAGTGTGTGCTCAGTGTAAAGTCTAAGTTTCCTAGGGAGTGGAAGTCCAGACTGTGCTGTCTAATCTTATTTGTTGTGTGTCCATTCTTATTACAGTGAATTCAGTTGGTTTTTGCACATTGATTTATTTTAAAGTATCTTAAATTATTGCTTTCAGAATTTTGTTCCCTTCAACACAGGTAAAGAAATAAATGTATTTGTTAGGCAACACGTGAAAGCAAACCACAACGTCACCTTCCTGCCTTATATTTTCCATCTGTGGCCAAACAGTAAGTGTAGAGCAAAGCCAGAGCTCTGCTGAGTTGAAGGCAGTTCTGTCGTCCGCAGGGAGGGGCCGGCCGGTCAGGTGACAGCAGCGAGTAGCACTCTGCTTGGTTTACCTATGTGGGATCTTCCACGTTATTCTGTGGAAAGAGCTGTCGGCTTTTTTTTTTTTTTTTCCAAAAATTAATTTGGCAAAATTTATTTTCAGTTAGTTTCAGTTTTCACTATTAAAACATTTTTCAATACTTTAATTTAGCACACTGTCCATGGCTGTTTCCAGAACGGGCTCTTTGGGTAGAAGGGTGAACTGTTTTGGCTCTGTAAGCTCTTACATTTTGTTAAGAGAAGGCTAGATACTTCAGTAATCAGTTATGACATGAAAATGCTTTGCTACTAGTTGTAAGAATATCTTACAGGAAACTGAATAGCACAGTTAATTTTACTAGGGTGAGTGTTGTTTTCCCAATTTTTTTTGCTGGTCACTCAGTGTCTCATTCTGATTGGGCCTTTTTCATTTGTTAAAATACCGTCTTATATTTTCATGTAGCATTTAAAAAGGCATGACTTTTAAAAAAATAGCAAATGCTTTTACTTAATGTATTTTGAATATTGTCAACATTGAGTTTTCATCTTTCCTCTTGAAACAGCATATTACATAAAGTGAAAGAATTTATTCTCAGGTGAATTATTTTTGTATCAGCTATTCTTATAAGGTAAAAACGTACTTGTTTTCTATTTATAGTGTGTTCTATGTACACTTCTCAATGCTGCCCTTTAAGGAAAATGAATGTGCTTATATTATTAATAATAAACTTTAAGACCTAAAAATCTATGACATTTCATTTTTTATACAAAAGGATTCTTTGTTATTTAGTGGTCATAATTAGATGAGTGACTTAAATTCAGAATTGAAGCAACAGTCTGTAACTAAAATGGTAATATCTCTCAAGGACCTGCATAAAGTAAAGGATAAGAAAACATTGGGAAGAATCATAGTTTAATCATATTCAAACTCAACAGTAGACAACTGAGAAAAAATAAAGAATTTTGTTGCTCAGAGAGCCACTGGACATATTATGGTCATTTTGTCTAGTTGAAAGTCAAAAAACCTTAAAATAGCAATTGACCATTTAAATGCAGCACTCTGTGTTGGGGAGAATGACTCTCACCAGAAATGTAACAATTCCAAAATTATTTATTTAAAGATGTTTTAACATTTAATGTTTTTAACATTAGATTTAAAGTTTGCATTTAAAAAATATCTTATTTCTGTTCTATGGAAAAAGCCCCAGTTTTTTCTAACATAATATTTTTATTAGTTATTTGGGGAGTTTCACATCTTACACCCCAATAACACTTACTTTCCTGTCCTCTCAGGCTCCCCCAACCCTTGTGACTTTCTTCCCACAAAAGAAGAAGAAAAATTAAAACAAGTCTAGTTTCTATTGCTAAGCAACATTCGAATAGACAGGGAGGAAAGATGGATAAACCCTGTGACCACTAGGTGGCAACAGAGGGCTGTGTGCGAGGGTACCTTTGGAATCCAGGAAGGGGGTGGGGTAAAGCTTTCTGATTAGAGGGAGAGCCAGCAAGGCAATCTTGGTGACCAGAGGTTCCATTATACTGAGTGTGTTGGCTTCATAAGTGCTAGTCTGTTTGGGAAGTACTGACAGGACTCAAGAGTTGGCGCAAAGGACAAGAAATGAGAAGAAACCAGTAGACAGTCCCAGCCATTTGTCAAACTGAAAGCAAAGCCATTACAAATACAATTGTGATGGGTTTTGTATGCCCGAGGCAAGGATTACACCACTAGTTCTCAGTCCCTCCTTTAAGGCCTTTAAGAAGTCACAAAACTGAATTTTTCAGGTACTCTACAAAATAGTCTTCAAGGATTTTTTGAAATTTTATGTTTACTTATTTTATGAGTATGAGTGTTTTGCCTGCGTGTATGTCTGTGCGCCACGTTCCATGCAGTGCTAGCAGAGGCCAGAAGATGCCAGAATCTCCAGAACTGAAGTTACAGGCAGTAGTGAGCTTCCATGGAGAGCTTGGGTTCTCTAGAGGAGCAGAGTGCACTCTTAACCCCTGAGCCAGCTCTCCAGCGCATGATCAGGGAATCTCAACACTTGTTATTCAAAAGCAAACTTTATTGATAACTTAAACTGGGAGGTGGATTGTCAGAGATGGGCAAACAAAACCCTTAAAAGAGGATTATTGGGATATCACCTTTGTTAGTAGAGACGTCTTTGCAATCTCCAGTTTTCGAATTTCTCAGTTCTGTTACTTTCAATAGTAAAGCTAGTATTATTTATGCATTTGAAATAGGTTTATTGTTTGTCTTACAGAGGTAATTCTTGTAGTGAGGGAATCAAGATCCCACTGATACTAAGAAAAATGGCATTTTCTTGGACTATTTGAAAACTAACTTCTCACCATTAGAAGATACTTGACTTAATTAAAGTTCCATGCTGGGGACAGGAGCTTGGAGGGTGGCAGTTTAGAAACTTCTTTGGTATGATTCTGAGAAAGAAAAGGCTGGGTAGCAAGATGGTCTTTATTCCAGAGATACAGAGAAAAAACATAGGGAATCATGGATATGTTCTGACCAGTGATAAACAGGCTATGTAGTGGAGAAAAAGGAAACATCTCTTGGTGTCAGCTATAGGGCCGATAGGGAGGGCTGGGATAACAAAGCCATAACTTATACATGGAGATGAGCCTGGCATCTCTGCTGAAAGACTGGCAGGGGTAGCAAACAGGAAGCTCACACTTTTTGTAATTCATAAATCCAGTGAGAGGATATGGTACTTCAGTGACTGCTGCATGGCAGGCCGGTGTTGGTAAAGGAATCCATTATCTGCTTCTTAGATCTTTCAATGGTATAGCAAGGTGCCTTCTTGAGAGGAGGGCCTACTGTTTGAGACTGAGACGCTTTGGAGATAGGAGAATGGAACAGCTGCAATTCAAGGAGTCTGGAGACATCATGCCTCGGTGTCCAGGTAGGCGGGAGCCATGAGAGGTAGCCATGGAGCCGGGAACAGTCAGACATCAAGCTGAGTTTAAACTACTGAAGGCATGGTAGTCTGCCCTACCCTGAAACAAGGACCAAGCCCCATCAGAGTAACTGGAGAACCAGCAAGCTGATTTGATCATGGGACTAGACCTGTGCAAGACATAGACCTCTCAGAATAACTGGAGAACAGCACTGAGCTCCTGGGGCACAGTCAGGCCTCTGGAGCTGCCTTCCTGGCATGCGCAGTTTGCTGCCAGGTAGAGCTGAGACCGTTTTGCTGTGGTCCAACAGATCGCTGTTTTCCTTTAGACTCGCTTCCCGCCATTTTGGTTTAATGTAGAGAGTTACCTAAATGCATTGAGACCAGCAAGCAGAGTGCCAGGTTCCCCTTGGTTCTTCCGCTCCAGTGCAAATCTCAGTACTCTGCCTTTTTCATCCTCCAGTGTACTCAAGGATGCCCTGTGGCTTGGACATGAGCTACAGCTTGATGCACAAAGTGGGAGGTTTCTGGAATGAATGCGAACCTGCCAAGTCACCAGGCTGTAGCTCAGTGTGCTAACGATGAATCCTGATTCACAAGGAGAGCTTGCTTCTAAGATGAATTCATCCTTGTAGTGGCAACTGATACTGGCTTGGCCATCCGTGCACAAAGAACAATAGCACACTGAATAGTAGCAAGAAGGGACTTACTACAACTGTACCTCTGCCATAGCTGGGAGATTGCAGCCTTGGAGAGAACCCCAAAAGAAGTCTCTACAATTCCGTTAAAAACTCTTAACCTTTTTCCATTATTCGATTTTTCTTTCATTTAACCCTCTTTTTTTTTCTTCATATTTTTAGTTTTGTTTTAAAACCCTGTGTATGTGTTTGTGTGTGTGTGTGTCTAGGGATAGGAGAACAGAACGGAAATGCAGAACTTTGTGGATGCTAACCAAGGACTCTACCACCTGGCTACATTTAAACCCCTTTGTTTTAACATGAGTTTTAGAAAGATTGTTTTTATTTTTTATTTATCTTGTTTACTTTCTCTAATTTTATCCCTTTGCTCTGTAGTCAGGTTTATCCATTGCTCTTTTGTCTCTCAATCCCTCTTTCCCTTTTATATTTAACTTGGCTGCTTTCTTTTTACTCTTTCCCAGACCCTTTGTGTAACCTGCTTATTGTTTTTAACTTCATAGCTTACTCTACATCTTTTCCCCTCATTTTCTGCAGTTATTGGTTTACTGGTCAGCCTTATTTGATTTTAATTGTATTTCTACGTCTACTTTTGGGTTTCTGTTCCTGTTGTTATGGTCATTTGTTTTCTAATTTCTGAGTGGTACTGGCAGTTGAACCCTCAGGCGAGAGCTGCTGAATAAGAAGATCCCAGATAAACAGATATCCACCTCAACGGGTGTACAAACTGCAACACAGAAACAGGAAGTGCGCAGAAGCAGAAAAGCATGATACCCCAGAAGGATCACACCCTTTCTATAGCTGAACCCCTATGTACTGATATTGTTAATTCTGGACAAAGAATTCAAACGCCGAGTGTTTAGATGATCAGTGACCTCAGAGAATTCAGATCATCGATGAATGGACTAAGAGGGTTATTCAGGACATGGGGAAGAAGGTTCACAGCTTCAAGGAAATTGCGATTCTGAAAACAAAAAAACCAAATAGAAACATTGGAAATAAAAACTCAGTAAGTTAAATAGAAGACACAATAGAGAGCACCACCAATGCATGAAAACAGGAGGAAAAGCAAAAGCAGAGATTGAAGACAAAGATGAGGAAGCGATATGATCAAACAGCTATAAAGAGAAAAAACATCATAAAAAAACCCAACATTCAGGAACTCAGTCAAAAGCATAAGATGAAGAAGAAAGGAAAAATTTGAACTAATTAGAAAAATTAAATGTTAAAATCAATTAACAAGAATCCTAAATATAAGTGCCCTTAGACAAGCAAATTGAAATACAAACAATATTTATTGTTTGTTGTTTGCAAGAAATATTTATCCAGACTAAAGATAAATGTGCTGAAGATGAAGAAGGATGAATATTGATATACCAAGCAAATAAAGAGAAAAGCATGTGAGAGTGGCTATATTTTTCTTTGGTTTTTACTTTAAATCAAACCAAAATCAGAAAGAAACAAAGTGGCTACCTAATAACAAAGGGAAACCCCATCACGATACAACGATTGTAAGTGTATTGAACATTGCGGCATTGAATTTCGTGAATGTATTGCTGGATTAGAAAGGGACAGCTAAGCTGGGCAGTGGTGGCGCACACCTTTGATCCCAGCACTTGGGAGGCAGAGACAGGTGGATTTCTGAGTTCGAGGCCAGCCTGGTCTACAGAGTGAGTTCCAGGACAGCCAGGACTACACAGAGAAACCCTGTCTCGAAAAACAAAACAAAACAAAACAAAACAAACCAAAACAAACAAACAAACAAGAAAGAAAGAAAGAAAGAAAGAAAGAAAGAAAGAAAGAAAGAAAGAAAGAAAGAAAGAAAGGGACAGCTAGGTCCAAATAAAATAGTGATATCAACACCACATTCTCACCAATAGGTCATTCAGACACCACAACCCCCTTCTGACCCTCCAAATCCACTGACTTAAACTTCAAAGTCTTTTGAAATGAAAGTGACCCCATAGTTGTAAGAGGGAGTTTTTTATAAGTGCATACATTTAAAAAGCAGAGAAATCAGGAAATTTACTTATCCATCTCAAAATCTCAAGAAATTTGCTTATTGCTCTTACTCTCTTACTCCCTTGCACTCTCGATCTCCTGCTCTCTTGCCTCTTGCTTCTCTCTTCCCCTCCCTTCCCCCCCCATTCTGCCTCTACTACCCTCTTAACTCCCCTCTCCATGCCCTGAATAAACTCTATACTATACCGTAAAAAACAAGGAAGACATTTACTTATCTATCTCAAGGTCTTAGCAAAAGAACAGCCAACCCCCTTCCAATTAAAAATATTAATAGATGGAAAGAAATAAATATCTGGTCAGAAATTAATCAATTAGAGATTAAAAGAGCAAAAAATAACGAAAAATGATTCATTCTGTGCCCCCTCCCTCTTTCTCACCAAAGGCTGTAAGCCACCAGTCTGGGGGACAAAGGGATCAGAGACAGAACAGACTTCAGAGGGCCGTGAGTATGGACAGAATGACCTCTGGAGACTGTTGCAGTGAGACAAGTCTACTTTATTGTTTCAGGGATAGGGTATATAAGAGATATTTTTAGGGGCACGAGTGGAAAGGGCTAATTTGTCATGGCATCAAGTGAGCAGGAATGCTGGTTGGTTATAATACGGCACCTAATTATCATATGGGCAGGAAGCCAGAGTGGACATATGAACTGAGTTATGCAGCCTTGCAGAGAGTTCTGTACAAGGTCACTTTTCAGCCAAGGCCAGCCAAGGCCAGCCACCTGTGTTCAGGGACATTCTTCTAAGACAAGCAGAGACGGTAAAGCCTTGCTAAGAAATGGTGTCCCCCATTTTGTGTGGAGCTTAGAAAGTCATCTCCTCATAGGGGACTGCTACCTTAATAGAGAGGTTCCTCAACATGGTTCTTTTGGAATCAGCAAATACTTAATTAAGAGGAAGTCAAAGGAAACCTAAATTAACCAAATTAGAGATGAAGATGAGAATGTTAAACATACTAGTGACCAGAGCATCATTAGAGAATACATTGAAATACTGTGCTCCCATGAATTGGGAAATCCTGCCTACAAGATATGCAAGGATAAAGATGGAGCAGATAAGAAGGGAATGGCCAACCAATGACTGGTCTAAATTGAGACCTATCCCACGGGCAAGATCCAATCCCTGACACTATTAATGGTACTCTGTTAATGCATGTAGACAGGAGCCTAGCGTAACTGTCCTCTGAGAGGCTCCAGCCAGCAGCCAGTGGAAACAGATGCAGAGATCCACAGATAAACATTAGGTAGAGCCTGGGGAGGCTCGTGGAAGAGTTGGCGGGAATGACTGAGGGACCTGAAGAGGATAGGGACTCCACAGGAAGACCAACAGAGTCAACCAATCTGGAGTTGGGCTGCCCCTGAATCTTTGGCCTGCCCTAACTGGGACGCCTCAGTGAAAGAGGATGTGCCTGGTCCTGCAGTGACTTGATGTGCGAGGCGAGGGTGGGGTGATACCTGGGAGAGTGGGGGCTCCTCCTCAGAGGAGAGGGGGAGGGGCAAATGGGAGACGGAGCTGTTTGAGGGGAGACTGGGAGGAGAGGTGGGGCTGATATTTGGATGTAAAGTAAATAACGATATTAATGAAACTTTTAAAAATAAAGTTGGGTTTTGGAACCTTCCTCAAAGATCTTCAAAAAATTAAATTCTCTGCACCCCCCACAATAAACAACACCATCTTTACACCTGATCCCCTTCAGGCACTGTTTTTTCATAACGTCATAGCATTTTCAGTCAGAAAAAAACCCTCTTCATCCAGGAATGGAGACGCCGATAGTTCAATAAGCTGGTGCTTACTGAAACAATCGTGTTGAAAACTATCCTCAGGGTAGTTTTCTTTAGCCATAGTTAGTGCATTTTATAGGATGTTTATGAACATAGCAGTTTATGAATGTGAGCAATAGAGAGATGAAGAATTCTGAGCACACTCAAATGATTGTCATTTTTGAGCACATGGAAGTTAGCAGAAAGTAACAGCAGTGGGTAGGAAAATGGATGTGGATACATAGTCCTAGGTGTATGCATTAGCAGCTAGAGAGAAGACAGCTGGAAGAAAAAAAACTGACTACCATAGAATCACCAGCAGAGCCTATGCATGACAAACCACATTAGCAACTATAGTTTCAAGGATCAGTCCAACTCAGGACATCATAAACGTTTATAGGAGGGCCTCTTCAGTAACGCCATCATTTCAGTTTAGGGCTTCGAGGGCCATTATCATTCAAACCACACCTTCCCACACTCTCTGGTGCCCATAGGCTTGTGGCCATATCATAATATTAGCAAAGTGCATTTGGTCTAACTTTGAAAGTCCCTTCAGGTTTTCACAGTTGCAACACAGCTTAAAATCCCAAACTCTTTTTGTGAGACTCGGAACAATGTATCTAATCGTAAACCCCTGTAAATAAATTAAAAAAAAAAAAAAAGCAAAGTACATACTTGCAACACAGAATGTCATGAAATATATGTTACTATGCTAAAAGGGAGCAGCGTGGGCACAGTGATCTGAAGCAAGACTGGAACCCAGCAGGGCAAATTCCAAGTCCTCCATGTCTGACGTCAAAGGCTTAGATGGCTCCAGCTTTGCTGCCCACAGCATGACACTCTCTCTCTCTCTCTCTCTCTCTCTCTCTCTCTCTCTCTCTCTCTCTCAGGCTCTGCTCTCTGTCCATTTCCTTCTTCATTTCATAGCTAAACCTAAAAGTATTGTAGTAACTGACTTCATCTCACAATGACCAACGTATCTTTTTCCACCCTTAATGACAATGGTTGAACTAGATAAATGGTTGAACTGATACTTAACACAGAAGCAAAGAGGATTGGAGACTTTCCAAATTGTATTCAGTGCTGTAACGAAGTGACTAAACTCAAGGATCCATTTTATGTTTTTCTCCTTCTGTAACTTCTCAGCACGCTCTCTAGTATTATAACTACAAATGGCCTTCTTCAAAAGCCAATTTTAAGCTTTTGTTCATATTACCTGTTGTCTTTCATGTTGTAGACTTTACCGTCTTTCTGGACTGTGAAGTATGTACCTTAATTCCTTTGTTCCTTTTTGATATTGCTTCCTGCTTTATCTTAACATTTGGGCTTTCCATTTAGCTGTCAGGTATGGAGTCACTGCTCTGAGTTCCTGCCTACCTTCTTCGAGACGAACAACATACTGGAACATTATTTCAGTATACATTTCATTTGTCTCCCTGAACTTAATATAGACCTAATGTTGCATATAGGAATTCTAAGATATACAGCAAGACACCACAAGTTAACTGTCAGCACCCCGTTCTTGGGTTTCCAGTGCCTTCTTTCAAATTCTGTCCAGAAATTACTTTCATGAGCTCATTCTGAACAACAGTGTCTGGATCACTTGGTTCTTCTAACATATCTTCATAATCAAATGTTAGTCAAGGGTTCAAAGGCCATCAGAAAAAAAACCCTGAACAAAGATACTGGAAGAAAAACAAATAATACATTGCAAAATGCAGTTGGCTTTTGCATAATGAAAGGAGTATAATAAATGGGGTTGTATCTAAAAGGTTGTGAGAATATGTTTAAAAGAATAATTTTTAAAGTAAGGAAGGAGCTCAGGGAAATGGAGATGGCGCACACTTTGAGAGTCATTGGGATGGAGTTGAGACCATGTAGAAGACAGATGGGAGAGCAAAGAGCAGGTTATGAATTCGATGAGATGAGAGCTGTACCCCAGCTGTGTGAATGCCACGCTTGGGTTGAGCCCAGAGTACTTCTTTCTCTGTTCTAACTCTTCCTGGGCCTAGGTCTGGAAGCTTCTAGCCTCCGTATAATCTAATCTTCCAGGCTGACTGATTCAATCTGGCTCCTCTTGGCCTGAATTGCTCTGCTTGGCCTCATACTAACTTTGGCAGTCTGTTCTAAGCTTCTGGTTCCTTTTAAATTCTCTGGCTCATTCTGTTTTCACCTGTGTCTAGCTTGTTCTTTCTGCCATCTGTCTTGTAAAACTGTCCCACTAAAACTGCCACACACACCTTTCTCTCCCTGAAATGCTATAAAGTAGCCTCTCCTTCCTGTACTGTTCTCCTTGACTCATTCTGTCGATCTTTCTCTGATTTGCTGTTATTTTTTTCCCATATGTCCCTCAATTAGAAGTCACTTTCAAACATGACTGCTTCCTTCTACAAACTAACCTTAACTTAGGGATTAAAGGTCTTTGTTAAGGGCGTGTCTGTATTCCAGCTGTCTGTAATCCAGAGCCTGTCTTTATTCTGGCTGGATTACATAGACCTACAGGGTCTTTGGATGTGATTCCTTGTCAGAGGACGTCAACATCTTAGGTCAGCATTTATGAGGTTGCCTTTGCTGCTCAACATCCCCTATCCCTATCCCCACCCCCACCCCACCCCTAGCCTGAGATCACATGCACTGTGTTTTCTTCAGGAATCATCTATACTAAAGAATTCTGTTTCCAAGAGCTAGAAGGAAACACTTGCCACACAAGTACCCAGTTAGGGGACCAGGCCTGTCTGATGAAGCTTGGGCTCTGACTCATATGGCCTGGTTGCCGCGAGGAAGACAGGGCATGATGTTGAACCAGACCATCCTGGTGTGTTCTAGATGCATCATTGTCTTGCTCAGCTCCTCTCAAAACTCATCTAGCCTCCTATGATGGGAAGCACCCTGGGCACCATAAATCTCCCAAGGTGTAGAACACATCTCCAAGCTCAAGCAGCTCAGCCTGGAGGTGTGGTAGAGCAGGCGCTCCAGAACAGCCACTGAGAGGGGATTCCTTATGTAGTTGAACATGATGAGCTGAACACATTGGCTCAGGGCAGGCAAGAGGACATTGAGCTGAGAGTCCATAATCATACAGTTCTCCAAGTCTAGGGTCTTCAGGGTGGTGCAACTCTGTCCAGCAGGACTCGAAGGGGCTCAGGACCTATGTTAGCCAGAATGACACCACTCAGGTTCAGGTGTTGAGCTGTCGGATGCCTGGACACTGGGACAGGGACTTCAAGTCTGATTCTGACAGCTGGGAATCAGATAGAGAGGCTCTCCAAGGGAGCCTCCAGGCACCTGAACAGCTGATCCATTTGACTTTTGAGGAAGCAAATGGAGTCCAGGGAGAGGTCCTGGAGGCACTGCAGGTTGAGAAACTGAGAGGTGATCTGGCTGACCAACTGCTTCTTCTCCTCAGGGGTAATAGAGGCAGGCACGTGGATGTGAGAGTGAATGAATGTGAGGAGATTGTTCATTTGGCCTAGGTAAGGAGCAAAGATGGCCAGAGTGGACAGCTTCCAGGTGCAGCACATTTTCACTTCCTCCACACAGTCCAAGTCCAGCACTTCCAGAACCTTCACGATGTTCTGAATACCTACCGTGTTGCTCTCCAGCTTTTTATAGCCAAGTTGCAGCAAAGCTTTTCTCTCTCTTACCCATTGGAAGACATAAGGCAGGCTCGTATCCAAGGCTCTTGGTTTGAGGAACAGGTCTATAAACACTTTCAATGAGTTTGGCTTGGCCACTATCTTTGGACCTCTCTTTTGTGGTTTTCTCTTACACTTGACCCCTGGAACGCAAGATACTCTTGTATCTCCAGCTCACACTGTCCAGAAGTCCTTGTGCAAAGCCCACAAATCCAGACAGAACTCACAGTTTGTAATTCCTGGGGTGAATATTCTGGTCAAGCAGTATATCAATCTCATCCAGTACGGTTTGTAAGATATCCAGGTACAGTGCCTTCTTCTTCTTCTTCATCATCATCATCATCATCATCATCATCATCATCATCATCATCATCCCACCCAGTGGGAGACAGGGAAAAAGGCCAGACTCATACCATCTTCCTCAGGATGTTATATTGTTTGTGGGTGAAGGCATCTTTGAATAGTGGTGGGAAGAGTTCCATGGGCAGGTCCTGAAGAACAGAGATGGCCAAGTCCTCATCCCTCAGCAGACTTTGCATTGCTAGGAGTGTGGGTGTGGCCTGCAAGCTCATCCTCACAGATCTGTAGGTGATAGATGATCCACAGAGTTCCACCAGAATCTGTAACCAGAATGCTCTAGCTAGGGATGCCACTCTTCAGTGAGCAAAGGCAGGAACTGAGTCTTCTGGTTATGTTTTATGCAGAAAGCCAGCAAGCTGCAATGAAGTATCTGTGTTGAACTCCAGAGGCCAGAGATCTTCTACTGAATCCACGTTTTGTGTTTCTTTTTGCTCTGCCTGCTCTTTTTTCATTGTAGATTTGCCCAATAGTCTAATCACTAATAATCATACCAGGCATAATTGATACCAGGCTGCTTAAAATCCCCTTTGGCAATGAACTTGATCCAAAACTTCAATTTAGCTCCTGGCACAGATTTTGGACAAGGACAGAAAGAAGGCAAATTATTTGGCAAAATATCACCAGAACAGTCTCCAATATCATGCCCCTCTGAAACCTCTTGAGCCGGACCACTACTGTCCACTTAGCTCTCAGTACTACTGTCTTCAATATTCCTACTTTAAGGACCTTTTAAGTCCTACTTATACTGTTCAATTGCTTTTCTAGTCCAAAGTCCCATCTTCCATATTTTCCCAATGAACAGCATGGTCATTTGTATTATAGTAATATCCCAGTTCCTGGTACCAATATCTGTCTTAGTTACTATTTTATTGCTGTGAAGAGACATGATGACCAAGACAAATATTATAAAAGAAAGCTTTTAAATTGGGGGCTTGCCTACAGTTTTCAAGGGTTAGTCCATTGTCATCATGGTGGGGGAGCATTCAGGCAGATGCTGGAGCAATAGCTGAGAGCTTTACATCCTGATCTGCAGACAGAGAGAGATTGAGACTGGGCCTGGAAACTTCAAAGCCCACCCTCAGTGACACATCTTCTCTAACAAGGCCACATCTCCTAATCTTCAACAGTTCTGCTAACTGGGGACCAAGCAGGCAAATATCCGAGCCTATGGGGTATCATTCTCATTCAAACCATCACTCAGAGAAGTGAGAAAAAAAAAGACTAAAGAATCCAGGCAGTGGTGACACACAATTTTAATCTCAGCAGGCACTTGGGAGGCAGAGGCAGGTAAATGTCTGTGAGTTCAAGGCCAGCCTGGTCTTCAGAGTGAAATCTAGGACAGCCAGGGTGCTTACACAGAGAAAACCTGTCTTGAAAAAGAAAAAAAATGAGAAGAAAGAAAAAGAAAGAGGGAAGAGAGGTATGGTTACTGACACAGAAGGAGTGAGTCTACTGTTCTACAACATGGTTTGGTGGGTGTAATTTCTGAAATACCCAACAAAGGGGAGATACAACCTGTAGAGACCACCCCTAGTAGATAGGCACGCCCCCTAGTTGAGGGATGGGCCACCCAGGCATCTCAAAATTTAAAACCCAGAAATGTTTCTGTTCAAAGAAAAGGCAGAGACAAAACAAAAAACAGAGACTGAAGGAAAGGCCATCCAGAGACTGCCCCACCTAGGGATCCATCCCATCTATAGACACCAAACCCACACTATTGCTGATGCCAAGAAGTGCACTTGCTGACAGGAGCCTGGTATGGCTGTTCCCTGAGAGGCTCTGCTAGCACCTGACCAATACAGATGCAGATACTCACACCCAACCATTGGACTGAGCCCAGGGATCCCAATGGAAGAGCTAGGGGAAGTACTGAAGGAGATTGCAACCCCATATGAAGACCAATATCAATTAACTGGACCACCCAGAGCTCCCAGAGACTAAACCACTAACCTAAGAGTATCCATGGAGGGAGCCAGGACTCCAGCTACATATGTAGCAGAGGATGGCCTTATCTGACATCAGTGGGAGGGGAGGGAGGCTTGATGCCCCAGTGTAGGGGGATGCTAGAGGGGTGAGGTGGGGTGGGTGAGTGGGTGGAGGAGCACCCTCATAGAGGCAAAGAGGAGAGGGGAAAGGGGGGATAGGATGGGGTTTGCAGAGGGTAACCAGGAAGGGAGATATCATTTGAAATGTAAATGAATACAGTGATTAATAAGAAAAAAGGAAGAAAAATTGCTGAAGAGCTCTCTCTGTGTGTAATCTGCTCTAAGTGTACCTATTTACTTTCTAATCTCAGTTATTAGTGTTACTTTAAAATTTTATGCATTCTCATGGGTTATTTTCTTTCTCTTCTAATTTAGCTAATTTACGTAGTTTCTTAGATTGCAGTATAAGTTCTATAGTGTTAACTTCAGGTCTTTGTTTACTAGTCGTAATCCTCTCTCTCTCTCTCTCTCTCTCTCTCTCTGTCTGTCTTGCTCGCTCTCATTCTCTACCTCTATGTTAGACTTTTGATTATGAAGTTCTCTTCTAGGAGAAATGTAATTTAAATCTATTGACTTGCTTAAGTCTTCTTTGTAAGGTTCCAGGAGTGCTAATGATACTAAGAGGACAAGAACAATCAGAACGTATAACTTCTCCCCCCACCCACCCCCGGCAGGGCTTCTCTGTGTAGTCCTGTCTGTCCTAGAACTCACTCTGTAGACTGGGCTGGCCTTAAACTCAGAGATCCACTTGCCTCTGCCCACTGAGTGCTGGGATTAAAGGCGTGTGCCACCACTGCAATAACCATCTTTTTTTTTTCAGGGAGGGCGTATTTACAATTTTCTAGACATTATTAATAAATTGAATCTCCACAACAATTATATATATATGTATGTGTATATGTATATATATATATATATATATATATATATATATATATGACATGTTTCATACATATGTCAACATTTCTGTTACTCATTTTAATGAATGAGAAAATATTGAGAGGGAAATGTTTAAAGAAATAGTGCAAGATCACAGTACTGACTTTTCTTCCAGGGTATACAAACTAACTGCTATGATAGTGTCCCTGTTAGTAAGAAGATCTCCTCCTGTCTACTGCACCTGAAATATGACAAGTGAAACACACATGCATACACCCAGCCTTTAAGTCTTTCTTTTCTTTTTAAGCACAGGGCCTTTAAAGGTTTGTACCAGGTTCCCTGCATAAACGTTATGGCAGTTAACTTGGTGTTTTTATGTCTGACTCCTAACAGTGGGAGGGGTAACTCTTTGTCTGCTCCTGGGACTCTTCTCCTCCTATAGGGTTGCCTTGTCCAGTCTGGATATGAGGGCTTTTGCCTTGTTTTATTACATTTCGTTTTGTGGTGATTGGTTGTTGTCTCTTGGAGGCCTGGCTTTTTTCAGTACGGAAATAGAGGAAGTCGATCTGAGAGGGAGGGGAGGGGAAGTTGGGATGGGGGGGGGGAGCTGGGATGAGCGGAGGGAGGGGAAACTGTGATCAGAATGTATTGTATGAGAGAGGAATGTATTACTTAGTTTTAAAAAATTGTGTTGCAACACGAGTTAATGAACAAGAGGCCATGAATCTGAAAGCAAGCCAGTAGGGGTGGATGGGATGGAAATGTTTGCAGGGAGAAAAGGGCAGGAGGTAATGACGCGCTATATTATCATCTCAAAAAAAGAAAAGAAAAAGAACTAAAAGCGTATGTATGTGCACGAACGTCCTGTGTGTACACACGTGTGGATGGAATGCCAGAGGAGGCCAGAGAAAAGCACCGGGTGTCCACTTTATCATGCTCTGCCTTATTTCTTTGAGACAGAGTCTCTCATTGGATTTGCTGAGCTCGTGGCCAGTACGCACCAGTAATCCCTCTGTCTTTGCCCAACATAGCAGTCTGCTCCTACGCATGCGCACACTCACATCCAACTCTTTTGTGTTGGTGTGGGGATCGGAGCACATGCTTCCACCCACTAAGCCACCTCTCCATCCCTGGGTTTTTATTTTCTATATATTGCAGTGATTGGACAGAAAATTTATATTCATACTCTTCCCTGGAGTAGATGTGAGATTTTTTTTTTCCTAGACGGTATTTAGCACTGAACAGTCACGAGACACATCTAGATTCTTGTAGGAAAATGAACTGTAGATTGTCTACCTGTTAGTGATAAAGTCTGGGTCACGGACACACTAAGACACCAGAGGCCTAGATCTTAATCCAATAAATTCCAGATGTACTTAATGATCTGAAATGCTACTCACACAGCTACATTTTAAATTCTCTTGTTGGTTTTAGAACCTAGGTGGATTTGCCCTGACTCTTTGCTTATTTTTCCGATTGTTTATGACTTTTCAGTATCCTTTACTCCTGATTTTTAAGTTTAGTTATATATCCCAACTTCTAATTTGGAATATAGTTTACTCAGTATTTCCAGGTCCCAGCTGGAGGCTGCACCTTCCTCATCATGTTAGGTCGCTATTGGCAGGATTATCTTTACATTCAAAGACAAAAATAGCGTCACCACAATAGATTAAGCATATTAAAGAGAACAGCCCAGCTCCAAGTTCAGTGAGAGACTCTGTCTCAAACAAATATGAGAAAAATAAGAGGCCAATAGAGCATGTGCATAAAACAACGAGAAAGCAGCAAATTTATTTAAGGAATTGTTGTTATGAAAGCTGTGAGTTTTAATAACATTTTAAGAAAAGTAGAGTGAAAAAGGTTTGCCTTCGATTCTCTTGCTTGTTCTCGGGACCCTTTTCCTCCTGTTGGCCTGCCTCATCTAGCCTTGACATGAACGCATGCGCCTAGACTTACTGTAACTTTTACGGCATGTTTGGTTGATATCCCTGCGAGGCCTGTGCCTTTCTGAAGGGAAGTGGAGGACTAGAACTTGGGGAGAGGGTAGATGTGGGGGAGGGACTGGAAGGAGTGGAGGCAGAGGAAACTGGGGTTGGGATGTAATATATGCGTGCAAACCAAACAATCAAGAAATAAAGAAGGCTAGCAATTAAATGCATAATATAAAATTTCTAAGAAAGAACTTTTCGCTTTTTATTAAAACATCATTAACTACTAAAAATAGAATATAAAGACTGTCAAACAACTATAGCAATAAAATGAATAGAAAACTGAAGTATAGTCTAGGCTACTTCAAAAGATTAGTTATATGATTGAAACAATTTATTTATTTATTTTTTTAAAATCAAACCATGATTTTTTACTTTTTCACACAGGGGTTATAAACACAAAAAGGCAGGATGTGGGGAAGGGGATGACGCAGGAGCGTAGGTGTTCAGGGGGAGTACAGATATCTTCCAGAACAGAGTATCGGCTGGGTGAAGGTTCAGGGGACAGGTCACTATGACTCTGCCTATGATTCACTTGTCCTTATCTAAGTTGGTACTATCCACCAAGGTTACCTATCCACAAGGTCTATGGCTATTAGTTCTTTTCCAGGCTGGTGAATTTCCACCAAAGCTGCCTGTTTACAAGACCTTATAGCTATCTGTTTCAGTGTTTTTCCACAGAGACCAAGGCTTTGTGTTAGCAGGCTGACTTAGGCCTATGACTGATTTTAGGTCTTTAGTGTATAAGCAAGGCTGCCCCAGACATCTCCTCCATTCTCCAAGTATAGAAGGGCCATGGCAATTCCAATCTTGCAAAGGCCTGACCTCCAGTAATTAAAGGGGACCTTGTAATGGCTCTGGTCCTCCTGTCATTGAAAGAATTTTTTAAGTGTTTGTGACATTGTTCTCCACAGTCCTGAGGTGTTTAGAATACCCTTGTTACCTTGTTTGTTTTGACAGTTTCCGATGTAGAAGACATGGCATTTCACTTGTATCTACTTTTAAAAGTACAATTAATTGCCAAGTCTATTATAACGGCTGTAACTGTTACTGTTTTAAAATTGTCCCCTATACTCTGGAACATCTTTCTGATTTAGGATTATTAACACATGTGGATAAAGAGCCATGACAAATATTTGAGATTTCTCAACTCCTGGACTTTGCTTTTCTGTTTTGACATTTCCTGTGGCAAGTCGAAAAGTTTTCAGTGCCTTTCAGATACACTGTGCAATGAGAACAGAATGGATTTTAGGTAGACTAGTATGAATGCATTAAAAAAAAATCTGAATCCTTTTATGTGTTTTAGTCACACACACACACACAAATCTGTTTTTATTAATCTACTTAACTCATAAAATCCCACACTGCTGTGACCAGAGTAGGAGAAACGTGTTTGAAAATTAGTCTTCATTTGTCTACTGTAAGAATTTCTCCAAGATAGAAATATGCATTGCATTACTTTTAAAGGAAAAATAGGAAAAGAAGAGAAACTTCCAACTTCAGTTAATTTCCCCAGTTAGCATGAGTTTGCCAAGTTGAAAACTGACGTCTGTGTTTAGCTATGCATAGTGAGAAAACATGAATTAGTATTTCTCATACAAGTTCTTAGTTAATATTTTTATTCTAGTTTTTTTTGTCTTCTTTCCCATCGTAATCTCATCGTATCTGAAAGGCTTGAGCAAGTTTCCCTTCTCTGCTTTATTTTTTCCTGGAGTTGAAAGACCGAATGAACAGACATAGGGTTTGTTTTATTTTCAACCAATCACAGAACAGTATTTTCCCAGGAGACTAACTAGCTTACAAAGAGAGAGGACACAGAAAACAAAACAGATTCGTCATGTGCAGCCTGGATTGACCACATCCCCTTTCAGAAACCAGTGTGAGTAGAACCGCAGAGAGCAGCCACCTAGTTAAAGAATGTTTACGGAACCAAAGATAACGCTCAAACTGATGCACTAGGAAAAGGAGAAGGCTGGGACTGTTTCCAGGGAGCGTGAGTAAAGCTCAGTGCTGTGTTTTTGTGCTCTGCCAAATAAATGGGTGGATATTGCTAAGATCTATTTTTCAGATGGTTCTAGACACTTAAGTATTTTAAAGAGCTAATTTTTATTTTCCTTCTCCCAACCGGATTTTATTTTGTAAATACAGCTGTAGATTCTAGTTTGCTTCCATTCTAGCCAAGGAAAGAATTGTATTGCATTTTGTCATGTAAATTTAGGAAAGATTAAATTTAAAGACTGTTAAAATTAAAACAGTTTTAAAATTTGTTTATTTGAAAATTTTCTGGGCAAAATTATGTTTCCACTCAATTTCTTTCCTTTCCTTTCCTTTCCTTTCCTTTCCTTTCCTTTCCTTTCCTTTCCTTTCCTTTCCTTTCCTTTCCTTTCCTTTCTTCCTTCCCTCCTAACTTATTTTGAACTTGGCTTTCTGCATTTTGAGTGTCATTTATATTCACAAAATTGAGAGAATCCTTCTTCTGGTGTGTTAGAATCAAGTAATTTAGAGTTTTGATTATTATTTTAAAGCTCAGCTCTTCTGCTACGAGTTATTCAGTTAAATTTTATTATATTTAAATCTGAGCATAAGTATTATGGACATATTTCATTGGGATTGTATCTGATGAAGTTATCATTCAGGCGAGTTTAAGCAGTAAGAATTTTGTTGTCGATTTGATTAGTTATGGGATTGGTTTTTACTAAAATGCAAGGAACAAAATGAGTGTTAATGGGATGAAACTAGTAGATTACTCACATCATTGAATTCTGATCTAAAATATTATTACACGTATTCTGTAACCTAATGGTGCCCCCCCCCCATTGGAATGTTCTGTTTTATTGTAGAAGGGGTGAGGATAACCACGCCCCATCGTCACCGTCACCCGTCCCTCCACATAGCTTAAAGTGAATGCATTTGAGGTCAAATTTAGTCATAAATTGCTGCATTAATATTTTACAACATTGCATTACAGTTCTTAAGTGTAGTAAATATTTGAATCAGAAATAGAGTCAAGGTTTTTCCAACTCCACTTCTGTTTTGGTTGCCTTGTTTGTTCACTTAAGGAGCAGGTAAGGGGAGTATGAAGGAGCTAAGTGTGCACCAGCAGACCCGAGCGCTTCTGCACAAGAATCTGCTCAAGAAATGGCGGATGAAGAGAGAGAGCTTATTGGTACGTGCAGACATTCCACCTTCTCCTCAGCCTTCTTTCCCTGCCTGAGTATTTCAAATATTACAGTTTAATCAGCAGACTATACTTATTACTTTTGAGGTAGGTACTTCTATATATGTTTCTTCAATTAAGAAACTCATAATGGTCTATGACCAATACCACAGAATCATGAAGACTAAAAGTATTATATATATTTTTAAAAAAAATGGATAAAGAAAAAAATTCAACTGTATGGTAAAACTGTAACAAAGGTTAAATCATCCCATATTCTACAGTGGAAACCAAGACATGATACAAAGTTGTTAAGTATAAATTGAGAAAAATTTAATATTACTGTTTTATATCAAAAACTACTGGTTTTCTATGTAAAGGTTATTTCCAAGGATTACAAAAGAATAGCATTGCTGGCTTGCGCTAAGTGGATGCTTTGAGAAGTGTCAGATAGTACAACTTTCAGTGGCTTCCTGTGTGACAGATGTTCCGTTCTTACTATTTTTAGTAAAGCCAGTGTAGAAGAGACTCAAGTGAGTGGGACTAAGATGCTTTCCATTCATCCCAGGTACCTAGGTTTCCTCATCTAGGGATTTGCCATCTCCTCTGATCCCAGTAACCTCTGTTGCAATACTCATAAGACAAGGTAGAAGAATGAGACAGAGAATATCGTAGGTTGGGCAAGGGTCTACAAACCAGGCCTGGAGGTGGCATGGACTATGTCTACCCATTTTCCATAGAAAAGAACTCAGCCTTTACTCCTACTTGTATCCAAGAGTATGCTCTAGTCAAAACCTACAGGTTTCAGATCATTTAGACTATATTGACTTAAAGTGGTCACTTTAAAAAAATGAACATACAGTGTCAACATTTGGAAGTAAGTTCCAAGATGAGGACATAGATGATTTGTTCAGATAAAGTCTGGCACTGTTAAGCTGAAACGTTTATTAATGTAAAAATTCAACTGAATCTTCCCTTTCTACATTGTTTTGAGAGTGCTTTGTGGTTACTGATTGTTTCATATTTTGCCTGTATGTTTGTCAGACTAGAGAGAGGTGTTCTCGGGCCTTAAAGAAGTGTGTTCTAGCTTCATATCAAGAAGGAAGAAATTATTGCTATTCTTGATCCACTGGAGAGAATTTCTACTAATTTCCTTTAGCTTTATCCTTTCTCTTCCTTCTCTCTTTCTCTCTCTCTCTCTCTCTCTCTCTCTCTCTCTCTCTCTCTCTCTCTCTTTCTTTTTTCCTGTCTTCTTCTTCTTCTTCTTCTTCTTCTTCTTCTTCTTCTTCTTCTTCTTCTTCTTCTTCTTCTTCTTCTTCTTCTTCTTCTTATTCTGACTCTCTCTCTCTCTCTCTCTCTCTCTCTCTCTCTCTCTCTCTCTCTCTCCATTTGAGACAGGGTGACAGGGTTTCACTATATAACAGAGCCCTGGCTGTCCTGGACTTGCTCTGTAGACCAGACTGGGCTCAAACCCACAAGTGATTCACCTGACTATGTCTCCCTAGTGCTGGGATTAAAGTCAGGCACCACTATCTTCAGCCTGCATTTCCTTTTGCTCCTCATAAAAATATGACAGCTACCAAGGAACATTGCGATTTGCCAGCTTGAATTCTATCTGGAACATTTGTATCTTACGTCTAGAATTAGCTTTCCAGGCGACTGAGATTTTCACACTGTTAAGTATCTCATTAAGTTTCCAGATGACTTCTGAAATTGCTCGTGACTTAAGGCAGAACTTTAGATCAGGGAGTGATCCGGGCGACTACTAACTCAGAATGTGTCCTTCACTGAGTTTTCTTTTCCCTGAAGAATGAATGGCAATGAGAAAAATTGAACTTGTCTTTAAGGTTCTTTAGTGCTGACCGATTTGAAGAGAAAGAAATCTAGGCTCATTATTTTCTCTTTCAAAAAACTGTTTTATAGGAATGGAGCATTCCAATTATTATAGGACTGTATATGGGTCTGCTTTCCTATTTCAAAGAAAATGATCGTGTCCCTGAAGTCCCTCCTCAGAATCTTGGAAGTATAGATGAATTTAATGGATCTTATATAATGGTTGTATATACACCGATCTCTAACATAACCCAACAGATAATGAATAAAACAACATTTGCTACAACTATGAAAGGTAATATGCCATTGAGAAAAAATAATTAGTCTCATTGGTTTATATTGTTTAAAAATATATGTACATATTATGTTAAAGTTCCAGTTAAACATCCTTCTGATAAACTCAAGTATCAAAGATAACATATAATCTACCTAAGGTTTTTATTTTTCTTTCACAACAAGATCTTAATATATTTCAGCTTAATAGGGGTTCAATTCATGGAAGCCTATGTTTGTATTGGAGCATAAAAAAGCAAGAAAACTTACAAATTTTCAAGACAGCAACTAGGAGAAATGTAGCACCTGGGAATCTGTATGCTTTTAGCACGAATATGCAATGATCAATATTTATAGCTTGCTGAAATCTAAGTAATTAGATCATGGCTATTTAACAATAAGTTCATAAGTATGAGCACTAATTATGTATAATCCGAAGGGGAGACTTTCCTATATATAGAATAGAATGCAAAGCCTTTAAAGGTTGTGATTTTAAATTGGGCTCATTTTATAATGAAGACAAAGAAAACACATATTTCATTTATGAGCAACCTGGGTAGAGTCTAACTATTTATTCTTTAATATTCAATTCTTAACTATTGAAATCTCTGGTTGTTGTAGAGTCTGTTTGTTGCCTTTGTTTCTGTATAAGACCTAAGTCATGTAAACTGCTTTTGCTTCAGGCTGAATTTTTTAATCATCAGGGATCAATTAACAACAGTGATTGATTACTCTTATACTTAAGAGGCATGATTCCACTCACTCATCCATAACTTGTCTTATTAAAGCACACAATTCTCATGCACAACTGGACTCTTTGAAACAGTAAAGTAATATTTTCTAGGTTGCCTTTTAGTTTGCTTAGTTTATGTGGAAAGGTCTACCAAATGATGGTTCAGTCTCATATTACATTCTGTTGAGGTGGGATGCCACTTAACCCGGTGCACTTATTTTCATCTTCTACTTCGCAGGAACAAAAATCATTGGGGTACCAAGTAAAAAAGAGTTGGATGAAGTGTTTCTGGAGAATATGCCACATGCTATTGGAGTTATATTTAATGACACATTCTCTTACAAGTTAAAAATACACCAAATGTATGGAAACCCATTTTTGAAAGAGGACTTATCAGGTGACTTTTTAATATACAATCCTACTGTGACTGTCTTTATGTTTCTGAAAAGAAGGAATGGGTAGGATTGGGTGGACAAGAGATACCTTTCATTTCCTGGGAGAGAAGAGACTAATATTTTATTACCGCATTTGTATTCATTTTAGAGATGGATTTTACAGCACTACAGGATAATTTGGCATATATCTTTTGCACTCACAATGATGAGTAAGGGAATGATGGTTAGATCCCAGTGTCAGGTGAGGTTGCAGTTGAATAGAAGAGGCAAACATTGCATGAGGGCCAGAGAAGGGACTTGCCCTTGTAACTCAGACCCAGGATTCTTAATGGACTTTTGGATTAGGAAAGTAGGTTTTAAATTAAGACCAAAGGAACAGCAAGGGTGAGGAGCTGGAGACACCGCGTCCTAGTAGAATAAAGGTACATGAACGCGTCTTATCAAACGCTGGAGGAAAAGCATGAAAAGCCCCGACACGTGAGGGGACAATGATTTTGCAGCCACAGAAGGGTTAGGTCCTTTTCGGTATCTTGTAAACCAGGCCACGAATAGCCATTGAAGTACTTTAATTAAGGCAAGCTTGTGGGAAGTTGTCCAAGGTTAAAAGAGAGCACTCCTGATTCAGCCCAGAGAATTTGAGTTGCAGGAAGTCCAGGGCGAATGTAGTGAAACCAGATGGCTGCTTAGAAGACAGCAGAGGCGGGAAAAGGAAGAAGGCTTATTGGTTAAAAGACTCGGAGGACATAAAATTGGTGAAATCTGTAGAATCAGTGCTTTAATACAATTCACGTGCCGTGTGCAGACTAATACTATTCACGTGCCATGTGCAGACTAAAACTATTCATGTGCTGTGTGAAGACTAATACAATTCACATGCCGTGTGCAGACTAATACAATTCACGTGCCGTGTGCAGACTACATATTCTTTATCGGGTTCTTGCAGAATGCAGTGAACGAAAACCATGGGGCCTGTTTGTCCGGATTGTTCTCAGAGGTGGAAGAATAAAAAAGATACACAAACGAGATAAGATGGTAGAGACCATAAAACTCCTTTAGATATTTTTGGTGGTGGGGAAGTCCCCTCTGGGATGGAGCCATTTTTGTAAGAAGAATCGCATAAAGGGACAAGCAGTCTTTATAAATAAAATTGTCAGCAAAAGGACTACCCAGAGACACTCGAATGCAGAGTCTAAGCTGTATTCTCAACGCAAGAGAAGCTACATGGAACTAGTGGGAAGATAGTTCCCGAGACTTGCAGGATACAGGTGGTGCTCCTCCCCATTTTCTGTTTCTCCCCAAGAAAGGGCTATATCCCTTTGTCTTAGTCATCACGTGTCCATGCAGCAGCTTGCCAGGAGTCTTCAAATACTGCATCGCATTAACATCTCCACTTCGCACCCGGAGGTGTGCATTTTATTATGATTATTAATTCCGGGTTATTTTGGGACAAAATTTTTTCTTATGCACGTATCCCACTTTAGGCTTCTAGGTACGGAATTGGGGATTGGTGTGTGTGTGTGTGTGTGTGTGTGTGTGTGTGTTTGATATAGAAACCCCAAAGCCTTGTTTTTCCGGTCTCAGCGAGCTTCTGTTGTTCTATCTCTAGTCTCATGGTGTGTGTCAGAGTAGCTGCTTCTTCTAGACTATCTACCCGTCGTCTTAACATGTCTGCCACATCTCAGAATGACTTTATTAGTTTGCTTGCTTGCTTTGCTTGAGATAGGGTCACAACATACCCTAGGCTAGCCCAGAAGCCTTATTCTTCTGCTTCCCGAGTACTTGGATTACAGGTGTGCCCCACCGTGCCTATCTCCTGTATGAGGTTCTGACTAGTGGAGTCTCCTCCCCATCATTTTCTCTCACGGTTTTGTTCCTTGTTCCCAATCTGGCTTTATCCCCTAATGATGGTTACACTTTTCCTTGTGCTTACAGCTCATTGCTGGGATGCGTATACTTACGTTTACTGTAGACTGACCAAATACTGGAAAGGAGGGTTTGTGGCCTTACAAACTGCCATTAATGCTGCAATTATAGAAGTAAGTGCTCGGTTGGATTGGAAAGTTCCGGTGGTTACCATGATTAACTTCAGAGGCATCAACATTTTAATGAAAGGTGATGTCCCAGGTTGTTTGCCCCACAGTAACTATACACCAAGGTTGGGCAGTTCATAAAGAACATAGTTACTTTTCATAGCTCTCAAGTCTGGTGAGTGTATGGTTAGGCCCCTCAACAGGCTCATGCCCCATGGCTGTCACAGCCTGGCAGTTTTTACACGGCAAAAGGGACGAAAGGCCAAAGAGAAGAAGAACACTGTGTTCTCATTTGGCAGAGGAGCAAAAGGGCAAATTGCACATTAGGACACAGTGTGCAAGCGTTTGATGAGTCACTCATGTATCCATGAGGGAGGGTGAGGCTCCATGACTTACTTCCCTAAGCATCCTCACTTTAATATCGTGCTGAGGATGAAGTTTCCGCACGCATTGCAGACGGGTGCACTCAGACTAGCAATTATGTAAACTTCTGATTTTATGGCAGAGAATTTTTAGACAAAACCCCCCTGATTTACAATTTCTTTTTCTTTTTATTATTATTATTATTATTATTTTTTTTACATTCCACTCGTTGTCCTTCTCCCTTCTTGGTGGTCCTCCCTCCCACAATTCCTCATCCCATTCCTCCTCCCCCTTGCCTAGTTCTGCACTGCTTCATAGAAACCTGCAAGCCAACACACTCAGTTCCCTCTAATATTAAACATTTCCTGTTACTGGACTACTGCAGCATTCCAACTAGGAAACTGGCATAAGTGTAACCGCCAGTGCTTATTCCAGCTCTGTCAAATTGTATCCTTCAATTTCTGTTTGCTTTTGTCTTTCTCTAGGTCACCACGAACCACTCCGTGATGAAGGAGTTAATGTCTGTTAACGCCATCAGTATGAAGACATTACCTTTTATTACCAAAGACATTTTTCAGTATGAAATTTTTATCTTGTTCTGCTTGCTTTACTTCTCCTCATTTGTCTATTTTGCATCACGCAATGTCACTAAAGAGAGAAAACACAATAAGGAGCTCATGAAAGTCATGGGGCTGCAAGACTCTGCATTCTGGTGAGTCCGAGATTGAGGTCGCAAAATAGCAGAAGTGTTATTGTTTCACAATGCCACTGTTTGAATTTGACGTGTGGGCTACTTGCTGTTTGCTCTCACCATTAGATTTAATCTTTGTTAAATCTCCCATGGGCGATAGATGGAACTCACGGAGCATGATTTCAAGGCTGGCTTTTTCCTTTGCAACCTCTACTACAATCGAGGCGCCATCATCAAGGTTGTAGATGAGGAAAGTAAAGGCAGACGAAAATAAGGCAGTTAGTTGCCCAGTGTTGGGGAGACAATGGATGCCAGGACTGGGCCTCAGGGCTGGAGACTTGATGGCATTTCTGCTTGATCTTCTCCTAGTTATGAGCTGCCTTCTCCATACTTCTTCCTGGGAAGAAAACAACCTTGTAAAGGAATGTGATGTTTATAGGCGTGGCCAACCAGGAATGTTTTGAAGCATGTCTATTAAGTGATGCAATATGATAAGGACATAACATATAGGCTGGTGGGTAGGGAGGACTTAACAGGACTTAAATTATACGTTAATATTTGTACCTTGCCCTACCCCACAGACACATTTCAAAGTAATTTTGAAATACATGCATATGTTTGTATGTATACCTGGACACAACTATTTATGCATTTGTGACATAAAAAAGGGGAGTACTTTTCATAGAAATAAAGACCTATGAAAATAGTGAGAGTTTAGTTGGTAGAAATGCAAATGATGTAAGGTCTAAACTCCTCAGAAGCAAACTACAGAATTTGGTATCACTGACAAAATGTATATTGCCAGGTTTAAAGGAAAAAAAATCATGTGTTTATTTTAGCTCAAAAGAAACATGACATGTTTGATATTGATTCTTAAGGGATAATTCTTGGTATAGTACTCAGATCAAGAAAAGACTTGGTTGGGCAGACAATGCAGGCGTGTAATCTTAGTATTGGATGGGTAGACACAGGAAGATGGGGAGTCTCTGAGCTTCGTGAGATGTATAGAGACACTGAGACCCTTCTTGATGAACCAAAGCTAATGAAAACTCAAATACCACTTAAAACCTGTATGAACAAGAAAACTCCTTCTCCAAACTCCAAAACTATGTGTATGGAATGGTAAAACTTCATGGACAGGATGAATCGTTATTTATTGACCAATTTAGCAACTCACATGTTCCCTGAAGTAAAAATTATGGTCCAGAAACCTTTGTTTCTGTGTAGCATATATTTACCAACAAAGATAATCTTAATTTTAATGTATGTGGATTGGGAAATAGAAAAGGAGGAACCCATGTCTTTAAAAAGTGAGAATTTTTGTGTCAGAGCATTGGGAATGACAAAGGAGTGGATGTATGTCCTGCCATTCCTGTCTGTTAGGAGGAGAGAGGGAGAGAGAGCAACTTCTGTAGAAGGGTCTCCTTTAGTTCAAGGCAAATCCTTGGAGGCAGATACCCAGCCAGAGTCACCTTAAATTAGGGAAGCACCAGCAGGCAGGCATGAAGACCAAGGAGACGATGGAATTCTGATGCTGGTTTTGTTTTAAGAATGATGATTCTTAGCATGTGCATAAATTAAGATCTGGAAACACGCATTGACATGCACATCCTTTGAACTAAGATAGAAGATGCTTTGGAAACATCTTTCCCAAGTATCAGACATCTTTTGGGAATGAGTATGACTTCTACTAATGCCATAATATGATGCACGTATTTTTCCAAGCAAGGAGACTTTGTATAAGTTTATTAACATCGTCTCCCCAACTCCACCCCTATAGCTTGCTCTCTTTTTAAGTAATTGTTTTAGTGTATTTATTTCATGTTTTCAGTTCTACCTTAAAGCAGTCTCTTCTGTTCTTAGGAAATAAATTTACAAAATATGTTACACCTTTGAAAAATGTTGATGTTTCTAACACAGCCCAGTTAATTATAATGATACAAGATTAAAAATTAAATAAGTAGTAAATCCAGCTAAACATATTTTACTAGGGTGTAGGATTGTAAAACATGCATCTTTTGCCGCATTCTGCAGGAGATGCACTCTTGTTAGTTACATGGTTTTAAACAGAGGAACAGAACAAATGCCTATCATTACCATTTTCACCTTGTTAATGATTTATTTTGTGACATTTCACACACCCATTAACTAGTGAGAGGGACTACGGTTCTATTACTTGTAAATGAGAAGTTTGGACTCACGCACCCTTACAGTCTTGTCTTATCTAACACATGTTGTTCTTTAATATCTTGTAAAAAATGTGAACACCAGCACATCTAAAGCAAAATGATACACACACACGTAAAGATGTAAAGGTGTGCTATAACTTACATCCATCCAGGTAAGTAAATAACAGGGTTAGGAAACATGTGATGGAAGCAGTGGTGTTGTGGGTTTTCCGTTTCCTGGGAAGAAGTGTGGTAGTGTAGCCTGTGGAGGTCCTCAAGCTCTTCACGCTCAGAGAGGCCTTTGATTGACATCTGACTGACCGCCAGCTCTTATGTCTCCTTCCAGCTTCACAATTAGGGCCATTTGGTAATATCTAATAAGACTGATGACACAAACTTTAATTCAGTAATTTCACTTTAGACATATTCTCCTACATCTTACATAAAAACAAATGTAATAAGATTCTTTTCATCATTATAATGGAAAGGAAAATAGGAAACGATTATCTAATTTCAGAAGAACACTAGAATATATTAACATAACAAAATGTCATAAGCTCCATTTATAATAGATAATGTTGATTGATAAAGGCGTTATGTATAATACCCACAGCATGCAACATATGGTTTATACAATGCTGATAGTATTTGTGCAATAAATACATATGGATGTCTGGCCCCCAGGGACCAGTAAGGCCATATTTTGGTTCATAGTCTCTTAACTGGTTGTGACATTCTTTCCATTGGCTGGTGCCATACTAATATTTGGTACCTTCCACTACTGTGTGGTAATGGAAAACAGAATGCATGGAGTTCATAGGCAGGACGTTTGTCAAAGTGATTACCTTAGGAAGAGAAGATGGAGAATTGTGAAGAGGAGCACACACAGTATACTTCTGCCGTTATCAATATCATAGTTAATAAACCACATACAAGAGTAATAGTATTGTACTTAGATGCTCTGGTAGATTTGAAGGTATTTATTTAAAAGGCTAACTAACTTAAACGACTTTTGTCTTTGTTTAGGCTGTCCTGGGGCCTAATCTATGTTGGCTTCATCTTTATCATGTCCATATTCATTGCAATTATCATAAAGTCTAACCAGATTATAGTGATGACTGGTTTCCTGGTCATCTTTACACTGTTTTTCTTATATGGATTATCTTTGGTAAGTGTGTGCATTTATTACCACCATTTACACACTAGATCTTAGCTATGTATAGCAAGCATTAATTCTCCAGAATGTTAGGAAGACACTTTGTCATGTTCGGTGTGTGTGTGTGTGTGTGTCTGTGTACACACACACATGTGTTTGCTTGAGAAAATGCAAATAGCTATAAGAAATGAATGTAAACCCAAGTAAATTAGGCCTCTCCATTTTTTTGCAGAAGTCTTGTGTATTGCAGAATGAAACGGTGCATCAATTATTTTTACAAAAATCTTTCAATCGAGATATTTCAAAATTTTAATTCTGAAACTTTTAATTATACAAAACAAGTAAAAATCCAGCTTGCTAAGCTACTACTACCACTGCTCAAGTTTGCTATTTATTTGATCATGGTGACCGGAAACACTGGTCTCACAGAGATAAGTGTTAAATTTTGCCAGCATTGTCAGGAGATCTAAGTGAAAATAGTACATTAATACTCAGAGTTAAAGAAAGAAAAAAGAAAGAGAGCGTGGAAGAGATGGAGAACAGCTGTCTTAGTCAGGGTTTCTCTTTCTGCAGTAAACATCCAGACCAAGAAGCAAGTTGGGGAGGAAAGGGTTTATTCAGCTTACACTTCTGTATTGCTGTTTATCATCAAAGGAAGTCAGGACAGGAACTCAAACAGGGCAGGATCCTGGAGGCAGGAGCTAATGCAGAAGCCATGGAGGGGTGCTGCCTTCTGGCTTGCTTCCCCTGGCTTGCTCAGCTTGCCTTCTTGTAGAACCCAGGACCACCAGCCCAGAGATGGCTCCACCCACAATGGGTCCTCCTGCCTTGATCACTAATTGAGAAAATGCCTTACAGCTGGATCTCATGGAGGCATTTCCTCAAGGGAGGCTCCTTTCTCTGTGATAACTCCAGTTTGTGTCAAGTGAACACACAAATGCAGCCAGTACAACAGTATACAGCCAGTCTATAGACAGGTTTGATTATAGTCATTAAAGTAACTCTTATCATTGGAAAAGGCCATTGTGAAACATTAAATGTCACAGAGGTGCTATTCTAATTGCCGTGTATATCTCTAACATGAATTTGACATAAGTAAGGGACGTAAAAGACTCACATCATATCTTAAGTTATTTTTCCCATTGTTTCACTTATTGAAAAAAGATCCTTTTCTTATACAATATATCCGGATTACAGTTCCCCTCCCTCTACTCCAAGTTTCTCCTCACCTCCCCTTGCAGATCTGCTTTCTTCCTGTCTCTCATTAGACAAGAACAGGTTTCTCAGAGTTAGGAACTGAACATGACAAAAATTAAAATATAATAAGATGAAGCAAGAACTGTCATATTGAAGTTGGACACAGCAACCCAGCAGGAGGAGAAGAGTCCCAAGAGTAGGCACAAGAGTCAGAGGCCCACTCATCCTCACAGCCAGAAGTCCCATAGAATAAATACCAAGCTACAAGCTGTAATATATACACAGTGAGCCTGGTGCAGACCCATGTAGGTCCGTGTGCGTGTCGATCCAATCTGTGATACTGATTGCTTAGTTGTTTCAGATGGCCTTGCCCTCCCCATGTCCTCAGGCTCTTATGATCTTTCTGTCACCTTTACTGTGGGATTCCCTGAGCTCTGGGGGTGAGATTTGCCGGGGGCTTCCAAATTAGACTCTCCAAATAATGTCTGGCTGTGGGTCACTGCATCTGTTCCCATCTGCTGCTGGAGGAAGACTCTTCACGATGACTGGATAAGACACTCCTCTTGCTTTCCCATTGATAATATCTTGTACAAATAATGAGCTTGGTTTTGCTGATGGTTCTCAAAAGCAATTGCCAGTAACAGCCAATGCCTTCTCTCTTCAGATAGCTGTAACTTTCCTGATGGCTGTTCTGCTACAGAAGGCTGTCTTCACCAACCTAATTGTATTTCTCTTTACCCTCTTTTGGGGGTGTGTGGGGCTCACTGTACTGCACAAAGAACTCCCCTCGTCTCTGGAATGGGTTCTGAGCGCATTCAGCCCCTTTGCCTTCACGTCTGGGATGGCTAAGGTAAACACCTAGGTTATTATGGATGCTTCAAAAAGAAATAATTCACGACAACTCCTTCGAATCCAATTTGGTCTTAACTAAGAGCTTTTACTGTTGTAAATTTCTCACAACACAGATAAATTTGCTACATTGTAAAGGATTGCCATTATGTAAAAAGAGTTAAAATAAAATTCTCTAGTTTATTAAAAATTCTGTGTAAATTTGTTTAAATTATATTGTTGAGTAAACTATGACTTGATTATGGAAATCTTTGAAGATTTAAGTACCTACTACAACAAACTTTATAAAGTCTATCAGTGTACTTGGGATCTTATTAAGATGTAGAATATTGTGTTCATTCTGAAGCATGTCTAAATATGTCATTCTTCAATTGGTAACCATTTTATGAAAATTACTCCTTTGCTGTTTTTGATCTGCAAGTTTAGGTTTTGAAATACAAATATTTGTCTTATCCATTTTTAAATTGATGTGATAATTTAATACACACACACACACACACACACACACACACACACATAATTTAACCTTTCTGCCCAGTAGTCTTACTCTTACACATTGTCTCACATATAGCTACAATTGAGTATTATATATCATCTTATTGTATGCCTACATTATTTTCTTTTTGATAAATGAGAGTATGATTCCAGACTTTGAGTTTTTTTGATAAAGCGATTAGAAAAATTCTTTCATGTGTTTCTGTACAGCAGTTCAGCTTGGTGTATTTGTAGGAGTTGGATAACAGACTAGTGTATATAAATCTTAATACTCACGGCTGTCATTAAATGCTTTTCTAAAATGGTTACATCATCTGACTGTTATAAAAATGATGCTAGAATATTATAGTTTTTCTCAGTCTTCACTAACACTTGTTATTGTTAAATTTTCAAGTATTACTATTCTGCCGAAGATGTGACGTATTATAAACATTAGTTTGTGTTTCCTGCATGTTAGATAAAACTGGATGCCTTTTCACGTAGCATCTTTTGTGTTTTGCGAATTTTCTATTCAGATCTTTTGCATTTCTATTAAGTTTTCTATATTTTCCTTATTACCTTATAAGAAGTTCTTATATTTGCTGTGCACCAGATTTTCTTCAGTCATTGCTAGCTTTTCTGTTTTCTTATTGATTCCTTTGATAAAAGGAGATTTAAGAGCAAGTTTTTTTAAAAATTTTTTTTTTGTCTTATATACTTATATGTGTGCTTAACGTATGTGTGTGTATTAGGTGCACACACATACATTCAGGACCAGAAGAGGGTGTCAGATACTCTGGAAATGGGGTTGCAGACACCTGTGAGCCACCCCCCCCCCCGATGTACTGTACGCTCTGGACCTTTGCTATAAGGCTGACTAGAAATGCAAGCAAAGGGAAACTTTTAGCATTTTGCTATCAAACATGCCTTTCCAGTAGACATTTCAGCTTCTCAGTTTGTGAAGAAATCTCCTGTACTGTGAATGGATACCCAACTCTCTCACGAGCTTTCTCCGTATCTACTAGATTGCATCCCCTCTCCCCGCTTTATTGTATTTTATCCAGAATCATATTGATTTATTTTCAAATGTTGACTCAGATTTGCATTTCTGTTAGCTTTACTCACATATATTGTATATTATTTGGTAATACCTTTATTAAAATATTTCATTAAAAAGTTAACTTGCAAATTTAATTACTGGTTCTGTGCCAACTTATTTATGAGTTTAGGAATTTATCATTATTTTTGTTTGAACCTTAGATTATCTTCCTGGATTATAATTTGAATGGTGTCGTATTCCCTGACCCCTCAGGAGAATCATATGTAATGATAGCAGTATTTTCCATATTGGCTTTTGATGGTCTTCTCTACTTGGTTTTGGCCCTGTATTTTGACAAAATCTTGCTCTGTAAGTAACTGGATTTTTCTCTGATTTTTCAGTTATTGATTACATAGGAAAGTTTTTCTTAGGATTGTGTTAAAAATAGCCTTAGAAGCGAAACTAAATGCCCACTCTCAGTCTGAATTAGTTATACTTCGCAGTAAATAATATATGTAAAATTATTCTAATTTTGAAACAGCATAATTATTTAAGTCAATTTTGAAATATAGTTTTATATTAATTAAGCTTCATTACTTTTTAAGTGTCCTTCCAAGTGTTTTGAAAGAGTGATAGTATGAATTTTTATCTAAACAACCAGAAAAAATAAACAAAGGCATAGAGTAGGAGGAGACTCTTGGGAAGAAGACGAGGGTAGCAGGAAGGCAGGCAGCAAGACAAAGTATTTGAGGAGAGGAATCTGATGACATGAATAATATGCAAGGAAGAAACTGTCAAAAATTAAAGAGCATTTCAGGGGGGTGCTCTTCCAGAGGTCCTGAGTTCAAGTCCCTGCAACCACATGGTGGCTCACGACCATCTGTAATGGAGTCAGAAATCCTCTTCTGGTGTGTCTGAAGACTGCGACAGTGTACTCATATACATAAAATAAAAAAAAAAAAAAAGCATTTCAGAAGAAAACTTCAAGAATAAGCAATAATTAGTTCCTGTTATGGCTTGTTTATTACTGGGCCACTACACTGTAGAAACATGTTCTAATAAAGTTTTGTTAGTCATTATTCCCAGCCTTTTTCCCATCTTGTTTATAATTATATATATAGAGATTATAAAGTTAAATTTCTTTCTCTTGCCAATAACCAAAAAAAAAAAAAAAAAAAAAAAAAAACAAAAACAAACCCACATAAGCCCAAATTTCTTCCACATGTACTGGGATCAGAATGATCATGTCTATGTGTGACTTCATTCATAGCTCCCCTCACTTTGATAAAAGTTACTGTTGTCTTCTATATTGCTATTTATTTGTATGTTTATATCCTTAATAACAAATAGTATTTAACTTCTTTTGTATCAATAAAATCTTTACAATATTGTCATATTCATCTTGAAAAAAAAGAAATTTCTGCATGTGTTATTTTTCACTCATATAACTATATATGAATTTGTTGATTTCAGTATTATGTTTAAGTATATTGGCACAGTCAACCTATTTAAGTTTCTAAGCATGTCTATAACTGTTTTATGTGCAATATTAATAATTGTGTTTCTAAAAAATACTTGATTTCACCTATTCATAGATATCTTTTAGATTACATATTTCAATTATTCAATTTATATTCTGTTGAAAGTTCTATTATATTAATTTTTGGCCATGTCACTTTAGATTTTCATTATTAGTTTTCTTATGAATAATAGGAAACTTGAAAGAAAAATTGCATCATGTTTGAAAGTTCAAAGTATTTCCTCTTATCTTAGTGAGGCTTCATTATTCATTATATTGATTGTATACTTTATTGCTCTTACTTGCTAGACGGAGCCGAGCACAGGTATGCTCCACTTTTTTTCTTGAATTCAACATCTTGTTTTCGAAAAGTGACTACGAGAAACAAGGTCATTGAGAGAGACCTAGACCCCGAGCTTCCCTCGGATGAATATTTTGAGCCAGTACATCCAGAATACCAAGGGAAAGAAGCCATCAGGTAAACACATTCCTGGCTGTGCTAATACTGAGTAAAGGCTAAAGAACTGTTAACCGCCGGTTATCTGTGAGTCTGTGGAAGGCATCTGTCTTTATCAGCATCAGTCTGAACCATTCGCGGTCTCCCGTCGTAACCAGTAGCTTTTCTTAAATGCTTCTCGAAAGGGAAATTCCCTTGGATGTTGGGTCTATCGGTGATTCTCAATTGTTGGGTCACGGCTCCTCAGTTGGCAACACGGCTGTTTATATCACAATTCACAACAGCGGCAAAGTTACAGTTATAGAATAGCAATACAAATAATGTTATGGTTGTGGAGCCACAAAATGAGGAACTGTGTTAAAGAGTCGCAGTGTCAGGAAGGTTGTGATCTGTATGTTCTACCCTTGTGGTATCTTGTGTGACTGCCGGCTTCTATCTTTTGTGTCTGTGTTAAAACTTTTGCCATTGTTTTGCTTTCCTTTTTGCGACAGGGTCTCCGTGCAGCACAGTTTAGCCTCATATAATATTTAATAGTGAAAGATGACCTTGACCTTCTGTTCCTCTTCCCTCCACCACCCAAGTGCTAGGAATTGCAGGCATGTGCTTCCATGCCTGGCCAAATGTCCTTTTAAGACACAGAAATTGGATGTATACAAGGCACACGAAAAGAATGTCACATGATCGTAGGGCCAGAAGTTCATTTTCAGAAGAACAACAGAATGTCTGCCCCAGATGCGAATGATTATTTTCAGCTCTGAAATCAGAAAACACCAGTTCTGTCTGCACGGCAGTTTCTTTATTAAAATAAAATATTAAAGGGCAGCTACAAAGGACACAAGGCCAAAGGGCATTATATCGTGCCTTCCCCCCCCCCCAACAGCCAAAGGCTTAAATAAAACTTCTGATAAGAGTTAATCTCTTTTGTTTCTTCTTACTCGTCCAATAATCACACTGTTGTATTTGCCATGTAAGTGTGAATGTGAGGCTAAAGCCAAATGTCACAGTCAAAGTGACCGAAGTCTAGGGAGTCTCATTCATTTTCTATTTCAGAGGAAATGCTTAATTGAAATTAATTACTGTGCCTCTGAACAGTCAGGTTATATCATATGTTAATAACTATAAGACGTTGTTTACGTCTGCCATTATATCTGTCTGTGCTTTTTTTAAACTTGTGAGTATTAGCTAATGAAGTACCTCTTTATTGTTTCAGAATAAGAAATATTAAAAAAGAATATAAAGGAAAGTCTGGGAAAGTGGAGGCCTTGAAAGGTAAAGAAAGATATTTCATTCCGTTTATCTGACTTAATTATGAATACCCAAACCTGGGACACATTCAGCAAGAAAATGCAAATAGATTGACAAGACAAAACCAAAAACCAAAACCAAAAGACAAAAATCAAAAGAGGAAGCAAGAATACAAATGACCTAACTGTACCATCTGGACACCAATAATAATTCAGAATTTATTGTAAAACCCTTCCAGATATTTCATGGATTTACTAATTTAGAAAAAAAATATGGTCAAACTGTGAAAAATAATAGCATTGTTTTGCTTTTTACTATGGCTACCATAAACACATTTTTTATATTTGTACTGTCAGGAAAGAATGCTAGAATCTGATAAAATTTTTAGATAGTCATGGAATTTACATTGTTCCTATTTATTGATGCAGTAATAAACTGAAACATTAACCAAAACAAGATTAATGAAACCTTTGACAGTCAAAGTTAAATTAACAAATCAGTGTTCCATGACAAACTGATTTTTAATTTTGTATGATTAGGCATATTATAATCCTAAATATTCTAACAGTTATAATTTTATATAGCAGATCTGCCATTCTCTTCTTTAATGGCAGGACATATTGAGGTAATTTTAAATTTAATTTAAAATTCCAGAGCACATTATGAACTATCCCGGTGCTTTCCAGAGTCACAAGCTTTCCATCTTTAAATGTCTTCAAACTTTTCTTCCGCTTTTAGAAGTAGTGGTACTTTGAGATTCATTTATTTTATATATGTGAGTACACTATCACTGTTTTCAGACACACCAGAGAGGGCATCAGATCCCATTACAGATGGTTGTGAGCCACCATGTGGTTGCTGGGAATTGAACTCAGGACTTCTGGAAGATCAGTCAGTGCATTTATTTATTTATTTATTTATTTCTCCAGATTTTACTCCCCTCCTGGTCCACCCTCCAACTGTTCCACATCCTATACCTCCTCCCCAGTCCCCTTGTCTCATTGAGGATGTCCCCACCCCCGACCCCTCACCCCACCAGACCTCTAAACTCCTGGGGCCTCCAGTCTCTTTAGGGTTAGGTGCATCTTCTCTGACTAAACCCAGACCCCGGCAGTCCTCTGTTTCATGTTGGGGGCCTCAGATCAGCTGGTATATGCTGCCTGGTTGGTGGTCCAGTGACTGAGAGATTGCTTAAGTGCTGAGCCATCTCTCCAACCGGAAGTAATGGTACTTAAAAAAATATAAATGTTCTGATTGGAGATTTTTTCATGTAGAATTATTCATTGGAAGGTCAGGCCAGGAGGGGAAGCACTTTCTAAAACTTCTCTTCTTGTAGGTAGTCTTTGTGGCTAATCTGCATCACCTCTGAGAATTTGCTTTTACAATTTCCATGGCTAAATAGTACTGCATTGTATGAGTAACAGGTCTAGTGAAACCACCCTACCAATGGGATGACATTTAGTTCATTTCTAAGTCTTCACTGCCCTAAAAATACTATAGTGAACCTTTGTCTCCATGAAGATCACTGTCTCCTGAAGATGGGTTTATCAGAGCAGAGTCACTGAAAAGATCCATTAAGGATTCCTGATTCATATTTTAAATCACTTACCTCCACAATCATAAAACCCCATACTTATAAGCTAAACACAATTAAAACGACAACAGTGACAGACATTTAATTTTAAAACACTTAGTGTGTATTGGGAACTATGCTAAGAGCTTTAGGTGCAATTTTTCATATTTAATTTTATGAAAGTCTTATTACTTTCTCTTATACTTCACTGATGAGAAAACCAACTTTTATACTTAATTATTGCTGTGATAAGTGAGAGTAGCCAATGCCACCTTTCTCTTGCTCTTGCAAATGTTATGTATTATTATTTTGTTGTATTTAATTTATCTCATAGTTAATTAATTAGTGTGTGTCTGCACATGTGCATGATGTATTCGTGGAGGGGGTGCATGAAGCACAGTGTTTATCTGGCGGTGAGAGGATAACTTTCTGGAGCTGGTTTTCTCTTCCACTTTTGTCTGTGTTCTGGAGATAAAACTCAGATTGTCAAGATTCCTCAGCTAGAATCCCTACCCAACTGATCCATCTCACTGGCCCACCCCATGTGTTTTTTATTTAAAAGCCACAAATATTTCAGGTTAGGTTAGCCAGGGCTACACAGCTACACTTTGATCCAAAACAAAACCAAAACAGAACACAAATATAAAAGTTGCCAATGTACATTTTTAGTTGTGTAACATTGTAGTTTTGTTTTGTTTGACACAATGTCTCTCTATGTAGCCCTGGATGTCTTGGGATCTCTGTGTAGACCAGGTTGGTCTCAAACTCATAGAGATTTTTCTGTCTTCTCTGCCTCCTAAACACTGGGACTAAAGGCATGTTCCACCACACCCAGCACAAACTTGTTTTTAAGTGATTTGCCTTTAATTTGAAAGGTAATTTGTTAATCTTTATTTTATAAATATTTTGGTCCATTTCAGATTTCTGCTAGATCTCTGTATCCTAAATGAACACCACGTTGTTGTGTGTATTTTACTGATGTCCATGTGTCAGTAGCACTGTTTAAGTTAGCATGATTCTTCAATGCGTTCTGTAAAGCATTGCTAAATTCATCATGAAATTCAGTTGTCTTGTTCTGCGGGTAGGACTAGTACTCTGTTATCGATAATGTTAATATCTTATATTAAAACAGGCGTGTTCTTTGATATTTATGAGAGTCAAATCACAGCAATTCTGGGCCACAGTGGAGCGGGCAAATCTTCATTACTCAACATCCTCAGTGGATTATGTGTTCCAACTGCAGGTAAGCAGAAAGCAATACCTTACAGACAAGGTATCTGCTAAGAGAATGAGGGTAGATATATGCCTGCCATTTAAAATTCTATGGCTCGATGATTATTTAAAGTTGTGTCCTTAGAACTGTAGGATTTTGAATGGATTTCCCACTTCCCAGATTTCACAGGAACCTCTTGTATCCCACTGTGTGTGATCTCAGGGGAAACGTGCTACTTAGTACATATGCCAAGAATAGTACTTGTTAGTAAAGTTGTAATTTTAAAGGTTTATGAGTGTATGCCACCATTTTGTTGAACGAGATCTCCAAATATAAATGAAATGAAATGTCACCTTGAAATATTTTAATTTCTCCTTTTAGGGTCAGTCACAGTCTACAATAAAGATCTCTCTGAAATGCAAGACTTGAAGGAAATCAGAAAGATGATTGGTGTTTGTCCCCAACATAATGTTCAATTTGATGCACTCACTGTGAAGGAAAATCTCACCCTCTTTGCTAAAATAAAAGGGATTCTTCCACAGGACGTAGAGCAAGAGGTAGACGGTGTGGTTACCTTATCTCAGCTCCCAGTCGTTAACCGTGTTCAATCATGACCACAGAATCCTCTCAGCCATTTATCCACCTTCTTATGAATGGTCTTTAGGCAAAGAAATCCAATAAAAAGATACCTTCTTCAATGGGCAGTTAATTTTGTAAAAATAAAGATCCTTTTGTGTTTTGGGCTTTGTCTATTTCTTGTACAGGTGCAACAAATCACATTGGAATTAGACATGCAGAATATTCGGGATGATCTTGCCGAACATTTAAGTGAAGGACAGAAGAGAAAGCTCACCTTTGGGATTGCCACTCTAGGAGATCCTCGAGTAAGTAAGATTAGGCACAGGAAGAATGGAGGCTATAAGATTCTCAGTAAGAGTCGTGCTAAAAGTCTGGCAGAGCCTTTAGCTATTATAGTGTATCATGCAAGAACCTGTTCTGCTCACTTCTATAAAGATATACTACAGTTACTTCTACTTATTGTTTTCCACGCTATTCTGTGGACACGAAGGGGTCATATATTGAATATCCTTATCCTTTGTAGATTTTGCTCTTAGACGAACCTACTGTAGGACTCGATCCCTTTTCGAGGCAGCGGATATGGGGTTTCCTGAAGGAACGCAGGGCAGACCGCGTGATCCTCTTCAGCACTCAGTTCACGGATGAGGCGGACATCCTTGCCGGTAACTGATAACTTTACTTCAATGTCATGATGAAAACTTCGGGGAATTTATGTGTGACCTTTATACTTAGCGCTAAGAGCCCTGTTCTTGTTACCTCAACTCCAAAGAGTTCTAGAGGATACTGGAACCCACTCGTCTCCTGGAGTTTCAAATTGGCTCTACACGTGTTGGGTTGTGGCCAGTAGAGAAAAAGCTGTGGCTGTTTTCAGATCATTTCTGTGTTTGCTTAAACTCCCAAATCTTTGAGCTATGTTTCCACGAAAACTAGCTGCCTGTTCCTTACTATCTAGACAAAGAATCGAATCCTATGTAACCTGAAGTGTTACCCATTTTCCCTTTTAAGAAGTGTGGGAGGAAACTTAAAAAAGATTAGCATAATTGGAAGCTCCAATTACAAAAGTTTTAAGATGTTGTTTCAAAATTTAAACCGTCCAGGAGGCTCGGTCATGTCATGCCTCAGAGAGTGTGGCTTTGGAATTCTGAGCTTTCATTTTTTTTCTCTTCGCTAGAGAGGAAAGAAGTATTGCTAATGTTCTTTCGTATGTGCTTTGTTTTCTCAGACAGGAAAGTGATCATCTCCAACGGGACTCTCAAGTGCACAGGGTCTTCTGTCTTTCTGAAGAGAAAATGGGGTCTTGGATATCACTTAAGGTAAAGAGTTTTTGAGAAAAGACAAAATAAATATGCATATATATATATATATTTAAAAATCTGTTCTTTTTTTACTCCTATCTGTGTGCCATGCACAACAGTGCTGGAGGAGGTCAGAGCATTGGGTCCCCTGGAGATGGAGTTTTAGGCAGTTGTGAACCACTAGATTTTGGTACTGGGAATGAAACTATGGTCCTTTGAAAGAGTCTTAAGTGCTTCTAACCACTGCGGCATCTTTCCAGCCCAATACGTATGCTTTAATAGTGGTACACCAGAGCTGCACATTTCTGAGAGAGAATAGGTCTCAAGCCTTATGTCTGACCAAATGGATTGAGAACTGTTTAGTGAACACTTTGTCTATTTTCCTGGCTCCTTGTAATCTGTACCAATATTAACTATAGCAAAAGGTCTACATTATTAACCAAAGCTCTGTGTTCACCATGAGGATGCTTTGCCATTGCCTAGGTTGTCTGTGCAGCCTAAACCTTGACCTCTTCCTTCTTCATCTTCCTCATTAAATCTTAGTAAAATCTGCAGTTTTTTCATTCTGTCTCAAGAATCCAAGGCAGTGCTTTTAGTAACCAGTATTAGTGGGGACTGAATACGGTTCCAGAGAGTTGTGACAACTGTGTCTAACAGAAACTGAGTGTAGGCTACAACAATTCTTTAAATCTCCACCAAAAAGCAAAACAACAATGTTTTGATAATACACTAATTTCTCCATTCACTGCCAGGTGCACTGATTCCTTTCCCTTGGAAACCCCTTTTGCATAATGCCACCCGCTCTGTTTCCTCATCTTTATACTCTGTGTATCACATTATCTGCAATGCGTATGCATTTGAAAGACAGCTGTGTTCGTTTCTGTACCACCAACGCCACTCTGAGTGTGTGTGTGTGTGTGTGTGTTTAGTTGTTTTGAATTTGTACATATTCTGTGTATAGAAGATTTTTTTCAAGCTGCTGGATTATTTTTTATTGTTACTCATCTTGCTTGTTTCATAAAGCTAAGGGATGTAGTGTTCGAACAAAACGTGATTGCTTGTCATGATTTTGTTTTGAAATCCTAGTTTGTTTATGAACGAAACATGTGACCCGGAGCAGTTATCATCCCTCATCCATCACCACATCCCCGATGCTAAATTAAAAGCAAAAGCCAAAGAAAAGCTTGTGTACGTTTTGCCACTGGACAGGACAAGCAAGTTCCCAGGTAACGTGTATGACTCTGATGGAAAAAAAAAACTTAGAGAAAAACATTGAATTTTGTCATCCCCCCTGTTATTTAATAGACCTACATTTTTTGTCTTAGTCTTTTAGTATTCAACAAAAGTTAGGATGAAGATTTGAGTGCACTGGAGTTATTTGGCCATTGATCAGTAGGAGCACCAGTGAGGAGGAGCCATAAACGAGGACAGAGAGAAACCTAGGGAAGCTTGCATTCTCGAGCAGGGTTCCACGGTGGGCAATAGAAGTGTAGCACCATTGGCGGAGAATGGGAGTCAATGTCCTCACTGCTACGCCAGTGGAGAGGTGTGGAGAAGCTACTCACGCATTTCCCTCATCTGTCATTAGTTATGGGACATACCCAGGAATATTAACTCTTCTTCCTTTTGGCCTGCTCTGAAAATTAATTTATCATGCTTCTTAGGTCAGAAAAAAAAAATCTTGTCAGGTGGACGTTTAGTCAGCAGATTCACTGTGTCTGGTGGGGATAAAAAAGATGCAGATGTGACAGGAAGACCTTCGGCACCGGTATTTTTGTGTTTTCATCTTATCGTCCATGCATTTATGTTTCAAAGGAAAACTAGTTTATTTATGTAGCATAGCCTTCCAGCCTGCTGGGTAGCAGCTACGAGCTATTGTTTTGTTTTTGTTTTTTTTTAAATAAGTAACCCAAAAAAGCACAAACTGTGTGTACAATGTAAACTATGTAAAATACTGTCTTCATGCTCCCCTTGGTGTGTGTGTGTGTCTGTGTGTGTGTGTAAATTAAATGCAGGGCTTCATGCATGCTAGCCAGGCACACTAGTGCTGGTGTTTATGGAGAGTAGGGTCTAAGGACACAACATCAAATGCAGTCCAAAGAGAAGGCAATGAGTTTGTCTGAAGGAGAACAAAAGAGTGACCAGAGTGTAGGTAGGAATGAATAAAGTCGTAGGGTAGATGAATAAATAGCTCATGGAGCTGAAAAGGTTTTAAATATTTGGTTGTTGACATTGATTTTCATTCTAAGCACATTGAGAAACCACTAAGAGAGATTGATTAGGAGGGAGATCATGTATGACCTGTACTTCCATTCTGGGCATAAAGAAGATCACTCCAGATACAGGGGAACAAGAGCAGACCACAAGAGACTAGCTTTGGAGATAACTTAGAGGCCCAGAAAGGCTTCTGTTCTGCCCCGGCACTGGTAAGGGTGGGCCTGAGTAGGTGTCTTCAAAACATACTCTGTGATAAAGTTGCAAGGTCTGTCTTAAGGGATGCACACAGCATGACTTTTAGAATTTGGCTTCAATTAGTGAGTAGAAGGCAGTGGTATTTATCATAAATTAGTGCCTAGAATAGTTGCCTCATAGTGAGAAGAAAGTATCAGTGACCCGTTTTAGAATTTAACCTGGCATGGCCTCTATTCACAGGACTCTGGAAGTCAGGGGGAAAAGTGAAGCATGAATCTGAGGAACGCGGGTATGCATTAGGAACTGGATTTGTAGTTGGGTGGAGCAAGAAAATTATCTAGAACTGAAACTCTGAGAGAAATCAAAAGAGAAGTCATGAAGGATGTAGGAACCGAAAGTTGTACCTGTAGTTAGATGGAAAGAAATGAGACAAGACTCGTAAACTCTTCCTCACTCTCTCCAGCTGTATCCAAGTAATTTGCTTTGTTAAAGGCCAAAAGAAAAGAAGGAAATGAAGAATGGGAGAGGAAGTAACAACGCAAAAAAGAAGCCAATTTAATGAAGTTAGAAAGGGCATGTGGCAGAGACTGCAGAGACACAGGGAACCAGGAAAGTTGAAGGGAGGAGTGACACTGAATAAGCAAATACGTTGTATGCATATATAATGGTTTTCAAAGAATAAATGCAAACATTATATTTACAAATAATAAAAGACTTGCGCACTGAAATGAAAATACGAAGTTCTTGGTGACCTAGAAGAGAGCAGCTTCTGTGTAGGAAAATGAACAGCATATGCTGTTGAGCTGTTTGCAAGATGTGACAGATTAACGTGGACAAGTTTTGGGAGACAAACACATGTGCAAAGAGGGATGGGAGGAAGCTGCTAGCTGCCTTTGTTTGGTGGACACCATAGCATTCTGTCTGACCTGGCAGGTATAGAAGAAAGGTATGATGGGAGAGAGAGGAGATCACTTTGGGAAGTCCTTGGAGGATAAAGTTCGGAACATAAGTAAAAGGCAGGGTAGCCTTGGGAGGAGCAGTTGCAAGTATTATACACATACACAAAGAAGTCTAGATGTAGGCAAAGGCTTACGTGGGTTGTTATATGGCTGGAAGAAGACTATGGTCTTTGCGACTGTTCATATTTCCTCAGAGAAGTCTGTAGGAAAATGGGAATCCACGAACATAAGATAGAGCAAGACATCTTGAAGATGAAGTTTGGCATCATAATTTCTGAGAAAGTATTTTTTTTTCCTTTAAATTACGATTATATTGCAAAGACACGAGATTTCTGAACAACATTAAGTATCATATTTAAGACAAATGTTAATTTACTAGACTTAGAATATTTGTGCCATTTTGAAAGTTTATATATTCTTTCTGTCGGCTTAGAGTTCTTCAGTGATCTTGATAAATATTCTGGCCAGGGCTTGATGAATTATGAAGTTTCCATGTCAACTCTGAATGAAGTCTTTGTGAACCTGGAAGGAGAACCAAGTACCACACGGGGTAAAACTATCTTCACACTTCACAACATCAATGAATTAAAAGGCTATGTATCAATTTAGCTTTTGTGGCTCTTGAAGGAGTGTGACCACTGTAACTGTGGCTTCATTGTTAGACACAGGCTGTTGTGGTTCCTGACCTCATCGGTACAGCTAGCTAGAGGTCCACTCTTAGTGTTGATAAATGACTCTTAGGAAAACTAATTACTTAGTATTATAGCAGTTCTATCTCCTGATGGGCACCGTTTCTTGGGTTCTTTGAGGCATTTAATGTTCTTAATCAGAGGTATGGGGTCTGACCATTTAACTTCTTATAAAGATTGTTTCTTGCTTGTTAAGAGAGAAGACCTATGTGGAGAGAATTCTTACCAACTTCTTTGTAGTTGAATGGGATACAATAACTGTCATTTTGGAAGCTTTCCCACTTACAGATAGTTTGCTCAATGTAGACAAACACTGGGATATACCCACATCTCACGACTGTAATATATATATACCCACATCATCTCACGACTGTAATATATATATATATATATATATATATATATATCTCCACATCTTATGACTGTAATATATATACCCACATATCATGACTGTAATATATATATATATATATATCTCCACATCTTATGACTGTAATATATATATACCCACATCTCATGACTGTAATATATATATATATATATATATATATATATATATATATATATATCTCCACATCTTATGACTGTAATATATATACCCACATCTTATGACTGTAATATATATACCCACATCTCATGACTGTAATATATATACCCACATATCATGACTGTAATAGTTTAAATGCGTTCGGCACCATTTTACAGATGAGGGATCCAGAGTTAAGAGCAGTTAGATGATTATTTGGAAGCCATTCTGCTTATAGCTCTGGGCTCCGTAGCTACGTTAACTATTTTCAGAGCTGATGGTCTTTGCCTTTCAAGCCCAGTTATTGATATTTTAGTATTGAGTATTTAAGCCTTGACAACTGCCGATCCCACTGAAGAGGATTATCTTGCTTGGAACCGTACTACAATTAAACATTTGCCTTTACAAAGACCGAGCAATCCGAATTACCCCTTTTCTGAATTCTGCTGCTGGTGTATATATTTAGCAGATATTCCCAGGGAGTATACAGACTTTTGATATTGTGCTGTTTCGTACCGTGTTTGCAATAAAACTCAAGACATTTCTACTAATTTTACAATTTTCATCATATTGCAAATTATAAAATATAACTATATATAAAATGAAGATACTAAAGGTGGCGACTTTCCATAAGCTTAACGGGGTATCAAAATGCTATTTAAATAATTACTTTGGAGAGAAGTATAAAAATAAGATCAGACATAATGATAATTTAAGTTTTTTTTATGAAGGAAAGTTTACTATGCCTTAGGATATTCATAATATGTATGTGTGTTCATACAGACTTTGAGAAAAGAGAAACAGAAACAGACTCAGGAAGTTTAAATGAAATGGAGGTGGTTTACTCTTCTCTCTCTCAAGTACAGAAGACAGTGGGCGCTATGAGCCGCTGGAGAATGCAGGTCTGTGCCGTAGCAAAGCTTCGCATCTTAAAACTAAAACGAGAGAGAAAAGCATTTTTGATCATGTGAGTATCAGAGTTCATCATTTTTTTAAGATAAAAATTCTTTCAAGGTTTCAAACTACAAGCGCATTTAAAAATAAAGCACGCCACCTAGTATTTCTGCTACACAAGACATAAATCCAGTCATGGTTTTACTGACAGAGGGATTGATTGCCTGCATATTAATTCTTGATTGGCCTTATGAATACATGCTGTTTGATTTCCATAACCAGATTAAATGCCATTTATTTAACAATGGATTTTTAGTACCGTGACATGTTGAGATACTACTTTTCCAATGTCAGCATTTAACATTATGGTTGCTATAAAGTAGAATAAATATCTAACAAATAGTTGTGGAATAGATTACTGAAGAGCAAACGCCATAGAGCCCTGTGGTAACTTTTCTTTGTTGTTTAGTCTACTGTTTCTTGGAATTGCACTGCTCCCACTGATTATGGAAATCATGGCTAATGCTTGGATAGAGGAAAAAAACGACTGGGAATTTACAACAGACTTGTATTTCCTGTCTCCCGGACAACTCCCCCAGGGTCTGCGAACCAGCCTTTTGGTCATCAATAACACAGGTGAACAGAGATCAGCGTTTTAATACAGGAATAAAGCTTTAACTGTTACGTGGTACAGGAGGGAGGAGGAGAATTTGGCAGAAGAAAAATGTGAATTTATAGAAAGTGATTTGTGAGGAACCGTGTACAGGTTCCCCGATTTCGGGGAGGACAAGGCTGATGGAAACATGGGACAAGGGCCTTGTCACTGTTCAGCCTGGCCTCCATTTTTTATACCTGACAGCCATCACTGAATGAGAGAAAGAGAGAGAGAGTGAGAGAGAGAGAGAGAGAGAGAGAGAGAGAAACAGAGACAGAGACAGAGAGCTACATCTTAGCTGAAGACTCTTTAGATCTCTTTTCTACCACTAGTTACCATGTGTCATGCGATCATGTGTGTAATACATATTAATTGACAAGCAAAGACTGCATGTCTATCCTTCATGCTCTTGGACGAAGTTCAGCAAGATTCAGGAAAACTCAAAGAATTGGGCTGTCGCTCCACAATTGCTTAATGAACTTGAAAGAAAAGCTATGTTTCTTTCAAAGATGTTAGAACATTCAGAGTAGTAGTACCCTTTATGTCAAGGCAGGTTGATATCCAAGGAGGTCTCTCCTTTTCTGAGGAGAAAGGGAGGAAGAGTGGATGGGGGTGGGGGTGAGAGGGGCAGTGGGGAGGAGAGGAGGAAGGTGAAGCTGTGATCAGGATGTAAAGTAAAAAAATAAGTTAGTCAATTAATAAACCAACACACACGTGCACACACACACACACACGTACACACACACACACACACACACACACACACACACACCATTCAGAGTAGCAGTAACTTTCTTGAATTTCTTACTGATTCCAGTTTCATACGTGTTTTTGATTCAATGTTATAGAGAGTCTTTTTTTCATTATTTTTTTTTTTCTACTTCAGGTTTGGAAATCAGAATTTCTTCTTTCCTTAAAGCTAAAAGTGTACATTATTTGCTAACATTTAGAATTGCCCTTGGCCATCCAACTGTGGCCATTCCAGAGGGCACACCCCACTCAGTATGAGGATAATACCCTTGTATTCACTCATCCTCACTCCCACCCCCACCCCCCATTCTGTCAAGAATTTGGGGGATTTATTCTGTCATATTTCTCCTCCTCTAAGTTTGATATGATTATTATTAACAGCATGTTCATCTTTTCATATGAAAACGCTTGTTTGGTTTATGTGACTGTGGGTCACCATTACTTGTAGCCTATTGTGGAATGCAGTTGTGACGCCTGACTGCCCCAGGGTAGATGTAAAAGATTGTTTTCTATGTGTGTCCCATCGCATCTTGGAAAAGACCCAGATTTGTCTGAAGTTTGGTACTATTTTTCCAATTCTTAGAACTTTATGTATTTCTAGTATAAACTCTCACTTCAAAAGCCAGAATAAAAAAGGGCTCCTTTGTGGTCCATTCTGCTTTTCCTTGATGATTGTTGTTTAAGATTACGCCAACTCTTGGCTTGCTTCTCTTCTTAGACACCGTCATTTATAAATGAGGGATGTTCTTAGAGATGACTGAAGCAGCTGTCTTTGTGTGGAACCTGGAGGGTCCCTGGCTGCTCATTTTCTCCAGCTTTAGCTGGGTAATAACACCCTTGATTGTGGCCCAGAGCAGGATAACTCAGTTACCCACTTGAGGTTCGATGTTGTAGAAACTGGTTGACTGTTGCATCTTTTTCTCCTGTGTGCACCAGGCAGTGAGTTGTTTTTTCTCAATTTCATTTCTGTCTCATGTAATTTAATTTCACACATTTTCTTATTTTAGAATACAGAAGAATTTTTGACTTGATGGTGGCATCCTTTTTTTATTTCCCAAGAAAATTACATTATGCAATATGTATGCAAATGTGGAAAACATGAATTACATCTACATTTTTAATATTTATTTATTTGTTAAGAATACAAAGAAGAGGAAAATGCTGTCAGGCTGGACAATCTGTAGTGTTTCTCATATTAATTTTTCAGAAATTATCAATTTATACACGTTTAAAAGGAAAAGTTATAAAATAGAATTAGAATTATCTTGTTTGAAGCATCACATACTAACTTACCTTAGGTGGAATTATGATGACAATCCATCATAATGTAAGATTTACTGAGTAGAAGACAGGTGAGTGGCTGCTTCACCGCTTTTAGGCCAATAGTAGTATTATGTTATTCGTGAAGCACGCTCATGGTATCCTAGGACTGTTAAAATGTTAACTTTATAGGGCTCATGAATTTTTTTTTTTACTTGCTTTCATATTGTCCTTTGTTATCAAAATCACACTAGAATCAAATATTGAAGATTTTGTACAGTCGCTGAGGCATCAAAACATAGTTTTGGAAGTAGATGACTTTGAAAACAGAAATGGTACTGAAAGCATTTCCTACAATGGAGCCATTATAGTTTCTGGAAGACAGAAGGTATGGTTTCCTCTTGGGCTTTACTTTTTCGACTACATAGACTCAAAACACAATATCAAAGGTCTACACTTTAATTGTCTTAAAACTATAGAAAAGTAATACATAGTAACTCAACTTAGCAAAACATATGCTTTCACCTTGAATAAACATTTTGGTGAAACATTTTCTATCTTTGTTTTAAACTAAGTACTTTTGCATTAAAAGGGAATGGGTGAATTGCTTTAACTTAATAACTTATGAAGCCATAATCATTAATTTATGTAATCATGAATTTAAGTACTCTAACTCAAGTAGTGATGTCTTGTATATTGAAAAAATACATTAGACACTGTAATATCCACATGAAATCTAAAATGAAAAACTATTCCCCATGCATTTCAAATTGAGTATAAACCGTCAAAGAATCTATCATGGAACACACCTGTTGCAAATTCATCCTAATTTTATGACAGACTTGTGTCTTATTTGCATTTCAGTAAAAGTAAGAAACAAAATTAACCAAAAGTATGCCTTTCTTTCCTGTTACAAGTAAAACAAAACAATACTAGAAGCCTCAAAAGGTGCCTCCTTTAGTATATTGTAAAATTTAAAATATATTTTAAAATATGTAATATTTAATATATTGTAAAAAATGCCATTATTTTGATGTCAACTTTGGGAAACTCCTTTTTTGACAGCTGCTTGGTGTATCTTGTATATTTACTACACAAACTATTGGTAGCATTCATATTAAAACAATACTGACTTTTTGTAATGTCTATATGCATGTTTTCATAAACATTAAGTATTAATATTATCTTCAAAATTGTGAAGGTTCTGTGGCAATGTAACCATGAAAATCTCTAGTATTCCATGTTTATTTCCTATCTGCTTACTCACAATAAATTGACAGTATTTATGGGCGTCTTTTAAACTCTACAAACTGAAATTTCCTCCTCATCAAAATAGAGACGAAGTGATACAAAATTGATTACATTAGTAAAATTTAGTATTAAATAGATTTTGGCTCTGTCCTATTCACTGTATAAGGACTTAATATAGAGTCTCACTCAAACCATGTGCGAACCCGTTTAGACTCCTCTTTCATAGATGAGAAGAAAGAGGTTCAGAAAAGCTAGTTAACTTGAAAATCAACACAAAGCTAGAATTGGACTATTAGAAGTGTGTGTGTGTGTGTGTGTGTGTGTGTGCAGTTCCTTTATTTTTCAAAGATTTGATCTTACTTGTTTTTGTTGTTGTTGTTTTTAAGGATTACAGATTTTCAGCTGTGTGTAATACCAAGAGGCTACACTGCTTTCCTATACTAATGAATGTCGTCAGCAATGGAATCCTTCATATGTTCAATCATTCCCAGTACATTAGAATTGAGGAAGATATATTTTCAACAGTAAGTATTACATCCGCTGATCTCGAACAATTAAAAACATGACAGCTTACGTTACTCATATTTGATTGTTGACCGTAAGGATGATTACTATGTTCTGTGTTGTTGTGTGTTGTCTGACTTTTGCCTTCAACCACTTGGCTTGTTTGCATGGCAGTAGAGATAGACACAAGCTACAATTTCACAGTCCTGGCTTTAGGAAGTTTCTAGAAGGATAGGATTGGTGAGAGTTAGAAGAACAGAGAAAATGCCATCATGCTTTAGATGGCTACTTCCTTTTTTTGTCAACCCATTCCAGAAATGACAGTGACTTCCCATTTCTGTGCTTTGAAAGAAACTTCAATTTATTTTTGACAATTTTATATACATATAGAACACACCGTGACTGTATTCACTTTAATTACCCTCTCTTACTCCTTTTCCACCTCTGTCAACTCTCCTTCTTCTTCCCAAGTGGACTCAGCATCCCCTCCAGTATGTGGATGCTTTGCAGGAAGCTGCAGCTACCTTATGCTTGTGATTGCAGTGGCCTGGGACAGCCTGGAGACAGGATTTCCTAGTGCTCCTCTGCCTCCTCTGACTGTCAAAGTCTTTCCACCCTGTCTTCTATGTCTGTTCCTTTGGCTTTGGATGGGATGACATAGGTGTCTTCTGTAGGTTTGAGTATTCAGTAACCACTTATTCCCAGTCAGCACTGTAACCAGCTGTGAGTCTCTGCAGCAACTGTCACCCTCTGCTACACAAAAAGGAAAACAAGATCAGCGTTAGTCTCTGGGACTAAACATAACGCTTGGGAGGCATTATGGTTCCATGTCTATCTGGTAATTACCTTCTTGCTTACTGTTTCTAGGGACTTGACTATTTTACATACTTCATGTAACGGAAACACACGGCATTTGTACCCTTTGCCTGGTGTGTTTCACTTCGTACTGTATATTCCAAGCCGATCTATCTTGAAGCATTTGATGGGATTTTTTTTTTTCCTTTTAAAGTTGAGCAGTGCTTGTTATGCATATATGTATGTACGTAGTTCTGTTTCTTCACACACCTACTAATGGCATTTGAGTCATTTCTGCCCCTTGGTAATTGTTATGATACTATTAAAATGGGTGTCTAAGATATCTCTTTAAAAGCCCTCTGCTTGTTCTTTTGGATATATACTCTAAAGCAGGTCCTAAAATATCCTCGGGTTCTTTTGTATTTTGAGTTGAAGTCTCATGATAAATGAGAAGTATAGTTTTCTAGATGATAGATGATACTTTGATTTTCCACTAAAATTCCTTTTGTGTTTGCAGGACATCGTGATAGTTTGGTTTGGGATACTGGAAGCTTTCCTGTTCGTACTGTTTGTTGTCTGCAGCCTCGCGCCACATATCGCCATGAGCAGCGTCAGTGATTATAAAGTAAGAAAGTGTGGGTAGGGGATCCTAATAATTTCAACAATTGTATTTTTTTTAAAGAAAACCTTTCTATTGGTTCTTTGTGAATTTCACACCACACACCTCAATCCTGCACATCCTTCCCCTTCCCTCTTACCCACCCCTGACCCTTGCCACCTCCCTCCCAACAGAGGAAAAAAAAAACCACTGTAGAAGCCGTAGTGTGTATGTCACTGTGTTTCCCAGAATACTCCCCTTTTGTCCACACTTCGTTGCAAATGTTCATTGCAATGTTTTGTTGGTCTGGTTTCTGCTACTCTATCATTGCTGGAGCCTCACTGGGGCTCCTGTTGTTGGCCTGTGTCACGGAGATCCTGTAGTTTTGGATCTGTAAAACTGACCCCTTCACATACTCCAGTAGTTCATCAAAGGGGTAGATGTTGGGGTGAACCAGTTCGAAGTCTTGAATCTGGGCCTAAGAGATATCAGAGAGGGTCAAACCTCTGGATCTCATGTGCTCACACCGGGCTCACCAGCAACCACTGAAAAAATGGCCTTCATTTACACAGTGGAGTTTGGAATTGTTTCCAGAACCTCAGAAAGCTTATTTTTAAAATGTGAAAAAGGTTCTTACTTCAAAGTTAGGTAGAACGTATGAGGATTTTCAGATTGTCATATTATTCTAAATCTTCAGAGAAGAATATCATGTACCTTTTGGATGAATTGTTTCCTAGCTGCGAGGAAAACAATCACTGAGGTGGACATGGAAGATCAAATTTCAGACTTAGACTCCCTTTTCACTCTGGAAATTACAATTTTATGTTCTCTTTGTGTTTGTTTGTATCTTTCATCGAAACAAATCATATAAGATTTATATAAGCCTGCTGTCATCATCCTGAGCCACTAACCTTCACAGAAAAAGGAAATTTTATTTTATCTGCCAGGTTAACAATAACCTTAATTAGTACTAGTACTACTTTAACTTGTAAGGCTTTCCTCTCTCTCTCTCTTTTTTTAAAAGATTTATTTATTTATTTTATGTATACGAGTACACTGTTGCTGTCTTCAGACACACCAGAAGAGGGCATCAGATCTCATTGCAGTTGGTTGTGAGCCACCATGTGGTTGCTGGGAATTGAACTCAGGACCTCTGGAAGAGCAGCCAGTGCTCTTAACCACTGAGCCATCTCGGCAACCCCAGCAGGCTTTTTTAAAAATTTTAGTTTTTAGTGGTATGATCTTTTAAAAATGCATTTTTCTAAGAAAATCTCATATACAAATACTGAATTATTTACATCATTTCTCCCTTCCCCCAACTTCTCCCATGCCATCTCAAGTTCGGAGTCTCCTTTTCCCTTACTCTGAGGTATCTACGAGAATGAGTGTATAAATACATACCATCTGCCGAGTCTCCTTAGTGTTGCCCCCATGTGCATGGGATTAGGGCTGACCACTTGGGGTTGGATAACCTATGGAGGGCTTATTCTTGGGGAAGACTGATATTCTCTCTCTCTCTCTCTCTCTCTCTCTCTCTCTCTCTCTTTCTCTGTACACAGACACACATGCATATGTATATATGTGTGCATATATATGTATATGAGTGTTTATGTATACGTGTGTGTGTGTGTGTGTGTGTGTGTGTAAACATGAATAGCCTATAGTTCTTCATCTAAGGTCTTGGCCTTGTGAGATGCCTGCAGCTTTTTATCTAAGGCTCTAAGGGCATGGCCTTGTGAAATGACCCCGATTCTGTTGTCATGCCAACCCATGCTGTCATTGTTCAAGTCTTGTTTAATCAGCTATACCATTTCATGTGTACAGCTTTCCTGTCATATCTAAATGATGCAGTCTTGATTCAAACTTCTTTGGTCCTCCAACTCTTAAACATCCTTCATTAGACTTCTATTTATTATTTTAGACCTACTATTTGTCTCTCTACAGCTCATTAGCTGTTATGGTTCTTTCTTACGATTTTATTTTATGTTTTACAAAAATTAAAAAATATCAATTAAATCTAAAGATCCAGAATCTAGAGTCTAAAATTTTCAAAAGCTGACAGAACACTGTTATTGGAAACCCCCACACGTGACCTCATGTCATGAGAACTAGAAAATATTTAGAGATCTTTTCATTACTCATGGGTTAAATTGAGACTGCACATCAGTGTACCAGACAAAACATGGTTAGGGAATTGGATCTGGAGGGTTCTTAAACAGAATGTGTAATTATTTTCAATAGTAATATATTATTAATTTACCTTAAAATTTTTTTGCATTTTCAACCACCCCTACACATGTACACATGTGCAGCGCATAAGCTCATCAATGTTAGTAATACATTTTTAAAGACAAGCAAATAAAGTGAATTTATATCTTCAGTATGACAAGACCCACTAGCCCTGCGCTTGGTACACATGAAGGAGTCAGTCAGAAATCTTTGATTTAAGTTGAACATTGAGACCCATTTTTTAAATGTCATATGTATCAAAGAGTAGATTAACATTCCATGGGCTTGCCATACATTGACTATGCCCACTTTTTGTTTCACAATAGCAAGTGCTCGAGACTATCATTGGACATCTCATAGAATCATTCCCAGGAATCAGGAATTATTGAGAGCATTAGGTTCACTGCTAACAAACACCCAGCAGTGATTCCAACAGGAGAGGGGTCTGTTCCTAAAGCAAGAATGTTGGTGCATGCAATAGGTGTATAAAATAAATGCTGTGAGACAGCTTGCTCTCTGAAGGCCTAGGATCATAGGATTGGTAGGAGATTAGTAGCTTTTACAGTGTTAGTAGCTTTTACATAAATGTTGTAGTTTTCGTCTTAACCCAGCTGGCTCCCAAATAACTAAGACTAGACTATTATACTTATTTAACCATCTTTAAGGGCACAACAACTGAGCAGTATTATTCTATTTTAATCCTCTAAGCCAATCTGGCTACCTCCCAGTCAAAATCCTAGTGATACTTGCATTTTAGTGTTAATCTGGCTCTCTGGTCTGCAGGTGTTTTCTCATAGTCTTTCCTGGACTTTCCTCATGGCAAATCCTTATTTCCTTTCTCTTCTTCCCCTTCCCCTGGATGAGAGGAAGTCCATCCCTATTTTCTCCCCTGATCATTCATTGGCCAACCAGCTGTTAAAATACAACATCTAATTATCATGTGAGCAAGGAAGCCAGAGTGGACGTGTGTTCTGGGTTGTGCAACCTTGCAGAGACTCTGTACAAGGTCACTTTTCAGCTAAGGCCAGCCAAGACCAGCCACCTGTGTTCAGGGACACTCTCCAGACAAAGACAGGCAGAGACAGGGGAGCCCCACTGAGAAGTGGAGTCTCCCATTTTGTGCAGAGCTCAGAATGCCATCCAGTCGTAGGGCACCACTACCTTAATAGTAGGGTTCCCCAACATCCTTTAGTTGATCAGACTAGTAAAATAATAATCGCCAAAGAATTAAACTTTTCCTAGAAATTATCTTAGGAGAAGGAAAAGGCCGAATCTTGATGCCAGACAGAAAAGGGTCTTGTCCCCCAGATAGAGATTTCACATAGCTCTTACAACGTTACCAGACCACCTTGCTGGAGAGATGGAGCTGAGACTACAGCAGGTCCATAATGGCCAACACCTTCACTGTGCCTGTTTAGTTATGCATACCACTGGCTTCTATGGAAACCTAAACCTCATGTCAGTATCTCAGATTAGACCTTTTTTTTTATCAGTTTCTTCTCTTCCCAATGTGACTGCTTTGATCAAATCCCTATTCTCTGCCTTTTGGTATTTTTTTGTCCCTTTGATGTGCACTTTAGTGTAGACTGCTAACTCCAGCTCATTGGTGCAGCCAGAGCCCAGCCTCCGGCCCTAAAAGATGTCCAAACCTAATAACTCTCGACATTTCTGAAGATGAACCCTCACTTCACGACCTAAGATGACAGAATTCCAACAATCACAACATAGTTTGACACACACCAAGGAAAGAAAACAGATGAAAAGGCATGGGGAGCCTTTTCTCTTATTATCTAAAGGTAATTAAATGGAGGAGCTGTTTAAATCCCAGTAGCTATTGGAATGAGAGAGGGCTGTTTCTCAAACAGAATCTGGGGTATTATCTTTTTTTTTTTTTTTTGATGTTGAGAAAATTTTAATGTCAAAATTCATATTGAACAAATGTTCTTTTGTTATCCCTTAAAATTGCAAAGAAGTATGTCCCAATGCCAGTGTTAGTTTCATCTCATGAAAACTTAACACAGCTAAACAGAAGCCCAAGACAGAAGTGGATTTGGAAATCCACTATATGTTCAAGTTGTCCTCATGTCTTCCTATCTTGAAATGTGTTGTGCTCCTTCCAATGACAATATTCCCATTTTATAATGCTTATGTTTTCTATCTGTTTACTTCATTCTCTTGTTTGTTAGCTGGAACGATTTCTCTGAACTTATTAGGTTTAACTTGGCATTGGCCTTGATTTTTTTAAAAAAAAAATTTAAAAATAAAAAATAAATTAAAAAAAAATGAAGCCATTTGGTAAACAGTGATGAAACTTCCCAGCACAAAATCACTTGATACCTTAACTTTATGTCATGTTAACCTCAGAGAGCATGAGATGTGCTCAAGGTTAATCTGTTTGCCTTCTTGGGGTATTGTCTTACTTTAAAGATGGCAAATGGATATGAGAGCAAATGCAGATTTTTAACACAATTTGACATGAATTTGATATGATTTTCCAAGATTCAAAATTCAAGTGCTTCCCAAGATAATGTCTGGGAATGGAGCTAAGAATAAAATCAATCTCATAGGCTTGATATGAGTACTGAATTATATAATACACTTTTTAAAAAAGTGTAACTCTCCAGGTAGGAATAAAGTTTGATAAAAACCCTATTGTGCGAAGGTTATTAACAAATTCAATCACTGGAATGTTGTCGTCATAGTTTTTTCACAGTATTAGAAAAGTGATTCTAAAATTCATATAGAAGCACAAAAGACTGCACAGTAAAGCAGCCCTGTTGTTTTAAAAACAAAATCCCAAACGTTCAATTTACCAAATGAAAATGCAGGAGTCAGACTCTGTGGTGAAAGCTACCTAGCTCAGAGAAGCAGAGACAGCACCCAGCTGACCTTCCTACTCCATCATCCAAAAAGAAGAGAGCTCTTTCTTCTACTTCATACTGTCTTAAATATCCTTCAACTCGAAGATCCTTCTTTCTCTTTCCTGGGTTTTCTTATGTTCACTCTTTGTCAACTGGTTGCTTCTCTGTCACTTGACCAGTTGTTGACTTTATTTAATCATGTTTACAGGAAGCTCTTTGAATTAAAGGTGTGTGCACCACAACAATGTTTTTCAAGTTCACAATCTTGGGGTTCACAGTGTGATCAAATGTCCTGCAACACAGCCCTCAGCAGAAAGAACCATGCCAGAGGGGCTCAGATGTAGATCATGCATAAAGCAAATGGTATGATCATTGTCTATGATAAGCCAGGAAGAGTGGTCCATGCCTTCAATCCTAGCATTTGGGAAATGGAAACAAGATCAGAAGTTAAAGGTTATTCTTTATACATAATGCCAGGCCAGGCTTCACTATGTAATAGACTACCCGCCTTCAAATCCCCACAAAACAAAAACCAACCAACCAAACAAAAACACCTTGCAATTTAACTGAATTGATGTACATTCTGTATTTTCTCATCAGAAAAAAGCTGACTCCCAACTGTGGATTTCTGGCCTTTACCCTTCTGCCTACTGGTGTGGGCAGGCAGTAGTGGACATTACCCTCTTCAGCGGGATTCTTCTCACAAGCTACTTCACATTATACACGACAAAACTGATGCACATTCACTTGACAAGCAAAATTGTGCTATCTATCGTAAGTAGTGTGGCGTCAATCAAATTCTACACAGTAATAAAAAATAAAATGCAACGGTAGTCATCCATATATTTGAGAAGGTTTGATAAAATTAACAACATGCAGTTTACCAGTATAATAAAAATATTTTAATATATACATATATAATTTAAAATCTCCAGATGTTTTATTTTAACTGATATTATCTCAATTATCTCTAGATTTTTCTTGCATTTGGCTGTGCAGCTTCTCTTGTCTTCTTGACATATGTGATATCATTTGTTTTTGGCAAAAGGAAAAAAAACAGTGGCCTCTGGTCAATTTGCTTTTTTCTTGTAAGTATGAACAGTCATTTGTTGTCATTAAGTCATTAAGCACAGTCATTTGTTGTCTTGGGTAGTGGGAAAATTAAAAACGCAGATTAAATTTAAAGATTCAAATCCAGTGCCCCAATTTTTAGAAAGCTGACACGATACCGCCACAGCCAACTTCAGTGTGATGGTTTCCTGCCAGATGGCAAGTATACAACAAAATGTACTCAGCCTTCCCAATGGATCATTTAAAGTTATGCATGTAAAGTACACATGAAACATCACTTCATTTTGTAAAGATTTGAATTCTATTCCAAAGGCATCTCATGCATATACAATTATCCCACAAGTCCAGTAAAGCCTGAACTTCAAATGATTATTGTTCACAAAGATTTCAGATTAAAATTACCCTGAAAAACGGACCTGGAATTGTAACTTTCATGAGTAAGTTATGTTTCTGAAGAATTCCCAAATAGCACTTTGAATAGAGTTCAAATGAGAACTTCAAAAAGGACTTGAAGTTTTCTTATGTCAAATAACTTATTAATAGACACATCCATTTCATAGACATAGATATGAAAATGGAGAGCATGTTGGAGATTATGGGAAACCTTGCTATATACAGTGAAGACCTGGGAACATTATTCATGCTGCCTTTAAGCGGATATTCCCAAGACAGGATTGAATGACTTATCGTCCATATCGTACAAATGCGAGTCCTGAAACTATGAGAGGCACCAACCCAAGACCATCTGTGAGAAAATATACTTTGTCTGATGCCACTCACTGATTTCTATAGAAAATGGGTGGACAGAGCTGGCTGCTGTACCTTATTAATATTTAGCAGTTGTATTTTATGACTTTGGATTGGATTTGGCTGCATTCAACAGTGGCATTTATTAGTTTTACCTTCATCTTCACAATCCATCCTAAGTAGAGAAGCTACATACAGTACTACAGAGTACCATATTAGAGGCTAGCCATGGGAATCTGTGAGTCAGTCACTTGAAGACAACTTTGATTAGCTAACAGAATTCCTGACATTTTCCAGTTATCCCCAATACTGACTATGCAGAACAGATAACATTAGTGATAGTCTTACTGTAACTCACCCGATTTTTATTTAGACTAATGCTCTTTCATATGTCTAGCAGAGGTGAGCAAAGCAACCATTCTGATCCCTTAGGTTTCACCTCTGAATGAATTATTTCTTGGAACTGATGGTTAAGTATTTCAGGGTTAAGGTCAATATGGCTGTTGACAAGTGTGTTATTATCAGCCTTGAAGACGGTAGGAATGATCTAGTCAACGCCCTCAAGGACTCTCTTTTATTTACTTTACCTTCAGGTCCAAGTAACTGGCATCTTGGGGCTCTTGCATTCCTTTTGTTGTCTCTTCAAAGAACTCACTTAAGATTGGGATAAGATCCTCATCTGGCTTGGCACTTTTGCTATATGTTAAGAGGAAAAAAAACCCAACCTATGGCCTTATGCACATAACTTATGTAAGCTTGCAAAGACCAAACTCTCCGATGAAGAGGCAGGCATTCACTAGAAACAGTAGAAGCATGCCTCAATACTTTGTGACCCAACATTCAGTAGAGAAGCTTAACAGGGCGATTCTGATATGGTTGTTGGTTCTACTGTGATGATTTGAAATATACTAAAGGTGTTCAGGTGATCAAAAGTAGGAAATATTTTTAAACCTATGTAAAGCTGCCCTGGAACGTGATAGAAGAGAAAAATAAATGAGGACAAGTGTACTATGCTTTGGCAGAGAGAGATTGTTGGTGTTGTTGCAAAATAAGAGCAGTCCTTCAGAACTTCCATCTAAGATCATTATTATGCGCCAGCCTAATATTTAGTTATAAGGAATTTGGTTCTATTCCAAATTGCTTTTAGTGAATGATCCATCATCCTGGGAAGGCATAAAGATTTGAAGAGCAATGTATGCACCCTATTGGGCGTGTGCGTATCATTATCTTGGATTGAGTCAGGAAAGTGTATTTGGTCATTTTAGCTTTGCCCTAAATTTCTAGTCTTTTTCATCTATAAAGAATTTTCTTAGTCTGATTAATGGCTGGAGGAATGTATTCTCTAATTCAGTTCTATGTCATTTATTTACTTCTTTTCAATACTCTAATTTAATTACATTTCATCCTTTCCTTTCCTCCCTTGAGTCCCTCCCACATTCCACTCCCCACTCTTCTTCAAATTTATGGCCTTTGTTTTCATCACTTGTTACTATATGCATATGTGTGTTTGTATTTATACATGTATTTCTAAATACAACCTGTTCAGTCCGCATAGTATTGTCTGTGTGTATCTTTTCAGGGCTAGCCATCTGGCATCGGAGAACTGTCAGTGTGCTCTTCTCTGGGGAGCACCACCTCTCTGGCTCCCTGATTTACTTAGTTGCCTACAGTTCTATGAGTAGGGTTGAGTCTTCATGGGCTTTGCCCTGTATGGTTTGGCATGTTAGTTGGTGTCATGATTGTTCAGCTCATGCTTGGGTGGTCATGTTGTTGACCATGATCATAGCTTGTGATGTTACTAGGAAAAACAATCTCACAGCAAACTCTCTGATCCTCTGGCTTTTTCAGTCTTTCCAACCCCTCTTCCACAATGTTCCCTGAGCCTTAGGTGTGGTGCGACTCAGCATCCCCTATTACAAAAAGGAAGGTCATACAGAACACATAATATGTATAAATAACATGTGCTGATAAAGTTAATTTTCTATTGGGAAGATAACATTTCTGTATATTTTTTATTAACAAAACCATTCCCTTTTAGTCTCAGAAATGGAAAGTTGTATTTGTATTTTTATATGGAAAACTGTGGAATCTGTCATTTGATGTGTCATTTGTCATTCTTGGTCTTGCCCTGTAGGTCATAACCATTATATTTGACAGAGTTATGATTGACCTCTTCAGAGAAGCAGTGCTTATTTCTGCCATGATATTAGTTCCTTCCTTTTCGTTGAATGCACTCCTGATTGTCTTGGAACTGGTAAGAAAAGTCATCAACTGTTCTGTAAAAATATTGAATATATAAGCTATTTTCTGTACCTAGATCTACAGAAATAAAAGGTGGGTGAGTGGGCTTGGAGAGCGAAAGCCAAAGGACAGGAGGGATGGCTCTTGCTAATTAGATGCTCTGAGGTTGAATGGTGGCGATGCTTACACAAGTTGTGAAAAAGGTCCCGAGTCTGCAGACTTAGAGTGAGTAGATTTTTTTGGCATGAAAAGAAGCCTTGATAGAGCTGTTGAAAAACTGTGCCTAAGGCACTTTGCAAAAATGGTACACATGGTTGAATGCTATTAGAAGCTACAGCCAGATTTCAACAGAACTTCCTACTTCAATGGGTGCTTATGAATGACAGAGGGTAAGTTCATACACAATACTGGCAATTCAGTTACTGGCAAGTGCATATTAAACACCATTTTGTGCTAGTCATTATTGTAGTGATTAGGGACACCCAATGAGCAACACTGTCCAGTTCTTTTATCATAGAGCTCAGCAGAAACAAACACAGATGGACCTCAAGCAAGCCATAGTGAGTTTTAAGTGGACCTGGGGGTGACAATCGCAACAGGCCAAGTGCTGGGGAAGGCTTGCAAAGCCAAGCTGGTGCCCTTAGGAGCCAGAGAATTCAGGAGAAATGACACCCCTAAGGGATGAGCAAGAATTCGTGGGGGATTAAAAAAATAAGCATGTCCTGCAGAGAAAACCCAAGGCCTTGGAAGATCAAAGACCATGGAGAGTCAGAGAAACTGTGTATCATGCATGTCAACAGAAGCTCAGTTGGAATCACATTTTTTGGGAATCTTCACAGCTCTAGATGAAATAATTTTAAGCATAACATAGCAAGTTTCATTAATTATCTTCTAGGGGAAAGAGGGGAAACTTGTCTACAAAAATACCTTTAAAATTTATTATTATTATTATTATTATTATTATTATTTACTGTTGACAAAGCAGGGTCTGGAAGTTATGACCATACCTGGTTCTTTTGCTTAGTATTTTCCTTCTAAGACAGAAGTAGACATCACACACAAATCAGGGGAGTCAGGAGTAATGACCTGCTTCCTCTATAACAGATTAATGAGAAAAGAATAATGTCAAGGGCTACATGTTCTGATTGAGAAAACAGCCATCACTGAGAGAAGAACAGATCCTGTGAATGTATTTTTGTGAGAAACTTAGAAATACCTTCATTCCTAAACTTTACACAATGTAAGCACTGCTCTCTGTTTTGTTTTCAATAAATGCTCTTATTTTTAAGTCAGAAGTTTTTTTTTAACAGAAGAGATATAGGTTATCTTCATATTGAGAAAAGATATTCAGTTGGGGTGCTCCTCTTCTCTCTAAGGTATGTGTCATCAGTGCACACAGAACAGAGTTTAATGAAGAAAATAGTCACCATGCAAAATGCATATTATTCAAATGTGATTTGTGAAGAAAATATATTTAACCATTTATTTTTCTTTTCAGAGAGCCTACCAGTACTACGAAGAATTTGGAGAAGTCAAATATGCTTTATCTGGGGTTGATCTTCTGATATGCCTGATAGTAAGACTTTCTGCTTCACTACATGCCCTATGGATAGATAGATATTCCTCGATATAACTATTTGGTCTTGTCTGAAGCTTTGTATCTCTGAAAGTGTTTTTAATACAGTTTTAGATAAAGTGGTGGCTTCCAGACCTGAATTTTAGTCTTCAGATAAATTTTTGTGTGCATTTAGGTTGAGAATTCAGTATAGTATTGATTTTGGTTTGCTTCTTCTTTACACCATCATGCATCTAAATATGAAAGCATAAAAAATCAGGTGCAATGCAGATTTTCCAAATTATGAATAAAAGACAAGATTAATTATGAGTGAACGGATAAATGATTATTTTAGATTTAAGGATGACAGAAGCTATTGTCTTTCCATACTATCTGTCTATGATGTTCTAGGCACAACAATAAACACCAAGCGTGCCCTCACGGAGTTCATAGTCTAGAAGTATATAGGTAAATTAAATGGACAGTAAATACTGTGTTAGATGGAGAAGTATCTTAGTTACTCTTTAATGGTGTAGGAAACACTATGACCAAGGCAAATTATAGAAGAAAACATTTAATGAAGGCTTAAAGTTTCAGAAGATGTGTCTATGACCATCAGGGTAGAGAACACAGAAGCATGTGAGCAGATATCAAACTGGAGCAGTAGTTGAGATTTACAATGGATTCACAAGCACAAAAAAGATTTAAAACATTAGCTAACTGGGAATGGTGTGGGCTTTTGAAACCTCAAAGCCTCAGTGACACATCTCCTCCAGCAAGGCCACACCTCCTCTGGCAAGGCCACACCTCCGTATCCTTCCCAAACAGTTTCACTAACTGGGGACAAAGCATTCATATATTATGAGCCTGGCTGGGCAACCATTCTCATTCTAACCACCACAGACGGTCAGCAGAGACTTAAAAGACCTTCTAGTAGGTAGTGGCAAGAATGGCTCTATTTTACTTCAGGATCATCTAAGAAAAAGAAGTTTAATCAGAACCAGATTATACAGTAATGTGGTAAATTTTAAAGCAGAGTTGGTCCACATGGTGTTCTACAGAACTCTAAGGAATTCAATGCAACTTTGAGTGGTTAAGGAGCCACTGGGTGCCTTTAACCAAAGTGCAGTGATCAAACTTAACTGTGGAAAGCATGACAGTAGTTCCTGGGATGAAAAGAGCAGCTAAGAGGAGCAGAGGGGGAACATGTGAGGATGCATTGCAAGCTGAGAAAGAAAGATGACCCGGATCTGATGTTCATAACACAGCAGGAAGAGCCAGTTGTGCTATGGGTCATTTAAAGACAGAACAGAATTTACTCTGTTAAAGTATGAGCTGTGAATCGTAGGAAAGCGACAGATTAAACTGGTGTAGTGTGTGCTCTCCCCTATCTTATAAAAATTGGGTACCAAATAACCGTGAATACGCAAGCAACAGTTTTTCTTAGAAACTCTACTTGCGAGATGATTCATGTCTAAATGAAACTTTTCCTTTGCTCCTAGCCTTACGTTCATACTTTGCTGTTCATTTTTGTCCTGAGATGTCTGGAACTGAAATACGGGAAGAATGTGGTACAGAAGGATCCCATCTTCAGGTTAGGATGACAGTTGATTTCACAGATGAGGTCACAGTTTTGTATCTCTAGTGAAGTGGTTTCCCTTTCAGTTTGTTGATAAGGATTTCTACTTGCAATGCAAGCAATACAATGACTGGCATTGTAGCCAAAGTTTTTTTTAGTTTACTGTCAACAAAAGGGACGGGAAGAAGAGATTTAACAACTGAGTTGAGGGAGTTTTACACAGGGGACTTTGGAAAGTATGAGCAGTAAAAGATGCTGAAACAAACATCTGATGTGACAGCGACAGGGCTGTAGTGACTGATGGCTGTAGAAGTGACTTGAATATTAGGAGACGAGGGGCAGCACCTGATAATATGCTGACAAACACTGTTGTAATTATTTTAAAAAGCGGCCACCAGTTAATCTGACTGTCTAGGCTGTGGTGCCTCTGGCTAGATCAGACCATGTTCAGTGGCCAGAGGCCATGTGGGCACTGCAGCTAGAAACAGCCCACCAGAAACACCAGCCCTGCCACCCACGAGATGCCAGCATGGGAGATGGCTCTGACAGTCTTCCATGCTGTCTCTGCAAGGCTGGGCATTGCCCAGACCATCCCACCATCCACCTGGCCTGGTAGAAAAACGAGACTCTAATGCTTAAAGATTAATCAAAGGCTTATATATTTGGTGATGATCAATAACAAGATGCCCTTACAATCAGAGGTGTAACCCAATACCCAACCTAGATATACCAACTACCTTTGACTACTACAGACAAGTGAACATCAGCCTCCATGTCCCACCCCCTCTCATCTCATCTCTCCCCTAGCTCCTCCTCTTCCTTCTCCTCTTCCTCCCTTACTCCTCCTTTTCCTCTCTTTACTTCTCCCACCTTAGCTCCTCCTACAAACACTGGCCTTAAAGGTCAAAAATGCTGTAAGGAGAGAGACCACATCATGAAAGAGATTCTGATCAATTGGATGAGTGTTTTATGTAAGGCTGAGGCAGCACAGAGAGTGGCAATCACCACTGTCCAGTTTGGCAAAAAAGCAAGCTGGTAAAATCACATGGAAAATAAGCTTTGAAAATGTGAGGTCTGTGTGTAACTTGGTTGTTTTTTCACAGGATATCTCCACGAAATCTAAATGTTCAGCCAAATCCAGAGGAACCAATAGATGAAGACGAAGACGTTCAAGCAGAAAGACTGAGGACATCTGATGCTCTGAGCACTCTGAACTTAAATGAGGTTGGAAAGCATACAAGAATCTCTCAGAATAAGGGCTCAAAATGTTGATTTTAACTTCTTTAAAAATTTTTTTTAATTTTTAAATTTTTTTTGATTTTAACTTTTAAAAATGTGAAGTTTGTAGATACCCAAATATGCAGATACCCCAGAAGGTTCTGGAAACTGAAAGAACTTAAGATACAATGATTTTTATTCTTCTTTTGAGAAATATGTATTCTAATAACTAGAATTATAATTTCAGAACAAAATAAGACCTCATGAGTTGAAGAACGTACTATTTGCTGTAAAATGCTTAATAGAGACCAGGAGATGCAACCACACTTCAGGTTTGCGCGGCAGGTGCTATTCTACCAAGCTTTATTTCCAGGCACAGAGTTTTCTTTTATCTGATTGAGATGCTATAATCTCTCCACTTGCCTTCTGCCTAGACAGTGAGTTGACTTCCATTGTGTTCTGGGGCTTCCTTGTGTGTTTGGAAATCAGAGACACTGTATACAGAGACTCTGTATGTCAATGAATGTGCCTTATAATGGTAACAGTGGTAATGGTCACTCTCGATTCATATACAGTTTGGTTTATGAAAACAAGAGAATGTAACACCTCTGAAGTTTAGAGGAAAACCATATTTCCATCTCTCCTAGAAACCGGTCATAATCGTCAGCTGTCTGCACAAAGAGTACGCAGGTCAGAAGAAACGTTGTTGTTCAAAGAGGACAAAGAAAGTGGCAGTGAGGAACATCTCTTTTTGTGTTAATAAAGGTTTGGGACAATCACTTTTTAAACTTACTGTTTAAATTTTTTTAAATTACTTTTCTTTTTTGTTTTACAGTCCAGTTGTTGCCCCCTCCCTGCCCACCCTCCCACAGTTCCTCTTCCCATTCCTCTTCCCCCTGTCTTCAAGAGGATGCACCTTCCCCCTTGCCAGGCCTCCCCACTCCTTGTAGCTTCAAGTCTCTAGAGGGTTAGGCACATCTTTTCTTACTGAGGCCACACCAGGCAGTCCTCTGCTCTATATGTGTTGGGGACCTCAGACCAGTTCACAAATGCTGCCTGGTTAATGGCTCAGTGTCTGAAAGATCTCAGAGAGATCTTAGATGATTCTGCTGGTCTTCCTATGGGATTGCCCTCCTTCTCAGCTTCTTCCAGGGGGTCCTTAATTCAACCATAGGGGTCCCTGACTGGGTGTAAATATCTGCATCTGTCTCAGTCAGCTGCTTGTTTGGCCTCTTGGAGGACAGCCATGCTAGATTCCTGTCTGTAAGTACACCATAGCATCAGTAATAGTGTCAGGCCTTGAAGCCTCCTCTTGAGATGGATCTCAAGTTGGCCTGGTCACTGGGCCACCTTCCCTCAGTCTCTTCTCCATTTTTGTCCCTGCAGTTCTTTTAGACAGGAACAATTCCAAGTCAGAGTTTTAACTGTGGGATGGCAGCTCCATCCCTCACTTGATGCCCTGTCTTTCTCCTGGAGGTGGACTCCTTGAGTTCCCTCTCCCCACTGTTGGGCATTTCATCTAAGGTCCCTCCCTTTGAGTCCTGAGAGGCTCTCACCTCCCAGGTCTCTGGTACATTTTAGAGGGTCTCTCCACCCCACCCCCAGATTGCATATTTCCATTTATTCTGATGACCCTCAGGGCTTCTTTCCTGTCTCTTCCCCCGCCCCACCCCATACCTGATCATATTCCCCCTTTTCCTTCTCTGTCCCCTTTCCCACCCAGATCCCTCTCTGCCTCCCATGATTGTTCTCCTTCCCAAGTGGGACTGAAGCATGGGCTCAGTCACTTGGGCTCTTCTGCTTCTTTTTATGATATTGTGAGACTAGAACCTAGGGCCTCATGTGTGTTAATCAAGTACTCTACCGCTGTTTCAGTATTCTTAGCTTCTCTCGTTACTTCTTGTTTTAGGGCATAGTTTCAATAAGTTGCTGAGGATGGCCAACTTTTAAACCTTTGAAACCTACTCTGTAGTTCAGGCAGGTCTTGATCATGTGATCCCCTTGCCTCAGTGTTTTGAGTAGACAGGAATACAGGTCTGCATACAACAAACCATTAACCATTGTTTTTAGAAATGAACATTTGAACTAAAGCATAATTTCACTTGTGGTAGCCCTTATTTCCTCATTTGCATACACACATATATATGGTGTATATATATGGTGTGTACGTACATATACATACATATATACATATGTATGGTGTATATGTATGGTGTCTATGTGTGTGTAAAGGAATGTTCTAGGAAAAATAAGGGAAACTTCCTGCCCTTGTGGATTTGGCATTCTAAGGAGTTCATAAGAATATTTTATCAATAACAAATCAATTATTACCTAAGTCCTATGGGGAACGCCGAAGCATGTGCAATGGTGTGATTGACTTGGAACTGGGTTTGGTTAGCACAAAGGAAGGCTTTACTTGAACAGTGACATTTAAGTCAAGATCTATGTGACAAGAAGGTGGTGACCGCAATGGCAAGCACTGACACAGCAGCAAACCTTAGTGGTTTGAGTCTAAAGCAAAGAGTCCAGCAGATGTATCGGTGTGAGGGAGGGATGGAGTCACGCAGGGTTAGAATAGGAACATTTCTTTAAAACAGAAGAAGCATTGCCTTTAACTCCACAGTAGTAGAATGTTATTAAAGGGTTTTTTTTTGTAGACAGTTCCTATTTTGTAGAGATTACATACTGATATTTGTTTATAAATTTGAAAAGGGGCGGTTTACATCAGTTCAGATGGAAGATTATGGTAGTTAGGGTGCACATGGTTTATTTTTGGCGTAAGAATAGCGTTCCAGCCTTCTAAGGTTTGTACATCATTTGTATGGACACTCCAGTTACAAACTCTCACATCTATAGAAAATAACTGAACCAGAAAATCACAAGGGGGAAAGCCTGATGTATCAAATTAATACACTTTTGATAACATTTTTGCAATGAGAATTAAAAGTATGGTTTCAGGATGTATGTCGTGTATATTTTAAATGTGAGTTACTGTAGTCGAGAGATGTACAGACCGCTCTCTCAAGCTTTCACTGAGAAATGTAAATCTGCACTTCGTTTCCAACACTGATAGCCTTATTCTTTCTTTCAGGGGAAATTTTGGGATTGCTAGGACCCGATGGTGCTGGTAAAAGTTCCTCTATCAGGATGATAGCTGGGATCACAAAGCCAACAGCTGGAGAGGTAACAAAAATGAAGATTGTTTCTATTTCCACAAAATATTATGATCACAATAAACATGTTATGTATTTGTAGGACTGTAATTTTGTTGCTGTTGGAGATATACGGGTTTTTTTTCCTTTTATTGTTTTTGATGCTCTTTGAAAGTTTAAGACAGGAGTTGGAATGTTACCAGGAGCTACCCTTTTATTCACTACAGCTTCCCAGATGCCGCCTGAATTTTTCATTGTTCCCACCCCATTTACAAGTGAAATTGTGCTCGTAGATCAGTAGACTATGCTTTTCATAGTAAATATGAGTTACTTTCTGTGTCACACGCTTGTTGTTCTGATAGTCTAGGAATTCGTTCGCCAGCTATGTGGCAGTTTCCAGGTTGTGCGCAGAAGGGCTTCCCACACCTTCAGTAAAGCTGCTTTCTCTTGTAGGTGGAAGTGAAAGGTTTAAGTTCAGCTGTGGGTCACCAGGGCCAGGGCACAGAGTTTGGATACTGCCCTCAGGAGAACGTGCTATGGCCCATCCTCACGGTGAAGGAGCACCTGGAGTTGTATGCTGCCGTGAAGGGGCTGAGGAAGGAGGATGCTGTCATTGCCATTTCAAGGTATGACAGAGGGTTCCAGAAATTCCCTTTGTCAAGAGGCAGGAGGCGCTATTCACACTGAATTCACTAGTGAGGAACAGGAGCAGGCAGGCATTTCGGCCTTTTCAAAGCATTGGTGGTAGAACTGAAATGAGAGACCACACCCGACTCCCTTTGTACCTGAGCATTGGAGCTAAAAAAATCATTGACTTCAATAGTTGACAAAGAAGGAGTAAGTCTATACTCATGACTGTCTTCAGGATTCTAATGAAAAAAATGGAAAAGGAGTAACCATCAATTTAGTTTCTTATTTGTTTTTTAAAAAGTTAGATCATTTAACAATATAAAAATTAGATTATTTCAAAAATAATCTCATGAGGCAAAAAAAAAAAATAATGAAATAACCTTTATCGTGATTTCAATTTTGAGATCAGTACTACCATCCTTCCCCACAGTGTTTTTATAATTATGGGTGATTTCATTTCCCTAAAGTTCTCTCTTAGTGTGATATTCCTGTCTTATTTTTCTCGCAGATTAGCGAATGCTTTTAAACTACACGACCAGCTGAATGTCCAAGCACAGAACCTAGTGGCAGGAGTGACTAGAAAGGTATGTGTGGTGTTCGGTGCCCTTCCAAGAGTGTATGTGGTACACAAGCAAACGGAGGAACTTTTTGTTTTTCCTCTGCATTGCAGCTATGCTTTGCGCTGAGCATCCTGGGAAATTCACCTGTCCTGATTCTGGATGAACCATCTACAGGCTTAGATGTGTCCGGGAAACAACAAGTGTGGTGAGAATCCTTGTAGGCCCAGACCCACAGTGATCAACATGTAAAACTGCATCGATAACATCTTTGCAAACAGATCCCTTAGTTAGATGCTGTAGCATGGGTGGTAAATATTCCTCACAGGCCTGTGTTTTGAAGGTTGAGTCCCCAGCTAGCAGTGCTGTTGAGGGGTGCTAGCTAAAGCCCTTAAGAGGTAGAGCCTGGTTGTCTTAGTTAGGGTTTTACTGCTGTGAACAGACACCATGATCAATGCAAGTCTTATAAAGGATAATATTTAATTGGGGCTAGCCTACAGGTTCAGAGGTTCAGTCCATTATCCTCAAGGCAGGAACATGGCAGCATCCAGGCAGGCATGGTACAGGAGGAGCTGAGAGTTGTACATCTTCATCTGAAGGCTGCTAGCGGAAGACTAACAGGCAGCTAGAGTGAGGGCCTTAAAGCCCATGCCCACAATGACACACCTACTCCAACAAGGCTACACCTCCAAATGGTGGCACTCCCTGGGCCAAGCATATACAAACCATCACATTGGTGAAGGGGGTTAAGTTGACCTTGAAGAAGACACCAAGACTCTGCTTTCTAGTATCTTCTTTATTTCCTAGCACACGAAGAAAGCAGCTGTGTAATTTCCTCCATGCCTTGTCCTACCATGGTGTTCTGCCTTGCCTCAGGCCCAAAGCAATGGGTCTAATCTAACACGGCTTGGAACCACTAAAAATATATATATATAAACCAAATATATATATATATATATATATATATATATATATATATATATATACCACTAAAAAAACCCAAATATATATATATTATATATATATATATATAATATATATATATATAATATATATATATTTGGTTTTTCGAGACAGGGTTTCTCTGTGTAGTCCTGGCTGTCCTGGAACTCACTTTGTAGACCAGGCTAGCCTCGAACTCAGAAATCTGCCTGCCTCTGCCTCCCAAGTGCTGGGATTAAAGGGGTGCGCCACCACCGCCCGGCAGAACCACTAAAATATTAATGCAAAATAAACTTCTACTTTTGAGTTGATTATCTCAGGCTTCTGATCCTAGTGATTTCTGCTGTGTACTGATATCCTCTCAGCAGCCAGGTTAGCAAGCACTTCAGCGGATCAAATTTCAAAGGGAAAAGATTGGTTTTGATCTGAAGGTTTGGGGGATTTACTCTATTATGTCAAGTTGACCCTATGGCTTTGGGGCTTCATGCCATGGCAGGAACATATGATAGCCCTGGTCACTTTACATGTCAAGGAGCGAGGAGAATGAGGGAGGTACTGAGATGCCCCTGCTGTGCTAAGATCATCCACCTAGACCTCACCTCTTAAAGATCCCATCACCTCAGGCTGGGCAGTGGTGGCACACGCCTTTAATCCCAGCACTTGGGAAGCAGAGGCAGGCAGATTTCTGAGTTCAAGGCTAGCCTGGTCTACAGAGTGAGTTCCAGGACAGCCAGGGCTACATAGAGAAACCCTGTCTTAAAAAACCAAAAAAAAAAAAAAAAAAAAAAAAAAATCCCATCACCTCCTAACACAGTCAACACCCATACTCTATCTACAGAGATAGTTTGTGTCATTTGGGAAACATATATTCAACATATGAATAATCTGAATGCTCTATATGCCTGCTGTTTTTGGCTCAACATAAACTCTAGGTGTTTTTGTCGAAGTCTTAGCTAACTTCCAGTTCTCTTAATTTTATATTTTAGTTATGCATAATTCTGTAACAATTTATTTTTACCACTGAGGCGGTCTTTCTAAAGAGCCTGGACTTGCTGACATAATTTCCGTTTTCATTTTCACTTAATCTGTCAATTTACTGACTCAATTTATAGCATTTTAGCTTTTTTCTACTTTCTGTGAACTGCCCTTTGGGCTAATAAAACCCTAATTTAACTTCACATTTGGGAGTACCCAGTATCCTCTCCCATTTAAAATGTTATTTTATTTGTTATCACTATTTGATGCAAATATAGAATTACTTATGAATTCATTATACCCATCATACAGTTCCAGCCATTGCCAATAGAAGCCATTGCCTTCTTTTTTTCATCTATTTCTCAATCCCCTTACTTTTCCAACTACCATAATTTTAAAGGCCAGGTGAAGCAGCACACAGTCAACATTATTTTATCTCAACATTATTTCAATTGTCATCTCCAAAAGACAAGGAAAACTCCATTTTTTTTTTTTTAAAAAATATTTATATGAGTACACTGTAGCTGCCTTCAGACACACCAGAAGAAGGCATCAGATCCCATTACAGATGGTTGCGAGCCACCATGTGATTGCTGGGAATTGAACTCAGGACCTCTGGAAGAGCAGCCAGTGCTCTGAACCGCTGAGCCATCTCTCCAGCCCCTGAAATGTCTTCTTAAAGTTTAATTGTAATAACACGAACACAGCTAAAATATCAAAAACGTTCTTTTTTTTATTTAAAACGAACTAGCCAATATTCGTTTCTCTTGTGTTTCAATATATGAATATGATTTGTAAACTGTGTCTCGTCACCTTTCCCTCTATTCCTTTATCTTTCCCATGACTCTTTGCTTTTTTGTTTTAATTTCTATTCATTTTGCTGACTTAAGGCAGACAATCCAGGCAGCTGTTAGAGACAATGAGAAGGGTGTCCTCTTGTCTACACATGACTTGGCTGAGGCAGAGGCTCTGTGTGACCGAGCGGCCATCATGGTGTCTGGAAGGCTGAGGTGAGCCTTTCTCAATGGCTTGATCTGGGATTGTCTGTAGAAAGAGCAAGTCACGGATAGCAGTTTGTTCCTTCTGTCTTCCTCCCTGATACCCCTTTCTAATACCTCTGAAATTAAGAGCAACAAAAAAAAAAAAATCAATGACAGTGTTTTCCTTTTTCTTCTATCATGGCCTCCTACTCACAGATGCATCGGTTCAATCCAACATCTGAAGAGGAAATTTGGCAAGGATTACGTTCTGGAACTCAGAGTGAAGGAAATTTCTCAAGAGCCATTAGTTCACAGGGAGATTCTAAAGCTGTTTCCTCAGGCTGCACGCCAGGACAGGTAAAGAGAACTGTCATTGACAGAGAGGATCATGATGCTTTTCACACTCTGTGCTTTCTGTTAGCGCTGTGATGGCAAGTCACAGTGAGAGTGAAGGACCCCAGGAAGGTTCAGTCTTCCGGGTTATAAGAAATTTGAAAACTACCCAGGAAAGTGTGACTCTTTCTCCAGGAAATAGGAAAAAAATAAGGAGTCTTCCTTTAATATAATTTTCTTGCTTCAAAATGGAGACTATAAAGGAGTGCATGTATTTACATAAACATTTGTATAGACGTGTGTGCATACAGGCACGCATGTGCATGTGTATGTGTATGTGTGTGCGTGTCTGTATGAGTGTGTGTGTGTGTGTGTTGTCAGGAACAGGACCAGAAGATGAAAGCAGCTACTGAATTTAAAATTAGAGGGATGAGCACATCAGAGAAACAAGACACAAACCTGTTATTTGCATCTCCACACAGTGCAAATGTAATGATTATCTAAGGTATATTCCAAAACCTGCTCTTACTCTCCAACCTGTGGTATCACTAGATAAAGAAATAGACTTGGATAAATGTGGGAATATGATGAATGATATGAAAGAAAGAGGGTGGTCTGATCTGAAGACGGCCAGCCTGGACGCCTGCCCAGACTCCTTGTTACTTAGGAACACCACATTATTAATCTGGAGCAAAGGTTGAAGTCAGAGGCAGCACAAAGAAAGTGCCTAAACCCTCCTGTTCTTAGATGTTTAAGTCTTTCCACAACTGTCCTGCCGCACTCCCCAGCCTTAGATCACCTTACAAGTTAGTTTTATGGTGACAATACCTATCTTTCATCTGAAGTTATTTTCCAGCTGTATTTAGACTAGTCTAAGGATACACCTTTCAGTTTCTGTATTTTAACAAGTAATGGGTTTAAGTTAACTGGGCTAGGTCAGAATATAACTAGTAACAATGTGTCCTTTCTAGAAATGACTACAACAGCTAGTTCTCTTCAATCATTTCCAAAGCTTTTATTGGTAAATAACTTCATATTTAACCTGTATATTACCTTGTATCAGTCTGATTTTTAAAACCCAGTGGCTGACAACACACAGATTCATCTTGATACTCATCCCTACCTAGAAATGAACAGTTGACTGTAATGTGCTCCCATTCCCAGGTGTTTCTCCTTGCTGACCTACAAGATACCCGTAACAGATGTTCACCCTCTGTCTCAGGCCTTTCACAAACTAGAAGCAGGTAAGAATGAGCTTTTAAAAGAACCTGGAGAATAATTTTTTTTTGGAGAATAATTTAATGCAAGGTGGATGTGCAATGCATTAAAAATAAACAGGCCCTCCAGACTGTTGATTTTACGAATTCTAATGGTAAGAAATCCAGTTCTCTGGGAAGAGGTTCATCTGTAATGGGGACGGAAGCTGCCCAGGACACTGAGTGGAGCTTAGCTGCTCTCACAGCACATCTGTATCACATCTGTATCAACACAGGAAAAACCCTGGCTGGCTGATGGGTTTGACTTTCTGTTATGGAATAACAGCTAAAACCATTCTTTGATTGCCCAGAACTCCTCTTTGTTACTTGAAGTGCTCACAATCCTGTCTGTCTGTCTGTCTGTCTGTCTGTCTGTCTGCTACCTAGATTGTTCTCTGCAGCAGATCATCACTGTGTAATTTGCTGAAGAACTCTAACCCTGAAGCTTGTCTCTGTGTTTCTATCACAGTGCCAAAGCTAACACAGGCTGACACAAAGCTCACACAGACATTGGATAAAATTACACAATCCCAGCTGTTGTAGGTAGTTCATCTCTACAGTGAGGGAGGTCCCCAGAACAGTACCTGCCTGGTTGTGCTTGAGATAATGTGCATCTCTGCTCGAGTGTACTCTAAATAGCTGACTTCCTGGCTAACTCTAATTGTTGCCAGTTATACACAGTTCCTGCCCCAGGACTCTGCCTTTGTTGATCCTTCTTTCTGGAATTTTGTTTCCTAAATACTTAGTTCCTTCTTCACATTGGTAGGACTCTGCTTAATCATCGCATTAATACTGTAATGTCTCTGATGGTCCTGTGTAAAAGAATGAGTGTCTCTCTCTCTCTATCTCGCTCTCTCTCTCTCTCTCTCTCTCTCTCTCTCTGTGTGTGTGTGTGTGCGTGTGCGTGTGCTAGTGTGTGTGTGTATGGACGCATGTGTGAGTGTGCGTGTGTGTGTGCACGCACTTGTGTGCATGTGCGTGAGTTGTGTACATGGATGTGTGTCTGTGGGTTTACCATTTCTCTTGCCATCTATTGTATTATATATTTAAAAGCTTATGAATATAATGCTCACGTCTCTCCTGCTAAAATGCACCAACAAAGGCCAAAGCTTTTATCTGTTCCTGTTCCTGTCCCATTACCGTTATCTCAGAGTGCCTGTCACACAGGAGGGGAGAGTCCTGCTGCCTAAGTGTTAAACCTCAAATAAGTGAGTACTTCAGTCTAACAGCAGCTGTTCTGTAGATCTCCCGAGGTGCCCAATGGAGGTCACTAAAGGGGTCATTGATGGAGGTCCTCTCATAGATCATGGAATGGAATCTCCCTCATATGTAAGAATAATTTAACCAAGGAACTGCATGTCTCCCAAGGATATGCACATGAGAAACAGCAGAGATTAGGAAAATACAGTGTGATAAAATTCAATACTAAGATGAATTTGGCATGCACTTATAATAATTTTTAATAAATTTATAATAATTTTAAAATAAATTTATAATAAATTTTGCTGTAAAACTTTGAGATTTATTAAGTTTTTCTCAATCCAGCATCTAGTCTGTAGGCACTCCACTCCACATGCCTCCCTCGCCTCCTCCTGTGTGAACTCCGTGTATACCTTGTGATATTGTTCTGTCTTGCATTTCTTTATTCAGTGTATCTTTTATTTATTTCAATAATTTTATTTTGGTGTGCAGGACTCTGAAAACTTATTGTTCTTTATTGATTGATTTATTTTTCAGTGAAGCATGGCTTTAACCTGGAAGACTACAGCCTCTCTCAGTGCACACTGGACAGAGTGAGTTAACTTGCTTGGCTTTGTATTTTATGAAAGGAGCGTGTATTTTCCACATCCTTTTGGAGGAAAACCAACAGCTTAGTAATTGTTTTCCTGCTTTGTCTCCTACTTAGGTATTTTTAGAGCTTTCAAAGGAGCAGGAGCTGGGAGATGTTCAGGAAGAAGCTGATACAACCATGAGGAGGAGGCTCCTCCCTCCCTCAGATGAACTGTAAAGTCTCAGACCTAATTATTCTGTTATCCAACAAACTTGTTTTATATAGTAACGAATGGAATCAATGATTTCGAAGATGTTTTCATGTTAACATTATACATATTTTATCTGCTCAATCAACATCAAAATAAAATTTACAATTATTCATGTCTCAAAACTTAGACGCTATTAGGAAATATAAACTACCTGTAAAGTAAAAACCACCCAGAACCAGGCTACTGGCTACTGTAGAGACTACAAACTCAATTTTAAAAAGAAATTAATTTGAAACAATTTTCAGAACGTTCACTTGCAGAAACATATGGGGAATGTCCTCGGGGCTATCTTCTGTCATACATGGGCTCCTGCACACATATATACATAGACATACACTCATGTATAAATAAAATAAATAGGTTTTAAAAAATAATATTTGTACAATGAAGAAAATATAGAAATTAAATAAAACTTAACAAAAGAGCTCCTATAGTTCTTTCATACAAAATTTAAATTGTTTACTTTCCTTAATCTATTTTTGTAAAGTTGTTACCCTATATTGTATACATATTTCCTACATATACTTATATTTACTGTTACAACATTGAAATTTTTTTTTGCTTTCAAACTTAAAGTAATGTTGAAGCATTATATATTTGCATTTAAATTTGTGTTGTTTATATTCTTTGTTTACTTTGTGCTTTAATCTCTTTACTTCCCATTTACAGGATTTAAATGTAATGAAATAGTTTAGAGGTATATTCCACAGTTGAGCACAGCTATCTGGAAGGTTGATCTGGTCGAAAGGCAAACATTTCAAGGGATGCTTTGAGTTGAGAATCTTTTACTTGACATGTGACAGGTCAAGGTCAAATCAAGGTTCATTAAACTATTGTATTAAATTACCTTTGGGCTTTGTATATAAAGGGCATTTGAAACATACGTGAATTGTATGCCAGGAATTAAGTCCTATATCCAAGACGTCAAATGGACCAACATTTCAAAATCTGAAACACTTCAACATTTCCAGTAAGAGATGGTCAGCCTGTACCGCCATTATAGCCAAAGGTTCTATTTGTCAATTAATGGTAAATAATCTATAGTTACTGTTCAGGAGATAAGAGTCCATTTTAAGAGTTTCTAAAGATTTCAGAGCCATGGTTTTCTTGCTCCAAGAAACATAATGAACTTTCAGTTTTAATGTAAAGAAAGAAATGCTGACCTCCAAGCTGCTTACTTTACAGAGCTAAAGGGGTTAAATTGTAAGTATTATGGGTTTTAAGTTAATGAAGGCTTATATTTAAATCCCTACCTGGGACTATTGTCTAACACTTTGGACACTGCAGTTCCAAAACTTATCAGCACCGTGGCCTCATCTCCAACTGTAAGATTTATAGAGGATTTAGGCAGGGTCACGCCTCTCTCCTCCAAATTGTACTTTTTATATTTTAGCTCTCCATTATAGGTCCTACCGTCCCACAAATTAATCAGCATCATCATGATTCTGTGCATCAATATTTATTTTTTATTTTACAAAAGGATTCATAAATTTTGAGCGTGAAGCTACTTCCTTTCAAGGGAAAGTATTAGTAGTTCCTTTGGAGATGACCATAAAAGACAGAAATTTCAGGATTTTTTTTTAATGAAAATATATTGCTCTCTCTACCCTCACAGGATGAATTATATTTCAGCTGGCTTATCAATCAGCATGTGTACTTGTCTTTCATTGTTTATCAGTTTTGGTAGCTAATATTTCTATCAGCTCACAAATGTCAGTTGTTAGGAACTTTTTATTGATTAACTTTATGATTTCATCCACGTGTATAATGTATGTTGATCAGGCACACGTATAATGTGTGTCAATAATGCATGTGTATAATGTATGTCGATCATCCATGTGTATAATGCATGTCGATCATCCAAGTGTATAATGTATGTTGATCATGCATGTGTATAATGCATGTTGAACATGTACATGTATGATATATGTTGATCATCCGTGTGTATAATGCATGTTGATCATCTGTGTGTATAATGTATGTTGATCACGCATGTGTATAATGTGTGTTGATCATGCATGTGTACAATGTATGTTGATCATCCATGTGCATAATGTATGTTGATCACGCATGTGTACAATGTGTGTTGGTCATACATGTGCACAATGTATGTTGATCATGCTAACTCTCATTACCTTCTCTTGTCAACCTCTCATCCCACGGACTCTTTCTGCTTCCTGACTAGAACTCCTTCTACTGTGTGTGTCACTGAGTTTAAATAGGGTTATGTTATATGAATGGGCAAAGATGGGTGTTGTTTACCTCAGCGTGGACAATTTATCAGTGGCTACACTGAAAAAAAAGTCTTATCCTCTGTCTAGATTGTTTTGTTTTGCTTGTTTTTGTTAATTTGATACAAGCTACAAGTTAATTATTATTATGGGAGGGCCTAACCCACTGTGGGAGGTGTTATCCCTGAGAAAGTGGTCTTGAATGGTATAAGAAAGCAGGGTGTGCAAGCCATGGGGAGCACACCAGCAAGCAGCATTCCTTTATGCCCTCTGCTTCAGTTTCTGCCCCCAGGTTCCTGTCTTGAGTTCCTGCCCTGACTTCCCTCAGTGACAGAGTGTGTTTTGAAAATTGTAAGATGAAATAAAACCTTTCCTCCCAAGTTGATTTGGTCATGGTGTTTTATCATAGATAATAGAAACTCAAACTAAGATACCCTCCACCAGCAGCCATAATTTCCAGGGAGGGGTGAAGGCTTTCAAGAGTCCATCCCCCACTCAGACTTGTCAATATATATTGTTTTGATGCATCATCTGAGACAGATTTCACTTTTATGCTAAGTAGCACCACCTCCATCAGCAGGATGTTTTTTCTAGACTTGAGAGCTCTTACCACAAGCAAATTTTAAATCTCTTTCATTTCTAGAAATTACTTCTGGAATCTTTATTTCTAGAAATCTCTCATTTCTAGAGTTGACACTTTTCTCAATTGCTTACCATACCCATTGCTATTCTTATTTTTTCTATTTCATACACAGAAGTCTCTCAGTTGAAATTGTTACTTCATATTTAAACATCCCTTAAGTTTTAATGCTTTATAAAAGTCATCATTTAATATATTTGTTTATATTATTTCTCATCCCCTACTACTTACCCAATTTTATATTCTTTCTCTTAAGCCTTAAACCTAAACCCAAACAGAAAACACACACACACACACACACACACCACACACACCACACACCACACACACACACACACACACACACAAAATGAAGTTGCCATATAATGGGGGAAACAATGCTGATTAGACATCATATGCTAGCAAATAAAATGCCTAGAAGCAGAAATGGGGTACATCTTTCTAAACTGTTGGACAAAATAATCCCATAGATGCCCAGTCAAATAAAACATTATAGGTCATTGCCAGTACTCTGGGCTACCCCCCACAACCTGATTGTAAGACACCATTTGGAAGAGACCACATAGTTATGTCATCAAACATGGGAGAATCAGGATTGCTCGACCAGAGGTTCCACCAAATCTGAGTAGCACCCCCTTTTGCTTTCACTGGCACTCCCTTATGTCTCCCCTCTGCAAGGCAGAACTACTACTGTGTTTCCTCTATGATACTTACCCATGTTCCATTTAAACCCCAACGCTTCCTCACTTGATTTCTCCCATATTTATGTTTCCTTTATAATAATTATTCCTACCATTTTTAAAAAGAATTATTTATTATATGAAATATGAATTATTTATTACTCTGACACTGTCTCTAGACACACCAGAAGAGGGCATCAGATCCCATTGCAGGTGGTTGTGAGCCACCATGTGGTTGTTGGGAATTAAACTCAGGACCCCTGGAAGAGGAATCACTGCTCTTAACCACTGAACTGTCTCTCCAGTCTCAGTTACTCCACTTAAAACCCAACGCTTGGTTTATTCCTTGATTTCTCCCACAGTTTTACATCCCCCCCTTTACTGCTCCTTCAAGTTTCATCTTTAAAAAAAAAAGTCAAAACCAAGCTAGGCATGGTGCCTCTTACCTTTTATTACAGCTCTGGGGAGGGTGAGACAGGAAAATTGGTAAGAGTTTAAGGTTAGATCATTTAGTAAGAGCCTATACTTAACAACAACAACAACAACAACAACAACAACAACAACAACAGCTACAACACACAAAGAACCCTTTCTTGACCCAGAACTACTTAATTTTAGCTTCTACCCAAATCTTTCATAACCCTACTGCTAGAAAATAATAGATACTATCTTCTTTTTTTCTCCAATTCATATCCTTCACTATACTTTTAAGCTCAAAACACATATTCTGCGCAACTCTCATATCCCAGGCTGATTTGAGAGTACAATTCAGATTCTTTGCTTTAGTTTTTTTTTTTTTTAAATTTTTTAAAAGGTATTGTAAATCCAGGTCCTCTGCCGGAGTAACCAATGCTCTTAACCCATCTCTTCAGCTCCCTATATGGATTGTTTACTATATCTGGATTTTTTAATATTTATTTTTATTTTATGTACAATTGAGTTTTGACTACATGTATGTCTATGTAAGGGTGTTGGGTCCCCTGGAACAAGAGTTACAGACAGTTGTGAGCTGCCATGTGGTTGCTGGGAATTGAACTCAGGACCTCTAGAAGAGCAGTCAGTGCTCTTAACTACTGAGACATCTCTCCAGCCCCATATTATCTGGATCTTTACACTTGTGGAAAGGGATGAGCATGCCCAGTTGTACTCAGAATCCACTCCATGCCACAACAGCCTCTGTCAGTGGCGTGCAGCCCTCACGGGACTAGAGCCATTCTAAAGGCAAAGGTAACCAAGTTGGGGTTAACTCTAGGGAAGAAACAGAGTGGATAAATGTAACACAGTGCAGTTACAGCTCCGTGTGGCTGGAGTCGTAGACAACGCAAGGGAAGGATGGATAGAGATGCAGGGCTAGATAGCATGAAGACTTGTGTGTTTTCAGTGTAGGCAGGCCATCATCAAACCATCCCTGGCAGGAACATAACATAAAGCAGCAGCAGGAGACTGTGTGCCACAATGGACATAGTTTGAACATAGAAGGCCTCAAAGCCCACCCCCACATTGACACACTTCGTCCAACAAGGCCCCACACCCACTCTGACAAGGCCACACCCAGTCCGACAGGGCCACACCCACTCCAACAAGGCCACACCTACTCCAACAAGGCCACACCTACTCCAACAAGGCCACAGCTGCTAGTAGTGCCTCTTCCCCATAGGTCTAGCTTTCAAACTCATGAGCCATATCTATTCAACCCACCACACCTATTATAAATGTATACAAAGATTTATTTATTTCCATTTTATATGTGTGGGTGGTTTGCCTAAATGACTCTAGTTGACATGCATGTAATGCCCATAGGGGCCAGAAGAGAGCATCAGATCTCCCTGGAATTGTCAAAGGAGTGCTGGGAACCAAACCCAGTTCTCTGTTATAGCCGAACATGCTCTTGAGAACCGAGCTATCTCACACATTATGTTTTTAAAAAACAATATGTATTTAAGGAGGATATCAGAAAAAAACCCATGTGTATGCAGTTCACCTGGGTCCAAGGAAAGAGGAAATTTATTCATTACTAAGAAATAAGACTATTTCTAAATTACAGTGTCTGCAGAAAATGTTAGCAGTCTTATTAAATGTGCTAACGTGCATTTCAGAGAAGGCAGCAGACATACAGAAACAATCAGAGAAGTTGCTGCTCCCACAGATTATGACTTCAATCTGCTTGAACAGACTTTGAAGAACAGTTCTGGATCTAATATAATTAGCAAATGGGTAAATAGGCTTGAATAAATATTGAAGGAACATTTAATATCTGTGAGATGCTTGGCCTTCCATGTACTCAAGATATTCATGACAATGTGGTCATCGTCCGCTGTAAACATTTGGTCACGTGGCAGACAGGACCATATCGAAAACCAGTGGTTGGATACAGAGAAACCTGCTTCCTGGGACTTGAGCTTAACATTAATATACCAATCTCTTCCTCCCTCTTCTCCCCCCTCTCCCTTTCTCCCTCTCCCCCACCTCTCTTTTGGAGGCAGGTACATTGCATATGTGTATTTATTCAGACAAAGTCCAGAAGACAACCTTGGCCCTTGGCTATTATCCTTAGAAATCTCCATCCACGTCCTTAGAGACAAGCTCTCCTATTGGTCTGGACCACAAAGCTCACTAATAAGACTAGGTGAGCTAGCAGTAAGCCCCAGGGATCCTCCTGTCTCCCTCCCCACCTCAGCACTGTGAATGTACCCCTGAAGCCAACACTCCTGACATTTTTACATGGGTTCTGGGAATGGAACTCAGTTCTTTATGCTTGCAAGGTAAGTACTTTACTTGGTGAGCATTCTCCCCAGGCTGAGAATACAATCTCTCTCTCAATATTATGCTTTCTACCATAAGAGGTATGGTGCAGTCAGCACACATACAGTGCTACTGAGGTATGGATAAAAATTCAGAAACATCCTCTTACCCTGAAAATAGTCACATTGTTTCATTGCCACGTGTAGATTCAGCTTTTACAAAAACCCAGAAGAGACTTTGAGATAGCATCCTATCCGATTTGTATGTTTATTTCTGTAATTTAGGAAATTCTTTTCTGCTCCATTTTCTCTGAGCTGGCCTGTATGCTATTTTTGTTAAAAAGTACTCTTGAGAATCCACCCTCCTATTGGGGGTTTAATCCAAAGGAAAAAAAATATTTAAAGCCTAGCTTCTTCCTGGTTTCACAGTTGCTAATGTTCCAATATATCCAACCAACCATCTGCAACCACAGAGTCCCTGCTGAAGAACTGGCGGGAGGCAGAGTAAGAAAAAAAAAAAAAAAAAAAAAAAAAAGCAGTCCAGGAGTCTGAGCAGAGCTTTCAGCAGCCAGTCTGAACCCTCAGAAGAATTCTCTTCAGAAACCCAAGTAAAACAGAACAGTCCACTATAAGGAAAATCAAAACCAAGATGTAGCAGTGACCTGAAAGAAGAAATGTGACTCCTCCTCTGGGACAAAGATCTGTGGATGAACTTTTTGAAGATTCCTACTTCAGCTTTCCTCAGAGTAAGTTAACCTCTAAACTGTGGTTGTTAGCACTTCAGTGTGACAGACAGCAGAGACAGCAAAATTGTGTCAGACATTTCAGAGAAAGTCGCCAAGTGTAGGAAGCTACTAGTGAGTCGTTTTGATTTTTTTCAAACCTTTGAGTATTTTATACTGAATGGCTGAATAGCAGTTGGAAAACTAAGAACTTTCCGTTTTACTCCATGGCTAAAGCATTTTGCATAAACAGCACATATCACAGAACAGGCAAGTGGGTAACTGGAAAGGAATGTAGCTTGCTTGCCTCTTGCTGTTTTCGAAGTTATTTGGATTTCTCTCTCTCTCTCTCTCTCTCTCTCTCTCTCTCTCTCTCTCTCTCTCTCTCTCTCTCTCTCTCTCTCTCTCTCTCTCTCTCTCTCTCTCTCTCTCTGTGTGTGTGCATGTGTGTTCAGTTTTACTGCCAGAGGAATGTAAACATCAGGATGCCAGATTTTATGAGTTTTGAGTTGTTTTAGCCAACTTTGAGAGCATTTGACCGTCTTTATCATAGTAAATATATAAGACGGTCCGACTCATGCTATGTATACGTTCTCTGAGTAACGGGAATACTCTTTGATTGGGAAATGACTGCCTTGTAACAACCAATTTATTATTTTTAAATCATGCAATTTGCTATTCAGGACAGTTTAAGCTAACTAGGTATTTTATCACTCTAGAGAAAACAGCATTTTATAAGAATGTGTGCAATGAAATAATTAAGTCTTAACAGCCGGGATCAAATGACTTAATGCATGGCAATTAGATTATATAATATATAATCGCTCCTATTTATGAATATTTTCCTGCATGTATATTTTTAATTAGCTAAGAAAGAAGAGTTGCAACTTGGAAAATATATCTTTTGCTTTTAGATACCAAGGCTTGCCATGGTATTGGTTTCTTAGATGGAAATATAGTTTAGTATACATTAAAGTTTCCAATTGTCACAGCCTATTGATGATATTATTACTTGGAGTTTATTTATATAGCTGATAGCAATATTTATATATTTATATAGCTGGTAAGCAATATGAAACTATCTAGAATTTCCATTTTTCTTCCTTGGATTTAGATACAATTGACCTGTGGGTTTTTTTTTTTTCTAGTGGTTTTTCCAAGATTTTTTCAAACTTCAATTATGAAAGGTCAATAAAGGGTGAGTTGATCATTGTTTTGAGTCCATGACATACAAAGCACCTCTCCTTGTTGTTTATTTACTTCATTGGATTTATAAGTCCCATTTCATATCTGACCTTCATTCTTATTTCTCACAAATGATAATGATAATTATCACTAATGGTAATCTTTTTAAGTTGCATTTGATAATGATCTTTTTAGTTCCAGGATGTCTTTAGAAACATGTATTCCTCATGGTGTGAATTCATATAAACTATATTGTTATATCACTCAACTTTTTCTTTTAAAAACGCACAAGAGTTAATTGACACCATACCCTTAAAGGTTTCTTAGGTTGAGCAATGGGTATCAATGCATTTCTTCTAATTCCTACAGAGTTACATTGGGATGGTATTTGTAAAAGTGTGCTCTATAACACCCTGCCAGCATGGTTTACATATGCAAGCATCTTAGTACAGGTCACTGAGTATCCCCGGGAGCAGAAGTGATTGACTGGTGGGGTTCTGCTGAGTAGCAACTCGTAATTAGTAATAACTAGCTTAATGGACAGGGTAACTTGAGACCTCCATCAACCTACACAAATCTCAGACAACTCAGCTGCAGCAGCCTGTGACATTGTTAAGGTCTCTGAAGGGTCAGTCTGTCGAAGAAAAGCCTCTCCGTTATTTCCCTTTTATAATTTTTTCAATAGATTTGCCAACCTCTTTTTCCCCCCTTTCTTCCCTCTGTTTTCTATGTTTGGCATCCTTCTTCTCCAGGCATGTAATTAGGACCAGCTGCTAAGCTGTTTCTTTCTGGTTTGATTGCACAATGTTTTCTATTTCAGACTTTCACATCTACTTCCTTGATGTCCTTTAAAAAAAATAAACAAGTCAAAATGAGGAAGAGACGCTTGAGACTGGGTCAGCAAACGTGGGCTCTTCTCTGCAAGAACTGGCTCAGAAAGTTCAGAATGAGAAGAGAGACCTTGCTGGTAAGGTTCCGCATCTGCTACGTGTTCTCGTAGTTAGAAAAGGAAAAAAATGATATCGTCTCAGTGATACCAACATAATCATTAACCCATTCGTTTTACCATGTCGCAGAAATAACAAACAGGCTAGAATTCTTCAAGTCCTGGGCTTTGCCACTATTTCTTTTCAAATAAAAAATATACAACATTATGTATCTTTCTAGAGAGACTTTTCAAAGAACTCATATTGAGAGATGCCCTGTAGAATGAAGCTGTGTCGCTATACTTCAGAGTTAATAATTAACATCTGGGTTAATCAGGGTCTGCCTCATGAAGGCACAGACCCTGAAGTTTGGGGCAACGTCAAAGAGGCTAATTTTAGTCTATAATTACTTCAGAATGTAACCCCAGGGTAAAAAAAATAAACCAAAAAAAAAAAAAAAAAAAAAAAAACCTTTCACAGTGACCTACTATTGGAAGTCTCCCATTTCTCTGTATATACAATTCTCAGGACTCTACGTGACATCAACAACAGGAGAAATATCCACTCATTGAGGTTTACACCACTGTGAATTCTCAATAGCAAAAGGAATCAAACTTAATGTTTAGACATTAACATGGGTAAATATATCATGAAAAGGATTTTTTTTTAAAAGGAAAGAACTTTAGGTTAAATATTTACAGTACTGAAGGGCAGGAGTATGAAATAAAATGGATACTTTCTGAAAATATTTATTGCATATTACCTCAAATATATGGAGTGATGATAAACACAAAGTAAGAAATTACAAGCATTTCTAAGTAATAATATAGATTACAATGATGTAAATGACATTTCTAGCTAAGTGCACACATCGGTGTGTGCAACAATATTCTATTGAGTTTTCTTCATGTTTGAAAAGATTCAATCCGTGTGATTTTGTGAAAAAAAAAAAGTGACATGAAAGTAAGGCCAGGTTTCTTTAACCACTGTAAAATACAGACATCTATTGAAATATCATGGTGTATACTGTAAACGGGTGTAATGTCTACCTTTAGAAATCAAACACACACATATTAAAGACGTCACAAAAATGTAATAGTTTTTATAAAGATAATGGTATTTTGCATGGAGGCAGGGGAGCACTCACCACAAAGAAATGATAAAACTGTAGAAAGATACACGGATCACTACACAGTGTACACATGAATCAAAACATCACACTGCACAATAATACTTGCATGATAAAGGTAATGTCAATCAACAATTATATGGTGGCTACAAGGTCAATCTGAAAGAAATAATGAGCTTATAAATAAATGGAAATAAATGACGTTCTGGGCCTTTACTTTATTATACAGCTTCTTTAAGAATTGTTGTGCTGGTTGGGGATTTAGCTCAGTGGTAGAGCGCTTGCCTAGCAAGTGCAAGGCCCTGGGTTCGGTCCTCAGCTCTGGAAAAAAAAGAAAAAAAAAAAAGAATTGTTGTGCTGGGCTTCAAACACACTCTGTTGTGTTTCCAGTTCCAGAATACAGTAGCCATAGTTTAAAAAACTTTAAAATTATTACTTTTTAAAATAATTATTTATTTTATGTATAGGAGTACACTATAGCTGTCTTCAGACACACCAGATGAGGCCCTTACAGATCCCATTACAGATGGTTGTGAGCCACCATGTGGTTGCTGGGAATTGAACTCAGGACCTCTGGAAGAGCAGTCAGTACTTTTAACCACTGAGCCATCTCTCCAGCCCCTAAAATTATTTTTGATGGGCTTTATTTTGCTGCTTCTTTCATGCATAGGCAGCTGAAGACCAAAACAGGACCTTGCTTCTGTTGGTAGATATTCTTAACCCATTCCACACCACATTTGTTTTCAAACACAGATGAGTGGCTCATTCACGTAGCCATGGGATATCTGAAGAGCCTGAAGAGACTCTCTTTAGACTTAACCAGTGTTCTGCCTTGTATGGTTAAATAAGAAAACATTTTCAGTTTTAAATGGTACTGCTGACACAACTCTGTCTTGGTGAATGATGCACATGTTACAAAATGCGCAGAAGAAAGAACAGAAGTAGGGGCTGAAGAGATGGCTCAGTCATTAAGGGAATTGGGTCAGTCATTAAGGGAATTCCTGCAGAGGACTTGGCTTAGATTCCCAGTACTGGTACAGTTGCTTACAGCCATATGGTAACTACAGCTCCAGTGAATCTGATACCTTCTTCTGTCCACTGTAGGTCCCAGGCACACACATCTATGAGGACACACCATGTATGCACACAAATGAAATGCATCTTTAGAGAACAAAAGTAGAGTGAATTACTTAAAAATGGGAAAACTCAAATGGAATGCAAACTACATAACAGGATGAAATTGTTTCAATTGTTTGTGGTAAAAACTTCCTGATTTTTTTTTTTCCTTTTTTCATTACTATATAGGAATGGCTTTTCTCATTTCTCTTAATATTGTTTGTATATCAATTATCCTCCAATTTGCATCAAATACATGACGCTCCTGTGATGAACCTGGGACGTGTTGATAACTTTAATGATTCTAATTATATTATTGTGTTTGCTCCTGAGTCTGAAACCACCCATGAGATAATGAACAAAGTGGCCTCAGCTCCATTCATGAAAGGTATGCTCTGTAGGACTTCAGGAAATCAATTCCTTACTTTCAACGTAGACAAATTCATTTCAGGATTTTCATGAGAAAAAAAAAATCCTAGAGTTGATTAACATTCCTAGAGTTGATTAACAACATTGTTGGATATTATTTTCTGATGTAAAGAAGCATATCTTGCTTCAGTAATCTAGTTGGGGAACTGTGCATCAAAGAGGGGTTAACATTCTTGATAAAGAATGAAGCATATCAGAATAAGATGAGTCCAGAATAAGATGTGTGGTTTGGGGAAGATGCTGGGATCTTCAATGGCAGAAGCAGTGTGACTGTGTAATCCTTCCAAATACATTAAATTTGAGGGAGAAGATGAGTGGCAGCAGGAAATACCCATAGGCAGTGTTCACAATAAAAACAGATGACAGAGTGCTCCCTCCCCTGTGTAAGGGATGGAGGAAGAAGCTCTTGCAGCCCACAGACTGACATGGCATCTTTCTGCTGGGTTTGTATAACAGCAAACTAGCCAGGGGATACCTGAGAGTCTGAGACTCCCTTTAGATAAAATACAGCAGCTAAAACAGAAGAAGAAGAAGAAGAAGAAGAAGAAGAAGAAGAAGGAGGAGGAGGAGGAGGAGGAGGAGGAGGAGGAGGAGGAGGAGGAGGAGGAGGAGGAGGAGGAGGAGGAGGAGAAGGAGAAGGAGAAGAAGAAGAAGAAGGAGGAGGAGGAGGAGGAGGAGGAGGAGGAGGAGGAGGAAAAGGAGGAGGAGGGAGGAGGAGGAAGAGGAGGAAGAAGGGGAGGAGGAAAGGGAAGGGGAAGGGGAAAAGGAAGGGGAAGGGCAAGGGGAAAAGAAAGGGGAAGGGCAAGGGGAAAAGGAAGGGGGAGGGGAAGGGGAAAGGGAAAAGGAAGGGGAAAGGGAAAAGGAAGGGGAAAGGGAAAAGGAAGGGGAAGGGGAAGGGGAAAAGGAAGGGGAAGGGGACGGGGAAGGGAAAAAGGAAGGGGAAGAGGAAGGGGAAAGGGAAGGGGAAAAGAAAGGGGAAGGGGAAGGGGAAAAGGAAGGGGAAGGGAAAGGGGAAGGGGAAGGGGAAGGGGAAGAGGAAGGGGAAAGGGAAGGGGAAAGGGAAGGGGAAAAGGAAGGGAAAGGGGAAGGGGAAAAGGAAGGGGAAAGGGAAGGGGAAAAGGAAGGGGAAGGGGAAGGGAAAAGGGAAGGGGAAGGGGAAGGGGAAGGGGAAAAGGAAGGGGAAAGGGAAGGGGAAAAGGAAGGGGAAGGGGAAGGGGAAGGGAAAGGGGAAGGGGAAGGGGAAGGGGAAAAGGAAGGGGAAGGGGACGGGGAAGGGAAAAAGGAAGGGGAAGAGGAAGGGGAAAGGGAAGGGGAAAAGAAAGGGGAAGGGGAAGGGGAAAAGGAAGGGGAAGGGAAAGGGGAAGGGGAAGGGGAAGGGGAAGGGGAAGAGGAAGGGGAAAGGGAAGGGGAAAGGGAAGGGGAAAAGGAAGGGGAAGGGGAAGGGGAAAAGGAAGGGGAAAGGGAAGGGGAAAAGGAAGGGGAAGGGGAAGGGGAAAAGGAAGGGGAAGGGGAAGGGAAAAGGGAAGGGGAAGGGGAAGGGGAAAAGGAAGGGGAAGGGGAAGAGGAAGGGAAAGGGGAAGGGAAAAAGGAAGGGGAGAAGGAAGGGAAAAAGGAAGGGGAAGAGGAAGGGGAAAGGGAAGGGGAAAAGGAAGGGGAAGGGGAAGGGAAAAAGGAAGGGAAAAAGGAAGAGGAAGGGGAAGGGGAAGGGGAAAAGGAAGGGGAAAGGGAAGGGGAAGGGGAAGGGGAAAAGGAAGGGGAAGGGGAAGGGGAAGGGGAAGGGGAAAAGGAAGGGGAAGGGGAAGGGGAAGGGGAAGGGGAAGGGGAAGGGGAAGGAGAAGAAATTAAACACCATAGCTTTGAAGCTCCCATTGAATAGTTAGATCTAGTTACTTGGCATTGATGGCAGCTAATAGGCCTCCAAAGAGACCATCAGAAGTTATGAGCCTCTAATCTTCTGAGTTCCTCTTGTACCAGGCACTCATGTGGTATACACACATACACACAGGTAAAACATTCACACACAAGTTGAACATGTCTGAAAAGTAAGGGCATTGGCCACAGAACATTACCAGTTTCATTAGATGTCTGAAAAGTAAGGGCACTTGCCACAGAACATTACCAGTTTCATTAGAACACTAGAAATCTCCCACTTCGTTCTAAGTGTGGCTGTCTTAGGGAAAAAATAATCTGAACATGAAATGACCTGAATACACTTGAATCTGGCATGCTGTCATTGGGTATTCTAGGAAGCTTATTGGACTATTCCCTTTCTTCACATGGCAGGAAGAACGATCGTGGCGTGTCCTGATGAAAAATCCATGAACGAACTAGATTTAAATTATTCAATAGATGCAGTGAGAGTCATCTTCAAGGATACTTTCTCATATCATTTGAAATTTTCTTGGGGTCAGCGGATCCCTAAAACGAAAGAACACAAAGACCATTCAGGTAACTTTGCCATTAGAAAAAAAATACACATTAATGTAGATATTACTATTATGTCATCAGTCCTTGGGATATATAATAGAAACTGAAATTAACTGAGTTAGTTTTAAACCAAGAATGGATCCATCCTTATTAAATAAAACCTCTATTTTTTCAAAAATATAATTTTTATTGGTATATATTTCTTGTATACAGTGAGATCAAAAACAGACATTCAAACAAGTCTATTGTATACTTTGACCCTATTTACTCCTGCCCTTCTCATTTTCTCCTCTCTCCTTCATGTTATTCCCATTCAGTCTTGCTTCTACAATCATGTCATTCTTATGTATATATACGTACATATATGTATATACACACATATATATATATGTATATATATGTACATATATGTATATATATACACAGATGGTTTTATGTATTTATGTAAAACATAGGATCTATAAATGAAAGGAAATGTGATAATCTGTCTTCAGTTTGACTCTATGATGGCCTCCTGCTGTATCCATTTTCCTGAAAATGGCATCATTTCATTTCTTCTGGCTGAATAAAACTTCACTGTCTATAGGTATACCCATTCATCTGTTGATAGATGCCTGGGCAGGCTTCATACCTGACTAGTGTGAATACTGATGTGGTAAACATAGGTGTTCATGCACCTCTGTGGTATGTTGATCTAGACTCCTGGCATACACTCCAGCTAGGTAGCTTTTTATATATAGTAGGTCCACTTTGGGTATTTTTAGGGGCCTCCATGCTTATTTGAAAGTTATACTTTTGAGTTCATTGTTTCATTAAGAACATATAGCCTCAGCTACTGAATGAAATACTGCTTCAAGAAAAAAACCCCTAAAAGCTACTTCTGTTATTTCATTTTTTTAAACTAAAAACTTCAAAAAGAATCTCCTGCACAGTCATCCCTAACCATTTAAAACTAGATCAGTGAGTTCCTTTTTTCCTTTTCTTTGGTGCAAACAATAGAAGGTGACAGCTGAACAAAAATATTTTAAAATTAAAAATAATTATAAAATATAATAAAAAATAAACAAGAGCTGATGTTAAAAGATGTCAAAGCAATCTGGTGTGTCCTCCCTGGGATGCTCTACAGCCTGAACCAATAAGCCTTGCCATATGCTTTACTGTCATAGATTTTTAAACACATTTTGGAGAATTACGGATTTTTATTTATCTCACAGCAAAGACCGTCTGGTCACATAATAGTGGTTGTGTCTTCTTTTCTTGAAGCTCCTTGTGAACTACTTAACAACAAAATGATTTGTGAAAATTCAGTCTTCTGGGAAAAAGGCTTTGTAGCCTTTCAAGCTGCCATCAACGCCGGGATCATAGAGGTGAGTAGTATGTTAAAGAAAACTAAGTGGGTTGTTTTCTGAGTTTGGATAGGTGGAGATATGGATGCTATTATTATTATTATCATCATCATCATCATCATTATTATTATTAGCCACTAAGCATAGTATGCCAACAGCTTCTGTATCCAGACTAGTGTCAGGGTACTGGTGACTTAAAAAAATATACACATCACAGTCATTTTAAGAGGAGATCCTGGTAATACAGAGGGAAAGTATAGATATACAGTCATAAGGGTTCAGGGTCTATTTTGGGGTAGTAAATAGTGTTCTGCCTAAGCAATAAAACAGAAGCTACTCTGATTAAAAACCCCAAAGAAGATCTAGTTTGAAGTGTTACTCCAGGCAGTTTTAAAAAACAAGTAATTTTTTTTTTCTACTGAAGGACTTAAGGTAGAACTTTGGACATCCCAAGAACTCGAAGCTAACGCCTTCTTACAGTCTGAAGAAAAGTTTGCAATGAGATGATAACTTGTTCATTGGTGTCTTTCTTTAGATGACAACAAACCACTCTGTGATGGAAGAGCTGATGTCAGTTATTGGTTCAAATATGAAGATGCCTCCTTTTATCGCCCAAGGAGGCGTTGCAACTGATTTTTTAATTTTCTTCTGTGTTATTTCATTTTCTTCACTTATATACTATTTATCGGTCAACATTACCCAAGAAAGACAGTACATCACAACACTAATGGTGATGATGGGACTTCGAGAGTCGGCTTTCTGGTAAGTCACGTGTCTGTGTTCTGCCAATCAGCATTTGTAAACAGAAAAACTTAACTACGGGGACTCGTTAGGCCCATTTAAGTCATGCTTAGACTTGGTGCTTTAGTGAATCCCCACATACGGATGTTTGGAGTGCACGGCACCACACACTTGGTAACTGAAGTTTTCTGTGTTTCTTTGACTTAAAGAAGGTCTAAAGTGCTTTGTGTCTCCAGGGCACTAGCAACTCGGATAATGACTCTCAATGACCAGTTATTGTGTCTATATGAGCCAACATATTTGAGAAGTTAAGGGCTTTTTTTTTTTTTTAGTGTAAAACAATAATAAAATATGTATTTTAGACACTATGTCAAAAGTGATAATAGCTTGGTACCACTTTACATGGGTCATTGAAGAGAAAGCTCTTATGTCCCGAGCATTGAGCTTTCCTCAGTAGAGACAAGAAAGCAGAGTGGTTAGAGCAGTAACCTGCCCAATGGGGAAGCCACGGGCTGTCTTCGTCTCACGCTGAGTAGCTACTAAACCTCGGATGTGTTATTTAACCTTTACAAACTTCAGTTTCCTTTTCTGCGAAGCACAGATCATAGTTCTACTTTTTTTTTTTTGCTAGCAGCAGGATTAAATAAAATTTACTTAGAGTGCTTTCCACTGAAGTGGAGAAAATTTAAACGCTCGGTATCAGACATCAGTTGATGGAAGTATAGGAAACAGTGCATTCTAAAAGGGTAGTCGATGCAAAGGAAACTGAAGATTCAATAGTTAGTGGCCAGGCTGTAAGATGGGATTAGCCAAGTGATATATTAGAGACAGGTAGAGACGCAGAGACGAGTACAGAGTCAGAAAGCAATGATTTGAATTGTCAAGCGTGCCTTTCATGCACTAAGTGTCATTTCAGCGTTAAAGATGCTATCCAGGAACATGCTGGTCTCTAAAGAGGAAATCTGCTGAATAGGAAGACCACTCGTTTTACTGGCTGAATTCTGCCAAATTTGTCATTTTTCCGAAAATAATGTTCAATATACTAAGTGTGGAAAGAAAGCAGATAGGAGATGGAGAGGTGGATCAGGCATTGAGAGCGCATGCTGCCCTGGAGGACCCAAGTTTGGTTCCCAGCCTCCAAGACTGACAGCTTATACCTGCCTCTAACTCCAGGTCCAGGAGAGCTTATGTTTCTGCCCTCTCCAGGCACACACACACACACACACACACACACACACACACACACACACACACGCATATACTCTCTCCTTCGCCCTCCCATAGAGACGCACATGCACATGATTTAAAATAAAATCTATCTTTTACAAAAGAAAGGACACTGGAAGTTTGATACAATGTAAGGGTTTTTTCTTTTGTCCCATTGTGTATTAAAAAACGATATCCTCAGTATTGAAGGGCATTTGTTCACTATATCTTAAAAGAGGTTGAAAAACTATGAACAGGTAGGGGACAGTATTCTATTTAAAAAAAAAAATCTAGTAAGAGGGATTGAAAATATTGGGGCTTTTGTTTACCTCCCTGGAGGGAAAGGGCCTGGTATTTTATTTGAATGAAATTAAGACTTTTATAGAAAGCAGATGGAAGAACAGTTTTAGGTAATCGCAGTGTACTGTGAAAAAAGAATTATTAACATTGGACAGAGAAACAAGACTTCCTGAACTTGATGATATTTTTACTGTAAATAAAGGAAATTAGCTGCCCATTGTGGATATGTCCCTAATTGAATTCTTTAATCTTTTCCTGGAGAGGAAATAGAAATTTAAAGAAATCAAATATGCTTCTTAACATATTTAGTTATAATGTCACAGAGGAAATCTGAACCCAAGTCTGGGACGTGACTGGATCCTGTGCAAAGCCTCCTTCCCGTTTTTGGCATTAGTAGTAATTGCCCTCCTCTACCCACCTATGCGTCTGTATTCTCCATGGATGTCCTCTCTGTACTCCTGCACTGACTCATCTAGGTCAGAAGCTGCCAAACTACTTTTCTGCCTTTTTGTGAAGTAGGCGTGGCTGCTGCACTTTCAGTGCCGGGAAGAAAATAAAAATAGCAATAACAGTGTAGGAGACACAAAACTCTATGCGAAAGTCAAGTGTCACTGTCTACAAATCCATTCTTGTTGGAATGTGACCGCCTTGTGTGGTGTCTAGAGCGTCTGTGTCGGCTCATGCGCAAGCAGCGCTAGTGCGACAGAGGCGGTTTGGCTCGCAAAGCTTAAAACATGCGTAGTTGTACACAGAATCGTCTCTACTTAAGAAACTCTCTCCACTACACTCATCTTACTGTCCAGTTCATGGCCTCTTCAATGTGCATTTAGCTATTGCTTTAGTTTCATTCTGTTGCTTTGATACGTGCAGAGCTACCTGAGGGAGGAAAGGATTTATTTGACTTAGACTTCCCCGGTTCTAGTCCATCACAGAAGTCATAACGGCCGGCCGGAATTCAAAATAGGAACCCAGAGGCAGGAGCCATGGAGGACTGCTGCTTGCTAGCTCCCTCTCTGGCTTGTGCTTAGCTAGGACCACCTGCCTAAGGAATGTTGCCGCCCACTGTGGCCTGGGCCCTTCTGCATCATTCAATATGACTATGCCTCACAGACATGCCAGCAGACCAACCTGATCTAGGCAATGCCACGGCTACAGCTTCACCCTTCAGATGACTCCAGGCTATTAAATTGACAATCAATGTTAATTTAGGCAGCTATTTATTGCCACAATTACTTGTTTATTACCTACCTTGCTCTATAGAATGGGAGCTTAAAAAGATAAGGAAGTTTTCTGATTTGTTAGGAATTACTATTTTAAGAAAAATTCTTGGTAAATTATATACTTTTAAAATTATTTGCTTTGTAAGAGAACGAATGGAGTGACTGAGTAATAGCCTCTGCATTAATCCCGAGTTTCTTGGCCAGGCTTTCCTGGGGTCTGATGTATGCTGGCTTTATCCTTGTCGTGGCTACTTTGATGTCTCTTATTGTGAAATCTGCCCAAGTTGTCGTCTTAACTGGTTTCATGGTGGTGTTCCTTCTGTTTTTCCTTTATGGCCTGTCTTTGGTAAGTTGATGAATTCTACCTCCTTCCTTCCCTCCCTCCCTCCCTCCCTCCCTCCCTCCCTCCCTCCCTCCCTTACTTCAATCATTATATCATTGATTGTGTTTCTGCCTTTTCTGTTCTGGGCAGAATCTGCACAAGGCACTATCCATATAGTCTGCAATTGAAAATCCGTGAGATATACTTTCCAAATACTGTGTTGGTCAGCTTTCAGTCCCTATGACAAATGCCAGAGACAATCAACTAACAAGAAGAAAAGGGTTTTGCTTCTTCCCTGCCCCCATAGTTTTGGAGTCCAGGGTTGGTTGACCCTGCTGCTTTGGCCAGTGTCTGGGCAGCACATTATGTCACCAGCTTGTGGTAGATCAAAGGTGCTCACATCATGACCAGGATGTCAAAAAAGAGGAAGGGGCTGGGCTTTTATACTCCTCTTTAAGGATAGGCATCCAATGACAGGAAAACTTCCACAAAGTCCCACTCCTTAAAGATTATACTACCTCTCAGTAGAGCCTCAGGTTGGAGACGTTAACACATGTCTTTGGATGACACTTATCCAAATGTGAAATTCCTTTTTACTGTACTAGTGATGGTCGGACCACCATACCAGTTAATTTTTTTTTCTCCTTTCAGATAACTTTATCTTTCCTCATGAGTGTGTTGTTAAAGAAACCATTTCTTACTGGCTTGGCTGTCTTCCTCCTTACCGTCTTCTGGGGAAGTCTGGGATTCACAGCATTATACAAACATCTTCCCGCCTTTATGGAATGGACTTTGTGTTTTCTTAGCCCCTTTGCCTTTACCACTGGAATGGCCCAGGTAAGAAGGGAGGCAATCGTTTTGTTTCATTTTATTAAAACTTGTCTGTCTGTCTGCCTGTCTGCCTGTCTAAATGTGTGTATGTACACATGCAAAGCCGTGTCGTGACACCGTTTGTTTTGCAGGGAGGTCAGAAGACAACGTGACAGATGTCAGTTCTCTCCTTCCACCATGTGGGTTTTGGGGAGCAAAGTCAGGCACTTTCACTAACTGTGCTGTCTTTGCTGTTCCACAATTTTATTTTTGTACACAGCATTCAAGACAGATTCCTTCAGTGATTTATACACTAAACAGTAACGTTTCTCTCCCATGCTTGTAAAAACAAGCTTAAGGGATAGAGAAGTTTAAGGGATAAGAGACAAATTTATTTTTTCTCTCCCGGCATATTTATTTCCTTTTACGTTAAATTTAATTAAATCTTGTTTTATTTATTTTTATTTTTGTTTTTTTTTTTCAAGACAGGTTTTCCGTGTGTAGCTGGCCTTGAACTCACAGAGACCTGCACGTCTTTGCCTCCTGAGTATTTAAATTAAAGGCATACACCACCACCACCACCCAGCTAATTTTTTTTTTTAAATTATAAAATAACCACATCATATTCTTCCTTCCCTTTCTTCTTCCTCCACATCTATGTCATCCTCTTTACACACACACACACACACACACCCCGGAGAGAGAGAGACACAGAGAGACAGACAGACAGATGAATATAAATATATAAATACATATTCAATCCTTTTACTGATACTTGTATGTATGTGATTTCAGGGCTGACCACTCGGCATTGTAGAATCAATTAGGGGCTCATCCTTTGGGACAACTAATTATTTGTCTCTGGTGGCCTGAGTTGCCTGTAGTTCTTTGATGGGCGTGAGGCCTTGTGAGATTTTTCCTTTCCTGAATCAGTGTGTCTGTCAGTGTCCTTTTCAGGTTTTGTTTAGGCACATTGTTGAGGAATGGTGAGCATAGTGTCCTTGTCATTTCTTGGAGACACATCTCCCAGTAGTTTCCCAGTCCTCTGGCTTTTAACATCTTTCTTCCCTCTCTTCTGTTCCCTGAACCCCAGGCACAGAGGTTGTGCTTTAAGTGTATCCATTTCGGCTGAGAGCCCTGCCCTCGATCAGTTCTTTACATTTTGACCAATTGTAGCTTTCTATAATGGTCTCCATTTTTGAAAAGCAAAGTGGCTTTGATGAGAAGTGAAAGCTGTGCTTAACTGTGGGGATAAGGATGAGTCTTTTGAATGCAGTTGGGAACTGTGCTGATTTAGGGAAGTGGCAGTACCTCTTCTAAGATCCTTGACCTCACCAACCCTGGGTAGTTGGCTAGATTTCCTTTACCATACATGAATTCTCTCTCATTGAGTAAGGTTTTAGTCCGATTAGAGAGTTGTTGGTTACCATCAAGATATGGGTGCCACACATGCACCTTTAGGGTTTGTCATGCTGGTCATTGTTGTGTTTGGTATGCATCGTGGCTGGGCAGAACTCTTAGTTGCTTCCCTCGATTGGCAGCTTGTACACCACTGTCCTGTACTATGAAAACTAATCCTTCAGGAGGTAGCTTTCAAGTCAGATTTAGGTCAAATCCTGAGTCCCTTGCATGGTGTTTTTAGCAATCGGGACTTATCTCCAACCTCCAGGAGACAATAGCAATAACCTGTATTGTTTGGAGAGTCTCTTGGACTCCCATAAACAATGACTTGTTGTTTTCTCATGGCTTGTATTGAGATTCTTGTTAGTTTCTGGCTCTAAATGGAAGATAGCTTTGCCGCTTGCTATGGCTCAGCTTATACTTCTAACTGAACATTTCTCAGGTTTAAACTTGAGAAACATGTACCTTTAATGGTATCGCAAATGTTGGAAAATTGAGACTTTGAAAAAGAATTGGATGTTTCCACATGAAATTAAATCTCCCTTCAGAAAAATTAATTCATGTGAAATCACTGTATGTTGGTTGAAATTATTCTTCTCTTTCTACTCAGCTCCTTAGAGACTTTCATTTCTCCATTTTTCATTCCAAAATGGAATTTTAAAAATTATAATATAACCACATAATTATAATATAACCAGCCAACTGTAATTATAAAATTATAACAACTCAGGAATAGTCTCCTCGTTTATAGCTTTTAACCCTGATGGATTTTTGCTTTAGATGTGTCTCAAATACCACCTACTTGGAGTTTTGACCTCTTCTAAGGAGATTTATCTACCATCTGTAGTTTGTAATTAGATAAGTAGTGTCCGTGAACAGTAATAGGCCTGAGCTGTATAGAGATATAAATTGTCTCGTTTATTCTTTCCCCTTGGTGTCTAGCAGAACCAGGACCATAATTATCCTTTAAATTACATTAGTCCATTAAAAATTCTATGCATTTCCTTTTCAGCTTATACACTTGGACTACGATGTGAATTCTAATGTAAATTTGAACTCTCCAAGCAACTCGTACCTGGTTGTGGCCACCCTCTTCATGTTGGTTTTGGATGTTCTTCTCTATTTGGCACTAGCATTGTATTTTGACAAAATTACACTCAGTAAGTAGCAGAACTTCACACATTTTTACTGCCTGCGCTTACTTAGAGTAACCATGACAGTGCTTTTCAGCCACCCTAATGCTACGACCCTTTAATACAGGTCCTCATGTTGTGGTGACCCCAACCACAACATTATTTTTGTTTCTACTTCATAACTGTAATTTTGCTACTGTTATGGATCATAATATAAATATATGATATTTCTGATGGTTTTAGGTGACCCTTGTGAAAGGGATGTTTGACACCCCCCTTCCCCCCCCCCAACCAAAGGGTTCACAATTCACAGGTTGAGAACCACTGGTCAACAACGTGTTGAATATAAATGGTATAGCATTTTCTTTTTGAAATTTCTAAAATCACATTCTGTACTTTAGAAATTATTTTTGAGACTTCCATACATGTATACAATAAAACATGGTCATATCCACCCCTCAATGCCCTTCCAACTACCACCATGTTCCTTGAAAGGTGCTTTCCCTCCCCCTTTTTATAAACCCCCTTAATTCCAGTTAGTAGTGTCCATTTGTGCATGTGTGTGGGGACTAGCCACTGGAGTATGAGGAACTGATCAGTGAACACATCCCCATAAGAGATGAATCTTCCTTTCCCAGCAACAATATCTCCACAGAATGGGACAGGGCCTGGAGCTCCTCTATCCCACTTATGCCAACTTTTGACTGGCTTGATCTTGTATAGGTCATATGCAGATAAGCACGGTGCTTCTAATATAGGAACATCTTGCTTGGCTTGTTAGCGTTGTAACACACACAGTCTAGTGCTAAGAAAGACTTCAGATGTCTTTTCTCTCTCTGAAACTTGCATTGTATCTGCTGTCACTGTGGAAGCTGCCTAGTAGAAAGAAAGCTCCCCTAGTAGCTGGGTATTACTTTCTCTATGTCCTTTAGTCCACGTATGTGGTGTCTTAGGCAATAGGGTCTTACCATATAGTTAGAGTGGGTATCCAAAGACAATGGCAATGTCCTCCCTCCCCTTTTTAAAATCTCTGGGGCCTCCCTGGCCAATAACACATAAGAAGCTATCTTATACCTTGTATTGCAATATTCATTTAATAACCCTTGTATCTTAGTTAGGGTTTTACTGCTGTGAACAGACAATAGGACCAAGGCAACTCTTATGAGGGCAACATTTAATTGGGGCTGGCTTACAGGTTCAGAGATTCAGTTCATTATCATCAAGGTGGGAGCATGACAGTGTCCAGGCAGGCATGGTTCAGGAGGAGCTGAGAGATCTACATCTTCATCTGAAGTTGGCTATTGGATGACTAACAGGCAGCTAGGATGAGGGTCTTAAAGACCTACCCACAGTGACACACCTATTCCAACAGAGCCATACCTTCTAATAGTGTCATTCATTCCCTGGGTCAAACTCATACAAATCATAACACCTTGTCTTCCAGGTGTGACACTGCTCACCCAGACATGGTGATTCCATTTTAATTCTTGAGGTTAGCTTACTAACTAGTGGGTTTTCATAGGGCCTCTTCATAAATCCTTAGCTTCTATTAACTAACTCATTATTCCCCTTTCTCCTCCCATTCTCCCATCCCCATCCTGTTTTATCCATGACCCCCAGTCTAAAGCGCCCCCCTGAACCTTGCATCCATGGGAGAGAAAGCACGAGACGCAGAGATCAGGTAGTTACTGCAAAACGAGGCTTTAATCTGTCTCACACACGTGGGGAAACGCGGAGAGGTGTGGAAGGGGAGAGCTGAGGAAGGGGTCTCGCTTAAGTACAGTCTAGAGTGACGTATTCACTTCTGATTGGCTGTTCGCTCACCACCCAATATTATGCCTTGGGATTGGCAGTGACTTTGGCACGCCTATCTGCCTAGCAGCTGCGCAGAATAATTGTTTACTGCTGGGGAAACATGAGGCCAACGCCATCTTGGAAAATGCAAATGTGTAGCCACTGAAACAGCGGCTCACTACACCCCAGCATACCCCTCCTCTCTCCTTTTATATGATAGTTCTCCTACCCTTCTATTTATATTGTTGGGTTGTGAGATAGCATGTTTCTATGTGGCTTTTCTTACCCCTACCTTGGGTTGGCCCCACTTCACCCCATCTCTCCTATATTCCCAATGACCTTCCCCGCCTAAATCCTTCTACCTCAGCATTCCATTGGGCCACTCTCATTTAACCTCTAACCTACTGGTCTCCTCCCTTAATATTTCCTCAAGCCCCACCCCTTTCTAGTTTCTTAGCTTCAGTTTTGCTCCAGGTTAAACTTGAGAAACAAAAGATTTGAAGTGAGGCTCTGCGTCTGAGAAAGAACACAGGGCGTTTGTCTTCTTGGGTTTGGGTTGCCTCGATGAGTATAAGTTTTCCAGTTGTATCTGTTTACCTGTAAATTTATTTTTTCTTATAGCTGAGCCATATTTTAACTTTATATGTACCACATTTATCTACTCATTTTGGACTTAATAGAATGTTTAAGTTCCTCTCAAAACAAGTAGCTGTGACTTAAAGACACTTTCTTTTAGTTTACAATGCTGCTTTTTTTTCTCATATTGGAAATACCACGTTGTGTGGTGCTACCTAAGGCAATAACATGGGCTTGGTAGAGCCAGAGAGGTAGGTTTGGCATGCTAGCTAAATGGCATGCCCTCCTTGAAGTGGTGACTGTCCTGGTACTTACTCGCCTCCTGTCTGTGTAGGTAAGTACGGACATCAAAGGTCTCCACTGTTTTTCCTGAAGTCGTCTTACTGGTTTCAACACAGAGGAGCTAACCATGTGGTCCTTGAGAATGAAATAGACTCTGACCCTTCACTGAATGACTCGTTGGAACCAGTGTCTCCAGAATTCCAGGGGAAAGAAGCCATCAGGTAATGAATCAGTCAAATAAAGTACATACAATAGAGAACAGGCCCAGATCAGACACAGGGAAGTGTAACTGAGAGCACGCCCAGATCAGACACCTACAGGTCAGAAGCCCATGTACAAAGATTTCCTTCTGAGCCCCTCTGCGCCCACTTCCTCCCAGCCTTCTGTTCTTATGAAGTGATGCTCTCATTCTAGATACCATGGTCTTTTATCCCATATCCTGTATTTACACTAATATCTTTTGGCACAGTAACAACTGTCAACAAATAAGGACTTCAGTTTCAAGTTCCTCACCGTCTTCTTTGGGTTTCTTCTTTGTTTTTCGCTCTGATGTTCTCTTGGTGATAGACGGGGGCACCACTCCCCTATTCGCATCCTCGTTCTGTAGAATGCACTTTATCTCTTTTCATTTCACTTCTTGGCGGATAAGGTGAAAACACAAACATAAGTGATGTAGAAAGGGGGTTAGAGACATCCCAGGAAGATGGGAAGAGATGACAAGACCACAAGGTACTTAAAGCCCTGTATGGAGAGAACCCAAGGAACTCCCTCCCCGAGCCCCCGCACTGCTTCCCCTGAAGCCATGGCCACGCTATGGTCAACACTTTGACTTCCAAACAGTTACACATTCCAAAGATCCTAACCTTTGCTCAAATTTTGTCTATAGCATTCACGGGATGCTTTTTTTTTTTTTTTTTTTTGTATTACAAGAAATTAATGCAGGTAGACTGTGCAGGCTCTACAGCATAATAGACCTTCAACTCATTGAAAGTCTTCTGTGTTCTTTTCTATTTTTCTTTAAAGACAGAATGTTACTTTATACGTCATTCTGGCTGGGAACACAAGATGTCTCCCAGGCTGGCCTCAGACTTCTACACATCCTACCTGAGTTCTGAGTGCTGGGATGGTGGGCATGCGTCGGCATGCGCCTCCATGCATAACTTCTATGGACTCTTAAAGCTGTCTCATCGTTTCATTGTTTTCCTTTTCTTTGGAAACTTCAAGCATCCTGGGTTCTACAACTCTTGTTTTCTTAGGAATCAACCCTACATTGTAATTAGTGTTGCCATCCTTGCTTCATTACTTACTGAAGATGTGGACTCTGTGAATCGCATATTTGTGCAGGAGCTTGGTGTGAACGCAATAGATGGGACCTCACTCGGAATGTCTTGACTCCAAAGCTCAAGTCGTTTTGATCTGATGTGGTTTCCTTCACCCACACCATGGGATCTTCCACCACTGACTTCATCTCCAGCTTTCTTCTTTAGTCATCTGTCACCATCTGCATATACCCACAGGCTGCCTACTCCCTCCATTTATGTTCTGTTGAGGTACAATGGGCAGAGCTGCTGCCTCTCATGGGGTGCCCAGGATACTTCTGACAGTGCCTGTGCAAAACGAAGAACCTCTAGGTTTCACCAGGTCTCCCCAGTCGCTGCAGTTTCCTCAAAACTTTTTTTTTCTTTTTTTTTTTTTCTTTTTTTCAGGATCAAAAATCTTAAAAAAGAATACCCAGGAAAGCATGGAAAAGTCGAAGCCTTAAGAGGTAATAACTAGGATTACATTTATCATAGGTATGTGATTTAGAGACTGTTGTGAAACTTCAGCAGGAATGAAGATGAGGGATGACAGACAAATTTTGAGATTGCTCTTTGTGTTTGAAGATTAGTATTCACATGTATGCAGTGAAAAATTGCCAAGTGTGGAGACTCTAAAACAGCTATTCAAGCACTGAATGTAATATCTCTGCAATCATGTCAGGTCTGGGATTTGACATATATGAAGGCCAGATCACTGCCCTCCTTGGTCATAGTGGAGCTGGGAAGACCACCCTGATAAATACACTCAGTGGCCTGTCACCCCCTACTACAGGTAAGAGGTCAAAGACAAGCTCAAGGGCAAATGTGCTTTCCCTTAGTTAAACCTGGTGCATCATGTCATTAAGACAAAACAAAACAAAACAGAAAAAACAACAACAACAAAAACCCCTGGAGTTTTCCTTAAGCTTTCTTTACACAATGTATGCGTGTATTGAATTATATGACATTTCCCCAATAGTAGGCGCTATTTTTATGTTTTTGTATGGTAATTGAAATTTTTTTTAGAAGTTTAAGCTATTTTTATATAATTGTATACATTTGTGAAAATGTGCTTGATACAAGTGGCTTTCTAATTATTCAGTTATTAATGGACATTTCTGCTAGATTACATGTTCTGAACATTGAATCTTTTCCTCTTTTGCACTCTCTGTCTCTCTGTCTCTGTCTCTGTCTCTCTCTCTCTCTCTCTGTGTGTGTGTGTGTGTGTGTGTGTGAGTGTGTGTGTGTGTGTGTGTGTAGTATATAAATATCTGTTGGCAAGCCCACCTGGATGAGTACATGTGGAGGTTGCAAGGTCTTCCTCAATTCCTTTTCACCCTTTAAAACTATTTTTTAATCTTAAAAAAAATTTCTTTTATTTTTGAAAGTTTTATATATGTGTACAGTGTATCTGGGGCACATCCATTCCACACTTCTGCCCCCCAGCACCTCCCAGTTCCACCCCAACCCCCGTCTCTCCCAAATTTATTAAAAAACAATACAATAACCCATAAATCCAAGTATCCTTGTCCATATGCACATGTGTGTATGGTCATCCTCTGGGGCAAAGGCAAACTACCCACAGCTACGCCCTTTACACACAAGCAAAGTAACTCTGCCTTTCTCAGAAGCCATGAGCTTCTTAGCTTGAGGTGGGGGCATTTCCCATCTCTGCTGAAAGATTTAAGTCTCTTCATATCGCCTTCTCCTTATTCTTTGAGGCAAGGATTTGAACTTTACCTGAAACTTGCTGTTTTTTTAAAATTTGTATATTCATTCACTTTATAGTCCAATATCAGCACCTCCTCTCCTCCACACTCCCCCTCACACATGTTCTCCCCACAATCCACCTTCCCCATCTATTTTGAGAAGGGAAACTCCCTTTCCTAGGTGTCACTCTCCCTTGACTATACCCACCCCCACAACATCAAGTTGCTGTGGGACCAGGCGCATCCTCCCCGGCTGAGGCTAGACAGACTGTCCATTTGAGGGATCCACAACTCCCCTAACTGCTGCATAGCAATAAATTCTCCAATTCTGCGTACCAAATATTTCACCTACTGCGTGTTGCAAATGGGCAACGTCTGCTTGAATGAATGCCGTGACTTATGTAATTCACACCTTGTCCTGATGGTAACTCTTTACTTTCTCTGGATAGGTTCTGTCACCATTTATAACCAGACAGTTTCAGAGATGGAGGACTCTGATGCTGTCATCAAGCTCACGGGAGTTTGTCCACAATCCAATGTACAGTTTGGGTTTCTCACCGTTCGAGAAAACCTCAGGCTTTTTGCCAAGATAAAGGGAATTCTGCCACACGAAGTGGAGCAAGAGGTATATGAACAAGTCCAGTGTTTTGTACCAACAGAAGTGAAATTGGCCACCTAGAAAATTTTAAATGTGCTTGTGTGTCTGGACATGTCTGTGTCATCTAAAGTTAGGCTCAAAAGCTCTTTATAAAGATAGGAAACTGTTTTAAAGGTATGAGAGTCACAGTGGATCATGCCTGTAATCACAGCACTTGGGAGGCTGAGGCAGGAATACTGCTAAACTTCAAGCCAGCTGGGGCTACAAAGAGAGACTTGGTCTCGATAAAGGTAAAAATAGCTTGGGTTTTACACTAAATGTTCCTTCCTCATTTGGTTAGGTACAACAAGTTTTACGGGACTTAGAAATGGAAAATATTCAAGACATTCTTGCTCAGAATTTAAGTGGAGGACAAAAAAGGAAGCTGACTTTTGGGATCGCCATTTTAGGAGACCCCCAGGTAAGGAGATAAAATAACTTGTGAAATCCGATCGGAGACTCAGAAACTATCATACTGGATAGATTTGCAAATGGTAAATGTAAGAAAACTTTTATGTACACATACCAATGCTTTTACAAGTGTAGTACTTTTTAGCATCATCTTACCCTAGAGGAATAAATAGCCCTGTGACATTTTCTCTGCTGTTCAGGTTTTGCTACTGGATGAACCAACCGCTGGGTTGGATCCACTCTCGAGGCATCGCATATGGAACCTACTGAAAGAGAGGAGACTAGACAGAGTAATTGTCTTCAGTACTCAGTTCATGGATGAGGCTGATATCCTGGCTGGTAACTATAGTTTTCTTTTGTGTTTCATTGGCAGAAAGTACGACTTAACATGGGTTCCAAGTAGACCCCTTACACGCATCTCACAAGTGACAGCCACAACCAACATAGGACAATTTTCTTATCTGCTTCAATCTCTGCATTCCAGATGCTTTGTCCTATGGAAGCATTCTGATCCTATCACAGAGAAGTGAAGGTTGTAAAACATAGGATATCATCTCAAACATGGCGTAGTCCATGTGGATAGATGTCTGTAAGCTTGAAAGACACTGTGTAGATGCTTAATGTTCCTAAATATGCAGAGAATAAGAAAACCTAACTCATTTCTGTTATCAGACTGCCAAGAAGGTCTCAGAGTTAGGATGTGGCATGCTTCTACAATGTCCTTTGTTCATGGATTTTGATTTTCACATTTATGAATACTGAAGAAACCACTAATACTATTTATCCTTTTGTTCTTCCCAACTAGACAGGAAGGTGTTTATATCCAATGGGAGACTGAGGTGTGCAGGCTCTTCTCTGTTCCTGAAGAAGAAATGGGGTATTGGCTATCACCTAAGGTACAGCTCCGGGATGGAGAAAGATGCATGGCAGACACACTGGTAATAGGTGCCGTCAGTATCAGGTCACAGTAGACCTACATCTATAAAGTTGGCTCCAATGGACATGTTAGAAGAAACTTACACATGCACTTAGCAAGAACATAAGATACATAGGGTCATAGACACCGAAAATTCAAGGCTTAACGTAGGTGCAAAAAAAAATGTTTTCATAAAACATTGCTTCTGAGAGTAATTTCTTGGTATTTTGACCCTTTCTCTCATCTTTCAGAGTGGATTTCTGTTCATCCAGATGATTTTAATACTCTAGTTTTCCTTGACTTCCATTTTTGCCGTCTTCCTCTTAGGTCTCCTTCAGTTCAGGATAATCACACGATTGTTGTAAATCTTAAAAACAAAACCAAAAAATTCTTAAAAAATCACATCATCCTGGAGATTCAATAGACACTATTATTATTTTCTTTGACTTCTAAAGCTCACCAAATAAATCCACAATGCTAGCATTATCCACTGTTACAAGTGGATTAAATAATTTCCCTCCATTTAAAAGGTATTACCCATTGGTCTCTAGGTGAGTCTCTGTGGATATTTGTAGCTGTCTTGTTTCTGTCTATGGAGGGTATCTGCTTCATCCAATGTCATCACACTCAACTGTGTACCAACCTTACCCATGTATATGTGTATGTCTCTGTGTGAACATGCACATATGTGTATGGTGTTCAAAGGCCAGAACAGGGCATCAGATACCCAGAGCTAGAGTTACAGGTGGTTGTGAGTGGCCAGATGAGGGTGCTCAGAACCCAACTCACATTTTCCATAAGAGCAGCAATCGCTCAGAACTGCTGAGCCATCTCCAGCCCTCTTAGCTGTTCTCGGAGGCCGTTTCTGAATGTTGTATCCTTAATGAGTGTCTTCTGTGCTGGAACCTACAATGCACTCATTCAAATTGGGCTTAATTAATTAACTTGGTCTTCAGTAACTTCATTTGTAAAACAGCAGTAATAGTATTTTTTTAAAAAGTTAATGGTAATGAAATGAGCACCTGACAGGGTACAGAGTACATAATTGAATCGACGCAGCTTCCTTCTCTCCCACTTTTTCTGAAATTCTCTTGCTTTGTATTAACACTAAGCTACAAGCTACTTTAGGGAAGGCTGCTAAAACTTCTTCTGCTTTGTGTCTTTGATAATGCTAGGCACAGCACGTTTGAAACACAGACCAGTTTTCAAACTAACTTTAGCCTTATGTAACCACTCAAGTGAGGTAATTTGCACCACTCTGTCACCTCTATACATTTCTGTGGATATGACTAACAATGGAGTTTCTAAAAAATTACAAATTTCATAAAGAAGTACATGTATTGAGAGTTTGATTTAATGACAGTTTACTTCATGGAAGACCCAGCACTGTCTCATAAGTATGGATTTACGCCATCTCTTAAGGTTGACTTGAGAATTGCATATTACTTTATCTCATAGATAAGAATTCTGAGTCTCAGAGACGGTGACTAGCTCACCTGGGCTCAGAGGCTTTCACAATATGATGTCAATACCGTGTTCTTAATGACCAAACAGATGATGTCTATTTTGCTTTTGCCAAGTTCAAGCATTTGCAGAGCTCATGAATTACTAAGAACAAAAAGAGAACTCATAGTTGGGTTTTCTTAGTAGATGGAGACACAATCGTGTATTCCCATTCACTTCACCTGAGCCAGGATCTGGTTCACCATTTCTTCCATTCAAATGACATCTCTGGAATTCTCTTAAATAAGTCTAACCTTCCTTCTTCCTGGTTCCTCTACTATGCTGCACACATTAGGTTTGGACTATGCTAGTATCATTGCATCTAGTTCTTCTATACACAATGTGTTCCATCTGGTATACATTTTTATCTCATAAATGTTCATAAGCAGCAACCATATACTACAGAAGAAATTGTTAGAAAAAAATAACTTTATCTCATTCTTTCTAAATGTTAGTTTGCATTTGAATGAAACATGTGATCCAGAGAGTATAACGTCATTGGTCAGAAAACACATCCCTGATGCCAAGCTGACCGCACAAAACGAAGAACGGCTTGTCTATATCTTGCCCCTGGAAAGGACAAACAAGTTTCCAGGTAATCCTGAACAAGCTACATGGCTCTCTGGGCTTCAGTTTCCTCACTTATATGAAGGAAATGGCAGTCGGAACCTTTATGAGTTTGTTCTGATGGTTAAATTATCACTCAAAACATTTAAACCTATTGCTAAAATGTTACACATCAATAATTTGTAGATGGACCATGTCTGACACATGGTTACCATGGTATTTCCCTACCTTTAAGATACAAATAAGTAGAATGCATGACCAGGAGACAAAAAGAATAGATGCTGCCATTTCAAATCGTGATTCATTCTCAAATCAGAATACCAGAAATGGCAGTGTTTTTTCTTTGTCAGGATCATTTAATCATAATAACAGACACAATCAGAGTACCACATGTAGTTGGGAGGAGTTGGCGGGAGAGCCAGGGAGTAAATATGATTGAAATACATTGTGTATGTGTATGGAATCCTCAAATAATGAGTAAAATTTTATATATTTAGAAGGGTTAAGAAATGAACTCATCTTGGAGGCAGAGACATGGTTTTCATCTTAGATGTACACACGGTACATCTGAGATGCATCTCATTATGAAGACAGAAATCTTCACAAAGACTGAACAGTTCAGTTTGCTTTACTGTTTCTTAAAATGCATTCCAAAGGGCCGAACCATTTAAATTAAGGCTGGAAAGCGGATTTAAGAAACTGGGAGCACTTAGGTATTTTCTTTTAGTATATATTTAAGATAGCTTTAGTTCCCATCATCAATTAATAATTCTCACAATGCCTTGCTAATCATTCATGTGGATGTATCCTATTTCAGTATTTCTGAGTAAATCTCATAGCACTTTTAGAAGGAAAGGGAGGAAGGAAAGAGAGAGAAGAGGGGGTGGGTGGAAGAGAACAAACATATAAGCGGTTGGGATGACTTCCAGGGAAAGCACAGAGACACACCACATACTCTGCCCACTCCGTCCTTTTCTTCATTTCTACTTTTTACACCGAGTTCACAGAAATTATTTATTACTGTATACATCTGTTGTTTATGCATTTGTTATTATGGGTTTTTTTCTTTAAAACTAATCTTAACCTAAAGTAATAAATATTTATTCTCTGGATACTATTCTTTAATCAGAGTTTAGAATTAACTGACCTCAAAAGAGAATTTTAAATAGAATGAAAGGAGTTGGAGAGAAGGCTCATTCGTTAAGAGCGCTTGTTACTCCGCCAGGGGCTCCAGGTTCACATCCTAGCACCCATATCAAGGAGCTCATGACTTCTTGTAGCTCCAGCTGCAGGAGATGTTTTCTGGCCTCCATGGTGCAATACACACACACACACGCACACGCACACGCACACACACACACACACACACACACTACCCCACATAAAAGTTTGAAATTAAAAATAATTTAACATATCATTAAGGTGTTTGAATGTTTTGCCTGCATGGATACCTACATACAATGTGTGCTCAATGCCCCTGGAAGCCAGAAGAGGGTGTTAAATCCCCCAGACCTGGAGGTAGAAGTGTTTGTGAGCTGTCATGTGGGTCCTAGGAACAGAACCTGGGGCCTCTGCATGAGCAGCAAATACTTCTAACCACTGAATCATCTCTCCAGGCTCTGGAATTAAAAAAAAAAATGTTAAACACATCCATTCATTTTTTAAAAACTGAGGAGTTTTCTAGGTATAGAAGCAGAAATGTCTATGTTATATATTCATACTGAGGAAACCATGGAAGCTAATATAGTCTACAGACAGGTTTTATGAGTAAGTGAACACGGATACCAGATTATGGTAAAAAAAAAAAAGTACAGGTAGTTTATTATCCATATTTTCTCATTTTGAAAGATATCATTAACTACATCATTATAAATGATACTGTAATCTACCTTTTTGTTCTTACTTTTAGATCTTTACTGGGATCTTGATAGATGTTCTAACCAAGGCATTGAGGATTATGGCGTTTCCATGACAACCCTGAATGAGGTGTTCCTGAAGTTAGAAGGGAAGACAATGGCTGATGAATCGGGTAAGGGCGGGTGCTTTGAGGGAGATGACACACATGCCATTGCTGGCACCTGCCTTGGGAAAACTTGGAGAAGAAATATAGTCTTAACAAGCATGGCAATGTATCACACTAGATCCTCGTGGAATAGACAATAAATCTGAGGCGTCACATTATCTGAATCTAAAGGGCTGTGGCAGAGAGAAAACTAGAGATAATGTTGAAAATTCATTTTCTTGGATGTATTACTCCAGTGCTTTCGGGATTTATTTGCTGTTGTCCTAAGGTCTGTTGTCAGTCTGTCAGTCCTTGGGAAGCTCTGACTTAATGACAGTTTCCAAGACATTTCTTTACTTGCTTGTATTAATCTCACGGTGGTGTTGACTCTATCTGCCTTTTCATTTTTGTTTTGTTGCCTCCGACTTTTAAAGTATCAGTCAAGTATATTATTCAACCTATTTTCTCCTCTTCTCATTTCTGAAGTTACATACTTGGTACATATGTTAGCAGTTATGCTTTTAAAAAAATCAATTAATTAACTCATTCATTTTTGATACAGTCTCCCTAAGTAGCTCTGGCTTCTTGGAGTTTGCTATGTAGATCAGAACTCAGAGATCTCCTTGGCCCTGGCTACCAAGAGCTAGGATTAAAGGCAGGCACTACCACACTTAGTCATACACGTAATTTTTAGTATTATGCCAGGCAAGAGCTGGAAAAAAGCCTTTTATCCAGTCTTTAATTTGTATACATTTTACAACTTTCTATAAATCAACTTTCCCTAGCTTTCTATTAAAAAAGAAGCAAAGGTTTATCTAGGTTTTCAAATGTGGCTATATCAAAAATGTCATGTCTCCCATCCTGACATTCTTGAAGGGCAGGAGGGGCTTCTGTATGTGCTAGCTTTGTTACTTTGGTCAGAAACACCAAGGTGACTTAGCTCTTGCAATGAGGACATTTGTGCATGGGTTTCTTTTCCTGGATTTCTGAGAATATGTCATAGAAAGCTGTGCATGCCTTTTTAAAAAGTTACAATATTTCTCTATTATCGTCTCAGATCGTTTTGCTTCTCTTCCACTTCCTCTGTAGTTACTTTAAGATAGCCATGACTTAGACTGCGTATTTGCTTACAACACTAACGCTGGAATTTTCTCTCATGTAAATGGTTGTGGGGGAAAAGCTAAGCAAATCACAATAAACTTAAAGGCGACTGATCTTCCATTTCAGATGTTGGCATTTGTGGGCGCTTACAAAGCGATGGGGCAAAAGACGTGGAAAGCCTTGTAGAGCTGGAGCGAGTGTTGTCTCTAGATCTGTCAGGAAGCTCAGTCAGTGGCATGGCGCTGTGGAGGCAGCAGCTCTGCGCCATTGCGAAGGTTCGCTTCCTCAAGCTCAAGAATGAACGAAAAAGTCTGATGACCGTGTGAGTACGGAGGCTCTGAATGGTGGAGAGTGCAATGGAAAAAGTAGACAGAGTACATCCCAGCACATGCGGATGGTCTTCTAAGCATTTTATGTAATAAACCTGCTCTTGTGCATATGTGATCAACATCTATAAAGTTAGGGATTATCTTGATTGCACGCAGAATTTGTCCTTACCAAAGACTCCATTCTCTTGTTTTCCCAAAACGCCAAAATCTCTTAGATCTTTTTATAGTATAAGGTAGGGGGAAGGACAGGGGAGAGAGAGATGATATATAGATATACAGACAGGTAGAAAGACAGATATTGATTTTAACGAATTGGCTTGCACTACCACGTGGTCTGGAAACTGAAATTTATAGGACAGATCAGTAGCCTGAAAACTCAGGTCAGTGTTAGGGTTCCTGCCAACGGGAGGGCACAGAGGGTCTGTGCCATTTTTACTTTACTTCTCAGTGTGTCTAGTGGCTGTAAATCAGGCTTTTCCACCTGCACCCCACTTCCCAAAATCATGACTCTGAGACTTACATATATATGAACAAATGCCTATCTTGGGTTTGTTCCCCAATTAGTTCATAACTTAATCCACTTATTCTATTCTATGAGGGCCACATGGCTGGTTTCCTCTTGGTTTCACGTGTCTGTCTTCTCAGAATTTGGGGCGAATCTCTTCCCGCCTGACTCTATCCCAGAGTTCCTCTCTCCCTACTGGGATTCCCACTTCCTATTTCCTGTCTCAGCTCATTGGCCAATCAGTGTTTTATTGACAGGCGATACTTCCATACAGTACGCAAGAGATTCTGCAAGTGCCTGTTGTAGCAAACCCTTCCAGCATCCCCCTCATGGATAAGTGCTGCCTCCTAGCATAAACGGAACTCTACACTCAGAAGACGTATTTACTCAAGTATTTGCAAGCACTCCTGTACAAAATTCTGTTGTTTAGTGTTTGCGCATATATTAAAGAAAACCAGACATGTATAGTTGCGTTGTCTTTCTGTTACTGTAATAAAATAGTTGAGATGATGCACTTATGAAGAGAAAATCTCTTCTGCTTCAGTCAAGTAGGTTCCTATCCAAGACCAGGGTGCTCTAAATGTCTGAATGCATAGTCCCATTTAAGGACATTCCCTAGTAACCTGTGTTTCATACTCTACCCATGTCCTGGCTCTTACATACTTCTGGATCCCTCTTCTGCAGTGTTCCCTGAGTGTTAGAGGCGGTGCTCCCAGTGAACTTGTTTGGAGCTGGGCCCACACCGTCTGCTTATTTTCTGCATCTTAGGCAGCCACTAGTCTTAGTATGTACCATTGTTCATTGTAAGGAGGGGCTTCTTTGGTTAAGGCTGAGAGCTGCTTTTGTCTCCAGGGATAAACCATTATTTAGAGGGCAGTTTTCTGCTATGCTAGGAATAAGTTCCTCATCTGGTCTTTTTGTCTCCCCAGACCTGAGTTGTTAGACAAGTTGACCGTGCCAGACATTTTTCCCCACCCATTGCTTTGTCTTCCAGTAATTTCAGAGGACCGGGGCTTACATGAGATTTTACTATGCCTGTAATCTCAGCACTCAGAAAGTAGAGGCAGGGAGATCAGACGTTTTAGGTCATCCTTGGTTACATAGCAAACTCCAGGCCCTCCGGGACTACAGGACACCCTGTTTAAAACAGAAATCAAATGCAGTCAGAATCAGCAGCTTGGAAGGACTGAAGGAAATGTTGAAAGCAGGAGTAGGTGTTTGGTGGCAGACCAAAGATATACCATTTCATTTTAGAAAGAAGAAGAGGAAGCAGTATGACTTGAGCATTCCCCATGCCCATAGTTTGTCACTATTCATTATCTATTGAAACCTAGAGCCCCACAAAAGTTGTTGTAGGTTGTTGATTGTTACTATTTTAATATTTATTTTCCTCCACTTAGGTTATTGCTTTTTGGCCTTAGCTTTATCCCTCAACTTTTGGAGCATCTAGTCTACAAGGTAGACCACAAAGATTACTCATGGGGGCTATCTCCGAGTATGTATTTCCTTTCACCAGGACAGCCACCACAGGATCCTCTGACCCACTTACTGGTCATCAATAAAACAGGTAATCTGTAAAATCCAAACATATATATATTTTTTTGGGTAGGGGATTACCTGGGAAACATAAAATACACAGAAAATAATTATGTCTGTGTATTTTATAAAACGTTTATGAGACCTAACAGTAAAAAGCACAAATTTAGAGTTTGTTTTATAAACATATTATTGTTTCGTAATTCCCTATAGTGCTGGGCTCTGAGAACAAAACGCTCCAAATTCATAAGAATATCTAAACCAATAGAATCAAAAATCATAGTGTTGGTTGGCTAATTGTATGGTGTCTGTTTGTTTGTTTGTTTGTTTGTTTGTTTGTGGTACTGGGCATTTAGCCCAGGGCCTTATGCATTCCAGTGTTTGACTACCGACTTACACTCCTAGACATCATACAATACTAGAAATAGTAATAGAAATTTTGTCTATATGTAAAGAATCTTTATGACATACACAATCAACATAACAGATTTTGTACCAAGCTCTAAATCTGCCCTTTAAGGATATCTGTAGGCAGTAATAAGGATATCTGTAGGCAGTGATGACATGTTCTGGGCTATGCTGTTGAATTTTTTGTTGCTTTCTGTACTAATTGACTTATCGTTCCTTTTTCTGATCTTGCCTTTGCGGTAGGTTTAAGCATTGATAACTTTGTACATTCACTAAGACAGCAGGGCATAGCATTAGACATGGATGCCCTGGGGACCAGAAATGGCACAGAAGAGGCGCTGTACAATGGTGCTATCACGGTGCTGGGTGATGAAAAGGTATGGTAGTCTCTGATGGCCGTGCTTCATTCACCAACAATGGATTGTAGAGATTCAGTTTGAGTAACTCAAATTAACCAACATGAAAGGCTGACTTGATACCAATGATATATTTCCCATTTTCGTAGGAGAAGCTGAGCCAAAATCATTTGCTTACTCTCTCCAATATAACTATTGAGGGATTTAATGGTAATTTAAAAATCTTATCAATTAAATCCGGCTTTGTTAATTAGCTTAAATTGTACTCGCGGGGGAGCTGAGAATAACTGTTGTTTAGATTTGGTCTCGGGTCTTCAGTCCGCTGCATCTCCACAGTGCTCCTTCATCTGTATCACTTGCCTAGAGATTTTTAAAATGTGACATTTTGATGAATTCTTTGAGAATTTCATAGATTGAGTTTTGATCATACTCCTTGTATTAGTCGGGTTTCTCTAGAGTCACAGAACTTGTGGAATGTCTCTATATATTAAGGGAAATTATTGGAATGACTTACAGTCCGCAGCTCAACTAACCCAACAATGGGCAGCTGTGAACAGGAAGTACAAGAATCTAGTAGTTGCTCAGTCCCACAAGGCTAGTTGTTTCAGCTGGTCTTCTGTAGAAGCTGGAATCCTGAAGAAGTAGGTTTCAACTGATGTGCTGGCACGTAAGTGCAAGCAGGTGAAGAAAAGTGAGCTTTCTTACACCGTCTTTATGTAGGCCTCTGGAAGAAGGAAAGGCCCAGATTAAAGGTGTATATCACCACGCCTGGACCTAAGCTGTTCTTTACTTGAAACTTGCTCTGTCCCAGGCTGGCTTGAACTCAAAGATCAGCTTGCCTCTGTCTCCTGGGATTAAAGGTATATACCACCTTGCCTGGGCCTAAGCTTTTCATGGCCATTATACCTCAAGATCCGGATAAGAATTTTGTGTCTTCAGCCTCAAGATCTGGGTCACAGGTGTGCCCTCCATTTCTGGATTGTAGTTCATTGCAGATATAGTCGAGCTGAAAACTTGGATTAGTTGTCACACTCCCTAACTCCTCCGTCCTCCACCTCTTTACCCATATAACGTCAAATTTTATGTATGTATGAGTGTATGTATGTGTGTGTATGTATGTATGTATGAGTGTATGTATGTATAAGCATATGTATGTATGTATGTATGTATGTATGTATAAGCATATGTATGTATGTATGTATGTATGTATCTTGAATTGCCCAAATACTCTCGTGTATAGGGACTGCTTTAGAGTGCAGTTGACCTAACAGGCATCAGGCCCTTACAGAAAACTAATATTTTCCATCCCAGCAGCTATCAAATGCCATTAGCTCTTCAACTAGGAGTGAAACGTTTTGCCCACCTCTCCTACTCCATGCTGAGATTTCCTCTGGCTTGAGTTTGCATAGATCTTGTGCATGCTGTCACCACTACTGGGAGTTCATGTGTGTGATCTACCTTTCCTTGTAGTCATCCTTCACCTCTGGCTCTTACAAGCTTTCCTCTCCCTGTTCCTTGACGATTATTTAGCCACTTGGGTTGGGTATCTGATAAAGATGTTTCATTTAGAACCAAGAACCCCATTGTCTGCACATTGACCGGGTGAGGTTCTCTGCTAATTCACACCTATTTCAAGAAGCTTCTTCGATAAGGAGTTGAAGGATGCACTAATTTTGGGGTGTAGCAATAAATTATTAGGATTCAATATAATACTGTGTTCATTTTGCCAACAAATGGTAGTTCTTTCCCTTCCAGGGCATGTCACCCATCTAGCCACAGGTTCTTGTTCCTGATAACTGTGCCAGGTCAGAGTGTCATCTCATGGTGTGGGTCCTAAATCTGAGCAGAGTGGTTGGTAGCCCCATAACTGTCAGGCTACTATTGCTACCAAATGTCACTTGATTTATTTAATTTTTGTGAGATTCTGGGCACAAACAGTTCATGCAGTTGATGTTTGAAAGTAGTGGTATAGAAATCCATTAATTCCTTTAATTACATAGGGAATCAAATCATATGAGTAATGGTGATACTGCTTTCTTGCTCCTGCTTTATGATATTATCAGTGATTTCAATGGTTTTCTAACATAATCTGCCCTTAAGTTTTGCAGCGGCTTCCTGAGAATTAAGAAATACTCATTACATTTTAGGGTCTCAGATTTTCCGTCGCGTGTAACGCCAGAAGACTAAACTGCTTTCCAGTCCTCATGGATATTATTAGCAATGGGCTGCTTGGAATCTTTAACTCTTCAGAACGCATTCGGACTGACAGAAGCACAGTCTTCGAAGTAAGTAAATGAAGACCTTGGATGTTTTCAAGAAAGTCCTCGGAATGCAAGGTGTAACATCTTATCAACTTTTATGAACTTAATGATCTTACATTTTACCTATAAATAACAACATATGTTACTGCACTGCCTAGCTGTGGTTATAGAACAGTACAAACACTATGGTTTGGGGGCAATGAGACTGCAAGAAGTACTATTAATTGGAAAAACCTTCATGTGGAACCCTCTGTGCCCTTAATAGTGGGGGTATAGTTGGATAGGGGAAGTTTCCAATGTCTGTGCATCGTTTTAAAAAAAAATCAACTTGATTTTTGTAGTCTTTAATACACTATTTCACAAAATGATACAATTTCACCATAAAATTTCTGCAGAGGTAAATGCAGCAATGCTTGCACTTGGTTAACATAGTCAAGGCAGTATAAGGACAAGAAATGAGGTGGGAATATGTAGGTGAGTTGCTCAAAAGCAATGGATCTTATCATTATTACTATTTGTACTGTTTTGCTAGGAGATGTTTTAAAAGAAGATTTCAGTTCAGAACTTTCACCGTTGACTAGATTAGGGTGATTATGACTGGCACCATGGGACTAGTTCTCGTTTTAAAGGTAGCTGTTATATAAAAAGTTTCAAGCACATTAATAGAGAATTTAATAGCCTCCCACATTTACAAGCCAATACAACTATTACAAATGTATAGCCTTAAGGGTATTTTGAATTAAGTTTAGATCATATAATTTTATCTATAAATATTTTACTTTGTATATCTGTTAAAGGAAAGAATCATTGTAGTAGATGATTTGGCTCAGTTGGTAAAGGGGCTTGCTGCTAAGCCTTTTGTTCTGAGTTCAATCCCCTGTGACACACTTGATAGAAGGAAAGAATTAACTCTTAAAAGTTATTACCTACACACACACACACACACACACACACACACACACAGAATTTTTTTTAAACTAAAGGACCTTTTTAGAACTACAATATTTGTATCTCATGTAAAAGTAGCTCCCCAGTGAGATCAAATACCACGTTTCTTTGACTGTCTTATTTGGAATGTGTTGCTCATGTGCGCTTACATCCTTTAGTGGTATATGGATCAGGGAAAAGGTCCTAGACTTCAGGTCTTCCATTTATCTTACTGTGTTGACTTTCTTTTGCCTTAGAAAATGATATTATGAGAATACTCCACTGTTTTTAAAATCACCTTGTTATTAAGAATGTGCCTGCTCTTAGTACACTTTTCCTCCTATTGGGCTGCTGTGTCCATTTTTTTTTAATGATGGTTTTAACTGCAGAGTTTACATAGGTAGGAGATGGAGACTGTGGTTTGCTCTTTCATTTCTTTTACAAAAGTCTGTCACATTGGATCAGAAAAGAGAGAGTGGCCAGCCGTAAACACCTCCTTTCTTTCCCCTTCTGAGGTGGCATCTGTTTTTTTTTTTTTTTTTTTTTTTTTTTTTTTTTTTTTTTTTAAGGTGTTTTGTTGGATACAAGCATTTAATCCCAGAAACCAGGAGGTAGATTCAGGAGGCTTACCAGTTTGCTATTAGCCCAGGCTATTTTCTGAGACATCGTCTCAAAAAAAAAAAAAAAAAAAAAAGAAAAAAAGAAAAAAAGAAAGAACGAAAGAGATATATAAAAGGTCTTAACTGCAAAAAATTACTAGCTATTAGCTCAGGTGACCTTGAATTTACATGTAGATAAACTTAGAATCTGGTTAGAAATTATATTAGTTTAGTAAAGTGGTGTTTGTAGGCTCTCCTTCAAGAATCATGACTTCACTAGCCCTAGACAGCTGTGGATTACCAACAAGATATGGCTGGCACTATTAAACCCTTACAAATAGAGTGCCATGCTGGTCATTGGTTTAGTACATAGGCATCATGGCTGGGTAGGACTCTTGGCCTCCCCCACCTCCTCCTCCTTTGGAAGCTCAAATTGTCATCTTCTGCTACCATGGAACCCGGTCCTCAGGAAGGACTTACTTTCTAACATCCATGTACTTACTACTTTATGTATGTCGGATCCCTGAAAACATTTAAATCTGATACTTTTGCATTGTCCAGAAGCAGAAGAATGACTCCTTATAAAGGTTTAACTGAACTGCTTTGGCACAAGTTTGTGACAATAGAAAAAAAAATATCTTCTCCATTGGTGTTCCAATAATGTGTATTATATAATAAATTGTGTGTGTGTGTAAAGATAGATAGCTTAATATAGACATAGAGATAAATGCTATTGATGTGTGAAATGCTTTAATCTTACAGTAAGAGACTGGAGCTTTGTGACCTTGGGAAGGGCTCTGAGGGCTTAGCACAGCTCACTCATTTGCTTGATACAGTGCAGAGAGTATAAGCGAGTCAGAGGCCTGGTTTTTGTCTGCTCACAATGTCTGTATGATTTTAGGAGCACATGCTTTATGAGTATGGATTCATGAGCAACGCATTTTTCTGGATACCGGTGGCTGCCAGCCTCACGCCTTACATTGCGATGGGCAGCATCAGTGACCACAAAGTAAGACATGTTAAAGTCTTCACATATCTTTCATGCCCAGGAAAACTTCCTTTGGATCTTGTGAACGTAGATAGATTCGTGCGCAGGTAGCGAGTCTATTGTATGTGTTTGTTGCAATGTATAATCGAGCGCTTCAATAATAGGCTGTCAAAATAGGAATAAAACACATTTTCCTTAAACAGGATAATGCCTCCATCCAGTAGTAAGTGACAGTTAATAATCATTCTCTGAGACCAGCTGTTCTCTCCTCCACCCCATTCTTCATACAACAGACTCATTGGTACTCATATCTCAGCACAAGGACAGTTTCAACCCAAACCTTTTCCCTGTTTAATAAGGCTGAACAGATGCCCATAAAAACTGCCATGTGAACTCATTTTCAAAATATATGAATGGTGCTTACAGTCGTAGGACTTTCCTCATTTTTTAAGTGTTTCTTCTTCACCAGGAATGAATACCATCAAAGTAGGAATGTGTTTTCCTTCAAATTCTGCCCATTCGCTTTGCTTCCCATAATGGGCCAGCCTCTGTTCCCGTGCCCTATAAGACACATTTTAACTGTAAGGGTGTTTGTTTGCATGCATTTATCTATCATGTGTATATAGTTCCCATGAAGGTCAGGAGAGGGTGTCCCATTCCCTGGAACTAGAGTCACTGTCCCTGCTCAAAGCATCCAAGCACAAAGCCTGATAGCTGCCCATCAAGGCATAATGCCCAACAGCTTAGCTTTTGTAAATAGATAATTAAAAATAAAAAGTGTTTAATAAGAACCTATCATTAACTTCCATATTCCTGACAGTATTCAGCAGTACCTGTATCCTAGAGAGCCAAATCAACCTGTCTGTCTCGTTTTGCAATATTATCCTTCCCTCTCATGTAGGGTTGTGGAAAGTGGTGATGTCGTTTGTCAAACAAGAGCAATAATTATTAAAGGGATATAGTAAAAATAGTTGCTGTAACTATGTATGTGGTTTCCTGAGTCTCAGCTTTTTAGGATTTTATGTTGATCTTTCTATTTTCTTTTCTTTCTTTCTTTTTTTTTTTTTTTTTTTTTTTTTTTTGTATTATTATTATCAGAAAAAAGTTCTTTCCCAGCTGTGGACTTCAGGCCTTTCCCCATCTGCTTACTGGTGTGGTCAGGCTCTGCTGGACATCCCCATATACTTCCTCATCCTCCTTCTCATGCAAATAATGGACAGTGTTTTCAGTTCAGAAGAGATTATGTCTGTGATTGAGAGCCTGTTGATTCAAGTAAGTGGCAAAGACTTAGAAATTCTTACATTTTGGGGTCAAGTTTTATTAGACCATCTTTTCCATGACTGCAGTAATATTAGGTCTTAGAGTCCCGTTGGCAGGTCCCATTGATGAAATAATTAAAAAGAATCTCAGAAAGGAACTTGAGAATGATTCATTGGGGTTCAACAAAGAAAGAAAGCCCCAAGCGCAGTAGAAATATTAGCAGCTGCCAAGAGAAGGGAGCTGGAAACACTGGGGTGGGGGAGGGAGAAAAAGGAAGGAGAGAGGTCAGGAGCAAGAGGGAGAAAGAGAGAGGGAGAGAGAGGAAAAGAGGGAGGGAGAAGGGAAGAGGGGAATGGGAGAGAAAGAGAAAAAGAGAGAGAGAGAGAGAGAGAGAGAGAGAGAGAGAGAGAGAGAGAGAGAGGAAAAGAGAGAGAAAGGTAGGTGGAGTCCTTGCCCCTTTTAGTTTTCACTGACAGAATGCAAAACTGTCCTTTTTCCAGGGTGGCAGGGATTATGCACAAAATCAGCTCGAAAGCTGCTCTCTACACTTGTAGAGGAACAGAGAGGGAACTACAGCACAATAATATGATTGGACTTAGGCTTGCAGTCACCTGACAGTTTCTCTCAGGGGGCTGAGGCCTCAGGATGTGGGAGACAGTAACTAGCTTCATTTACTGTCAGCTTACTTTAACATTGTGTTAGCTTTGGACCAAGAACGACTGACTGAGAGCATCTTACACTGCCAGTTTACGCTTTAACGTGGCCGCTGTTGGGCCAGTTTTGAAGTCCCTGTTATGAACTTTGCCTTTAGTTCCAAGCACCCTGAGGACTGTTACTGCCTACTGAAAGGCCAGCGATGTTTTAGTGGTTTTTAAAATATTATTTTAAAATTAGTTCTTTGAGTGTTTCCTGCCTGTTTTGACTGTATTAACACCCTGACCCCCAACTCTTCCCCAGTTCACCCACTCAGCCTTTGTTAATCCCATATACGTGAGGAAAAACATTTCCATGACAGAGCAATGAAAGCAAGATTTATTTTATATTTTTGTTATTATTAATTGATTATTTTACTTACTTATATCCCAAATGTTGTCCCCCTACTGATACCCCTCACAGAGTTTTTCCCTCATCCCCTGTCCCCTTCACTTCTAAAGGGTGCCACCCTGGGCATCCCCCCTCCCTGGGACATCAAGTCTCCACAGGATTAGGTGCATCCTCTCCCACTGAGGCCAGACAAAGCAATCCTCTGCTACATATATGCTAGGGGCCACGGAACAGCCCATGTATGCTTTTTAGTTGGTGGCTTAGTCCCTGGGAGCTCCCAGGGGTCCAGGTTAGTTGACAATGTTGGTCTTCCTGTAGAGTGGTCATCCCCTTCAGCTCCTTTAATCCTTCCTCTAAGTTTTTCATAGAGGTCCCTGCCTTAGTACAATACTTGGCTGTGAGTATCTGCATATGTCTCAGTCAGTTGCTGGTAGTCTCTCAGAGGACAACCGTACTAGGCTCCTGTCTGCAAGAACAACATAGTGTCAGTAACAGTGTCAGGGTTTGATGTTCGCCTATTGAATGGATCTCAAGTTGGATGGATCACTGGTCGGCCGTTCCTTCAGTCTCTGCTCCATTTTTGTCCCTGCATTGCTTTTAGACAGGGACAATTTTGGGAGGAAGAGTTTGAAGGTGGGTTGGTGTCTCCATCCTTCTACGGAGGGCACTGTCTAACTACTGGAGGTGGTCTCTTCAAGTTCCATATCTCCACTGTTGGGCATTTTGGCTAAGGTTACTCATATTGAGTTCTGGCTTTATTTAAAAAAAAAAAAAAAAAAAAAAACTGGGACTGGCCAGCCAAGTGCTTCACCTTAAGTTGGTATTTTAGAGAGTAGCTCCAGACTAACTTTTTGAGGTCCTGTTTATTGGGGTGGTGGTGACGGGGGGGGGAGCCATACAGTTAATAGAAAATAGTTGCAAACATGTTTACAGGGGTGAGATAATTGGTTGCTAGGAAAAATACAATGAAAAGTCAAGAATAAATGCAAGAACAGGAGTCACTCATCATGGGGCTGATGGTCATGGGTGTAGATAGATCAAAATAGCCTGAAAACATATTTTGCAAGGCAAGGAGCAATCATGAATCATGAGTTCGGAGTTAAGCAAGGCAAGGGACAATCAAGTGTCATAGGGTCATGAGTTTAGTGTAGGTTCAAAGACATATTTTACAAGGTACATCAGGTTTTAGAAAACAGAAACTTATTCCTAACTAAAAATGGAAACCTGTTCTTGTAGGGACTTAACAATATGGCTCCTGTTTTGAAGAGAAGCCTGCTGTGTTGGTTTCATATCTTACTTTCTTAAAAAAAAAAAAAAAAAAAAAAAAAGCTGTGCACAGGGACCCCAATGGAAGAGTTAGGGGAAGGACTGAAGGAGCGGAATGTGATTGCAACCCCATAGGAAGAACAACAGTATCAATCAACCAGACCCCCCAGAGCTCCCAGGGACTAAGCCACTAACTAAAGACTACACATGGGGGGACTCATGGCTCCAGCTACATATGTAGCAGAGGATTGCTTTAGCTGGCATCAATGAGGAGGTCCTTGGTCCTGTGGAGGCTTGATGCCCCAGTGTAGGGGGATGCTATGGTGGTGAGACAGGAGTGGGTGGGTGGGGGAGCACCCTCATAGAGGCAGGAGGAGGGGAGATGGGATAGGGGGCTTGCAGAAAGGAAACTGAGAAGGGGGATTTAAAAAAAAAGAGTTGAGAGTTAGGTATGATTACCCTTAAGTAATATTCACCTACGTCACCTGAATGTTTCTGTTTTCAGATCCCATGTAGTATTGGATATGCATCATCTCTCATATTCTTGACTTATGTGATTTCATTCATTTTTCGTAATGGCAGAAAAAACAGTGGCCTCTGGTCATTTTTCTTCCTAATTGTAAGTATGTGCAAATGCTTCTCATTTTATTTTTAACTCTTCCTTGGACAAATCTACGAGCATATATTTTATTTTACTTAAAATTTGTTTTAGACCTACTTACATTAGATTACGTATGCGAGTGTTTAGCTTGCTCGTATGTGTGTGCACCCCATGTGTGCCTGGTGCCTGTGTAGTTCAGAAAAGGATATCAGATATCACGGAACTGAAGTGAGAGATGCTAATGAGGTATCATGTGTGTGCTAGGAAACAAACCTGACCCTCTATAAAAGCGACAAGTGCTCTTAAATACTGAGCCTTTCCATTCCCAAGAGGTATATATTTTAATCATTGTACTACGCAGAATGGCAAATTGATAATTCCTTCTAGGAAATTCTAATTGCTTTAAGATGATGCTAGATCTATGTAAATTGTACTGTCTATGTGGATACATATGTAAAAAGCTTAACAGATACATTAGGTATACATTTCTATCCCACAGCTGTTCAGTTCTTTCCATTGCTATACTATACCATTGAAGGCTAAGCTGTAAATGATTTATCCACTGGTGATACATATCAAATGGCTTCCTGTTTAGAGCTGCTATCAATAATACTGAAAGGAAGTCAATATTATGTGTACTTTGGCACATTTATGTATACATGTATATACACTTTTGTGGATATAAGCCTTACAATGGAATTCATAGTAATTATACTTTGTATGTTCACTTTTGGTATATCTTGCAAATGAGTTGTCTCTTAGTTAAAGTTTTATTGCTGTGAACAGTCACCATGACCAAGGCAACTCTTATGTGGGCAGCATTTAATTGGGGGTGGCTTACAGGTTCAGAAGCTCAGTACATTATCATCAAGGTGGGAACATGGCAGCATCCAGGCAGGCATGGTGCAGGAGGAACTGAGAGTTCAACATCTTCATCTGAAGGCTACTTGCAGAATACTGACTTCCAGGCAGCTAGGATGAGGGTCTTAAAGCCCACACACACAGTGACACATCTACTCCAACAAGTCCACACCTACTCCAACAAGGCCACACCCATTCCGACAGGGCCACACCTACTCTAGCAAGGCCACACCTGCTCCAACAAGGCCATGCCTTCTAATAGTGCCACTTCCTGGGCCAAGCATATATAAACCACAGGTTGTTTACAGCAATGTAAACTCCAGGAATGGATTTCTTATAAAGTTTCTTCAAAAGAAAAACCAATAAAGCCATTCAGTACACTACAATGTTTCTAAAGAGAAACCAAATAAAACTATTTAGTGCACACAAAAGCTTCACAAATAACTGTATCAGCTTTATAGATAATTGCCCAAATATAGAGCCAAATCAAGACATTTCAAGATGGTACATGATTAAATAAATGGATATGCAGCTATGTGGTAGAGTATTATTTACTACTAAGAAGAAATGAGCTACCAATCCCTGAAAAAACATGAAGTAAACCCGAAGACAATATGAAAAGAGCTACACCCCATGAATCCAATTACAGGGAATCCCATCGAAGCAATGAAAACAATGAAACATTAGTGGTCACCAAGAGTTATGGGGAGGAAAAGTGAGCAGGTGAGCATGGAGAACATTTAGGACAATAAAATATTTTTATAATATTACAATGGTAGATACATGTTACAGTAACTTCAACAGAACCTGTAGACTGTACAATGGTAAGAATTAACCCTAATACGAAATGTGCCTGAACACTAAATAAATTTATTAAAAAGATAATACATCTAAACACTTAGACTGGAAAAAACCATAAAACTAAATAGTTTCCTTTGGAAGATAATTTTAAAACTAAGAAACAAGGCTGGAGAGATGGCTCAACAGTTAAGAGCACTGACTGCTCTTCCAGAGGTCCTGAGTTCAATTCCCAGCAACCACATGGTGGCTCACAACCATCTGTCATGGGATCTGATGCCCTCTTCTGGTGTGTCTGAAGACAGCAACAGTGTATTCATACACATAAAATGAATAAATAAACCTTTCAAAAAATTAAAAAACAAACAAACAAAAAACTAAGAAACATAAGATCACTGGATCTGTATTTTAGTGACAGAGAACTGGTTATGCATAAATGACACTAGGTTTGATCTTAGGTTCAATCTCTGTGTCTGTGTGTGTGTGTGCGTGTGTGTGTGTGAGAGAGAGAGAGACAGAGACAGAGAGACAGACAGAGAGAGACAGACAGAGAGAGAGACACACAGAGACAGACACAGAGAGACAGACAGAGAGAGAGACACACAGAGACAGACAGAGAGAGAGAGGTTCTTGAGAATTCTAGGCATATTTGTTTACTCGGGCAAACAAAGGTCAATTCTCTAGATAAAAAGTTAGCAGCGCCAACCTAGAAAAAATTTAAAATAATAATACTACAAAACAAAAGAGGACAGGAAGCTGGAGAGGACTTGAGTAGGATACTAGGAGGAACTGGAAGGAGGAGGTATTGGTGGATGAATATGATCAGCATACATTGTACAAACGTATGGTCGCTTTCAAAGAATAAAAACGCATGTAAATATTTCAAAAAGAATAATAATGCGCAATAATCAACACGATGGATTCCACAATGCAGTGGAAACTGAATATTAGTAACTATCAAAATAAAGGAGGGAATCCCATGGGTTCTAAAACATGCCCAGTAAAAAGGAAACAAAGATACAAGACGAGTGATCTGAGAAACCAATGACAAATATCATATTACACGTTAAAATTATAGATTGTTTAAGTCATAGCACTTGGATGTCCCTACCTACAATAGTTAGAGAATGTATACCTCAATCTGTTAGAGAAACAAAAGTTCAAAATATTTTTGACAACTGTCAATTTTCAAATACACAGAGATGTTTTTAATTTGGGGGAAACTGGGGAGATGGCTGAGCAGTTAAGAGCACTGGTTGCTCTTCCAGAGGACCTGGGTTCAATCCCAGCACTACCTGGTGGTTCACAGCTGTCAGTAACTTCAGTCCCAAATATCTAAAATCCTTTTCTGGCCCCCACGAGCACCAGACACTCACATAGTATGCAGAGGTACATGTAGGCAAAAAATAATGTCCTGTACACATAAAGTAATAATAGAATAAGAATTTCATAAAAGATTTTAATCTTCGGCACTGATTTCATCGACATGGAAAATATTAAAATAGATCAGAATGAATAGGACCAGATAAATCAAAAACAACAGAATTTTGAAGACAAAATTATAAACTCTTACACATTCAGTCAAGGGGATAACCAGTTTTGAAAATTAACAGCCAAGATTCTTAGACTTAAAAACATATCCGAGGTTCGTCGAGGAGAAAAAAAGATGGCGTGCAGAAATGAACAGTCAGGGATGCCATCGTCAGAATCTGAGTTTCACCTGCATTGTGTGTGAGAATCTGACAGAGGTTGAGGCACAAAGGAGAGGCCATGATGGCAGTGCTGTACTGAATGAGGTAGGAATCTAGAACAGGAGCGTTGATGAGGTGAATTCCCGTATTGCACATCACTCTGCCTCGGTGACACCACACTGTGCTCTTGTTGCAGGTCACCATCTTCTTCATCATTGCTACCGACATAAATGAGTATGGCTTTCTAGAGCTACTGTTCTGTACCCTTTTAGTACCCCCCTTCACACTGATTGGCTCGCTATTGATTTTTTCTGAGGTAAGTAATTTCCCGCTATTATTAAGCATATATAGCTGCCTCAGGAAACCTTGGATATTACAAAACCAGAATATTACAAAGTCAGTCCCTGGCTGCGCAAAGTCTGAAGCTATGATTTTTCAGAAAATGATCTCTCTACAGCTTGCAAAGGGTGCAGCCGTTTTCTTTTTGAGTTGAAAGCCTCGCTCTAGTTTATGAAGGCCAAAGGAAACTCCAGAGCGGTAGCCTTTTACAGCCTTCTTTCTGGGGAACCCTACCAGGAGGTGGTGGAGTCACCCTACTTCTGTTAAGGTTAGAGTGTATTAGGTTTAAGACTTCTGAGAGATAAGTGAGAAGAAAAAAAAGCACTCAGCAGCCAGTTGGATGTAGATCTGGAGTTTACCCTATGGGAGACCGAGAACACAGCAGACTACTTGACATTCCTCAGTTTATGAGTGTTAGTAAAAACAATATAACCCAGTAGTGTAACCTACACAGGAAACAGAAGTTGAAATAAAAAAAAGAGAGCCAGAACTTTGGCTTTGAACTCCAAAATTCAGAGGTTTGGAGAGAGGAAGAGTCGGTAAACCAGAGAGAACTGGTTGACTTCTGAGTGTCAGATCCCCTCCTAGAAGCTTTGCCTCCTGTCAGATTCCAAGGGTGAAAGAAAAATGTCTCCGTAAGAGCGATTAAACTATCTAATGATACTGGATAGTCCAGAAGGACAACTGGAAAAAGACCAGTCTGTCTAAGGACGTGAAGGTCACTGTGATAGTGACAGTGTCCCTTGTGATGAAAGCATCAGCTTTACTACGTGAGCCTAGCAGAGAATGGCAGGGGAGCAAGCGCTGGCGGTGCCTGTGGGCAAGCATGGAATGTCATTTTATGTCAAGAAGAGCAGGTGAGTCAGGAGGATGGAAGATATCTTCAATCCATTGTTTTCCCCAAGAAGTATCATACTGGGCTGGTGAGATATAAAATTCCTCATGGAAAAAGATAAAGGCATTGTCCAGGGAGTAAACTCCAAGAAGCGGAATGAAAATATAACCATGTGTTGTACAAGCGGAGAGGCTGCTGTCCGTAAAACAGGACCATCCATCCACTGAAGACTATAACTGAGTGTGGGGAGATAGAGAATAGGCCATCTCTCTTTTTGGAAAATGACATGCCTCTGTTTTGAATGCTTATTTGTTTTGTGTGTTTGTGTGTGTGGAGGAGGTAAGAATTGCAGTCATAGACTGTGTGTGATGTGTTCAAGGCAGAATTAGCATTTTGAGAGCAGAAGAAGACATATGAAAAATTATTTCTGGGAGTGAAGCACTAGGATTTTTAGAGCTGTGGGAACAGAACACTTTTCAAGTGGAATAAGCTTTTAAAATTGGGAGGTAAAACTATCCAAAAGGTCCCTTGATGACTACAGCTCAAGAAGTAAAATTGGCCCGTACCCATGGTGAAATGAGATGCCCAGTTTTAGAGATCTAATGGCACAGTACTTAAGCCTATACAATTGAAACTCCCGATGAAGAATTATGTCCCATTTGGAGAATGGTCATGGATGTCAGGAGATCAGAGCAATATGAGCCCAGGGTCCCTAGAGGAGGAGAATGGAGAGGAAGAGTGTCAGTAAGAACAGAAAGTCAGGGGAGCCCAGGGCAGGGAGAGGGTTTGCTTCAGAAAGACTTGCCTGTGTCTTCGGTGGCTTCTGCCAGCACAGCCCTCAACCATGCTCACTCTGAGTATTGCACAGAACAGCAACCTGCACCCTGGCCTGTGGACAAGCTTGAGTTCATGGAAACATTGAGGAACAAGGGAAACATACAATCAGAAGCAGACTTTACCTGATACCCGGGCTATGTGGGGACTCTTTGCAAAGAGGATAAATGACGTACATAGGAACATTCACCTGACCATGTCTTCTCATTTTGCAGGTTTCTTATGACTCTGTGGATTACTTAGGAGCGTCACAATCTCAACTTGTATTTCTGGCATTGTTGATAGTAAGACGGCACTTTCTTTCTTAATGTTTGTGCATTAGGAAACACATTTGTGCAAGCAGAGTTCCTTTGAGTTTCAACAAATTCTCACCAGCCCACTATCACTATGCTTATGCTATTGCTGGTTTGAGTAACAGAAGAGCTAACTTTGACAGTTTCATAAATGTCTAATAGGTTGACTTCAGCTTTGTGAGAATGCTATCAGATGCCATTTTACAGATCAATCTTATTAAATTAAGCTCCAATATGAAAATAATTATTTTTTATGATGAAACTAATTTTGTTTTTCTTTCTCTGTCCCTAGCCTTACCTTCATTTTCTTCTTTTCTTTTTCGTTCTTCGATGTCTGGAGAGATACCTCAGGAAGAAGTCACTGAGAGTGGACCCTGTGTTCAGGTTGACAGCATCCAAATAGAATTTCATGTTTCATTTAAACTTTATTCTTTAGACATTTTAATATGCCTGAATTAATTGAGATGGGGAGATCAGGATTGTTTTTAAGGGCTTGTGTTGTAGGCAAAATTATTATAATTCATGATCTTACAATCTAGTGGGAAAAGCAACATTAGCATACACAAGATGCTAAATTAGGCGAGAAGGAAATTCTACTGGCACACTTGAGTTATATACATATATATCTATCTTTAAAAGATCGATAACTACAGATAAGCAACTGGACACATGTTGACAGACAGTCCAAGAAGGAAATACATGTGAGCAACAAGACTTTTCCCACAGACTCGTGAAGACAGCGGGGGCAAATTAAAAGGCGTATGTTAGAGAATATCAGAAAGTAAAAGTGAAGCTGGATATTGAGAGATAATCCAATAGGGAAGTATGGGGAAGGTATTGAACATTACTTAATGAGAAACCAATACATGGGCACGTTTGACACACCGTCTTAGTTAATCTTCTATTGCTTTGAAGGGACACCATTACTAAGGCAGCTCTTACATAAGGAAGCATTCAACTGGGGCTTGCTTAATGTTTTAGAGGGTCAGTCCATGATTATCCCAATGGAAAGCAGACAGACATCGCTACTAGACCAGTAGCTCAAAACTTTACATTCTGAGCAGGCAGAGAGATAGAAGGGGAGACTGAGCCTGGTATGGGCTTTTGAAATCTCAAAACCCATCCCTTGTGACACACTTGCTCCAACATGGCCACACCTAATTTACCACAACCACACCTACTCCAACATGGCCACACCTACCTCTGAATCCTTCCAAAGCAGTTCCACTATCTGTTGACCAAACATTCAAATACCTGAGACTATGGAGGCCATTCTTGTTCAAACCACTGCACACACTTCGCTTTCCCCACAAGATGAAAACCAAATTCAATTCTAAGTTTGATGAAAAGAAGAATGACAAGATGACATCATGTTTTAGGGAAACCAAGCAAGCACAGTAATTAAGGTGACCCAAGGGAGAGAAGAAACAATCTGCTGACTCAGTAATGGTTGATGAAGGTCTTGTTTTATATCAGTGGGAAGGACTGACTGACAGATTCCTAAGAGGTAACATGCCAAGTAACTGGCTGAGATATGTTCCTAAATTATATGCTCTGGCTCTTCATTCTTATGAAACTTTTAGAATTATAAAATACACCCCAAAGGCGTTTCTAGATCTCTTTCCTCAAGGGAAGCTGCCTTGAAATCTACTGACAGAGGGTGTGTGCTGCTTTGCTAGTTGAAGAGGGAGAATGTCATCACCCAATTAGGAGAACTGTATCCACATAAAAAGTAAAAGTGAATAGTGGCATCATTTGATTAGTTGATGGAGAGAAATGAGGGTATTTGAAAGGTACACAGTAGAGTAGAAGAACGGAGTTGTGCTCCATTTCCGGTCCACATATCTCAATAACTGATAAGTTGAACATGCCATTTTGCTTTTAGAATTTCTCCGAGAAGCTGTCGTGCTTTTCCAAACCCAGAAGAGCCTGGAGAAGAGGATGAAGATGTTCAGATGGAAAGAGTGAGAACAACAGGTGCCATGGCTACCCTACAGACGGATGAGGTACAGCTCATAAAAGTAAACTATTCTGCGAGAGAAGTGAGAAACATTCTGACCTTCATTCTCTTAAAAACCTGCTGTGGCAGGGTGAGGTGGGGGGTTCGTTTTTGCTTTTATAGTGCATTACTTGATGTCAGTAGGTATGCAGGGCCCACGAGCTATGAAAGCAAAGGACACACACACACACACACAAATACACACACACAAATACACACACACAAAATTAATTACTGTGTTAATTTATTTTCAGAGCAATGGTTTTGATAAGTAGTTAAACATTAAAAAAACTTAAGATTTTAATATGTCTCTTTTAAAGATTTGTTTTGCATTTTATGTGTGCATGTGTGTATGTGTGTGCCTGTACCTGGGTGTCTATATTGTATCATTTTATATAGATGCTCATAAATGCTAGAAACAAGAAGAGGGCATCAAATTCCCCAAGAACTGGAGTGACAGGCAGTTCTGAGCCATTTCATGTGGGTGCTGGAAACCAAACCCAGATCCTCTCTAGAAGGGTAATCAGTGCTCTTAACCACTGAGCCATGTCTTCAGCCCCAGCTTTTATGAGTTTTATAATCCAAGTTAAACTAGCTGCAAACAATTCAGAAGAGAGTTCCTTTGTGCTTTGTATATGTGCATTTGCTTGTGTGTGCGTGGATGAGTGTGTCTGTCTGTATATATGTGCCTGTGTACCTGTGTGCCTGTGTGTGTGTGTGTTAACAAATTATTGGTTTATGTGAATTGCCTCATTCCAGCTCTCTGCAGACTGGCAAGCATAAATCACACACAGCACTGTAAATCAAATGTCCATAGAGAGACTTGGGATGGTTTACTTGAAAACAGTAGTTTGTAGCAGGAGTGGGTGGACTTATGGTTCTGTGCAAGGAAAGGTCTGGGGGGGAAGGGATGTGAGCAGTCTCTCAAGTGGGGAGAAGGAAAAATGCTACACTGGTTTTCATCTGTCTTCACAGAAACCAGTCATCATTGCAAGCTGTCTGCGGAAGGAATATACAGGCAAAACGAAATGGTGCTTTTCCAAAACGAAGAAAAAGATTGCCATAAGGAACATCTCCTTCTGTGTTAAAAAAGGTGGGCAACCACAGTTCAGCAGAGTTCCTATGTGCTCTGAGGACTGGATCTTTGTAAAAGTCATGCATGTCTGGCACAGGGATCATCTGTTGGTGAGGCAGCTGGCTTACCACGGGGTTCAGGCTGTGCCTTCCAGCTGACAAACCCTGGTTTTAATAGAACAGTTTTTCTTTGCAAAGGAAGAGAGAGTTATGGCCTGTTTCTTAAATCCTACTGGAAGAGGTAAAAAGGATAGCATAGATTTTATTTAAGTGTTAAGTATTTCAAATATTTATTTACTTTTTGATGTTGAGGATAAAACCCAGGGCTTTATGCATGCTAGGCAAACATTCTACCAATGAGTTACATTCTAAGTCCTGGCATAGGGCTAAAATAAAATCTAAGATGATAAATAGGACTGACTGGTTTACAGTGGTGCATCTTTCATTCTTAACAAATAGTTCATGGTGGCTAGGCATAACAATTCATGCCTACAATATCAGAACTTGGCTGGTTAAGCAAGAATATTGTAACAAGTTCAAGGCCAGCCTGGGATCCATCCATGAGTTCCAGTGCATTCTGGACTACACAATAAGAACCTATTTCAAGTTAAAATAATAGTGTTTGGTATGGAAGTTTCTGGTTAACTGAAGCAACTGTTCTTTGCAATTCCTGGTCAGTCTCTCTCTCTTTTTTTATAAGTTTTTTTTAAAGGTTTATGTATTTATATGAGTACACTGTAGCTGTCTTCAGACACACCAGAAGAGAGCATTGGATCCCATTACAGATGGTTGTGAGCCACCATGTGGTTGCAGGGAATTGAACTCAAAACTTCCGGAAGAGCAGTCAGTTCTCTTAAACACTGAGCCATCTCTCCAGCGCCAGATCAGTCTCTTAATAACCTACCTTGGGCAAGTTATCTGCATTCTTTAAGACTCAGATCTCTCCTCTATATGATAAAAAGTGTGTGTGTATGTGTGTGTGTTTGTGTGTGTGTTAGACAGAGAGAGAGAGAGAGAGAGAGAGAGAGAGAGAGAGAGAGAGAGAGAGGAAAAGAGAGAGGAAAGAGAGAGGGGGAGAGAGAGATTGAAACAATGTATATGGTATGTTTTGTGTATTCTCTCCACAGGGAGAGTTTGCAAATCGCATTTAGTTTTATTTTTTAAGTTATTTGCATGTTCTTGGGTATGCTTGTTTCTTTCAGGTGAAGTTCTAGGGCTCTTAGGACACAATGGAGCTGGCAAAAGTACGACGATTAGTATGATAACAGGAGACACAATACCAACCGCAGGGCAGGTCAGTGATACATATAAGACGCGTTCCATATTGTTAAATAGATAGAACACTTTACAGTGATTACTCATGACAGCCTAAAAATACGTTGTTAGTCCTTAATTGATTCTAGTGATGTGAATTGGAGATGACTGATTACATTTCTTTCCACTTAATACAAAAAGTAATTTTTGAGAAGGGTTAATATTATCAGCATAGTGCCCTTGAGTGAGTAGAGAATAGAGATATTAATGAAAATATTAATACATTGTTGAGATTCACACTACCCCACGCTTGTGGGCCAAAATGTCGGGGACCGTTCTATCAATGTTGGAACCGGCACTGCCAAAAGCCCTGGGGGCTAAATTGTTCCAGGTCGTACTACCCCAAGCTGCCCCAGTCCATGGGTCGGGGTTCAGCAAGAGAGAGAGTGAGAACAGACGCGAAGAATGGAGACCAGACAGAGTGTGATTCAATCCCGTTTATTTTTCAGTCTCTCTTCTTCTCTCCAAGTCCCTAGTTCCCAGTCCAGGTTTCAAGTCACTAGTTCCTAGTACCAAGTCTCAGGTCCTAATCCTAGTTCCTTGTCCCTAGTTCCTAGTACCAAGTTGCTAATCTCATTCCCAGTCACTAGTCTTTTTCCAAGTTACGAGTTCAAGTGTCTAGTTCCTAGTTGCTTTTTTCTGTCTGCCTCTTGCCTTTTATATGTCTCACTTCTAAGTCACGCCTTTTAAGTCACACCTTTAAGTCTTGTCTCTAAATCACTCCTTTAAGTCACGCCTTTAAGTCTCACACCTTTAAGTCTCACACACTCAAGGGAATATCCTGGGTATCTAAGACATGACGTTATCAGAGTGTGCTCAGCTGTTGTAGGCTGTTGTAAACAAGTCTCTTGTCAGGGTATATGGCTCAAGATGGCTGCAAGGATGATAGCCGCCTTCTGTAGGCTCCCCACAATACATGATACACACACACACACACACACACACACACACACATCCATGCATACTTTCAGGGAAGAGACCATTGATATGTCTCTTAAGAACTTGGTAAACTGAGTTGTCTCATCCAGCATTATATTAAAGACCACTATTAAAATCCCAATAAGTCTTGCTAATGTGGCTGCAGTCATGAAACTCCATATTTAACAACTGTTCCCTGCACCCATGCTGTAATTAAATACTACATGCCTCGTGTGTAGCAAGAAACCAAGGGTGTCTTTCCAAAGACAGCCAGACAAAATTTCTTGTTATAACTGAGACAAATCCTGGCCCTGTGGTAGGATGATGTCTTCAGTGATGGGAGAGATGCTAGCAGCTTCAGGTGCTACTGGAGATGTATTGACATCCTCAGTGTACCACACTATTGCTGTGCAGGAGACCTAGAATTTCCCAAGATGACATACATTAGAGACAAAACAATTGTCCAGAGTCCAGGGTAAAAATTAAAATGTATATAAATTGCACTCTTGTAGACCAAACCAGATAAAATGATAGTCAGTAACTAAAGAGTTACAACTTCAGAGGAGAACGCTCTTGGTGTATGATCTGAAGTTAAGATCAGAGGGAAGGTTGATGAGGGATTGCTGTAGATGCTTCTGATTGCTAAAGAGTTGTCATAAATTGCCTTCTGTTTCCATTCTACCTGATACAGCTACTGGAGCAGTCCTTTAAAAATGCAAAAGAAAGTTTGTCACTCTCCCCATTAAAAACTCTTACCATAAGTGGTCCAGACTCTACCATGACTCCAGAGGCTTAGTATAAATGAGGGCTGTACCAACTACCTTCCTCTGTTTCTCTGCCTCTGGAACCAGATCTTGGTCTTCTAACTGCAGGGTATGTGGGCTTGATATGCCCATGGATAGAGCCATCTCCAGGCATCTGACTATCTCCTTAATGCCCCCAAAGGGTCTTTTATTGGCTGTACCGTTTGTTCTATTAACTTTTATATTAGATGCATGTATTTTCATGAAAGCACTAAGCAGAGGCTGTAATAAGTCCACTTATGTTTCAGCTTATTTATTTTCTGTTTTTTTTTTTCTCCAATGAAAGTTCTGTAAGGCAAAGTTAACTTTTTTTCTTCCTTTGTGCTAGAGAGAGATAAAAACAAAGAATCAAGGTCAAGGACATTTCTAAAAGTTGATCCTAGTGTCAGGTCCCTATCTTCTGTGACTCTTGTGCAAATTTCTTAGCCCATGAGTGCCTTAGGTATATATATATATATATATATATATATATATATATATATATATATATACACAGCTAACTGTAGGGATTTTTGAAAACAATATAATTTAAGATGTATTAAATGATTAGATTTAGGTACATAGCATCACAGAGTACATATTAGCTATTATATATGGTACAGTGCTGATCTCATCAAAATAATAAATATTTTTTTTTTCCTATTTCTCATGTAGTAGATATATTGCTAAGGGAATTTTCCTTTATTAGTCAGTTCAGGGCCGCTCATCTTTTGAACCAATGGCATTGCAGTTTGAGTAAATGTGTATATACTAGGCTATTTAACAGCATCTCTGACTTTTACCCACTAGATGCCAGTAGTACCCTTTCCACCACAGATATGAACACAATTTTGGCAAGCAAATATTGGTGTCTCAGATAGTGTGAGATGTACCCTGAGGGGAGGATTGCTCTTCACTGAAAACCTCTGCCCTGCTGGGAAACAGAACAGTTAACAAGTATCCATTGTTTTGAGTGTCTGGATCAGTTGGAGAACTCATGCAATAAGCCACCAGCTAAGCAATCTGCACTTGAACTGTGGTGGTGGATTTAGTTCTAAAGTTTAAATTTATGTTATGGCATAATAATGTGGAATGTTTGCCTTTTTAAATTACTGGAAGAGTCATCATTTCTCCAGAGCTAAATGATTATTTAGCTCTTTAAGCACTTAATGATTTTTGTGTGAACTTCATACATGAGCACTGCATGTACATCATTCCTGCCCCTTCCTCTACCTCTCTAACTTCTCCCATGTTCCACCCCCACCTCCCAAACTCATGGTCTCTTCTTTAATCATCATTGATATGTGTATATCCATCCATCCATCCATCCATCCATCCATCCATTGATATGTGTATATCCATCCATTCATCCATCCATCCATCTATCCATCCATCCATAGATACATGCATACATACATATGATACACACACACACACACACACACACACACACATATACACACACATGTAGTGTACATATTATAGTATACATGTAAGCTACTGAGTCTGTTTAGCATTGTTCATATAAACGTGTGCCCAGACCACTTAGGGCTGGACAACCTATATAGTAGTTCATCCCTGAAGGAAACTGAATCTTCCTCTGTCCACAGCCATTGGCAAGCTATAGCTCTTCATATGAAGTCTGAGACCATGTAGATTTTCCCCTATTTGGCTTGGCATGTCAACTGATGTTGCCATTATGGCATAGTCTTGTTCCAGCAATCCCAGTTTTATTCATGCTCTTACTACTTATGTGGGTAAAGAGAACATCATTAACTGTCACTTACATGTACATGCACATGCAGTTGTGAATAGAATCTGAGAATTTTTTTTTGTGTATGTGTGTAGGTATTTTTGAAAGGGAGTGTTGGGGGTGCTGCCCTGGGGTTCTTGGGGTACTGTCCTCAGGAGAACGTGCTGTGGCCCATCCTGACGGTGAAGGAACATCTGGAGTTATATGCTGCTGTGAAAGGACTGAAGAAAAAGGATGCTGTGGTCACCATCACACGGTATGTGGAGACGCCATACTCATTTCCTGTTCAGGAAGGTGGTATCTTATTAATGTGGCCACACAGAATTAGAGATGAGAACTTCTAAGTACTGATCCCTTGTTTGTGGGACACTTGGTCATCTGGAATTTGGCTCTCTTACTAAGCCTAGAGAGAAAGGTTTACTGACTTACTTTCTTTCTTTCTTTCTTTCTTTCTTTCTTTCTTTCTTTCTTTCTTTCTTCATTTGTTCCTTTCTTCCTTCTTTCCTTCCTTTCTTTGAAGAAAATATTTATTAGACTTATCTGCCAGGAAGACCAGTCCATCATGGTGAGGAAACATGAAAAAGGATACTGGAAATAAGAATGTGTTTACCAAAAAGAGCTATTTAAAAAATCAGTATTAGCCAGTCTTGTGTTATTGTAATGAAATTCGGTAGTCTGGAAACATCTGAAGAAAACAGATTTATTTATTGAACCCATTTTTGTTTGTTTGTTTGTTTTTTGAGAGAGGGTTTCTCTGTGTAGCTTTAGCTGTCCTGGAATTCACACTGTACACCAGGCTGACCACAGACATTCGCCTGTCTCTGTTTCCCAGTGTATTGAAGGCTTGGGCCCCAACCATTGCTCAACTATTGAATTCAGTTTTGTAGATGAAAGTTCAAGATGTCAGCCTTTGGTCTAGCCTCTGGTGAAGGCCAAAGAGCAATGGTGTTAGTGCAGGATTGTATGTAAGTGGGAGAGATGCTATGACCAGACAGAAAACCAGAGAAATGAAAACTATAATCCAAGACATAGCCTGGTGGATCTAAAGTGATAGTTCTCATATTTCCTAATGCTGTGGCCCTTAATACAAGTTCATCATGTCATGGGGACCTCCCAACCACAAAATTATTTTGTTGCTACTTCACAACTAAACGTTTGCTGCTGTTATGAATAGCAATGTAAATATATGGTACACAGAATATCTATTGTCTGAACAGTAGCAGGAACCTAAGAAGTATCAAAATTGTGACCTCTCTGATGACTTTAAAAGCTCTCACTACTATAATATTGTGCAGATGTGCTTGCTACATTCTCTCCTGCTCCTGCCTAATGATGATCAACTCATTGTGTTTCTCAGGTTGGTGAATGCCCTCAAACTGCAGGATCATTTGAAGGCTCTCGTCAAGACCCTGCCAGAGGGAGTGAAGAGAAAGGTATGTACAGGACTCGGTATCCCATTCTGCATCCTGCAGGCAGATGACCAACAGGTTGCCCTGTCTTGTTACAGCTTTGTTTCCTGCTGAGCATCCTGGGAAACCCTTCTGTGGTGCTTCTGGATGAGCCATCAACTGGGATGGATCCTGAAGGGCAGCAGCAAATGTGGTGAGATTTCAGGAGCAATACTTGTGGGGACTTTCGAATCTTGTAAAAACTGGCTGTCAGCATAGTTTACTTAAAATCATAAGAACAGTCATTCATTACCAAGAAAAGCAACAATAGCAGAAAAAGCATGCAATCTGGTATTCTGACCAACACTCGTAATACAAAACCAAAAAGCATACTCCTTCCGTCTATCACTTGTAAGAATTTTATTCTCATACTTGGGCTGGACCTAGGCCTCCCAGCACATATGTAGCAGATGTGCAGTTTGGTCTTCATGTGGGTCCTGAACAACTGTAATGGGGCTATCCTAAAAGCTGTTGCCTGCATGTGGGATACATTCTTCTATCTGAGTTGCCTTGTCTGGCCTCAGTGGGAGAGGAAGCAACTAGCCTCACAGTCTTGAAGTGCCAGGGTTGGGGGATAGCCAGCCCCCCACCCCCATTCAGAGGAGGATGGGAGGGGGAGGGGGAAGGATTGTGGGAGGGGGGATTCTCTTTAGTTAGCTGCTCTCCTGGATCTAACTGTAGGCAGGCGATCCGGGCAACTTTTACAAACACAGAGCGGGGCGCCCTCCTGACCACCCATTACATGGCAGAGGCAGAGGCTGTATGTGACCGTGTGGCCATCATGGTGTCTGGGAGACTGAGGTGAGTATCTTTCTAGCTTGCTTTTGACTCCAGGTTACTTTTTGTGATAGGACACTACCCACTGGGAGAAGCTGGGGAATCTGTGCCTCTCTCTGCCTGGCCCTGCTGTAGCACCCACATACTGGTTTGCACTGGCCATAGATAGCTGTCTTTCCTTGCTTGACTTCAGCCTCTCCCTGTTTATCTCCAGGTGTATTGGTTCTATCCAACATCTAAAGAGCAGATTTGGCAAAGATTACCTGCTGGAGATGAAGGTGAAGAGCCCGGCACAGGTGGAGTCCCTGAACACGGAGATCATGAGGCTCTTCCCCCAGGCTGCTCGGCAGGAAAGGTAATTCGTGTGTATTCTTTCAATCTTTATTTTAGTGGGGTGTTTGTTTGTTTGTTTGTTTGTTTTTAGAATAATGAGAAGCAAAAGTCTTCTCATTGTTTTTAACTTTAGAAAATGTGAGTACTTCCATCACTAAGAGAGAACCTCTGTTCCAAGGGCTGCCACAGGAAATAAAAAAAGATGATAAATTCCCCCACTGGAGGCTGGCTCTTGTGAGGGAATTAGCATTTGTGGACTCTGAAGTACATCAGGGACTATTGTATGTTTGTGCTTGTATTATCTCTGTGGCCCTTGCTGGAGGGTCGAACAGTCCATATTAAAGGAGATGCCCTGAGAGAGCTCAGTGGTGGAACTAGATAGCCATCAGAGTGACATGGATGGCATCCTCAGCAGTTGTACTAGTCATGGTGCCTGGGGCTTGGGTAGATTAGGTAATACCACATAACTAGCAATTTCTGCTTAGACATTCTCCTCTTCCTAATATGGAACAGCAGTCTTATTCACCATGCTACTGTCTTCTTCCCTTGTGTCCCCTCTCCCTCTGCGTAGACTAGACTAACTTATTGTTGATTGAAGAGCACTTAGACTACAGTCATCTCCAGGTCTTAAGATGTACATTTATGCAAACAGTCAACAGGATTGTTATTTGTTTTCAGGAATACACTCATCAAGGTTGTAACCTTGAAACCCAGTGTTCAACCTTCTCTTCTCTTCGCAGGTACTCCTCTCTGATGGTCTATAAGTTGCCTGTTGAGGAGGTACGACCTTTATCTGAGGCTTTCTTCAAACTGGAGAGATGTAAGTGCATGTTTAGAAATAATATTCCTCAAACCATAAAAAGTCTAAACTAGATTTAAAAAAAATTATAGAATGTTCATGATGCATAATTAATAAATTGCTAAGACATCTAACCCAGTGATTCTCAACAAGCAGATAATGCAAAATGCATTCAGTTTAACTTCAAAAGTTTCCATAATCCTTATGCCATTATGAGCTAGTATTCTCTCTCTCTCTCTCTCTCTCTCTCTCTCTCTCTCTCTCTCTCTCTCTCCCCTTATTTACATTCCAAATGCTGTCTCCCCATCTCTCAAAGGCTCCATAGCTTTCAAGTTAGTGTCAGAAACTGACTATTTGGTTAGCTCGTGAAGGACTTGTCAGAGCCACACTGCAGTACCCTTTGTGACTTTTCTTGTGCTATGCTTTCAATGTGGCCAACTGCCTTCTGCTGAGAACTCACACTTCCCTGCTTGTTTCTTCTTGATACACGGTGGTTAGGGCCACCCATGTAAGTTTTTCTTTTAATTTCACTGTCTGGTCCGTCGTCTTCCTGGATGTCTTGTTTTGGCCTTGTTGCTAGGTTGGCATCCTTCTGATGGGAAGCAGTCTATGGAGCTCTCATAAACAGGCTGCATTTATAGTAGATAACCACCAACAGGGTTGATGTTCCAGGAAGGCTGCTTCCCTGGAATAATGTAGCCTTCCTTTAAAAGCCTTCTGATGTTTACGCTTTCATCAATACCCTTTCCTAACGCATATTCCTGCTCCTGTACTTAATTTGCTAGCATTGAAGGTCTCATTTGAGGGTATTTTAAAACATTTGATAAATACCATTTTTCTACCTCATGATGGGAAGATGATACACAGTGACAAATACAGACATGTAATCAACATTTCCTCAAGGGCCGTTAGACACCATTAATGTTCTCAGCTGTAATACACTTACTGAAGGAACTAGGCTCAGAACTTTTCGAGAACAATGCATGCTCCATGAACATCCATATAGATTTGTTTTTGTGTATCAGAAGTTTAAATGTGGGTAATGAAAACTTCAGCATAATCTTAGGGACTTTCCTCTCTCAGGGGACATTTGCCGATAGCTAGGAAGGTCAAAAGTTTTTTTTAATTTAATCTGTCTTCTTACTATGTTGCCTTCTTGTTTTATACGCTGATAGTAGGAGTCCCTTTGAGGGAGAGTAGACAGGGAAGAGAGAAGCAGTAACATGGCAGCAAGATTGGTTGATCATGGGCACTGTAGTTATTATACCTACAGTTACTGCATAGGAGCATAGTGTATTATCTTGAGACTAAATAAGCACAATGGTTACCACTGTCATTAGATCCAAACAGACAGAAAGGCACAGTCTGGAGAAGAACGGTGTTGACTTTGTCACCTTTGAGAAACAGTGGCCACTGATCAAGAGATTCATTGTCAGGCAGGGGATGGAAGAATAAAAGCCATCTCCCACTGAGGCCAGACGAGGCAGCCCAGCTAGAAGAACACATCCCACACACAGACAACAGCTTTTGGGATACAGAGACTTGAAGTGCTAGGGTGGGGGGGTGGGATACCTAAAGGAAGAAGGGGGAGTGAGGAAAAGATTGTGGGAGGGGGTGACTGGAAGGGGGCAGTGAGCAGGATGTAAAATGAATAAGTAAAAAATTAAATTAAAAAAAGAATAAAAGCCATGACCCCCTTTTCTTTTTCCCCTCCTGCTGAAAACCCTGAAACCTGCTGAACATGGGGCACATTGCTTAGCATTAGCCTCTGAGACAAAAAGAAAAAGGGTAGATGTAAGAGACCCACAGGGAGTTGTCCAGCACAAGGAGAACCATATTTTAACTTTATCACATATTGATGCTCTGGAAATTTTTATTCTTCTTTTGCATCTAAAGAATGCCTTTGCCAAATCTCGATGGAAACATGTCTATCTTTTGGTATGACTAAATCGTGTATATACTTCATAGGAGTAAACTAAAAAAATAGTTATTATTTTATATTTTTATCATTTGTGGGTCCTTTTGTTCATAAATTGGTAAAATTCCCTGAATAAAAATATATGAGCTCCTAACGGGAATTCATCCTTACACAGTGAAAGAGAACTTTGACCTGGAGGAGTACAGCCTCTCACAGTCCACTCTGGAGCAGGTAGGTCAATTTTAGTGATTATATATAAAATCTTAAAAAGTAAGTTTAGAGCCAGAAAGATGGATCAGCGGATAAAGCTTGTTCTGAACAAGTGTAAGGACTACTGTTTGGACCTCTAGAGTCCATATAAAGCCAAATAGGCATGGCTGGCTCCTGTAGCCCTAACACCAAGGAAGCAGCTGGATTGCTGGATTAATAACCGGAGACCTCTGGCTTCAGTTGAGGGTGCATGCCTCTATAAATAAAGTACGTAGAGAAACTGAAAAGGAGACCTGAGATCAACTCCAGGTTTCCATGGATATCAGCATACAATGTACCAATGGACACATGCATGTGAATACAGACACGCATATACATGCAAAAGAGAAGATCACATAGGCATAGGAAGTATATAACCTTTGCATCATTTGCAGCTGTAGGAGGTAGTATGTATGGTATGCCTCTCATTCTTTTTTCTTTATGCATTCTCTTTTCCAGGTCTTTCTGGAGCTCTCCAAGGAGCAGGAGCTGGACGATTTTGATGAGGAAGCAAATTCCTCAGTGAAGTGGAAGCTCCTCCCACAGGAAGAAGCTTAAAGTTCGAAATACTGTCTGTATCTTCAGGCTCACATCCTCCTTAAAGGCAGTATTTAAAAGCATCAATGTGCCTTACTTAACTCAAATGTAGCACTAAGTGTTTTTGAAACTCATGTCAGATTTTGGTTTTGGTGATGGCCAATGTGGAGAACACGCAGCCAGTCTGTGCTCAATCAAGTCACATTGCACTCAGTGTGGCATTTTAAACTGCATTTGTAATAGTATTGATGCTTCCGAGCACGCTAAAGAGAAGGATTGATTTTCTTCGCCCGAACGTCAAAACATTAACTATTTTCTTTCCTTCGTGTCTAGCTAAGGTATAATGTAAACAATATTGATTTTAGGGAGAAGAGAATCAATTGATTTCCCAACAGCAGAGTACTTGTTTTTCTGTAACTCACCTTGACCTGCTTATCATTCACTGGCTCTTCTTTACTCACAGTTTGCAGACTCTGGGATACGGAGAAGTGTTTCGTCCATTGTGACTGCAAAAGCAACCTTAAACTGGTGGGAGGCAAACACTTGCAACCATTAAATGACTGACTACATATTTGCATTTGAATCTGAAACAGTTCTGAAATTTTGATTTATAAAAAGTGATGCAGGCCGGGCAGTGGTGGTGCACTCCTTTAATCCCAGGACTTGGGAGGCAGAGGCAGGCAGATTTCTGAGTTCGAGGCCAGCCTGGTTTACAGAGTGAGTTCCAGGACAGCCAGGGCTACACAGAGAAACCCTGTCTCAAAAAACCTATAAATAAATAAATAAATAAATAAATAAATAAATAAATAAATAAATAAATATAAAATGCTGGCCCTGCTGATTTACCTGGCTTCATGAATAACAAATTAATCGATACAAGCCAATGCATTAAACGTGCTTTATTTGGGGCCAGAAAACTGCCTCAGCAGGTAAAGGCACCCATTGTCAAGTCAAATGCCCAGAGTTTGATCTTTGAATGAGACCCAAATTGTGAAGGAGAGAACCAGCCCTCAAGTTGTTTTCTGACCTCCACATAACTGTGGTGTTAGGCATGGGTCTACATACCTACACTCAGAACAAACAAATAAACAAACAAACTGAAATAAAATGTAATGCACTTCACTGTGGTGTTGCCCTATACAGTCTGTTTTTGTTGAGCCTTCTCCATTGTTCCCCCCTCCTCTTTTTCCCCTGTTCCAGCTGGAAGATTATAGCCTTCTTCCATTTTTATGTAGTGTATATTCTAAAGTCTATGTTCCCCTCCTTAATACTTTCTCAGCTTGACACAGACTAGAGTTATTCAGAACAAGAGAACCTTAGTTGAGGAATTGTTGGCGTGTCTGTGAGGCATTTTCTTTATCTTTTATTTTTATCTTGTGAGTATTCCAATTGCATGTGTATTTGCACATCGCACGTATATGATGTCCATGGAGACCAGAAGAGGGCACTAAATAAATACCCAGAGACTAGAATGATATACAGAGGCGAGCCTCTATATGCTAGGAACTGAACCCAATTCCTCTGGAAGAGCAGCCAGTGCCCTTAGGACTGAGTTATCTCTCCAGACCCAGACACTTTCTTTTCTTTTTTTTTCTTTTCGCTTCTCATCTCCTTTCTCTCTCTCTCTCTCTCTCTCTCTCTCTCTCTCTCTCTCTCTCTCTCTCTCTCTCTCTCTTCTTTCTTACAAAGATTTACTTACTTTGCATACAGTGTTCTGTCTGAATGTATGCCTGTAGGCCAGAAGAGGGCATCAGATCCCATTACAGATGCTTATGAGCCACCATGTGGTTGCTGGGAATTGAACTCAGGACCCATGGAAGAGGAGACAGTACTCTGAACCTCTGAGCTATTTCTCCAGCCCTCCACACATTTTCTTGATAGAAGGGTATCCAGGCCAGTCTCAGTGCAACCATATTTAGGCAAATGAGTCTGGTATGTCTAAGGAAGGTAGCTGAGCAAACCAGAGCAAGCAAGCCAGTAAGCATCATCCCTCCATGATCTCCGCCTCATTTCTTGCCTTGAGCTCCTGCCTGCTTTGGAGATCAACTGTAACCTGTAAGCTAAAATAAAAACCCTTTCTCTTAAAGTGACTTTTGCTTGTGGTTTTTGTTACACTAGTAAAAACAGCTAAGACACCAGTTCCAAGACTCTTTTTTTCTCTCTCTTGGTCCTTTTTCTAATTTTATAATCTATACTATGTGTGTACGCACATGCACTCGAGATCTGAATCTAGGATCTACATATGAGCACAAATAAGGCGAATTTGTCTGTCCCTGGGATAGTTCAAGTAATTCAGGTTGCATCTCTTTTCCTGTAAATGTCATGTTTTCACTCTACCTTACAACTAAAATTCTACCACGTGTACATACCACATCTTCTTTACCCATTCATGGTCATTAAAGCACTAGGCTAGTTCTGTTCCTTCGATATTGGGACTGTTGCAGCAGTAAACATGGATATGCAAATATTTCTGTGGTGGGACTTCCAGTCCTTTGAGCACATACCCAGGAGAAGGCACTGTACCTGTTAGTACTAGAATATGTGTTTCTTGCAATAAAACAAAGGCCCAAGCAGTGCAATGATCCTTGCGTTACCCAGCTTGCTTTCACCAGGCCTTTAAGACTCTGTTCATCTGTGCTATGAGCATTCTTTTAGTGAAACAATCTAACAAGACTATGTTGATGGGGCAGATCATGGGAGCTGACCAGGAAAGGTTTCTAATGTTTTAGTGTCCTAACAGTACGTTCTCTTGTGTTGCGTGTAGCTTTTGCTACCCGGCCTAAGCTCCAGGAACGGCCAGAGCTACCACCCAGATTTCCTTGAATACACACGTGCCAGTTAATCTTAAAAGCCTTTGCTAATTCAATGACTGGCCACTTCTGAACCTCTTCTGGCACCCTCTAACGGGCACCCCCGAGCCTGCATCTGTGGGAGAGAAAGCACGAGACGCAGAGATTGGGTAGTTACTGCAAAACGAGGCTTTTTAATCTGTATCACACACGTGGAAAAACGCGGAAGGGCTGAGCTGTGGAAGGGGCCTGGCTTAAGTACAATCTAGAGTGACGTATTCACTTCTGATTGGCTGTTCGCTCACCACCCAACATTCAGTGACTTTGGCATGCCTTTCTGCCTAGCAGCTGCGCAGATAATTGTTTACATCTGGAGAAGACACGAGGCTAGCGCCAACTTGGGGTGGCAGATTATATTGCGGCTCCTTACAGCACCCCAGGCATAATCAGATAGAGGGACCATTAGACATTCAGTACTGAAAACTCACACAAATGGTTAGCTTTATCGCCAGCAGCTATTCCTCCTTCTTCCCCCAGTTCTCTTGCTTCGGCTAGCTTGCCTGTGGGGACCCAGAAATCCCACCTATTTCACTCAGCTCATTGGCCACTAGGATCTTTATTGATAGATTAAGAACCAATTGAGAAACAAGACCTTAGCATCAGATCTATCCCCTGCACTCCTGTAAGACCAAAAGCAACACAGTGAGACTGTCTCAAGACTTGTAACTGATAGTTCTAGGAAAGAAAGCAAGACAGCAGTCCTGAGCCACATAGAGTTTCAAAAGTATGTTCATCTCAAAAGCACAGTAGTGGCAACATCACCAACATTTAGATGACTAAGAATTCACTGCACTATGTGGTCATTTTTGTGAATCAATTGATTGTTTTAGAAAACGGGTCGTAACAATACTGAAATACATCCTTATTATTTGCGTTTGGCGCTGTAGAATGCAGGCTTCCAAAAGGGTCTTCAAGTCCCTGAGCACTTGGTGGTTGCTGGAGGAGAGGGTGCCATTTTTTCTTTCCAGTGGCATAGCCACTGTGAAGTTGTGCTCACTGCAGAAAATAACTTTTCCCTATACTTGAGCAAGAATCTTTAATTAAACTCAATGGATCACACATAAAAAGAAGATATGAAAACAGGAGAGGAAGTTTTTGGAAAGAAGGGTTTTAGTGAGAGAGGGTGGGAATGGAGATGAGAGGGAAATAGCTGCAACCCACTTAAATTCATTGTATAAATATATGAAACTGTCAATAAAATATTTTAAATTAATAACTAAATTAAATGGTATGTTTATTCATATTAATATAATATGAATATTATATAATATGCCATATATATCATTATATATCATATATATAATGATATAGTATATAATTATATATATCATATATATAATGATATAGTATATAATTATACATACAATTAAATATAAATAAATGTTAATAAATCTATAGCATCTGTTATGTTGTAGGACACACTTGGTATCATAAAAAGATCATCCGTGGAGGACAGATAATCACCTTCTTCAGAGTATCTAAAGATTAGTGGAAAAGGAGGATGCTGCTGAGATTCTGAGCAGGGGAATGATGCTCTCTGTCTGTCTTTGGAAATTATGGGATGGTAAAAGAAGGAATGTTGACATCCTACAGTGGAGTAGTTAAGAGGAACCATCAAGAAGAGAACTGAACTTCTACAAAATACTTTGTAATAGCAAGATATTTGAAATTTTAGAATCATTTTTTATAACAACTATTTAGGAACACATTGACCAGAACAGTAATTCAGTTCAAGGAAAGACTGCGTTAAAAACCTGAAATAACTGTTTTTCATCCAGGGCTCTGATAAATTGTTAAAATAGTGTTTCGAAACCTGTGGGTCATGACCCCTTTTTCCAGGGATTGCATGTCCGATATCATTTACATTATGATTCATAACAGTGGCAACATTACAGTTAAGAAGTAGTAATAAAATAATGTTATGGTTGAAGGTCAGCACAGCATGAGGAACTGTATTAAAGGGTCACAGTAGCAGGAAGGTTAAGAACCACTGCTGACACCTTTGAGCTAGGCCAAGTTCTCTGTTAAGCCAATGGATTTACAGTCTTATCATCTTCTTACCAAAAAACAAAACAAACAAAAAATTCTCCTAGGTTTTCTTATTATAAGTTTGGGGGTTTTGCTCTCAGAACACTGAGTGATTTAAAAAAAAATACTGTTTTCAAACAAATTAGTGAATTGGTATAAAAAATGGTCACTATGAAATAGTGTAGTGTTGCAATAACAGTTTATTGTGTAGTTCTTGGATCTTTGCATGTTTACAAGACACGGCCCCAGTGGTGTGTTACACAATAATCTGTAAATCATTTATCTGAGGGTAAAAGGGAAAAAGTGAAAGAAAAAAAAAGCCCTCAACAAAATAGGGCTCAGTAAAATCTTTGACAAAGCAAATGTGGCAGCTGTCTGGAAGTGAAGTAAAGACTTCTTTCAAAGATGACGGCCGCAGTTATGCAAGAAACAGTCGTTTCTTTGAGCGTCCTGACAGGGAAGCTTAAAATCCGAACAAAACCATAGGCATGAACTCTTACTGAGTAGCAAACCCTCGCCCCAGAACTTACGAGTGTATTTCAGCCAGCAATACAGAAACCACCTCAGGATTCTGCATAGGTAACGACCCCAGAGATTTAACTGCATTTGCTTGTTTTATGAGTTAAAAATTGACGGATTGCATTATGTAATCTTGGAGTCTACATGGAATATTATCTGAAGTCACAAGTAATTTTTGTCGACTTGTATTTTTCAAAGTGCACTGATACTCAGAATCTATTTGTTTCTAGCTATGAAAATGAAATAGAATTTTCTAACTATTAGCTGGACTGTGGCTTATACTTCTCTCCTGACTAATATCTATTAAATTTGTGACTTGTTTAACTAAGGCCTTTTATGGTTGCGTGAGTTTTGGTTTTTCAGACTCCTATGCATAGCTAGATGCTGTTCTGAGCCATACTTCCCAAGAGCCATAGTGTTAGCATTTCTTCTATGCTGCCGCCCCCCCAACATGCACCATACCACACCTCCACCGACTGTATCCCTGGCTTCTATTTCTTTTTTATAAAACAAAACACATAATGCTGAGCACATTTTATTTATTTATTTATTTATTGAATATAAAACTCTTTATTGACCATTGTTCACCATTATTTACAATAAAGTAAATATACAGTTGGATGACATTCCGATACTACAGCCTGATGCTGGTGAGATCAAGAACTGACAAAGTGGACAGGATGAAAGATATTATATAGAAAAAAAAAATCAAGATATTGCTTTCTATGAATGCTATTTGAAACCTAATTAGATTATCTGCCTCAACACTGTAGGATAAGTCCAGAGCTCAAAGCCCTGAGCTCTTTCATGTTTTCTCTTTTAAGGGATGATATTTTATTTTTATTTTTTGAAATCTCCCAATTTCTTTTGGGGGAGGGCCCAGAAAAGTTACAAATTTGGATCCCCCCAGCAAACAACAGATTTTTCTGACACTATAATTAGTCAAATGAATAGGGTTGGCAATTCTCTGCTCTGGGAACTGGCTGGAAGTCAAGAAAAAAGAGATTTGTTCAAGAGTGGTCACGTGAATACAGCGCTCAGCGGGCCAAGAAAATTACAACCACAATAGTCCTCCAAAAGCAGTCAGCCTGACTGGGAATGCTCAAAACAGGCAAAAAGAATGAGGCCAATACAGACGGGACAGAGCCCAGGGAGAAATAGAACCCATTTTCTTGAGTAAACAGGGGTAAACCAAGTCTCAGGACACTCTCTTCAGACATTCCAAATGTAAGTTCACCTTTGCTTCTGTTTCATTTTTATTATGTTATTATAAGTGAGATTTCATTTACTTCAATGACAAATTTTTAAAAAATCATTATTATTTTTTTTTTATGAGGCGAGCTTTAGTGTTTCTGGGTTTATTTTCATGTGGTCTACAGGGGAAGGTGTGGGTGGTTTGAAAGGCACTGCCATATTTTCTCGTTTTAAGCGAGGATGTGGGAATGTGCCCGTAATGTGTTAGTAATCGCGAGAAGCGTAAGCAGGTCTTCTGGAAGCATTTCCTACGTGAATCTGAATGTGAATCTGCTGCCAAGCTGCAGTTATACACACATGTACATGAATTGTACAGTAATTTGCGGGCATTTCCAGTACACTTTCTCTCTAATCCTGAGAATTTTTTTTAGGATGACATTTAGAGATAAGCTTTTCTATCTCAGCCCGTCATTCTCAGACTTACAGGTTGTTGTTGTTATTTATTATTATTTTTTAAACGTAAGATACTTTCCTGCACATTTCCATTTCTTGGGTATGATATATTGAATCATATTGAGGCCTGTGCCGCTTCACTACTTCACTACGATGGTATTATTTCAAATGACACATCCTTTGCTGTCTGCAGGAGTTTGTAGTAAACAGGGCTTTTGCTGATTGGCACAGAGTCAATAACATTCACTCACTCACGCTGACGCAAAGCCTCCATTTTTATTTGTACGTGGGCTGACAAGGATCTAGGAACACGTGGAGGAAGGAAAAGCAAGCAAGAGGGATGTTGCACCGAACTTATTTATGCCGCACGGCTGATTTACAGTGAAACTGAGATTGAGAGTCTCAGTGCTGGCTACAAAGGGCTGTGGCTGCTTCCGTGGCTGGTTCAAGCTCTTCCATCTCGCTAAGAACGTTCATGTTGCCTGGGGCAATTCTTGGGGCAACTGGACACCCTGACTTAAAACATTCACTTTTTTTTTTTTTTTTTTTTTTTTTTTTTTTTTTTTTGCGAGTACTGCAGCCCTCTCTCCATTTGTCAGTCCATAGGCTTTCTGACATCTTGTCTCCATCCTTTTGTACAAAGACTTGCCTCTAAACTTTACTTTATAGCCATGTGTTGTTTTCTTTTCTGGAAATACGCTGTGAGTGGCTACAGTGCTCCTGCCCAATGGAACTGTCCCCTGGACTCTTCACCTGAATTTTTATCCTGGGAAACAGGCAGCTCTCTCTGTTTGAACCTGTCTCATGAATGGAATGATAGGATTATGCAGGGAAACTTCTATTCTCTATCTATGTGGTAATATCCCGTCACAACCTGGTGGACCAGTTTTAGGCAACATGTTGGTACAAAAGATGACTTCTACCAATTATTAGAGTATAAGAGCCAGTTGACACAGACCAGCACAGAACACCACAATGGAATCATTGGCCCTGGCAAGCTTCCCAGAAAAGTGATTTCTTGCTAGAGTAACTTGATTGTGTAATTCAGTCTAAGCAAGCCCTTCCCTTCCACAATTTAGTCTTAATGAACTTAATGAAAAAAAAACTTTTTTTTTTTATGTGTAGCTTCCAGAATGGCTGGAAAAACTGGAGTTGTGTGTGATTTTTGGTTGGGGTATGGAGATGTATTCAACTATGCTCTGAAACGTCTCTTTCTGGGGAATGTTCTACTAGAGTAAACCATCTCTATGAATCCCCACATTGTGACGGTTAATTTCATGTGTCTGCTTGGCTGAACTTGGCCTGATTAAATGCTCATTTAGATGTTACTGTGAAAGTATTTTTAAATGCAATTAACATTTAAATCAGAGGACTTTGTTTTTTTAATTAATTTTTTGAGGTGGGGTGGGGTCGTTGCAAGGGAGGCTCATGTGTATCATGATACATGTGTGGAGGTCAGAGGTAACTTGTGGGAATCAGCTTTTTCCTTCCAATGTGTGAGTCCCAAGAATCACACTGAGGTCATTAGGCTTGATAGCAAGCACTGTTAACATTGAGCCACCTTGTAGATTCACCAATATAGTATACATCAGTAAGAAAACCTTGCATCAGTGTGAGTGACCTTCACTTAACCACAAAAATCTGTAGGCCTTGCAAATATTTTGTTTGCCTAAGATATGAAATTCTCTTCAGCTTTAAAATGCAGATGCTCCAACTGGGCTTCCCTCTTTGCTGTTTCACAGCCTCTATTCAAGGCTGCGACAGTTTATAAGCCCATTGGTGCCCCACTTGCCTGCCCTATCAGTCATGAAATCAGCAGGCCACACAGTTCAGGAACCAATTCCAGAAAGTACATGGATTATTGTTCTCTGTCTCCACACATCTCTCCCTCATTAAAAAAAAAAAAAAAATCTCTAGTTTGCCAGTCGTGATCTATTTTTTGTGTTTTTCTGAAGAGCCTGGGTAAACACATTAGCCAAATTCTGATAAGTCTCCTCCCCCCGCCCCCAAGGCTTGGTGAACACATTGCTACAAGTGATAAATGCTGAGACTGATTTGCAGTTTCTGCTGGAGAGGGGCTGCTCTGCTCCTGCACTCTCCTTCTTGACTGCTCATGCACAGGGCAAAGACTTCCAGGGCTAGCCTTCATCTCTGTGACTCTATAATGACCTACTCCTCACCAAAATCATGTATTCATCCACAAATGCTATGGTATCTATGCACATCACACATACATGGACACACACACAGACAGACAGACAGACAGACACACACACACACACACACACACACACACACACCATATACTACATATACTTCCTATCCTTGGCTACTTCTCTCCTAAGGGCAGGATGACTAGACCTGCCAAATACTGCACCTACACTGTGGAGCCCTTCCATCAAAATCCTCGTGATGCCTCTCAATTCCTCTAGCTTAACTTTAGCTGGTTATCTGCCAAGGGCCAGCCCTGGCTTGGGGGAGAATCTTCTTGTCAGTTCTTCATGAGGCAGCAGAGGGAGAAGAATGTTGGGGGTGGGGGTGGGGTAAGACTTTGTCTTATGAGATTCAAGGGTAAGACTTTGTCTTACGAGATATTTAGGGTTGGTGTATAATAAAATTTTATTTATCTAAGTTACTATGCTACTGTAGTTGACCTGCCTTCTGTGATCTTCTGAGGCCAGAAACTGCAGTTTCTGGCACTTAGCACCTCATTCTAAAAACAGCAAAGGATTAAGTAAATAGCCTTTGTATTATCTCAGCAGAAATTGCTGGCCCCTAACTTACACCTGCTAGTCTGAGGTCACAGGAAGAAAAGACAATGAGAGAAGTTATTATAGACTTTATTACTAAGTGTAAAAAGTTTCCTATGAAAGTTATCTAAGGGGAAAGACAGAAAGATCCTAAGAGGGAAAGGGGAAAATTCTACTCTATCTGGGGAAAGGGAAAAATTCTATTCTATCTCTCTATTCTATCTGCCTCTCATCTCTTTGCCCTTGGTACTTATACATGATCACATTACAAAGTTCATCACAAGTTCATACCAAAAATCAAATCATAAATTGAAATAGAAGTTTACAACAGAGAATGTTCACATGCATATCCATTAGGAGTAATTAGTTAACAGGTTCACTGAAGCTTTAAAACTATAACTAAGTTATTAGTGAAGTTTTGTATAGATAAACCCAGTCAATATTTTATCTTCTGTCATAGCACCTATAATAAATCCTTAATTCCTTTTTAATGACCTTTGGTTAATTGTTTTACAACCTCTTGATATGTACTCTGAGTTGGAGAAAGTCTGGTTACTATCTAAGAGCAATTAACTGGTGATACTTGGGAGACTGACAAGAGTTCTCTTTGCAGTTTTGACTATCAGAAAGGGACCTAATAGCAGTCCCACTAGAAAAGAGCTTGATAATCATTGATAGAATTTTAGGAATTCTTATAGGATCATCATTAAGACTTAAGAAGACTTCTATTTGTCTATATAGCATCACTACAAGACAGTACATCTTCATGGATCTGCAGACATCTGCACCAAAGGGTGTGGTATTGCTTAGTGATTGTTATATTTGTTTAATAGTAATAGGAAAAGCACATTAATAGCAGGAATCTTTCCTAAAATGAGTCCCTTACAGCCTTGCTGAATAAGGGCTCACTTGTCATAGATTATGTAATAATCCAAGGCAAGCATTTCAGGATGATCATCTGCTAGTTATTAGTTTGTCCCATTATGGCTCCTGACTGTTATCAGAATTAGAAAGAGTCTTATCCTCCCAAATAAGTCTTCAGCAGAATCTCTCAAGCTATTTTTCTGGGGGAAGAATGTTTTATTTTCTCTCTGAAGACCACTACTTAAATAGAAAATCCATTAGGTAGAGTTATGCTACAAAAATGTTAAATGTTGCTCTGGAAACTTCTCAGATTCTTCATTTCTTTATTGACTGGGGACCAGGTATACAATGGATAATAGTATCCTCCTCCGATGCCTAGTATGAAATTATTGGGCATGGTGCCTATTGTAATCAGCATCTGTTATCAGAGAAGAGTATACAGAAAGTTATGACTTCTCATCAAGCTCATTCTCCATGGTGCTTGTACCCTCTATCTTGCTATGACTATGAATCTTAAAACACTGAACTTCATTGATGCCCATTCCCAGCTTCCTCGACCCAATCAAACACACTTTTACATAGTTTGCCTATCCCATTACAATGACAGCTACTTCTTTTATAATCCATTTCAGTTTGATTTTTCCCACATGATCCACAACAGGAAGTTGAAAAAATTAAGTCAAAGCTTAGGAGTTTTATACCCAGCTAAAGCCTACCTGAATCTCAGTCTCAAGGCCAATTTTACCACTGCCTCAAGTATCCTCTCAAACACAGTGTGGCTTTCCCATGACACCCTTGAAGTGAATAAATAAACTTACTCAGTTCATAAAATGTACAATAACATGACTACTTTCAGGGATTATAAAGGCAGGACAAAATATCCTTGCCACAAGAAAAAGGACTAAGAGGATTGAAGGTCCTCACTCAGTACTTTCTTGTAGACATATTCTCCCATATTTGCACAGGGCATCATTACTATTCATAACACTTTGGACTTATCATGTGACAAAAGAAACTCTTCTGATCCAAAATCCTGGTATGTTTACTACTTCAGCAATTCAGTGTTTTCACAGGTAAGGTTTTCCTTCCAGAAAAAAAGGGAAATATGGTGGTCTTCTCACATTGATTTATTATACCCATTACACTGTACAAGAGATCTTGATTTATAAGTTATATATAAAGGATATCATCTAAGCCTAGATTCATGCCCTTCCTCATGTATTTAAATGGCTATGTGTTGTACAAATTAGAATGTTCATGTATTTTTAATGCATGTCATTTAAGGAAAAACACTGTTGAAGGAGTTTGGGAACGAGAAGAGGAGATGGGTTGGAAATAGAAGAGATACCCAGTTGATAAGCTATGAATCCAAGAATCCAAGCCCATCCTCTGGAATAAAGGACAACTAGGCTCTGACATCTGCAGAAAATTTCCTCTTAAGATCTTAGTAATTTTGACTCTTCTCCTTTTTTCTCCTTAAACAGACCAAGATGGTTAAGAGAGAGATAAATCTGTGCCAACAAACGTGTGCCTTATTGTGCAAGAATCTTCTCAGAAAAAAGAGACTGAAAAGAGACACATTTTTGGTATGACTCAGGATCTGCCCTGCTTCCTGTTTCTGATGGTGCAGTATGTTTCCTGTGTGCAAGGACTGGAGACATCCCTGGGAAAGAAATCATGCCTCCACATAGAAGGAGGAGGCCACTCACTAGGGGCAGTCTAACAGAGGGGGGCACAAAAATGAGAATACAGTAAATACCTTAAAACCTTACAAAGCCATTTCAAACTGTTTTGCTCACTAAGATTAACATAATAGCAGGTCAAAGAAACAAAGCGTGTGCTTGTTAATGGACACATACTGAGGGTAGAGCTAATGGCAGTACTTTTAGTTGTCTGTCTGTCTGTCTGTCTGTCTGTATCTCTTTTGCTTTAAAAGTTATTTATTTATTTTATATATAAGTGCTCTTCCTGCCCTTATGTACAGCTACATAGCAATAGAGGGCATCAGGTCCCATTATAGATGGCTGTGAGCCAGCATGTGCTTGCCGGGCATTGAACTCAGGACCTCTGGAAGAACAGTTACTGTCCCTAACTGCTGAGCCATCTCTCCAGTCCCTGGATCTTTCTCTTTTAAAAGGCATTTGATTTCTTAAAAACATAGAGACTGTGAAATCAGCATAATTGTGAAGAAAAACTTTCCATTGAAGTATCAGATTGCGCAGCCAGGTAGCATCTGCTAACTAAGTTGTGAGATTATACTAAGTACATATTCAGTGAACTTTTAAAAGCTAAGTATTGAAAAAAAAAAAAAAGAAAGAGAAACCTGACTCCTATGGGTTGTTCTTGACCTCTGCATGTGTACAGTGGATCTTGTGCATACAAGTGCATGTGCATATGTGTATACCTGTGGCACATGTGTTAGTTACATGCACAGGTGCACATATACACACATACACAAAAACACACACATATTCACATACATTCAACATACACATTTGGTAAAGTAAAACCATTCAAAGTGATTTGTTGCTTGTAGAACACAGTGTCCTTGAGATATTCCTATCGATCCATCAAGTCAGTGTAGTATTCTGAGGTCTCCTTTTTTTCGTTGTGTTTTCTATCCTACAGTTAAAATGTGACCAAAATAGTAATTATTATTAAACTACCAACACCAAGACAACAGTAATTATTAACTTATCAGTGTCGTGGAGCTATCTCTACCCACTGATTCTTGCAGCAAACTCTAACTGAGGGGTGCTGGAGGGAGTCTGTCTCCAGCCACAGCTTACTACTGCATTTTTAAAGTTCAATTCATCTCCTCACACTAGAGCAGTCAATTTCACTTCCAAAATTCCCTAGAGGAGGCTAGGTGTAGTGGTCATAACTGTACCCTTTGGAGGCTGAGGCACAAGAATCACAACTTCAAAGTCAGCTTAGGGTAGATAGCAAGATACGTAAAAAAAAAAAAAAAAAGTCTTGAGAATGATAGGGAATGCTTAATTTTTGTAGATGGAATATTTCCAAAAATATATCCTAGGTGACAGAGAAATTTGAAAATTCATCCACAAATATCATAGCTATATGGTAGAACGGATTGTGTTTGACTTATTAGAAATTATACTTGTCTCTGTTTCTTTTATCTGGCTTTGTAGGAAATCCTGTACACAGCACTTATCCTACTTAGTTTAACTTTATTTATGGAATTGCATGAAGTTCATGATTTTTCATCACTGCCTGATGTGGACCTGGGACGCATTGATTCATTTAATGACTCCACCTTTAAGATTGCATACACACCTGTCACCCCAACAATTCAGAGGATAATGGATAAAGTCTCTTTGGTCTCTTACATGACAGGTGAGTTTTCTGCTAAACCAGAAGGAATCACTATCATTCATTTGGTTACACATATAACGGGTTATTGTATAGTTTACTTGATAACCTCTGGTGTGTGTGTGTGTGTGTGTGTGTGTGTGTGTGTGCTCCATGTACATCAGCATTCAGGTTTAGAAACCAGCAGAGGCCCAAATAGGATGTGAGATTTCCATCTGATTGCCTGAGACAGTGTCTTACTGAACTGGAAGATAATTGTGTAGGCTTGGTTAGGATGGCTGGCCAGAGAGCTCTCTGAAATCCTCTACCAATTGCTGAGCCATATCTAGGTTTTTTTTGTTTTTTTTTTTAATATGGTTCCTGGGAAATTGGAACTGGGGTCCTCATGTTTGTAGGACAAATGCTCTTAACCATTGAGCCATCTCTTCAGCAACTCACTCAATTAATTATTTAAAGAAAAATGCTTTACTTTTATTTAATGCATGGCATTTTGTCTGCATGTATGTTTGTGCATCACATGCTTGCAACACCTTTGGAGGCCATGAGAAATCATGAGACCCTCTGAGTTGAAGTTACAGATGATTGTGAGCTGCCATGAGGGTGCTGGGAACTGAACCTGGGTCCTCTGCAAGAGTAGCTGGTTCTGTAACCACTGAGATATCTCTCCAGCCCCATTTGATAAATCTTTATTATCAAAATTACCTAATTGTATAACACATCAGCATGATTTCCCTTGATCACATCTAGGCTCTAGGCCTAAGAATAATTAGCATTGCCTCTTTTAAAATTTAAAACTCAATTACCGACCCCCCCCACACACATATTTCTTTATTACATGAAAATACATTCTGAGACAGGTTATCACTGTGTAGACCAGGCTGGCCAGAATCTCATAATCCTGCATCAGCTTCCCAAACACTGGGATAACCTTGTGTCACCACATGCAGCTTCAGTGTTCCACTTAAAAGTTCTTTTTAAATGAGTTCTTTGTTTCAATTTTTGCTTTATATGTTAGATTATTTACATAGAAACAGCATTATGATAATGAAAAGAACTTGGTCACAGTTTCTCTTTTTATAATGGTAGAGCAGCAAGAGTGGTTAGTTGGAATGAGCTTTTGGGAAGGAATGATTTTGCTGCACTATTGTATAGTACTTTAAGTATTTCCTAAAGTCCCTTTCACCTTGATTACAGGATCAGGTCAATAGCATGTATGTATTTTGAGTCTTTCACTTGTAAGTGAATGCTAATGCATATGGTTTTAAGTAGAATGACAACTCATTACCCATTTATCTTGTTCTGAGTTTGTTCAGTAGAGCCTTGAGAATGAATTTTGTCAAGGTTAGCAGCACAGGTAGACACACATCAAGTATATCTTTCCTATTAGCTTCAGCTCAGGTTCTGAGCCACCCCAAGAACTCATCCAAACCATGTCAAACCAAAAGAGCAAGCAGAGTGGTTTTTGCAACTGAACTTCAGAATGTTTCCTAGAAGGAAGCAAGTTAAAGCCAACAAGTGAGAAACAACCAAGTTTTTCTTTTTCTTTTCATTTCTCTTAAATACAAATTCAAATCCTACAGTGTCCTTTAATATGAAGCAATGAAAAATATACCAAAGAATATCAGCTATGGTGATGGCCCCATGATGTTAGTTGAGTCTGAGTGTGATGGTGGTATCTCAGAAAGACCTTGTCATTAGTTGTCAGTATTCACATGGTCCATCAAAGGCATTACTATTGTAAGATAATCAACCTGTTGACTGGGCCCAGTCACTGGAAAGCTATAAAATCTTTTCTGTATTTCTTAGTCATATTCTATCCTTAGGTTTGCTCTAGCTCAGGTAACCATGACTTCTATTGGGATTCTGACCTCAGAAGCAGATTCAATATCCAAGAGTCCACCATCACCACAGTGTGTGTCTTGGCAAACCACCTGCTACGAGGAGTCTCCGTGGCCACAGTTCTCAGACTATGCTGATGTTTTCCTTTCTATCTCTGCCTCCCTGCCCATCATGGGCCACAAGGATACAAAACATTCCAAACCTGTTTCCCCCAGCACAGCATTAACCATCTTACTGATGTAGATCCTGAGTCTGAATGTATGCCCTGGGTATCATATCCCTCCATACTGAATCTGCTTCCAATTTAAGATCATACCCTGATCTGACATGCTACCCAAGACTGACATCTCTATATTTCTTCTACAATATTAAGCCTGACTCTCTGTTTCACAGATGTTCTCTGTGGAGTGAACATAATGGGTTTTTAGGGAAAATGAATCTGAGTAATATCTTCTCCTAAGGAAAAAGCTGTGTATAATTAAGCTACATATACACTTGCGATGCAGTTTTGTGTTTTAAATTTTGAACCCTTCTCTTCCTCTACAGTAGTAAATAGTCTAATTGGAATGGTGGCTCATGTTGTATCGTAGGAATTGGTTATTAGAGTATATGAAAGAAAATAACTAGTTACATATGTTCCTCTGATTTATCCACAATATTGGAAATATATTTTGGATATTTTTAGTGTGAGTGATTATCCAAGGTCATTATACGATTTGGGATTATTTCCATAGCAAATTTTATCTACTAGGGAATGGAATAAGTTTTCTGTTTGCAGCTTTGCTACGTCACCTAAGCTCCAGGAACGGGCTGTGCTACCAGCCCCCACCCAGCTCCCTTGAATCCACAGATAAATCATGCACACACAGTTGTTCAATTTCAACTTGCCTTTTGACACAATTGCTGGGTGCTTCTTATCTCCCACCTGGAAAATCATGCCCTTATTAATATTCTTAGTTCTGCATCTCCTTCCTGTCCTAAACATTAGTTGCTCAGTTACATATCTGACCACCTACCTGTAGGAGAAGCCTGGGTGGTCACAGCATTTGGAGATCTCATATGGCTGGTCAACTGTTCTCTATTAGAAGCATGGCAAACCCTCCACACTTCCCCTGCATCTGTCTGCTTCCTTCATGAACCCAGAAGTCCTGCCTATTCCTTCTGCTCCGGCAATTGGCCCATGTCTTCTTTACTGAAAGATCAAGAACCAACTGGGGACTGGGACAGCACCAGAACCATATCTTTAAGGTTCTATGATGGTGTGAAAGAGGAATGGATTCTCAAGCTCACACATTTGAAGTGTATTCCTGGTAGTGCTGTCTGAGGAGGGTTAGGAGATGTGGCCTTACTGAAAGAATTATGTTACTGTGGGTGGGCTTTGAGAGTATAAAGCCTTACTGTACTTGCAGGCCACTGTTTCTGCTTTATGCTTGCATTTGAAGATATGAATGAGCTCCTTCCTCCAGGTGCAATGGCTCTGCCCTGCCACAGCAGACTCTTCACTGTGGATCCATAGGCTAAAATCAGCTCTCTCTTTCTTAAGTTGACTTTGCTCATGGTGTGTTAATCATAGCAACAGAAAAGTACATAAAGTGGCCTCTCATAAGTATTGTTTATAGATATTTACTTATAGTGTTAATTTATTATCTTGGAATGCCAGGAAGAACAATATTGGCTTTTCCAAACGAAGAAAATATGACAGAACTCATTTCAGAACGTTACGATGACGTAGTGAGGGTCATATTCACCAATGCTTACTCCTACCATTTGAAGTTCATGAAAGGAACAAGGATCCCAATCATAAGGGAACTTCAGGACCACACAGGTAACTCTGCAGCTCCCACATTGGATGGCTTTCTATTTCTCTAATGTTATAAGAAATGCAGAGATGGGTCCTGGCTAGTTCTGTTTTTAATTGGACAACATGTGAAAAGCAGACCAAGACTCAAAAATTTCTTCTCTACCATTGGCTTTTGGGCATATCTATAACACATTTTTCTTAATTGTTAATCAATATACGAGGGTCCAGTGCACTGTGGGCAGTACTATCCCTAGGGAGGTGAGCCTAGGCTGTAAAATAAATATAGCTGAAGAAGCAATGGGGAGCAAGTCAGTAAGCAGCATTCCTTTATGTTCTCTGCTTCATGTTCCTCCCTTGGCTTCCCTTAATGATGCACTATAACCGTTAAGCTAAAATAAGTTTTTTGATTCCCAAGTTACTTTTGGTCATGGGGTTTTATCACAGCAACAGAAAGCAAACTTGAACAAGATATTAATTAATACACAACAATAAGCTTCAATAACAAAGGCAGGGTAGGTGAGTAGATAACTCAATCAAGTATTTGCTATGAAAACGGGGGAGGGAGAATAGTTTGATGCCTAGAACTTGTGGTGGTGCATGCTTGCAATCGCAGTGCTGGAGAAACAGAGAGGTGAGGTTTTGTGGATAGCCAGGCTAGCCTAATTAGTGAGTCCCAAGTCCTAGTGAAAGACTCCCATCTCACAAGACAAAGAGTGGATGGCTCCTGAGAAACAACACTCAGGGTTAACATCTGACCTTCCCCCATGTGTGCACACATGAGCACAAACATTAATACATACTTCCCACCCTCACCATAGGAAACCTAAAGTTGACTTCTAGAGGTGAATAAAATTAGACAAACGAGAAATTACAGACACATACCAGATGCGTGCACACACACACACACACACACACACACACACACACACACTCATCTTAAATAAATCCACTTGAAAGAGAAAATCACAGCAGCCAATAGTGAAGGTGATTACTAAAACCAGTGAGTCCTGTTCAGGTTTCCTGATGACATCTGAGTTTAACAGCTTTTGCCAGCAGAAAACTTGAGCTTAAATAGCAAATAAATCACATGGTCCTGTGCTTGCACTAGTTGGGGCTGTGTTATCAGGCTAGAACTTTGGAAAACACATACTCATGGCCAGATATGATAGGTTAGATCTGAGACAAGAGAATGGTTGCAAGTTCAAAGCCAGTGTGGGCTACCTACTGAGTTGCAGGCCAGCTTAGGTTACAGAATTAGACTCTCTCTTTGAAAATAAAACTAAAACATAATAAAAGCAGGAAAAGATTTTCCTTTCATCAATGGTAAGAGTGGAGGAGGAGTATTGTTTAGAAATGCAAACATCTTTTAAAAAACCCATAAAGATTAGGAAAGTGTCCTGGGATGATGGGATATTTAATAGGTAGAAAAAGACCACAGAAGAAACAGGGAATTTGTGCCTTCTAGACTTCACTTCTTAAGGAGCATGGGGCCATGTATAGACATTACTTCTGCTTGCCATCATGTTATTTTTAAGTCTACCTGTGCCTTCATGAATTAAAGATATCTTTAAGTTGATATAGCACAGAACAAATTTTCTAATTTAATGTTGGGTTTTCTTTAATAAACTGTAATTGAAATTTCAATAGAGGAATAAATTTGAGCTTTTATTTTTCAAAGTAACTTTTTTCAAATATACACCTAATTATTAATCTTATTATGAATTCCATTTGCTGCTGATTTTGTTATATCTTATCTCACTAGAAAAATACTTGACTAGAGTGGGGTCTTTGTCTAATTTTAGACTATGCTACTACCTTTGGATAATCTTCAAATTATTTTAAAACACCAGTTCAAAGATTGGGAGTATAGCTCACTGCTATGATGCTTGCCCAGGAAGTATAAGGCTCCAAGTGTCAGACCTTAATCATAACAATAACAATAATAATAATAACAAATACAAAAGGAGAAAACTGAAAAATATGAATAGATAAACAGAAGAAAATATGACTAAATACTGGCTCTTAGGAAATGTAGAAACAAGAACACCTTCTAGAGTTTTTGACTTTGCTATCTTTACTTCAATAATTATTAATAATTATATATTTTATATTTTATCAATTTCTAGGCAATAAATATGTTACGGTGCCTGAGGATACTGTAAAATTCAGTGTGTGCAATAATTAGAGTCACATCCCACACTCATATTTTTCTTTGTTCTCAAAGCTCATTGTTATTCATATGGAGATACCATTTCTTGTGATGTTTCAAGCTTCTGGACAGATGGGTTTGTGGCTCTTCAAGCTGCCATCAACGCTGCCATCATAGAAGTGAGTGCAAGTGTCTGACAAAAATTAATTCTACTCAGTTTTGTGAACATGTCAGCAGACAGCTACGTTCTTTCATTCTCTCACTATTGTTTGCTCTTTCTTGAGGGTTTATTATCCACCCACCCAGATTTCTCCAATAAAGTTTGCCAAAGTTGCTGCATTACCAGGTATAGTAGAACAACAGTGACATTGACAGAATAAGACTTCTTTTTCTCTAGGAATCAGTCCTCTTAGGAAGCCTGACATGTAATCACATAATTATTAGAACAGGAAACTTGTCATCATGGAATGATAAACAATGTTCAGTTGTCTGTAAAGGAACACACAATTCTCAGCTTAGATAGAAGAATTCCTATTAAAGAGATCCTTATCATTTGTCTTAGGGTTTTACTGTTATGAACAGACACCGTGACCAAGGCAACTCTTATAAGGACAATTAATTGGGGCTGGATTACAGGTTCAAAGGTTCAGTCCATTCTCATCAAGACAGTAATGTGGCAACATTTAGGCAGGCATGGTGCAGGAGGAGCTGAGAGTTCTACATCTTCATCTGAAGGCTGTTAGCAGAATACTGACTTCCAGGCAACTAGGATGAGGGTCTTAAAGTCCAAACCCAAAGTAACACACCTACTCCAACAAGTCCACACCTACTCCAACAAGGCCACACCTTCTAATAGCCAGCTCAGTTCCCTGGGCAGAGCGTATACAAACCATCATCACATCACTGAATGATCGGATGGCAAGTGTATCTACCTTATATAATAGAAAAAGATGTTGCAAGAGAAAGGAACAGGCAATGATAAACACAAAGTTGATAAAACTTGGAGTAATATGGGCAGACCAGGATGAGAGATTTGACTCTAGAATCTAAATAACCAAGTTACAGAATGCGTGAGAAGAAACTCAGGCTAACGTCCAATCCAGACAAGTCAGTTACATCTTCAGGGGAAACAGGATGCTTCACCTAGTCTGTAAAGGAACACACAATTCTCAGCTTAGATAGAAGAATTCCTATTAAAGAGATTCTTATCAATTGTCTTAGGGTTTTACTGCTATGAACAGACACCATGACCAAGTAACTATTATAAGGACAATTAATTGGGGCTGGCTTACAGGTTCGTGTTTTCTTCACTGGAATCTTTGTTTAGGTCACAACAAATCACTCAGTGATGGAAGAGATGATGTCACTTACTGCAAAATACATCAAGATAGATCCTTTTGTTGGGCAAGAGGGAACAACAACGGACTACTTCCTTTTGTTCTGTATCATTTGTTTCTCCCCACTTACCTACTATATCTCAGCTGGTGTTACAAGAGAAAGGAAAAAGATGAAGGGCTTGATGACAGTGATGGGCCTCCGGGATTCCGCATTCTGGTGAGTGAGTGTAGGGGCTCAGAAAAGTGAGCTTCTGGGGACAAAGCATCACTGGGAAGCGGGAATGTAGCTCAGCTGGCAGAGCACTTTCCTGGCTTGCCTAAAGACTTGAGTTTGCTCCTTAACACTCTATAAACTGGGCATGGTGGCACACACCCATAATCTCAGCCCTTGGAGGGTAGAGGAAGAATAAGCAGAAGTTCAAGGTCATCAATGTCCATGTATGGAGTTCAAGGTCAACCTCAGATACATGGCAGTGTCTCAAGTAAAGCCTCTGTCATTATTAGAACATTCTAGCATTTGCTTTTTCTGAATTACATGGGATCACCCTGGTGTAATGCTTGACAGAAAAAAAAAAACAAACAAAAAAAAAACCCTGGACTTCGTCACTCTTAAATCTGAGATGAACGATGAGTTACAGATTTGCCATTAAGTGATATTTCAGATATTGCATACCCAATATATATTTTTCAGGTTTGCAAGAATTTTAATAGTGGATAAAATGCTTGCTTTAAAGAAGTGGCTTACATCCTTCCTAATGCTGTGATCCTTCATGTTGTGGTGACCCTCTACCCATAAAATTATTTTCATTGCTACCTCATAATTTTTTTGTTACTAGTGTTATGAGTCATAATGTAAATATTTTTGGAGATGGGGTTTTACCAAATGGGTCATGACCCACAGGTTGAGAACCACTGCAGTGGCTTTTGTTGCTGTTGGAAAAAAACGAAGCAATTTGATCACTTAAATGGGATATTATGCTAAAAGCATTGTGGAAAAATCCACTGCGGAGCTGAATATATTAAATGCTATGCTCCCCAAGCAGTAGCTTTATCCGAGAGAAACAAAAGAGCAAGAAAATAAAATAAATACCTACTTATGCCTCATTTGCCCCTTGAAATTTGTATTATCACAAGATAATGGCATACATCAGTGAGCCTCTGCAGAAGTGGGGGATAATATTCAATATACCAGCCTTGCACGGTTGTTGGCATGATTAACTATGCTCATTCTTTTTAAAAACCATTTTCTTATTTTATATGTATGGGTGTTTTTTCTGCATGCATGTCTGTTCATTACATGTGTGTCTGGTGCCCACAAAGGTAGTCAGTACTCTTACCCACTGAGTCACATTTCTGGCCCCTAAGTGTATTTTTGTAAAAACTTTGAAAAGTATTTGGTGGTCAGTAGACACTAAATATTAACGTGTATTTTGGAAGTTTGGGTTTTGATCTGTGTATGAAGTAGCATAAACTTCAAGTTGAAAACCCTGGTTTCTACCTTCAATTATCATAAAGTGGCAGGGTCTTGCATGGTCATGGGATATGGAAGAATCATGCCATGGTAAAAGCATTATTTAATCCATAGGGGTTTGTGTGTGTGTGTGTTGTTGTTGTTTTTAAATCATCTTTATTTTTTGAGCAGAAAGTAGAGGTGTCTCACCCAAATCCTACAAACATGAACTTTGTATTTTCATCATAATAAATAAACTAATGAATGTAGTTATTAGTGACTGAAGAGCATATTTGAACTAGGACTCACTGTGTGTTGCACAGTGAAATGCTTGTCATCAAATGCATAACTGCCTTACAGCTACAGTCTCAGCAGCGTGGGCCACAGTTTTACTATCCCAAAACTGTTCACTGTCCATTTATTCAACCCGAGTCTCTCCCTGAACTCCTGGAAATCATTGTCCATTTTAATCTCTGTAAGATCAGTTGTTTTGAAGTTGTGATCTATATAAGGTTTTGTGAGACTGGTCAGGAAAATGGTTGGTAGTTGAGATGAAGCTATAACTTAAGATTTATATTTTTGACTTGACAACACTAATTTACATTGCATGTATAAGAATTGCATGTGTACTTAGGAGCAGGAAACATTTGTCTCAAGCTCTTACACGTTAATATCCATTCATCCGTGAGATCAGTGGAAACAAATGTGTCAGCTCTTTTTTGGTAGGATTCTCTTTTGTAAGTTGGGTCAGTAAATGATACTGTAGAGAAAGTAGGAAATGCTATAAGAATTACCTGTCTACAAAAATAAACTTGTTATTGTCACTTGTAGTTAGCACTACAATAATATATTCATACAGGATCATTTGCTGATCATTAAACTTTATGTATTAGTATGTGTGTGTTCTTGTATGTGCGCGCATGTGTGCATATGTGGTGGCCAGAAATCAACTCTAGTGTACCAGTCATCTAGTTTATTCAGAGTCTTTCTTTGGCCTGAAATTCAAGGATTATATTTCACTGACTAACTAGGAATACTTTGTCATCTACTGGCCCAGGGAACCTATCTGTCTCCCTTTCCCTAGTTCTGGGATTACCAGCATTCACTACTGCGCAGTGTTTGTTTGTTTGTTTGTTTGAGATTTTTTTGTTGGTTCTGGGAATCAAACTCCAGTCTCCATGCTTGCATGCCAAGCACTTTCTCTACAAAGTTAGCTCTCTATATCCCTTTATCAACATTTGTAAGACTTAAAAAGTTATACCTATAAGGATTTTAAGACTAAACTTGTCTGATAGTGTTAATGAAGAAAAGGAACATAAGCAAAGGAAAGCAAGCATATGTTTTGTATTAATAATATGAACCTGAAAATCATCCTATCTTTAGTAAAATATGGCTGATGTTAAAGAATATAGAACATTAAATGTCCCTATGAGAAGAAAGAGAAACTTTATTATAAGCACAATATGGAAAGAGGGAAGTATAGAATTAGACACTTTTAGTTCCTTGTGAAACCACAAAAGAAGATGTTAGACCAGAGAACCTTTGCAAGGACAAAGGAGACCCTAACTTACTTCTCAGTAATTGTAACTCAGCAAGACACAGTGCATCCATACTCAATGGAAAAGACCATCAATGTACATAAGATTTGTGTTGAATTCTTGTATTAATTCTAATTATAAGATTATTTACAACCCCAAATCGCTATATTTGGTTTATATATTCCAGAAGATCCTGTGAATTTTGGCAGGAGGGTGAGTGTATGGTTGAAAGAATGGTCACTTGAGTACTTTTTTTGGTCTAGCCATGAATACTAATAAAATTCTGTTTTTGTATTAGGCTGTCCTGGGGCTTGCTCTATGGTGTCATTGTCTTCATTGTGAGCCTTCTCTTGACATATATTGTAAAACTAGTCCAATTTGTCTTTTCAACTGGATTTATGGTGATCTTCAGTCTCTTTTTCTTCTATGGCTTATCTCTGGTGAGTTGGTGAATATAAACACTATTTGGTTTTCAGTCTGAGAAATAAAGTTGGTACCAATCAGGTGATTTCTGTATATACCTGTTTTGTATTTGCATGAGACAATCTGTAGTGAAATGGCATTTATCTATAGCTCTGTGTACTTTTAACTTTCCGTAAAATTAGTAGAAAAATTCTGCAGTTTTATACAGGAAATCATTCTTTTGTTATAAAAATTATTCTTAGATAAATGTAAACCAATCTGGTCTTCTGTTGTTGTAGATATCTTTGTCTTTCTTGATGAGTGTCTTACTAAAGAAGACTTTCCTCACTGACTTGGTGGTCTTCTTTCTCACTATTTCCTGCGGAAGTCTTGGATTTACAGCATTGTACAGATACCTTCCTGTATCCCTGGAGTGGCTTCTAAGTTTGCTCAGCCCCTTTGCCTTTATGCTTGGAATGGCCCAGGTGAGTGGGAAGCTAGTTAGCTTACTAATTATATTTCTGAAATATTTTCCTCCCCTGAACTCAGTTGTCAGAGTCATTTCTACAGGTAGACTTTTAATCACTATAGTTCAATGAAACACATTTGTGAGGTTTCAAAGATGGAGCAGTCACTTTCTCCTAGAAAATACATTCTTTTGTGTATAAGAAGATGAATAGAGTCATAATTCAGTGTATATGTATATTCAGCATATATACTGTATATATAATTTAGTATATATAGAATATATATTCAGTATATATTCAAAATAGAGTCTATAGTGTTTGTCACATCCTAAAGTTTGTTATGAATTGAATTTAACCTGATGTGTCCCAATTAACCATCTTATTTAATTTTAAGAGGATAATGTGATTTAATTCTGAAGCAGTAACTTGAAGCAAAATAAGATGAAAATGAATATTTTGGATGCTCAACCATCGACTAGGAAATCCCTTTTGATCCTCAAGTATTTTTTCTTCTCCCATTCTACTTAGCTTTTAAACTGATCAGATAGACTCTCTCATGTATGGAATAAGTCCATTTATTTAGTCTCCAATATAATGTGATGATTATGGATGTCAAGGTTTTATATTAAAAATCTATTGGTGTGTGTGTGTGCTCATGCGTGCATATGCACACACACGCATACACATGCTTCCCTGTGTGCAGGCACCTACAGAAGCCAAAAGAGGGTATCAGATACCCTGGAGCTGATGTTATAGGTGTTTCTGAGCTACCCAGTGTGGATGCTAGAAACAGAACAGGAATCCTCTGCAAGAGCAGCAGTTCTCTTAACCACTGAGGCAACTTTCCAACACCATCAGTCTGTTTTCCTACTCTCTTTGTTTAAACACAAAGTGCATTATTATTAGTTGTTGGCTGCCATGCAGCATCTCCTAGAGCATCTTTTCTTGCCTCCATACCCAATTCAGCAAGTCTTACCCTACCGCCACTCCTTCACAGTTCTTTTGTCATCTAATATGTGTCTCCTTTAGAACACACATGCACTGTACTAAGCATGATTACTTATGTGCATTGTAGTTCTATATAAGTTTGTTTTCCACTCAACATCTGTCATCTAGGCAGCCATGCAGTTAGACTTGTCTTTCAGGGATGTGGCAGAATGTAATAGTTATAAGCTATTTTTTTAAAAAACATGATCATTTGCCTTTAACTTACTGGGTTATTTTGAATTTCCAGGTCTTACACTTGGATTATGATGTGAATTCAAATGCAGACCCCATGGGAAACCCAAATGAGGTCATTGGCACAATCTTCATGCTGTTATTTGATGGTGTCTTCTACCTGATGTTGACATTCTACTTTGAAAAGGTTTTACCAAGTGAGTTGTTCCATGATAAGACTTAATGGCATGCTTGTCATCTCATTTCTTTTTCAATAATTATATGCTTTACATAGTGAGGTTTTAAAATATGTCCTTCAAGCACATCACCCACGTCTCAGGAGTATGCCCATTTACAGGATAGACAATGAGCATAGTCACTCAGTGAGGACTGGATCTTTGATCTGCCTTGCAACTTACCAGCTCAAAACTGAAATCTGAATATTGTACCTGTGAAATTGCAGCCTTTTAGAAGAGTGTGGATGGTGTTAATTCTGCTTTATCTGTCTCTTTTTCCTTCCTACCCTTAGGGCCTTTGGTTCCTTAGTGTTAGTAGTTGCTTACAGCTCCATAGTTCTAAACTCTTTCTGCATATCTGGGCCACATAATGAGTTTTATTATTTAACTGATGAAAAAGCAGAAATATCCATTATCTATGCTATGAAACATATTATATGTTTTGGAACATAGCTACATTGTGATGTACTCAGTTGAGTTAGTCAATATATGACTATTACCTCCATATTTGTATTTGTAGTAACCTATTTTTTGAGATTTTCAAGACTACAAGGCACTGTTATTAACTAGCACCATGTTTTAAGATATCTTAAATTCACTACTCTCCTTTTTATTCAAATTGTATGGGATTTTTGTGATATAATTATGTCAGGAGCCATAATGGGACAGGCTAATAATTAGCAGATGATCATCCTGAAATGCTTGGCTCAGATTATCATGTAATCTGTGACAAGTATGCCCCATTAGCAAGGCTGTGGTGGACATAATTTTACGAAAGATTCCTGCTATTAATATGCTTCTCCTATTATTATTATTATTATTGTTATTATTATTAAACATATGTAACTATCACTAAACAATAGTACACCCCTTTGCAGCAGATCTCTGCAGATCCATGAAGTTGTACTGTCTTGTAGTGATACTATATAGACAAATAGATGACTTCTTAAGTCTCAATGAATATAAGAATCCTATAAGAATTCCTAAAATCATACCAATGATTATTAAGCTCTTTTAAAATGAGACTGCTATAAGATCCCTCACGCATAGTCAAAACTGCAATGAGAACTCTGCCAGTCTCCTGAGTGTTATCAGTTAATTTCCTTGAAAGAGATAGTAACCAGACTTTCTCCTGCTCAAAGCACATTCCAAGAAGTTGTAAAACAATTAACCAATGGTCACTAAAAGGGAATTAAAGATTTATTATAGGTACCAGGACAGAAGAGATAATATTGTCTGGGTTTATCTATACAAAACTTCACTAATTTCTTAAGTTACAGTTTCAGACTTTCAGCGAACCTGTGGAGCTAGACAGGTGATGAATGTCTAGCTAGATAATTACTCCTAATGGATATTCATGTAAACATTCTGTGTTGTAAACTTCTATTTCAATTTATGATTTGAATTTTGGTGTGAACTTGTGATGAACTTTGTAACACGTGACCATGTACTCTGAGAGATGCATAAGTACTGAAGACAAAGACAAAGAGAGGAGTCATCCTTAGCAGTAGCAGTAGAGTAGTTGTAGGTGTAGAGGTTCCTTAGGAGCCAGTCATCCTTTCCTTTTCTTTTCCTCTGCCTAGAATTTTTTCTCAGAATTTTTACTTTGTTAGAATTTTTTCCTTTTCCCCACTTAGGACACTTCCACCTTTCTCTTCAGATAGCTGCATAGGATACTTTTTACACTTAAATAAATCTGTAGCAACTTTTTAAAGTGTCTTTTCTTCCTGTGGCCTCAGACTAGCAGAGGTAAATTAGAGCCCAGCAGTTGCTGCTGAGATAGAACAAAGGCCACATTGCCTAAACCTCTGCTGTTAAGCTGCAGGCGTTAATCACCCTAGCCAGCAGTCTCTCACCCTCAGAAAAAGTTTTAGGATAGTACAAAGCTATTTACTTAACCCCTTGCTGGTTTTAGGGTAGTTTCTGGCCACAGGATAGCTGACTGCAGGTCAGCTACAGTAGCATAAGGCTGCCACAAGAAGAACTGAACCGGAAGAGGAAAAAAGAAAAAAGAAACTGCTTCTCCCTTCTCACCCAAGCTGGGGGTGGCCTCAGGCATAATTATATTACATAATAATGATTATATAATTAATTATATACAAAATATATAATCACAGATGATTATACTTATACATTTAATCACATTTAATTATATATTATTATATATTATTATATATAAAGAATATATTTATATATTTTATTTCCTGTACTGATTAAACAAAACACTTTAGTGAAGGAAACATACATTCTAAATAATTTTGACTTAACTTAGACAATTTTGCCTAAGAAATGATCAGAAATTTTTTTGTACTTTAGTGTTTGAGGCTTTTGCCTTTATTGTTAAACTGAAAAAAAAATCGTCTTTGGGGGTCAAATTCTAGTCTTTTTCTCCAGTGCATTCTTATTTCAGGTGACACAAAACTGCCAATTTTTCATTCTTCTTCTTACTATTGAAAGGTATAACTTTATTTTTTATTCCCTAAAGGTTTCTTATTCGTTGAATTCCCACTAAGTGTTTTAGTTGACAAAATCTGTTACATCTGCTGCCTCTTTATGATAGAGGCGTCTTAAGCAAATAGCTTCTTTTTCACTTAAGCAAATTAAATATGGATTTAATTGTTCTTTCATTTGGATGTTGGCTAAAACCTTGGGTAATATGTGATACAATTCATTTTTCTCAAGGATCAATTAAAAAATTAAGTCTAATTTGATATATATCCATTTTCCATATTTATTTAACAATATTTTATATTGCTTTGATATTTCCCATTTCTATATAGTTATATATGTATATATATATATACATATTTATATATACATATATACCCTTTATCTTTACTTCATTTTTAGGAGATATATTTTGCTGAGTGCAGAGCTCTAAGCAGGCAGGTTTGTTTTTATTCCAACATTACAAACTTGCTGATTTTAATCTCATTTAAATGTATGCCATCACCATCTTCTGGCTCCTGTGGTACCCAACAGAAAGTGGCTGTTCATTCTTATCTTTATTTGCTTCTTTTATGTCCATTTATTTTAGGATCTTTTTATAATTTTTCTTTTCTCTCATTGTTTAAAGCCTTCTGAATTTTAAAATGAATCTGTGTCATGTGTGTATGTGTCAATGTGTATGTATGTATGTGTCAATGTGTGTACATGTGTGAGCAAGCATTCATGTTTAAGAGAGCGGCTTAGAACAGTGTCTGATCCAATGTGCAATTGCACTTGTTAAACAGGTGAATATGGACGTCGGTACCCACCCTTGTTTTTCCTGAAGTCCTCATTTTGGTCAGGACAAAATTCAGTGGATCTCCCGCCCCTTGACAGTAACATAGACTATGAGTTTTCTGATGACTGTTTTGAACCAGTGTCTACAGAATTCCATGGGAAAGAAGCCATCAGGTGAGATCAGATGCAGTGCGGATGAAGGTTGGGTGTGGGGTCATGCTATGATCAGCCTAATGCTTGCTCCAGACATTTGTTTAACCCACATAGACCTTCTACTGAGTCCTGCACAGGGCCCTGACCTAACCTCATCTTCCCGGCCTGCAATTTTCTGTTCTTTATTCTTTTAAAAACTACAGTGTGCTGCTGTTAGTACCAACCTTCAGACTTAGGACAACAGAAGCCACAACTCAGGAAAAGTCCTCTTTGCCTGTCCCTTGTTGCTTCTCTTCTCTCTTCTTTTTCTTCTTTTCTTTTTCTTCAGTTCAAGGCTTCACTCCTTCACCTTATTAGTTACATCACCCATTTTCCCCTCACTCATTGGAACATTCCTTTCTTTATGCTTTTGCCTTTTCTACAAAGAAGGCCAAGCAAAAGGGGGAAGAGGAAAGTGAAAGCCTGGGGAAGAAGAAGAAATCAGATCAATGTGGCTCTCAGTCATGCAAACCTGCATTCTGGGTTACAATAAAATACCCGTTTCTTGTGGTGATAGTTGCATTTAGTTTAATTAAGGAAGACATCCTTAAGATCTTTATCTTAGCAACTCTTATTTACTTTTTAATTTAATTTAATTTTTTATTTGTTCACTTTATATCTCTCTCACTTTCCATGCAACTCTTCTTTCAAATAATATTTTGATTTATTCTTTGAAAAGTTTATATATATACACAATGAACTTTAATCGTCCAGCCCCCACTAGCCACTCCCAACTCTGCCTGTTCCCCACTAGCATGTCTTCTCAACTTCATATTCTCTTCATTTAAAAATAATTATATCCCATTGAGTCTAATTAATGCTGCCTATTTGCACATGTATATGGTGAGGCTACTCACTGGAGTATGAGTAACCCATCAGTGGTCTCACCTCTAAGGAAAAATGACTGACTCTTAGCAACCTTCAACTACCAATGACTCCTCAAGTAGTAATGTCTCATGAGTCCATCCTTTACCCTTTATCCACAGTGGAATTTTTCCTGCTTGATCTTGTGCAATAGTTACAGCTATGTGAGTTCATGAGTGACAGCCACATCATGAGCAGAACAGAACTTCCCAGCATTCTTCTCCATCTTCCATCTTTCACATTCTTTCTGTTTCCTGCTCTTCCATATTCCCTGAGCCTGGGCAGGTAAAAATGTTGACAATTTTCAATTTCTAATCATAACTTTCAATTTCTAACTTGTAGCCTGCCCCAGAGATATCTTTCTTGCCCTGCTTTTGGATAAGTTTAAACCTCAGGCAAAGAAAGTCCTTTCAAGACAATGGTTTTTGTTTGCTAGTCTCTCTTGTTTCCTCTCTGATATCTTATTGAACGAAAAGTAAGGTGAAGAATAGGGTGTTAGTTTTTAAATGGAAGTGAGAAATCTGTTTTTGCTTTCTTTGTAATTATTTTTATATTATGCTGTGAGTTTTGGTTATTTTTCTCCTCCCCCAACCCTTCCCGTTCCAAGATCCGGCCAACCTCTCTACCTACCTAACTTCACACTCTATGACCTTTCTCTTTGTTAACCCTCCCATCATAAAATCAAATCAAACAAACAAACAAAAAAAAACAAAAAAAATGTATATGCTGTTAGTATTCCTAATTTCAGAACAGGAGAGCAGAATTCTAAGAAATAACTATATTTGTCAGCTATCTAATGGTTAGAGTTCAGTGATGGCTAGCACCTCTGATGTTGTTCATGGCATTTCTTCTTCTTGCCATTCTGTACTGCTTGGCCAACCTGAAGAGATTCTGGACTTCATGCAGACATTTTCTCTAACATCTATACAATGTTATGTTCCCTACTCAGCCTTGCTATGATAGCTATCTGAGTTGTATCATTGTCTACTTTACCCATCACTACATATGGTTCATCTCAGGAAAATTCTCACAATGGCTTGAACAGTGTCCAAGCCTCAGCCCGCACCAAAGGAAGCAACCTTTCTTCCAGGTAAGCTTAGGCACTGGTCATATTTCAAAACACTAGTCAAAGTACTATTGCTTTCCACTGCTGTTGGTACCATAGTTAAGTAAAGGTCACATGCTCTCTCTCATATCTTTGCAACCCAAATTCACCTGAAGATTTTAGGGAGACTTGGAGTTAGTTAATAAAGAAATTCATTGCTCCTTAAACCATTTATCTCTTGCTCTTTTTCTCAGAATCAGAAATCTTACAAAAGATTACATACAAAAGTCTAAGTGCACAGAAGCTTTGAAAGGTAAGTAACGAAGATAGAAAAATATTGGATATCAGTCAGCTAAGTTTTCTCTCAGTGAGCAGTTCTAGACTCTAAATGGTTGGTGAATCTCTTGTCTCGCCTTCCCCACACAACTGAACTACCATTGCCATGCTGTATAATTTTTGTAAAGTGGAAATAAAGTATTAATTTTGATTTAATAAGTGAATTAATATGACTCTCATAAATTTTAGTCACACTATAAATACGTAGGCACTATATGAGCCCTGAATTAACCTTACATTTGTGATTTTATACTTTCACGCTGTTTTCCTCCCAGATCTGACATTGGATGTATATAAAGGCCAGATTACTGCAATCCTTGGTCACAGTGGAGCTGGGAAATCAACACTATTAAATATCCTTAGTGGGTTGTGTGTTCCCACCAAAGGTAAGAGACAGAGACGTTCCTCTAATTTGGAAAAAGAATTATCTGTGCTTTTGTTAGACAAATGAGCATTACCTATAGACAGAGACAATTAAACTCACAGCTATTGACATATAATCTAAATTATTCATTTATAAAATGTGCATAATATTTATTGAAATGTACAAAATTTTTGTATTTTAGAATACTCAAAATTGTATAGAATTAACAGTTTCAATAGATATTGATAACACTTTTCTGTCTAGATAAAGTAATCTTGAAAACCAGCAACTTTTAAACTATGACTGGAAATGTCTATCAATTTCACTGTTTTGGATGTAGCTTATGGCCTATAATGGCTTTGCCTACATGTCTCAGACTGGGCTATTCCCCCTCCCTCTCCCTCTCTCCTGCCTCCTCTCCCCTCTGTCTTCTCTCTCCTCTCTTTTCTCTCTCTCTTCTTACTCTCCCTTTTACTCTTTCTCTCATCCCTCTTTCTCGTAAATTTCTAGGGCTGAAGTTCTAAGGACTTTGAGTTGAAAGACAGAATCAATGTCAATGTAAAACAACTTTCTGTATTTTCTGATTGTTATAGGTTCATATAAATTCCATTTTTAAAAGCAATTTGCATGCGCAGCTTAGGGGGCAGAGAGGTTGGATCTCATTTCTTGATGATAAAATGTAGAACATACCATATTCTCGAATATAGGTGAGATCAAAATACTAAAATGAAATTTGGAAAAAATCACAGGAGTATGATAAAATCACACATCTAATTTTATTTGGCAAAGTTTTTTTAAAGTTACATTAAGAATGCCATGTTGTCTTGATAATGCCTTTTGAAACCATTATTTATAGGTTGGGTCACTATCCATAATAACAAAGTCTCAGAAATGACTGACTTGGAAAGTATCAGCAAGCTCACTGGAGTTTGTCCACAATGCAATGTGCAATTTGACTTCCTCACTGTAAGAGAAAATCTTAGGCTATTTGCTAAAATAAAAGGGATTCAAGCACACGAAGTGGATAATGAGGTACTTGATGTGTTAAACTAAAATAAAAATTTAAATTTTTTTAAATATGCTTAATCCTTTTAACCTTAATTTTGGTTGCATTAAATCACCTGCATATTGATATATTAAGGTTGGCTGCAAAAATATGGGAATGTGTAACCTGTGATATTTCCCTAGATAACTAAATATATTCCTTTTATCTTAACAAATCTTAGATAAGTAATGAAATTTCTTCATGTTCAAATGAGGTTGAATTATTAAAATGTAAATCATTCCCCCCAAGTCATACTTCAATAAGCATGAAGTCATATGGAACACAAATGGATAACACTGCTTATTATTCTTTATTGTGTCATTTTAACACATTTTAGTTATGGCTTGAATGTTCTTTTGTGTGTGTACAGGTACAAAGAGTTCTGCTGGAATTGGAGATGAAAAATATTCAGGACATCCTTGTTCAAAACCTAAGTGGTGGACAGAAGAGAAAGCTGACATTTGGAATCACCATTTTAGGAGACCCTCAGGTAAGTCAGACCAGATTCACTGATAAATTCAATCTGGAATCAAGCAACCTCCTCATCCAGAAAGGGCATCATGATGGAGATCACACAGCAAAGGGGACCATACAGAAGTGCAGTAAGCTAAGTACATACCTAGCCTCTGTGTTCCCTGCTTCTGTAGTTAGTGAAGGTTATTTCTTTTGATTCCTCCTCTAGGTTTTCCTACTGGATGAGCCCACTGCTGGGCTGGATCCCTTTTCAAGGCACCGGGTGTGGAATCTCCTGAAGGAGCGCAAAGCAGACCGTGTGGTCCTCTTCAGCACACAGTTCATGGATGAGGCTGACATCCTGGCTGGTAATTTCTGGCTTCCTTAAGCATCATGATGAGGACTTAGGTCTGAAAATCTTAAACTATTTTCTTTGCTCTGTGTGTGTGTGTGTGTGTGTGTGTGTGTGTGCTATTTAGATGTTATGGCTCAGGATCAGAAGCACATTCTGACAAAAGCTTGAAGTGTCTTTATCCCTTCATGTTTATTGCATCGTGGTGGTACAACGTCCTTCTTATTAACTGCATAATAAATGTCATTAAGTTGAATGCCATAATTGAATACATCAATTTGAAAGATCTGTGCACAATCAGCTAAAATACATGTAAATGCTTATTTGGATCAAAAATGTTCATGTACTTCATTCTGTTGAGTTGTCTGACACATGAATAATCTACATGATCATCAAAGATTATGTTAGTTTTTTTGAGTTATAATTGCATCCTACTTTTAAAGTTGCATAAATTCCCATGCAGTTCATTATATCTCACATTTCTCTAAAATGAAAGGTATCTCCATCACTGCCTCTTTCTCTTCAGATAGGAAAGTGTTCATCTCCAAGGGGAAGCTGAAGTGTGCCGGCTCTTCCTTGTTTCTGAAGAAGAAATGGGGGATTGGTTATCACTTAAGGTAGGCTTTCTAGGGGAAGGTGGGGGTAGATGAGAACTGGGCTGGAGAAAAAGGCAGTGCTGGCTGAAATCATTGCAAGAGAGGAGGGAGACACAGAGATGGGGAGGAATTAAAAAAAATGACCAGGGGTGAATACATTTGGAATTGTATAATGTTTCTGAAATTTTCAAAGAATTTAAAATATATTTTAAAAGAAAATCATGTGCATGTGTGTGTTTGTATGTGTGTGTCTGAGTGTGTACATGCATGCATGTATGCACACCTGTGTGCATGTAGGAAGAGGTAAACGGTGAAACTGTGGGGAAGACTGGAATAGAAGATGCCTGGCATAGCATAGAGGAAATATGAGAAAACCAAGCATAAATGTAGTTAAAGTCTCCACTATTTGATTATTTCAAAGTCCTACAACTTTTTCAAACTTGACAAGACTGTATCTAATGTTTTTATCATTAACCTAGAATAGTAATACCATCTCTTAACTAAAGTCCTAGTTTCTAAGTAGCATATTTGCATGGACTGATTTATCTCTTTATTTCCAGTTTGCATGACTTGCTTTTTTGTTTTTTGTTTTTGTTTTGTTTTGTTTTTTTACATCAAATTTTTAAATGCTCTTCCCTGGTTATTTTTGGAGACAGATATTTTCAAACAACCTATTTCAATTTTTGAACAACAGCTTGCAGCTGAGTGAAGCGTGTGTGCGTGAGAGAATAACATCTCTTGTCAAGCAGCACATCCCTGATTCCAAGTTGTCAGCAGAAAGTGAAGGAAAACTCAGTTACATATTACCCCTGGAGAGAACCAACAAGTTTCCAGGTAACTCATTAGCCATGAGCTATACCACGAAATCCACAGTAATAATAAAAAGTATCCTTTAGCATCAAATTGCTGTGTATGAAGTATAGTACTAAGAGTTTGAGATGGGCATCACTTAGAATCCTCACAGTAATAATAAAAGATTGATACAATGGCTCTCACACCTGAGAGTCAGGAAACGGGAGCAGAGGATGAAGTTAATTCATAAAAGTCACTGTTTTAAAGATGAATTCTGCCTCCGACCCCATTCTATCAGAAATGAAGATGTGTTAGATCCTTTGGTCTTTGTTTCAAATACTAGAACCTTTTCATGTTTCCAGAATGCCTCACAATGGTGGTGCTAATGCAGGTTCACAGGAGCAATGTCCTCCTAACGCAGGATAGATGGGCCCTTATGGTTGCTTTCATTTTGAAAACTGAGTTGTATGTATCTTACCAGACAACAGAGAATAAAGGACCACATACCTTGGGTAAGAAAAATATAAGAGAACAAATCAAATAAGTAAGAATAAAAAAAAATGTGAGTTTACCAAAACGTTGAAGAAATCTATCAGTGAATGTCTAAGCACCTGAGTCACAGCTGTATATGCTGACATCCAGCAGAGGTAAAAATTATTGCATAGTTATTCTTAGTGTGACACATGGACTGTTTCATAAAAATTTAGCAATAGTTAAATGCTGCAAACATTGTATCATAATGCCCAAAGACTTTTAAAGCTCTTGGTTGCTTTACATAGGCTTTCAATATCTTTGATATTTTATGACAATATGCTAGGTCTTGTAAATCTGTAATGAACATAGTGATTTGAAACTTGGCTTTACTGATTGGCTAAAAGTCCTATTATGTTTGTTCTATTATTATTAATAATATTAATAATATAATATTAATAATATAATATTAATAATAAGTCCTATTATTATTATTTGTTTGTTCGTTTTGTTTTTTGCTTGTTTTTGTTTGTTTTTTGTTTTGGTTTGATTTTGGCCATGACTTTAGAAATCCTTTGTTATAAGGCCAGTGTAGAAAATAAAATAATCATGGTTGGTTTTCAGCACATTTGTCTCAGATCACTAGGAACTAAGAGAGATCATGTTAAGTGAACAAGATCAAAAAGAATTCTTATATATACACACTTATCAAAGGTTGTGTCTTAATTACAGCACTAGTGTATAAGGAGACACCATGACCATGGCCCTTTTTATAAATGAAAGTGTTTAACTGGAGAATTGTTTGCAGTTTCAAAGGGTTCCTCCATGACCATCAGTGTGAGGAGGCTAGCAGGCTAGCATGGTGCGGGGTCAGTACTTGAGAGCTTTACACCCTGATCCAAAGGCAGCAAGAAAAGAAAGAAACTGGGCCTGATGTTGGGTTTTGAACCATCAGTATCCACCCCAAGAGATACGCTTTGCTTCCTCCAACAAATACGTACTTATTCTAACAAGAACACACTTCCTAATCCTTCCAAAAACACTTTTAAACTCATGACTAAGTATTCCAATATATTAAACTCTGGGGGCCATTCTTATTCAAACCACCACATGCTGATAACTTACTAAGCGAGGAAACCCAAACATATACTTTGTTTGAAAATCTAAATAAGATTTAAAATCATGAGAAAAGTGTTGGTTGAAACATTATTATTCCATTTAAAAGGATTGTAATCTTGAAACCAACCAAGGTTCAGGTAGAATGAAACCTAGCTGTCAGTGCTTACTAACCACTGAAGACTGTGACTGTCCCTTGACCGGCAATGATTAGCTGCCAATAGAACCTCAGGGAACCTGAGGTCTCATGAGCATCTTTCCATCCATGAATCAGCACTGAAGGGCCCAGTCTTGTACAGGTCTAGCTCAGGTAGTCAGAAGTGCTCTGTGTACATCATTGCAACAGCCGTGCCATATCCAGGGTGTGTTGGGGAGGGGTGCATGCCTGCTACAATATGAATGGGGTCAAAGGACAATTTGTAGGAAGATGCTTCCCTTCAACCAAATGGATTTCCAGAAGTAAAAGACAGTCACCTGGTTTGGTCCCAAATGCCTTTACTATCTAAGTCATCTCTATGGCCCTAGCTTCATCCATTTTCCTGAAATCTTCATAATTTAATTTTTTGTGGTGGGTGAATAAAAATAATATTATTTATACAGGCACATTTTCTTTATCGATTCACCAGTTGATAGAAATCTAAGTTTATTCCATTTTCCTATTTTGAACACAGAGCAATGAACACAAATGTATAGCTATCTCTGTAATGGGGTACAGAGGCCTCTGAGTGTATATACCCAGGAGCAGTCATATGGTAGCTCTCGTTTGTTTGTTTGTTTGTCAGTTTTTGAGAAATCTTTACATTTCCATAGTTGCTAAACCAACTCATCAGCAGTGAACAGGATTGCAGCTTCCCCTGCATCTTTGCCAGCATCTGTTGTTATCTCTTGTTTTTGTTTTTGTTTTTTTTTTTGTAATTTCATTATTACTTTTTTATGATCTCCTTTCTGACTGGAATGAGGAAGGATGGCACAGTAGTTTTAATTTGATTTTCCTGATGACCACATTTTTAAAATTGTTCCTTAGATCTTTATAGGGATCTGGAAAGATGCCCAGACCTGGGAATTGAGAACTATGGTGTTTCTATAACAACGCTGACTGAGGTCTTTCTGAAACTGGAAGGAAAATCAGTGATCGACCAGTCAGGTAGGTAAAAGGACAGAAGACATCATGCTGTGTCCATTTCAACAGTCATGACATTTTTGTTGTTGTTGTTGTTCTCATCCTGGTCCTCGTCCACCTTGTCCTTGCCCCCCTCCTCCTCCTCCTCCTTCTCTTCCTCCTCCTCCCCTTCTCCTCCTCCACCTCCTCCTCCCCCTCCCCTTCTCCTCCTCCTCCTTCCCTTCTCCTTCTCCTCCTCCTCCTCCTCCTCCCCTCCTCCTCCTCTCCTTCTCCTCCTCCTCCTCCCCTTCTCCTCTCCTCCTTCCTCTTCCTCCTCCTCCTCCTCCTCCTCCTCCTCCTCTTCTTCTTCTTCTTCTTCTTCTTCTTCTTCTTCTTCTTCTTCTTCTTCTTCTTCTTCTTCTTCTTCTTCTTCTTCCTGTATAAATGAGGATATCTACTGTTATCAGTTGCGATCTCTGCCATAGATGTACTTCACTTGGGATGTTCTATTAGATCTCAGCCAAGAATTTTTCAAGTGTTTATGTGTACTACATTCTCTGTATTGTGTCCCTCAAAATGCTTTCTCTGAAACGTATTGTTTTAAAAATGATACATTTAAACTCTGGACATATATTACATGATATATAGCAATAAATTTATTTTAAAGATATTTATTTTATTTTTGCACGCGCGCGCGCGTGTGTGTGTGTGTGTGTGTGTGTGTGTGTGTCCATAGACGCCAGAGGCATTGGATCCCCTACAGCTGCAGTTCTGAGCCACCAACATGGGTACTGGAAAACAAAATTAGAACATCTGGCAGAGTAGTATCTCCACATAATTACTAAATCATTTCTCCAGCTTCAATGCAAACAAATTTCTAATAAAGGACACATAAGTCATTAAAAAGTAAAGCAAATGATGGATGTAGTTAGAGAAAAACAGTTTTTAAAGATAATTTTGCTTTCATTTTTTTTTAACTAAAAATCCATCCTAGGCTTTCTTGGAAACAACACATCAGAGCAAAGAGAGGCTGCTTCTCCTGTTGTAACTCTACCAACTCTAGGGTCATTTCCTGTCTTTTCAGATCTGTCAGGTTCAACATGGTTTTGAGTTCCTCTAGAAATTAAGTACATTCAGTGCTATTTTTCTTTGATGAGTCCTTGAGATGATTACTGCAACACTCAATCTCTCTAGTTGCTGAACCTCTTGTGGGCAGGCAGGAAGAGAAGCCTGTGGCAGGAACATCATCTGTGTCCCTGTCAGAACCATGGGTGTCACCTGGTCTTACCTTCAATGTTGATGGCCTTTTGGTAGTCACTCATTTCCACTTTCAGTTCTTTTTTGTGACACACTCTAGCTCCAGTCATTTGGTCACAGAGTTTCTCACTGGGGAGCCAATAAGTTTGTTTACAGAGTATCTTTAGCTGGGTGTGGTGGTACAAACCAGTAACCGTAGGTCTTGGGAGACTGAGGTAGGAGCACCCTGAGTTCAAGGCCAACCTACATTATGAAGCAAGGCCCTTTCTCAAAAAATCGCATACAGATTTTAAAATATATTTCTAACATGTCAATACATACAAATGCATTTAACTTGTATAAACTGACCTTGTAACAACAAAAACAAAACCCTCCAAAAGACCCTTGTGTGTCTTTTATGGTTTGTTAAAGAAATTGTTGAGTTTCTTAGATCATTGTTATTATCTATATCGACTCATAATTTATATAATGCAAACTGTCCATCTGCTGCTTTTGTTCTGTTGAGTTCACCATTGGTTGCACTAAAAAAGTATTTAAACCACAATTTAGAACATTTTGTTGCCCAAAACGCTGTTTTGTGTCCTCTGCAAGGATCATCCCAAGAGATTCTCCTTAAGCAACTTACACTTTTCTCTGCTCTGTAAAAACTTGATATAAATGGGAAAATGTTGGATTACTTCTTGTAGGTCAGCTCCGCTGTTATATGGTCTGATGATGAACATTCTCTGTGAAGTTCTATCCCATAGTATTCTTTTTGAGGAATGTCATTTGAAACAGTGTGAACTGTCAAGGTTGTATTGACCCATTTTTGTTTTATCTTGGAATTTCTGGTTTCCTGTAAGAGAACTTTAAAAAAATGTCTGGATCAAAAAAATGCTCTCAGAGAAAAAATTTAACCACCCAATATAGATTGCTGGCTTTTTCTTTATAGATATTGGTGTGACAGAAGACATACAAGCTGGAGGGGCAAGGAGCCCAGGGAGACTTGCTGATGTGGAACAACTTGTCTCTTTGCTTAATGAGATGAGTAAGACAAAGGTGGGCATGGCTCTTTGGTGGCAGCAACTCTGTGCAGTGACCAGGCTTCGCTTCTTGAAGTTAAAATCTGAAAGGAAATCCATTGCTATTCTGTGAGTACTAAAATATCATTGCAGCTTCCAATTATTTTAGTGAAGCATACATAAGCAGAACAAGATAAAAGTGATAGAAATAAATTCCAGTACAGGTCTATACCTGTTCTTTCTGTTAACAGTCTTGGTAGTCACACATTATTATATTAATACATGGAATTTAAAAAAAAAAACCTCTCAGAAATAGTATGAGGCCTAATGTCTTTCTTCATTACCATCACTCCTTTAAAATCTACACAGTAGAAACAGTGGACATCTTAGAACTTAGCCTTGTAGGGGTGTGTGTGTGTGTGTGTGTGTGTGTGTGTGTGTGTCTCATGACTCAGATTTCTCAAAATCTCTGAAACTGTAATGTGTTTGTAAAGTTGATACATCTTCAAGTTCTTTTTCTTCTCTGTGGTTCTTACGTGTAAGTGGCCCCTTCTCAACTCCTGCCAAATGTCAGGCATTTTTTTTAGGAGTTGAACATAAAAGATATCAATTGATTCTCAAGGAATTTATCTCTTGACATTAGCACCCTGTGCCCGGGTCATAGTCAGTCAATAAGTTGTAAATCAGTTCACACATGGGATCCAGAATTTATATTAAAATTCCAGTCAATGCTTGCTGAATACCTGCTTCAAATGGAGGACGTTAGCAAGATTAAGACTAAATGAAAAACACTTTGTAGTTAGTTCAGAAATGCTTTGTAAGACTGAGAGAGGGAAGAACAAAGGGAAGCCAGCCACAGAGCCCAGTAGACAAGAGGTCTTGGAGTTTCTCATGTGTTGGGGTCCTTCCTCAGGCTCTTGACAGGATGGCCCACTAGAGGAGATAAGGAGTCAGTAAGGGAGGAGTGAGTCAGGTGTGGTGGTCAGGGGAATCTCGCAGCTCTGACTGACTAGCAATCATGTCACCTCTTTACTCATACAGGTTTCACAGAACAAAGACAGACTAATGATTATCCAAGAAGTACAGATTATATCCTTTTGTCTATGGACATGTGTTTGACTTTTTTTATTACATGTGTGGGGTTACAAGTTTAGTCACAATTAGAAATCACAAATAAAACAGATTTTATTTTATTATTAGCCCTATAACTCCAATTCAAAGACTCTCAAGAATGGCTCTGTCAAAGCAAACACATATATTATATGGCAGTCTGCTTTCAGGCTGCCAGTATTTGCAGTTTTAAAGCTCCCCAAACATTTACAACAGAAAATATCTGAATTGGTCTTTCTTATGAATAGCAAATACTAATACATAACTCCTTTTACAATATTATTTCATCATTTATGTTATAAAGTAGAAAATGTTTATTTTAGTCAATCTGTCTTTCACTAAATAGTAAGGGTTATTGTTCCCAGGGTGTTCCTTGTATGATTGCGTATCTTTAAACTACATTTTCAGAGCACTGTAAGCATTTTATAAAATGGGGCCTAACATCTGTTGATAATTCTCCTAACCAGTAAGAGTTTATTTACCCTTTACCAATTATACAGTTTGAGCGAGCTTAGGAACAGATACCCAAAGAAGATCCCTGGAGTCATGGTCACATTTACAATTTCCTAGCATCTGCTTATCTGAGCTTATTGCAATCTCTAGGGCATAAGGAAGTCTTCCAAATAGTAGCCAGATAAAGCAGAAGTAAGTTTAGGACTTTACTTGGAAAAAAAACTCAGAAATATTTTTCTCAGGAAAAGACATACAATTAGTCATAATGCAGAAAGTCTCCATGAATACAACACGCAAAGACCAAAACCCAAAAAGCAAGAGACAGGACAGTGATGGCAGCATTCGGCTCAGCTTCACTGGAGTTGTGTCAAACAGCTGTGCTGACTTCACAACTTTTGCAGTTCCCAGTAGAAGTGGCTGTGCCACCTATGCTTGGAAGGACATAAGGATGAGTTTCGGCAATAGCACTGTAGTGTTGAGATCTGACTTGTAAACTTTTCGAATGGGAATTGAAGGAAAGGAAAACACAAAAATAAGTCATGGTTGAACTGGTGAAGTTAGGAAAGGGTTGCCATGAAGAAGACTGAAGACAATGGGTGGAAGAGCAAAGAGTAACTCGTGATTCCGAGGAGTAGTGTACTCTGCAACAGAAAGGGAACAGTAGGATAAACACAGAGAAAACGAGGCTAGATCTCAATTTGCCATGTAAGGAGCCATCTTCTAAAATTGCACAAGCTGTCCCATGATCAGAATGCATCAAGGGAGGTGCACTGATGATAAATCCTTGGTCATTGCTCCCACTTAAAGACAAGGAATAATTTAAGAACCAAGATACAGAGCCATACATATGAAGGCCTGTCTTTAATCATGTCTCACTTATACTGTATCCATGTATTTGAAGGAATGTTTTGAAGACTGAACAATGACTATAGGTCTATACTGTAATTTTTTTTCTGTGTAGGATTCTGATTTTGGGGATTGGACTTCTGCATATTATGTCAGCAAATATTCACAGGATAGTCCATCAAAGTGACTACTGTTGGGAGCTTGCTCCTCATATGTACTTCCTCACACCTGGCCAACAACCACAGATGCCCCTCACAAACTTACTGATTGTCAACAAAACAGGTAAAATGATGTTAAATGCATAGTTTATGAATATTGTTACTCTTAAGAACATTGCTTAGGAAAGACACATATGACAGAAAGATGAATGTGTCTTACACTCAGTTTAGAAAACTCAAATCTAAAATTGAAACAATGAAGCCAAATGTATATGATATTATATCAGCACACATTAAAAATTAAGGTTTACATAAAATATTGTGAAAGTAGAATGTCACAATGATTATAAGGATAGACTTTATAGTTGGATAGAGGAACATATTGGTAACATTTAAAAACATTTAAAGTACATGATCACTGTTACTGGCATTAGTTCAATGGAATATGTTGTTTGATTCTAGGAGGTTTTATTCTAAAAGTCATAAGGTGTTAACAAAAGTTGTTTTTAATTATCAGAGTTATTTTTACTTAGATGAGATCGTAAGTAATGAGCATCATTATCGTTATCGAACCACATTTAGAAAGTCTATAATAGAAGACTCAGCGAGAATTTCAGTGGGCCACACACTTGCTATGAAAGTATGAGAACAGACTTCAGATCCCCATGAAGATTTGTTGGGTGTGACTGGCTTTTCTTCCTGCAGCATCACAACTGTAAGCTGAAGTAAATACATACAACCCACACCAACATGTGCAAGTTGCTTTTGGTCATGGTGTTTTATCATAGCAGTAGAAAAGTAGCTAAGAAACCACAATCCGTTGGGTGGCCTCATACCAGTGCTCATATGGGCAGTACTAACTGGACTCAAGGGATTATAAAAAAACAATGTCCAGAACCGGGAAGGTGTTAAGGAAGAGAGGTTGAGCTGATAGGATTTAGGAGAAGAAGTAGGGAGTGGGAATATGAGCAGCATAGATTCTATGCATATTTGAAATTCTCAAATAACTAATAAAAATATGGGCTTTGTGGGTCCCTTGTTCTGGAGGGTATCCCACGACGATCTCCCGACTGGGGACAGGGTGAGAGCAGGGAGGGCTCGCTACTGTCTCTGCCCTGACTCCGGCCTGCGTCTCCACTGTCTGTAAGACTCCGGCCCCCGCCTGATGCGGGAGGTTGAGGCCAAAGGACACAGAGTGTGAGCAGGAGGGGAGATTGCCTGCCCCTGCTGCTGCCTCTGGTGCCCAGTCACTAACCAGTCTCTCCCAGGTACTGTACCTGTCTCTCCAGGCTGAGCTGGTCTAGGCCTGGGCTGGGCTGATAAGGAGCCAGCTAGCTGGCAAGGAGGCAGCTTGGTGTTCCAGGCAGGTTCTGGGAGAGCAGATATCTCCCCAAGTGTTACAGCTCTTGTGACAAAAATTCTCGGACACCAGGATGATTCTTGAGCAGGCTCTTTACTTCCCCTAAATAGAGCCCTTATATACAGTTTTGGGGTGGGTTAGGGTCTGACAGCAGATAATGTCTATTGGCTTGACCTGAGAGCTTGGAGATACCTCATCTGCATGTGGGAGAGCCTGAGGGACCATTCTTCATGACTGATGGTCATAAACATCTCTGTGGGTGGGGTTGTTGGAGGACTGAAGGTAAGTGAAAAGAACCATGGCCTGGGAGCAGAGCTGCCATCCGATAAAGGTTCTGGGGTTGGAAACTCATGCTCAACCAAACACCCAGCTGCTGCTCACAGCCCACTGCCCTACAGGGCTTTGAAAAGCTCATTTGATATGGAGACCTATGTGTAATCCCAGAGACAGTTGGTGCCCAGAGCTGCTGGCCAGCTAGACTGAGTTGGTCATCTCTAGACCAAGGGAAAGACCCTGGGTCAATACAGAAAATGAAGAGTGATCAAAGAATATAACTGACATAGACATTTGGCCCCCACATGGCATGTACATGCATGTGTTCTTACACATATAATTAAATACACACATTTACCTAAAACAAAAGGGAACAAAAGGTATTTGTTCAGAAAAGAAACATATGGAGAATTAAAATCCATACTATTGGATGCTATAACAATCAAATGACTATGAAGAGTCATTTTGATTTATAACTTTGTAGTGTTCCCTGGGATTTGCAATGACTTTTACGTTTTACTGTCTATTAGGAGCAAAGATCGATGACTTCATACATTCACTAGAGCAACAGAACATAGCTTTGGAAGTGGATGCTTTTGGGACTAGAAATGGCACAGAGGACAGTCAGTATAATGGAGCCATCATCCTATCAGGTGGTGAGAAGGTATGTGCATCTCCAGGGCACAGAGCTATGGCGATTATAGGGCAATTTAATGAAAAACAGCATCTGAGACATCATAAACAAATATCATATCTGTGTATATATTTTGTATATTAGGAGAGATTTTGGGCTATGATTATGCCACTTATACCTTAAATTTACTTAAGAGAATGAATTAAGATTCCTCCTTTCCTTCATTATTCAGAGAATTATATTCATGTGTTTAATATAATAAAGTTACATTCACTATTAGTTCATTAAATAATTATGGCTTGGATTTGATTCCTTGAATGCATATGGTAGAAAGAGAATTGACTACTGAAACTTGTTCTCTGACTTTTACACATGCACAATGAACATGTACATACATGCACAGACATACACACATGTAGACACAGAGAAACATTCACTAATGAGTAAATGTAAAAAAAAAAATTCAAAAAACAGTACAATTTCTACGTGTTATCTGGAGCTTTAAGCCAGAGATCCCAAAGATAGTTTCTACACCAGATACAGTCTGTAAGTTACATGGCTTTTCTTGAGAAGATGTGAACAAAGCCTAAGTTATTATCCCACACAAGCCTAGCTTAGTGAACCAATGAGTTTATACAGTTTCTTACAGATATTAAGGGTGAATCAGGTATCTGTATCATCAAAGAGATCACTCTAGCATGGGTGTCAATTCCCAAGACATGCGTCCCCACAGTTCACTGCACAGCTTGTAGATGACTCCACAGAAGAGTCTCTTCTTCCTTCCTAGTTAAGTTACTCATAGGCATTGTAACTTCATGAACTTCTTGATTCTTATCCCTCTCACTTCTACATCCAGGATGGAAAATTGGGATTCCAAGCAAATGGCTACAGGACAGCAGCCATAATTAGTTTGTCCTGTTAGAGGTTTGTTTTAAACTTTAATTATATCCCATTGCTTAACTAAGGCATTTAAACATTACATCACATTACATTACATTACATTACATTACATTACATTACAGAATTGACTTGCACATCTGAAAGAAAGAAACTGAAGAACCTCTAGTCCATAGGCCATATCACAAAGAATATGCCATTCTTTCATTACTTGAAGAGTTTTACATATTTTGTTCAGGAGCTTTTATGTTTTCTTGTTGTAGTAATCATTTAAAAATGGCCACTGGTCAAGCTGACTATCTAAGCTGCAGCGGCTCTGCCTAGCTCAAGCACTTGGCCAGAGGCCATGTGCGTGCTGCAGCTGGAAATGGCCAGCCAGAAACACCAGCCCTGCCACCTACGAGACGCCATTGTGGGATATGGCTCTGCCAATCTTCCATGCTGTCTCTGCAAGGCTAGGCATTGCCCAGACCACCCTGCCAACCATGCAGGCCCAGTAGAAAAATGATACTCTAATGGTTAAAAATTAATCAAAGGCTTATATATTTGGTAATGATCAATAACAAGATGCCCTTACAATCAGAGGTGTAAGCCAATACTCAACCTAGATATACCAACTACCTTTGACTGCTACAGACAAACGAACATCAGCCTCCATGTCCCCCTCTCTCCTCCATCTCACCCTTTACTTCTCCTCCTTCTCCTCCTCCTCTCTTTACTCCTCCTATTCCTCTCCTTACTCCTCCCACCTTAGCTCCTTCTATATTTTCACCTTCCAAACTGATAAATCTTTTTGTTACATTTTAGAATTACAACTTTACATTGGCATGCAATACCAAGAGACTGAATTGTTTTCCAGTTCTTGTGGATATCGTGAGTAATGCGCTCCTTGGACTGTTCGCACCATCAGCACACATTCAAACTGACCGCAGCACATTCCCTGAGGTTGGTGTATTCTTGTAGCTTCTGCTTTATCTAGAGTCTTCCAGACTGTTCCATTCAGAATAATCTCAGTGATCTTGATAGACTTTCTTTCATACATTAGATTAGCGCTTGTATCTATCTTACTATATATTTATTTTAATTTGATATGTTGTATGTTACAGTATATCATATACAACTATGCATATTCAATTGAGCTGTTCCCTGTAAGCACTAAATGTTAAATTAGGAGAGACAATCTAAGCATGCTGACTCACACCTTGTGATGAGTTCAAATTCATTATGAATTCAAGTTCAATCTGGATTGCAAAATAAGATTATGTTAAAGAAATCAAAAGAAGGAGAAGGAGGAAAAAAAGGAAGAGATGGAAAAAATCCCTAAGATGTGAAACTGATGAGTTGGAATTCCTGAATATTAAATTGGTTGCATTAGTTTAAAGTGACAAAATATCACAATAATTAAAGCCTAAAAGTACAGATCATCTTTAAGTGTCAGCCCAAACTTTAGAATTTTACCATCATAACAAGAACCCCTTGTTCTCATTATTACTTTCCATTTTCAAAATCATATTATGTAGCTTCTTTCAATTGTTTATGTATAAAATTGAATATATAAGCAAAATCTATGTTGAAAATCGGATTAGTATGTAAGGACATGGAAATCTCAAAAAAGACCCAAGGCAATATTTTTAGATAATTGATTGTTTTTTGAGCAATGTAATCCAGAGAATGATTTTCCACTTTGCACAACTTCCATTCCTAGGATAATGGCCACAGAAATTTTGATTATATGGTCTACTTCTTCTCGTGGATCTTTTTGATGGCCTGTGTTCCTCCTTATATTTCCATGACCAGCATTGATGACTATAAGGTAGTAAAAAATAAAGAAAACTTTCATTGATTTAAACAATCAGAAATTGTTTACAATATAATTGTTGGGCTTTTCTTTAATGTGCTGTGCAGGTTTATATACTGAGAAGTTGATTAATACATAATTGCACCTTTATAGAAGTAAAAAGTAAGAATCATATCAAGTAAGGGAATAGGTAGGAAAAGGGGAGGACAAGTGGAAAGACCACAAGAAAGAAAACAAGAGATAGATAAAAAGTTTTGTTTGTTTCCTTCTGAATAATTGAAGCATTGCGATGAGGATTGGGCCTCCCCTAAATGTAATTTTTTCAGTGGAAGACTGGGTGAGATTTCATATAAAAATTTGAGTTGTACTTCACACATATCTTCTAGGAACTAGCTCATGGAACATATACAATTTTTGAGCAGCACCCCAAGGTCTTACTAAACTAAAAGACGAATTTGGAATCCAAAAGGATTAGTGATTGGAATTTCCTTTCAGCATTCCATCAATGCAAGAATTACACATAGCATGGGCAGTAGAACTCTACACAAGGGTTGGTTAGACTCTGTTACCAAGATGGAGCTATGTATGCGTGAAGTAGAACTTCATGGTGGCAAGAATATACAGATCTCTGTAAGATGAGCACATTCAGAAGTTATATAGGACTGGAAATACCTATTTCTAGTCATCAGTTGTAGAGGTTCCCCCAAGGATCCAACTTTGGGGCATGACTTGATCAATTGAGAACAGACCCAGAAATGACAGAGAAAGTGAAAGTAGTAACAGTAAAGTAGGAAAAGTTAACTCGATCAAGTATTTTACTAAAAGAAAAACACAATAAAGAAGGAAATAAACAGAAGTACGTAGTGTGTGTGTGTGTGTGTGTGTGTGTGTGTGTGTGTGTGTGTGTGTGTATGAACTCCTATAAGTACCTAATGTAGCTATATAAAAAAATAATGAACATGGCTTTTAGAACAAACACACAAGTAAAAAAGAATGAACCAGAAGAATACACAGCAAAACTGAAGCACAGAAAGAAAAAAAAACAGCTCTGAAAAATAATCTGAATTTTAATGATTCATGTATAATGATTCATCATACATTTTATTAGATTATCTAAGGCAGAAGAGCTAGAAATGACAGAAAATAAACTTGGAAAACAACTTTCAAAGTTTTTATCATTTGGTGGATTTTTTATGTATAAAATATAGTGAAACAAAATAACTGCACATAATTCATAATATTATTATGAAATACATTAATGACTTTAAAAATTAGAAAGTACAAAGCTATCTGAAAGTAACATGCAAGATGTAGTTACTGACAATGTTTTAAACACTCATTTTTATTGAAAATAAACCAATGAGAGAATTTTACATGGAAAAAAAATGTCTACTTTCATTTGGATAAGGGTTGAATTTTTTTACCACTGAAATTTATTACTCATCTGGGGAATTTTGTTTTGTAGGCATTAAGTCAATCTTTGATTGACCGCATGCATTCTCTGCCAGTAACTTGAATGGTTTATTTATTTATTTATTTATTTATTTATTTATTTATTTATTCGAGACAAAGTTTCTCTGTGTAGCCCTGGCTGTCCTGGAACTCACTCTGTAGACCAAGCTGGCCTCGAACTCAAAAATCCACCTGTCTCTGCCTCCCAAGTGCTGGGATTAAAGGTGTGTGAAACCACTGCCCGGCATGGATGGTTTATTTTTATTAACTATGAAAGCACATTAGGATAAATTATTTTTATTAGTAACAACAGAAAATTTTGATAGAGTAGCTTTGGACTGATTCCTGTCCTTTCATCTGTATAGTGTTTAATCACTAATAATGAATAACTTCTTTGGATATATATATATATATATATATATATATATATATATATCCAAAAATATAAATATATATATTATATATATATTAAATATATATATATTTTGTTATATATATATAACAAAATCATATATATATATATATTAAATATATATATATTTTGTTATATATATATATATATAACAAAATCCAATTGACAATTGCACTTCCTTACCAGAACAGAGCTCAGTTCCAGCTGTGGATTTCAGGACTCTCCCCATCTGCATATTGGTTCGGGCAGGCTCTGTTTGAGGTTCCAGTCTACTGTGCACTCATTTTTTCTATGTACATTGCATTCTATGCCTCAGCCCCTCCAGAGAGTGTGTTCACAGCTGGAGATCTATTTATTCAGGTAAGTGACACCATTCCTAAACCAACTATCATTAAATGATTCAACCCGAAAATTAACAGTAACATACAATGTACTATTTTCATTTGTTTTATAAGGGTTTCTTAAAGTGTGGCTAAAATACATATGACAGAAAATTGTCACTGTGGCTTTTTCCCTGTTGTGTGTTTTCATTTTGCTCCTCGAATGCGGTCCAACCATGCAGTCCTAGCAATTGAGATGACTTTGAAATCATGGTGATCCTCCTGAGGGCTGAGATTAAACTCTGTGCCACCGTGACTGGATCTCTCTGAATGCTTTGACTGACATTCAGTAACACTGCTTGCATATTCCCAAACCTTTTTTTCCCATCACCCTTTCCCCCAAAAAATCTCCAGTTATGTGGCACCAGAAACTAAGAACCTACACTGAGAATACAGGTATCCATCTGCAAGACAGTCTCCAAGCAGGGGCTGTGTTAGGCCAAGAGCCCTCAGAACAAACCAAATCATTCTTACCATTTCTAAGTTGTCTCTCTTGAGTGAGGTATTGTATGTAAAGGCTTGTTTGCAGAAAACCTACAAAGTCGCCTTTCCTAGTTGTTTGTGTTATATGATGTTCTGCTGAGAAGTGACAATCCCAAGCCACCCACTTTACCACTCTCTATGATATTTAAATCATTATAAATGAAAGAACATGAAGATATTGTTTCACAACATTAGTACATTCAAAAGGTTTCCTGTGTCAAAATATTTATTCTGGTATTCCTGTTGGTTTCAGATTCTCTATGTTGGTGGCTATGCCATGTCAATTATTTTTATGATGTATGTGATTTCCTTCATTTATCGCAAGGGGAGAAAAAATAGTGGCATTTGGTCACTTTGCTTCTATATTGTAAGTATTTTTACTGTTTTTATTTCTATGGTGGCATTAAGTACTAACTTTAAAAATATTATTGATTGGTGTATGGTATTTTATTATTTAAAATATTTCAAATGTATTTTTTCACTTTTCACTAGTTCTATAATATAATTATGGATTATATATCATATATTTATAAAATATATATTTATAAAGTGAAGTGAAAACAGATAAATTTTAACATTTATGTTATACACATAAATATATATATTTATATATAATATATACATATATTATATAATATATACATATATACATGCGTATAGCATGTATGTTAAAATTTATCTGTTTTCATTTCACTTCCTTTAAAGGTAAGTGAATTAGTTATAGGCTCATAAACCTGGGTATTATTTTAAAATTCCTTTTAGGAAAAGAAATTACCTCAACACAAAGGTTGTGGAATTTTTAGAAGACTATAAATATTGTTAATTATAAAACCTAAAGCTAAATTCTGACTGCTAAGGAAGCCCTTGATAAAAATCATTTATTAAAATCTTCACTTTGTAAACTTAGAAAGAGAATATTTGTAACTTATATATATTTATTCTAGCATTTATATTTTAATGTCTCAATTACATTACTGTCTAACAAATACTTGGCTTTCTTCATGTACCAGAGTTTGGGATGGTTGAGGAAGAAAACATGCAAGTTACATAGACTCTTCCTCCAGTGAGTTAAATGAGAATGAAACTTCTCCCCTAATGTTTTATATTTGAAACTCTGAAAGGATTGATATACTTTAGTATCAAATGATGCTGTATTTGTATTTGACACACTAGTCATAATATTACTTTATAAAAATTAATTGCAGCAGTTTATAATCATTTATTTCCACAAGTTAACAAAAACAGACATAAGGCATATTTTCATAAAACTGAATGATGAAAATTATATAGATATAGGCTAGGTATAAACATAGGTATGGCTATGGATGTAGACATAGATATAGTTATAGGTATTGCTATAGAGATAGGTATGGATATGGATATAGATGTATATGCATATGTAGATACAGATGCAGATATAAATGTAGATAAAGACATATCCATAAGTAGAATAATAAAAAACATAAAATGCATATAAACATCAGGCATTAATCCCTGAAAGTTAGTAAGGAGTAAGATTTCCTAATGGTGATATTTTTCTAAATATATGTTTTTCTTCTTTAGAAGATAAGGCAAATAGAGTAAAAACTCAAAAGGGAAGGAAGCCAGACCTGTCCTATCAAACAGTAGAAACTGATGAACCTCCTGTGCAGTAGGAAGCTGAGCACAGGCAGGGACCTAGTTAAGATGGAAATTAAGGCTAGATTCAGAGTTCACCTTACATAACATGCTCACAGATTAATCCTACAGGAGTCTATGTTTTGTTATGGGGGAAATTAGAAGCTTTTAGAATGGAAACATAGTCAGAGACAGTACTCTGACATCAGAATGAATTGAAGAGAAGCACAGATCCTTCTAGAAAAGCTTTGCCATAGTTTATGAAGGAAGATTTAAGGCAAGGATGTAAAGTTTGCACCTGTGACTTCTGTTCTATCAGTTCCAATGGTGCTCAAAAACAAGTTGCCTAATTGATAAACTTATCAATATATCTGAGAAAATACTTCTATAAAATGTAACTGTGTTCAATTCAAAATATTTCTCTTTGATTAATGCCTGTAGCTTATTTATTAAATCCCTAGACAGCATCAAACCTACTTTACTTTTGTTCCCCTGTGATTAAAACCGACCATTGCATATTTAGCCTAGGCTTCAGATCCTATATCTGTCCAGCTTTGTCAAAATTCCAAAGTTAAGGCAAATGCTTTTAGCCAAGTCTAGGAAGAAATGTTTGTGATAATGTTAATTTTATGACAATGAAAATAAGATTAGAATATTTAAAATATATTTAATTTTTGGTTTTAAGATCTATTTTTGTGTTTATTTATTTATTTATTTATTTATTTATGATATTATATTTACATTTAAGATTTTATCCACTTATCCCATTTCCCACCACCACCCAGGAACCTCCTATCCCATCCCCTCTCCTCCTGCTTCTATGAGGATGTGCCCCCACCTACCCTCCACTCACTCCTCCCCACCCTCAAATTCCGCCCCCCCCCACTTGGTGTTCAGCCTTCATGGGACCAAGGATCTCTTCTCCTACCTATGTCCAACAAGGCCATCCTCCCCTACATGTACAGATGGAGTCATGGGTCCCTCCCTATGTGCTCCCAGGCTGGTGGTTTAGACCCTGGGAGCTCTGGTTGTTGGTATTGTTGCTTTCCTCATGGGGCCACAAACCCTTTCAGCTCCTTCAGTCTTCTCTCTAACTTCTCCATTGGGAACCCCTTGATCAGATCAGTGGTTAGCTGTGAACATCTGCCTCTGAATATGTCAGACTCTGATAGACCTCTAAGGAGACAGCAATATCAGGCTTTTGTCAGCATGCACTTCCTGACATCCACATCAGTCTACCTTTGGTGAATGCACATGGGATGGATACCCAGGTGGAATGCTCTCCAGACACCCACTCCTTCAGTTTTTGTCCCACACTTTGTCTTTATATTTGCTCCCTTGATATATTTATTTATTTATGATATTATATTTACATTTAATACTCCTTCTATGTAGGACTGAGGCATCCACACTTGGTCTTCTTTCTTCATGAACTTCATGTGGTCTTGGCTATTTCAAGCTTTTGGGCTAATATCCACTTATCAGTGAGTGCATACCATGTGTGTTCTTTTGTGATTGGGTTACCTCACTCAGGATGATATTTTTCTAGTTCCATCCATTTACCTAAGAATTTCTCAAATTCATTATTTTTAATAGCTAAGTATACTCCATTGTATAAATGTACCACATTTTTTTTTTATTCATTCCTCTGTTGAAGGACATCTGTGTTCATTCCAACTTCTGGATATTATAAATAAGGCTGCTATGAACACAGTGGAGCATATGTCCTTGTTATATATTGGAGCATCTTCTGGGTCTGTGCCCAGGAGTGGTATAGCTAATTCCTCAGGTAATGCTATGTTCAATTTTCTGAGGAACCGCCAGACTGATTTCGAGAGTGGATGTACCAGCTTGCAATCCCACCAACAATGGAGGAGTGTTCCTCTTTCTCCATATCCTCGCCAGCATCTATTGTCACCTGAAATTTTGATCTTAGCCATTCTGACAGGTGTGAGGTTGTATCTCAGGGTTGTTTTGATTTGCATTTCCCTGATGACTAAGGATATTGAGCATTTCTTAAGGTGCTTCTCGGCCATTCAAGTTTCCTCAGTTGAGAATTTGTTGTTTAGCTCTGTACCCCATTTTTAAATAGGGTTATTTAGTTGTCTGGAGTCTAATTTCTTGAGTTCTTTGTATATATTGGATATTAGCTCTCTATCAGATGTAGGATTGCTAATGATCTTTTTCCAATCTGTTGGTTGCCATTTTGTCCTATTGACAGTGTCCTTTGCCTTACAGAAGCTTTGCAATTTTATGAGGTCTCATTTCTCAATTCTTGATCTTACAGCATAAGCCACTGGTGTTCTGTTCAGGAACTTTTCCCCTGTGCCTAGGTATTTGAGGGTCTTCCCCACATTTTCTTCTATTAGTTTCAGTGTATCTGGTTTTATGTGAAAGTTCTTTATCCACTTGGACTTGAGCTTTGTACAAGGAGATAAGAATGGATTGATTTGCATCCTTCTACATGCTGACCTCCAGTTGAACCAGCACCATCTGCTGAAAATGCTGTTCTTTTTCTACTTGATGGTTTTAGGTCCTTTGTCAAAGATCAAGTGACCAAAGTTGTGTGGGTTCATTTCTGGATCTTTAATTCTATTCCATTGATCTTCCTGCCTGTCTCTGTACCAATACCATGCAGGTTTTTTTTTTTGTTGTTGTTGTTTTTTTGTTTTTTTTTTTTTTTATCACTATTGCTCTGTAGTACAGTTTGAGGTCAGGGATGGTAATTCCCCCAGAAGTTCTTTTATTGTGGAGAATAGTTCTTGCTATCCTGGGTTTTTTGTTATTCCAAATGAATTTGCTAATTGCTCTTTCTATCTCTATGAAGAATTGATTTGGAATTTTGATGGGCATTACATTGAATCTGTTATTGCTTTTGGCAAGATGGCCATTTTTACTAAATTAATCCTGCCAATCCAGGAGCATAGGAGACCTTTCCATTTTCTGAGAGCTTCTTCAATTTCTTTCTTAAGAGATTTGAAATTCTTGTCATACATATATTTCACTTGATTGATTAGATTCACTCCAAGATATTTTATATTATTTGTGACTATTTTGAAGGGTGTCATTTCCCTAATTTCTTTCTCAGTGTGTTTATTCTTTGAGTAGAGGAAGGCTACTGATTTGTTTGAGTTGATTTTATATCTAGCCACTTTGCTAAAGTTGTTTATCTGGTTTAGGAGTTCTCTGGTGGAAGTTCAGTGGCTCCTTTCAGTGGCTCCTTTAGGATGTCTCGGGATATGGTGTCTTCACGGGAGCAGACCAGCTAAGAGTCTGACCCAGTCTATTTTTTTTTTTTTTTTTGGTGTGTTTAAGTGCATATGTGCATTCACAATTGAAGATTTCAGAAAACAATCCTGGGTTTGGTGGAGCTGGAGTTACAGGAAGGTGTGAATTACTTGACATGTGTACAAGGAACTAAACTCAGGTCCTTTGTAAGAGAAAAAAACATGGTCTTATCTGGTGAGTCATCGCTTAACCCCTGCCACTGCATTTTAGAAAGCAACTAAAAATGCATATTTCATTTTCTTCTAGGTCTCTTTCTTCTCTACCTGTTTTATGCTTATTGATTTCTATAGAGATACTTCACTATTTTGTCTTATTGCCCTGATCCCACCTGCTACACTGGGAGGATGCACATTATTACATTTTGAGGTAAGAAATGTGTGACATTTCTATAAGTGTCTCAGAATAGAATAAAAAAGCTTTGTCTTGAGTTAGAAAACATATACTCTAAAGACTGAAAAATTTAAAGTATTTTTGTTACTTTTTTTACCTTTTTAAATCCATTTTTTAAAATTTGCTTTACATCCCTGTGATGGTTTGAAGGTTTGACTCCCATAGACTCATGTACTTGAATGCTTGGCCATAGAAAGTGGCACTATTAAGAGATGTGGCCTTGTTGGAGGAAGTACATCACTATGTAGGCAGACATTGAGGTCTCCCATGCTCAGGCTCTGCCCAGTGTGGAATTCCTGTCTCCTTCTGGCAGCCTTCAGATAACAATGTAGAATTCTCAGCTTCTTCTCCAGCACCATGTTTGCTTAGATGCTGCCATTCTTCCCGCCATGATGATAATGGACTGAATCTCTGAAATTAAACCCCAAATTAAATGTTTTTCTCTTTAAGAGTTGCCTTAGTCATTTTGTCCCTTCACAGCAATGGGAATCCTAATATAGAAATTGGTGTCAGGAGTGGGGTTTTTTCTTTGATTGTCCTGGCCATATTTTTGTTTGGAGGAGTGTAAATTTGGAACTTTGCATTAGACAAGCAGTGTAATGCTTTAAGTGAAGATTCTTGGGCCATACTAATTAAAACATGGATGACAGTGGTGCTGAGAGTGACTTGAATTGTGGTGCTCTGGCTCAAGAAGATTCAGAGGACAAGAATTTTAGCACATGGCCTAGAAACTGTTCTTCTGATATTTTGGTGAAGAATGTAGCTGGTTTTTGCCCTTGTCTGAAGAGTCAGCTTGAGGCTAAAATTAAGAAATTTAAATTAATTGCATTGACAAAGGAAACCTCCTAAAGTGTCAATAGCCTAGCATAGACTGTGTCCTATGGTTTATTCTTATGAAGAACGTGTGTGTGTGTGTGTGTGTGTGTGTGTGTGTGTGTGTGTGTATCAAAAGAAGATAACAGAAGGTGCAAAGATCTGCCATGCTCCATGGATCAGTAGGATTAAAATAGTAAAAGTGGCCATCTTATAAAAAGCAATCTAGAGATTCAATGCAATTACCACCAAACTTTCAACACAATTCTTTACAGATCTTGAAATAACAATACTCAACTTGATATGGAAAAAATAAAACAAAAAACAGGTTTGCTAAAACAATCTTATATAATAAAATATCTGCTGGAGGTATCAGCACCTCTGATCTCAAGCTGTACTGCAGAGCAATAGTAATAAAACCTGCACAGTGTTGGCATAAAACCAGACAGGTTGATCAATGGAATCAAATTGAATTCCCAGAAGTAAACCTACACACCTATGGACACTTGAGTTTTGACCTAGAAGCCAAAATTATACGGTGGAAAAAGAAAGCATCTTAACAAATGGTGCTGGGTTAAACTGCATATAGAAGAATACAAACAGTTTCATATCTATCTCCCTGTATAAAACTCAAGTCTAAGTGGATCCAAGACTCAACATAAAACAAGACGTACTAAATCTGATAGAAGAGAAAGTGGGGGATAACCTTGAACACATTAGCACAGGAGACAACTTCTTGAACAGAACCCCAACAGCTCAGGCACTAAGATTAACAATTAATAGATGGAACCTCACGAAACTGAAAAGCAAAGGACACCTTAACAACAGTCTACAGAATGGGAAAAGATCTTCACCAACCTTACATCTGTCAGAGTGCTGATATTCCAAACTACATAAAGAACTTAAGAAACTATACATTAGCAAACCAATTAACCCAATTTTTAAAAATGGGGTACAGAGTTAAACATAGAACTCTCAAGAGAGGACTTTCTAATGGCCAAGAAGCAGAAGCCCTTTAAAGGAATGTTTGACATTCTTAGTCATCAGTGAAATACAAATCAAAATGACTCTGAGATTCCATGTTACACCTGTGAGAATGGCAAAGATTAAAAATTCAAGTGATTGCACATGTTGATGAGGATGCGGAGCAAGGAGACCATTTCTCCATTAGTACACTTTTATACAACTACTTTGGAAATCAATTTGGTGGTTTCTCAGAAAAATGGGAATAATTCTACCTCAAGACCCAGCTATATCACTTCTGGGTATATACCCAAAAGATGCTCCAATATCCTATAAAAACACGTGCTCAACTATGTTCATAGCAGCTTTATTCATAATGACCAGAAATTGGAAACAACCTAAATGTGCCTCAACTGAAGCGTGGATAAAGAAAATGTGGTTCATTTACACAATGGAATACTATTCAGTTATTAAAATCAAAGACACCATGAAATTTGCAGGCAAATGTATGGAACTTGAGAATATCGTCCTGAGTAAGGTAACCCAGTCTCAAAAGGACATTCATAGTACATACTCACTTAAAAGTGGATATTAGCCATAAACTACAGAACAACCATGCTACAATCCACAGACCCAAAGAAGTTAAGTAATAAAGAGGTCCCAAGTGGGATGTTTAAAGTTCACTGAGATGGAGAAATAAGTAGACATCTGGTGTGGATTTCGGGAAGGAAATTTTTAGGGAAGTGGTGGGGAGAGGAACAGGAGGGATGAAGTAGGAGTTGGTGTGTGTGTGTGTGTGTGTGTGTGTGTGTGAGAGAGCGAGAGAGAGAGAGAGAGAGAGAGAGAGAGAGAGAGAGAGAGAGAGATGGAATCTATAGGGGTGCATTTCTGCAACTAGCTAGAAACCTGAAACAATGGAAAATCCTAGGAATCTACTAGGGTGACCCTAGCTAAGACTTCTAACAGTTGGGGATATGGAACCTGAAAAAGCTATCTCCTGCAACCAGAAAAGGCTTCTAATGTAGAGTCTGGGACACCAACCAAGCCACAAAACCTGTAGAAAATTCTTAATTGAAATAGAAAGATTTTGCCTGATATACCATAGCCCCATTTACCTACAAGTTAAAATTTAACATTTGCTGCTGTTTCCTGGGAACATGGATAGTGAGCAGTAGAGAAAAGGACATTGACACTAGTAAAAATCCATTGGTGTTCTGTGTCCTACTAATGTATACAAACTTTCCCCCTAATCTCTGCGGTTCTGTGCTTTAAAGTTCTAATATTGGTGTGGCTTTTATACTATATTTTGGTACTTGATACTCTATCTAGAGCTGATACAGCAGCAAGAAATTTCAACTTTACTCACAGACCAGATGTATTCCCTGAAAGTTATTTTCCCTTTACTCCTTAGAGATTCTAAACTTCTAAAAGGGGGAATCATAGGAAAGAGTGGAGCATCACCAAGGGGCGATGGGTACAGAAGGGAATGCTGCTTGGAGAAACACTGTCTCCTCTGTTCCCTGGATTGTCTCAGTAGCTGATCCTTAAACACTGAATGTCATCCTTTAGAGAAAAGCCGCATGGCTCCCAGGCAATGAGAGGAAGAATAGCAACACCTAGCTACATATTTAAAAATTGGTACTTCCTTTGTGCCCATGGAAAAATCTGGGAGAAGACTACACTAGTAGAGTTGATCAATGGCCCAATCACATTTGCATAAAATTTATTGATTATAAAACTTCATGTTTAATTTGTTCTTTCTTTGCAGAATCGTCAATATTCTGAAATAGTTTCTGAAGGAAGGGAATATTCTTATCTGTTTTACCTAGCTGTAAGTATCCTTCTTGTTCAAATATTACTGTACACAGAGAGAAACTCTTACCTAAATAATGCAGGGGGCTTTTTTGATCATATTTTGGATGAAAAAACTGTTCTGAAGACCAAACTGAAGAGTTATATCTGTTGCACAAATGTCACTGATCAACACCCCAAGCCCTAGTTTGAAAATTAAGATCTTTTATGTAGATAAGTCCCAGAAAAGCAATATGTTTCTAAGCATAGAGCCATTTTTATAAACAAATAACCAGTGAAAAAAAATAAATTGTACTTTCCAATTTTAAAGACATAATAAAGAGTAGGTAATATGGCTCAATGGATAAATTGCTTCTGTGCAAGAGTCAGGACTAGTGTGTATGTGTCCAATATTCACTTAAATGCTGGGTGGTCATGACTTCTCTGAATTAGAGATATATGTCCCCTTGGCTAGCTGGCTAGCTGGACTGGCAGATCAACAAGATCTGCGTTCAAGTGAGAGATGTAGACTCAATTAATAAACTGAAGAGTGATTAAGAAAGACATCTAATTTCCTCCTCTGACCCCCACATGTACATACATACATACACTCACACCAAATAAAGATGTATCCTAAAGTATGAATGAAGCTCAGAGCATAACATAATGTAAGATAGTGTGAATACTTGCACTGTTTCTGTACAAAGAATGTAATTCATTTTGACTTGTTTTTGTAAGCAGATGAATGACTAGTTCTTGCAATGTTAATCATTTTTTTTCTTGTACAAATCTGTAAAAGGCTATTTGCCATTTACTTCTGATACTAGCACTTGGTATTTCTAACTGAGGTCATCTCTGTTTCCCCTAGCCTTTTCTTCATTTTGTCATCTTCCTAGTTATTCTTCAATGTCTGGAAAGAAAGTTTGGAATGAAAACAATGAGAATGGATCCCATCTTTAGGTTTGGAGAAATCACATAGTTTTGTGTTCTTTATTGAACAATTTCATATAAAGGTAGTATACAAATTCCCATGGACATTTTGTCCATGAAGTTATAATGAAGAGACAGCTATAGAAATTATAAATATGATTATCAGAACATGGGTTCTGGGCCTTAAAGTTGATTGTTGTAACCATGGTTAAAACAGGTCCAACACACCAGAAACACAGTAAATCCAGGTCTTCATCTGCCACTGTGTACAAGGGAGGGCCAAGAATCACCTCATGCAGCAAGCTTAGTTAGAAAAACAACTGCTTTGTGGCCTGGAGAGCTGAGGGAACACAGTCCACCCAGAAAGGACCACAGATTTAAAAGGTGGTGGTGGGGGTCATGGCAGAAATAATAACTCTACTGCTAGAGTGAGAAACCTGTCCCATGTGTCCTGGGCATCTTCTATCAACCTTAAATAAAAAAAGAAATGGGATTAGGTACCCAGGGAGCTTGAAAGTATGTGTGCTCTACTAAAGTAAGACTCAAGAACACAAGCAGAAGCATATTTGTCCCTTTGAGTCTTCATTAATTTTTGGATTCTACATTTGGGAATCACCACTTGTATGTAAGAGTAAGGTGGCTGAATGGATAAAGGTACCTGCTACCAAGACTGATGACCTGAGTTCAATCCCCAGGTCCTACACCATGGAGGAGAGGAAAAAAAATTTTGAAAGTTTTTATCCTGTCCTCCCCACCACCCCACCACACATGAAACAAACAAATAAATATCTGTAAAAAAAAAAAAAAGAAAGAAAAGAAACAAAAACTCAGAAAAAGAATCTCTGCTTGACTGGGACTCTAGTTTTGCTACTGAGAATCTCAGGTCTCAAAGCCCACCTGTTGTAGTGGAATAAGAATAGCTGGCCAGCCTACTCTTATACTAGTGCCCTCTTGGTTTTAGAAAGTTGGATAGAAGATTTAAGCTTTGACACATCACCTATGAACACAATGAAGAAAAGAGGGAGAAAAGAGAACCTAAATTAATTATCTTGTCATAAATGTGTGACCTGGAAGGGAAAGACAAGGGTTCCTCTGACTCATACCAAAGTAGGGGCTGTGACTATTAACATAGCTAGAGCTGATTTAGAACTTTCAAGTCTATCACTCTAAAAACAATTTTGACAATGTCCATAATTTGTATTATTTTTCCCAGAATATTTATTCCTCAAAATATGATATTATTTTTGCTAATCTATTAATATGAAGCTGCATATTGACGTTAAAAAATAATGTCAGCATAATAAAGAAAATTGACGCTAGCCAAGAAGCAATGTCTCCTTTACTTGGTGACTCTTTGACCACTAATTTTTGGGGTAGGAGGGTAGTGTGCATTCTGACAAAAGATGGCTGTTATAAAGACTTATTGTTCATCCAGTCTACTATGATATAAAAAAAAAATAGAGTACAGAACCGGACCCCAATGATAAGTTATTAATAGATTTTTTGTCTATAGAATTTCTTCTAGAAGCGATCATGTATTTAACAATCCAGAAGAACCAGAGGGGGAAGATGAAGATGTGAGTCTGGAAAGAGTGTGGACATCAAATGCTTTGACTTCTGCTGACTTCCAGGAGGTAAGCTTTGTAAAGCAGCTCACAGCAGAAGTGTCTTAACCTGTTGGCAGTTAAGGAATATGCTCAAGAGCTCCACTTTAAAATGAAGAACACCTTCAACTGCTTAATATCTACTCTTAAGAGAAATGAGCACTTTTCATGAATAGGTAGTGATAAAGCAATCATTGATCAGCCAATGATAAAGCAATCATTGGTCAGTCATTGACTTGCTCTTATGCTCAGGAACAAGCAGCCCTACACTTTAGTACATTTGTATTCTTGGTAAAAAAAAAAAAAAAATCTTACTGCACTTGGTCTTGCTTGAAAATGTGAGGTGCTAAGGAATTCCACCTGACCATTTGATTCATGCTTAGACTTGCTCAAGCCAGCTCCATGAGCATTGATAGTAGATGATTGTAAGGCAGTTCACAAGAGGTAAACTCTTTTTCATCTGGTTAAAAGGTGAAAGTATAGTGAGATATGTAAAACATGAAGTCAGCCTTCAAATTGGCAGCTACAACTTTTATTGTTAGAAGTAGTCATCACAGTGACAACTTTGGCTATCTCTACATGCAGCCAACATTGGAGAATGTAAGTTAATCAAGCTTTTTGTGTTCCTCATATAGTATGCTAGTTTCTTTTTTTATTGTTCTATAATTGAGCACCACCTCAGGATGTCCCAGTAGGTTTTTTTTTTTTTTTTTGTATTAGAAAATGTAGCCCTTTTGGGTTCTTCCAAACACCAGTGAGCATATTTAGCTACTGGATTCCCTTGTCACCATTACATTCTGAATGATTGTGATGCAGTGGAAATTGGAATGCCATTTGGGTGTTCTTAAACTCATTACTAAAATAATATAGGACTGGGCTCAAATGGAAACTTAAAGACATTTTTATTGCATTTTTAAAGAAAACCCTCCTGGCAGGCAAACTGCAAAACCACAGCAGGCACACAGAAGAGGGAAGCCATTTTAAGTTTCCATGGAGATAAGACACATGGTAGATGAACAGCCATATTGCAGAGACGGAGGGATGCTTTAGCAAAAGAACAAGGAAACCCAATGTGTTAGGTGGAAAGCTCAGATTGTTAAGAAACACATGCTTATAGTGAGATTATGAATTTAAAGAATGCTCCTCTGTTGATCTTTGATGCTGCATATAATGCCGATAAAATTGTCCATGACCTGAGCTCAGTATTTCCATTTTTGTCAAACCTCAGGAATGGCATACACAGCTTGATCCGGCTAGTTCTTCTTGTCCTGGGAATACTTTTATTCTTGCCCATTATGTTAAAGCTTATCTTTAACAACATCAACATGTTGGCATCCAAAGTACATGGCTTAAACCTGAAAATGGACCCCCAGACAGAGTTACTAAATTAACAGTCTGGCAAGCCAAGGACAGGTAAGAGTCTGCATAGAGCCTTACCATCCTACATGAGAAATGCATTGCCTTTGATAATGCATATTCTGTGACGGGTAAGGAAAGCATTCTTGTAAGAATGACCTAAGATGGGCTCAGTCTTATTAACAAAATAAAAATGGGGAAGAGTTGGAGAGCCTTTTGGGGCTGCTAGGCAAGAAGCTGACATGGGCCACGGACAAGGATATGGGCTGCTTGGCAGGAATATGACATTGGTGAAGGACAAGGAAGTAGGCTTCAAACAGGAAACTGACTAAACTAGAACAGAGAAGTAATTCCAGGTAGGAATCTAAATTGTAGGCTACAACAAAGAAGTAATCTCAGCCAGGAATCTAAATATTAGGCTATAACAAAGAAGTAATTTCAGACAGGAATCTAAATTTTAGGCTAGAACAAGGAAGTAGGCTTCAGAGATGAAATTGACCTTGTGCTAGCACAGGGAAATAGCCTCAGATACTTTGGTCATCCTGATAAGCCTTTAGAAACACTGATCACAGGAGTATTCACATAACTGTGTTTAATGCCTTGCTTTTTCTTTGACTATTTATGTTTATTGCATTGCTTGCTCCTTGACTATTTGCATCTATTGTATTGCTAGACCCTCAACCTAGAACTGACCTTAATACATGCATGTAATCAAAATGGTATAAAAGCATAAAGGAAAAGAGGGTATTGGATAAGGGGCTGTAGGGAGGGGAAATGGAAAAAGGGGATGACATTTGTATTGTAAATAAATAAAATAACCAATAAAAAATTAAAAAAAAAGAAACACATGCTTAGAAAAGAGATAGAAGGAAGAAATAGAGAAGTTCACTTTCCTGAACAATTGACAAAATTTGGCAGGATTAGGGCCCTTACACAGTTGCAACCTGTAAGCTCCTATAGTAGGCTTAAAGATTCTGGGGTGTGTCAGGGGTGTACAGTTCTCATTAAAGAATTGTTACACCTATCTCTTTAGCATGGCTTAAGATGAGCCCAACTTTCCAAAGGGAATAGGCCCTTGGCCAAGTGAAAGACCTAGCCCAACTGTGGTGTTGAGAGATTCTATTCTCTTGACAATAAGATATTTTACATTATAAATGCATATAACTTGCAGTATCAAGATTTTCTGCAGTAGATAGCACAGTACATAGCACAATAAGGTAAATGATTAGAACTTAATCAAGTGGTAGATGATAGGATTAATTGTATTTGTTTCTGTTATAATGTATTTTTTTGGAGTCGATCTTTTTTTCCTTCAATGGACCAAAGAAAGCTAGTGAAGTGTGAAATCGAGACTCTTTGAAGGCTAACAATTCATTCTTAAATGTAAGACAACAACATAATTATATTATTTTGAAACATTATTAAAGCCACAATTACAGGGTTCTGGGTAAAATTTACAATGGCAGATATGTCTCAAAAATTTTTTAAATATTACTAAAACATAAGAAAATTATGTCTTGCTATGCTCCCATATTAGTGCAAAGAACATTCTAGGAGTTCAGAATATCTATTTATTGGATATCAATAAAATTACATAGATTTTAGGTATACTACCTAAGAATACCTAGAAGCTCCAAGGCCAAGTCATGTTGGATTTGATAATCTACTTATAGACTTATGCTTATAATGACCATTCACTGCCATGACTTGTTTGCAGAAGCCAGCCATCATTGCCAGCTGCCTTCGCAAGGAGTACAAGGGAAAGAAGAAATGCTTCGTTCTTAAGAGCAAGAAGAAGATAGCCACAAGAAACATCTCTTTCTGTGTTCGAAAAGGTTGGACACTGGTTCTGGCTCAGGAACACCCTCAACACATAAGTGTCCCTGTCCTTCAGTCAGCCTGCTCAGAAGCTATGCTATTTCTTCTTTCCCAGTAGAGTGACTGTTGACTGTTGCTTTATGACAGAAATGATTTTTCCTTTGAGTAGGGGCACAGTGACACTGGTGTGGAAATCACAAGCATTCTTTGTCACTAAACCATTTAAAATACAGTCTTCCTATTAAATCAGTGCTGCTGCTCTCCTAATCAATATTTTTTACCAGGGAACTGACCTATATTCTGCTATTCCAACCTGATATCTTGACCACAGTTTAAGCAGAGCCTTGCCAACTTCTGACTCTCTCCGCCCGACACAGTAAGGCTTAGATTTTCCTCATCCTATAGCTCTGGGCAAGTGATGGAAACTCAAAAGTTTCTATTCCTTTTCAGTGTTGTCACAGCTGTTACCCATCTCTATACCATCATATAGTTTTCTTTAATGAATACATATTAATTGTACAAATTAATGGGATTCACCCTGACATTTTTATGCATGCAAATGTGGAATACAGTTCATATCCAGCCACCCATCTTCTCCCTGGTCCTCCATTCCCTGACTTGTCCACCATCTATCCAGTATCAAGTAGGCCCTCCTTAGCTTTTGGTTCATCTTTTATTTGTTTGGTTTGTTTTATTTCTCAGTGTCTTCAGTTTCTTTCTCAACTCTTCTGTAATTTTCATTATAAAGATTCTTTTCATCCACTTACTTATATTTATTGATATATGCCTTATTCTGTATACTTGTGAATGGGTTTCTATTTCACTGTGTTCATATTGATGCTACTTAAAGCTAGAGAGATGGTTCAATGGTTAAGACCAGTTGCTCCCACAGAGAAGTAACTCCAGCTCTAGGGGATCTGATGCCCTCTTCTGACCTTGGCTGTTACCTGGGACTCATATGATACACAGGCATAAATGCAGACAAAACACTCATACAAATAAAATAAATAAAACAAATTTATAGGGAAAAGAAAAGCTGCCTATTTTGCATGCTGGCTTCCTATCTTGCCACATTCATCTTTCTGTGGATTTTAAATGATTTTCTATGTATAGAATCATATTATTGGCTAACAGGGATAATTCAATTGTCTACTTTCTTGTTCATAGATGTTTTTATTTCTTATATAATAGCTGTGGTTGACATTTTTTGTACTATATGAAACAGGAGTGATAAAAACAGACACCCAATACTTTTCTTTATACTGGACCCAAGTTTTTAATTTTCTTCATGAATTCAATGTTTACTAAAGGTTTGTAATATGTAGTATTTTATTATGCCTGAGCATGATCCTTTTAAAGGTTTATATTGTTTTAACTTATGCATACATTGTGTGTGGGCACACGTGCTTGTAAGAGCACTTGCTTCCAGATCCAGATTGAGCACCAGGTCCCTGGGATGTGGAGTTTAAGGGGTTATGAGATGCCTGTTGTGGGTACTAAGATCCAAGTTTAGGTCTTGTACAAAATCAATACACCTCCTCAATGCTGAGCCATGTCTTGCCCTGAGTAGTTCTATGCCAGTTTTACTCACATCCTTTCACATAACATGACAATCAAAATATAAAATCATACTTAAGGCCCATTGAAAAGCGTTTGTCACACAGCGAAACCTGTAATAGTCACTATCGTTGCAAATGTGTCTTCTTTTTCTCAGGTGAGGTTGTAGGATTACTGGGACATAATGGAGCTGGTAAAAGTACATCCATTAAGATGATAACTGGAGAAACCAAGCCAAGTGCTGGACAGGTAGGTAGATAGTATGTTCTCCAACAATACCCACATGACAACTTGAAAAATGTTATTATTCAAATTTTAAAAATATCATGCTGAATTATAAAATCTCACTTTAAGCAACACAGATGCTAACCATTCGCTGGGGATGCTTTTAAGTGTTTTGATAATTTTGTGTATGGAATTAATTTTATTATGTTCAGCACCCTTTATTTTTTTCTTCTCCCTTCCTCTCATATTGAGCCCGTTTTTGTTCTTCAAAACCTCCCCTGCTACTTCATGTCTCTTTGTGATCCATTAAACTTCATTAGAGTTGATTGCGTTAGTGTGGCATGAGCAACTTATCAGTAGCCACACCACTGAGGAAAACGACCCAGCTGCTGTATTAATGACCAGTAATGGGTAGGGCGTTTTGGCTTCTCCGCCATCTAAAATGAAATGTTGGTAGGTCTAATCATATATAAGTCTTGGGTAGGTAGCTGCAGCTGCTGTGACTTCATGAATGTGAAGCCCATGTCAGATCCAGGAGTTCACAGCACAATACCCCCATCTTATGCCTTTTATATTCTCTTTGCTTCTTCTCTTTCAGTGTTCCCTGAGCCTTGGAAAGGGCTACAAAGATATTATATCTAGTTCTGAGCACTTAAGAATCACTTATTGTCTGTACCACTTACGAAACTCATCCCATTGTGAAAGGAACCTTCTTTGACCACAACTGAAAACAGCTCTGATCTCTGACTGTAAACATAAACACTTAGCAGGCATCCAAGAATGCTTTGAAACTATCTTTTTCCCACGAGTGTATTGAGAAGGAATGTTATTCATCTTCAGAATACTAATTATTATGAAAATATTAACAGATTCTGTTTCCTGGACCACATAATCCACTAATTATAATTTTAAATGGCCTTTATAACTTCAGCATGCTACTGCTCATTTTCATGAAGTGCCATTACCAATTCATACATCTTGGAAGTTATACAGTTGTATTAAAGTCTTTTTTTTGGACAAATCCAATAAGGTGCTTCTTAGAGTAGCAGAGAGTAGAGAAGCATGCATGTAAAGTTGAATTGCTTGCCAGCTTGTCACTTCCCTCAGAAACAATATGGCAAGACAAACGAAGTTCATACTTAGCCAGGAGAGGTGATGCCAGGAAATAGAAACAGGTCAATTCCCCTTTCCTACATTTACAGGGCAGAGCTGCTTTAGAAAATGGCAGGGGGAAGGGCATATGTCTGTGTAACTATGCCAGAAAAGAGTGTTGGTAATCAAGCTTTAGAGGGAGAAGAGAGACAGGACACTCTCTTCTTATAACTTTCATGTCCTGTCTAGCAGGGCATCGAACAGGGGCTGAGGAGATAACCTGAAAAAAAAAATTTGAACAGGTGAATAGAAAGGAAGATGGCTTGTCTATAGGCTGATTAAACTGTAATTTTTACTTTATCACACAGGTGTTATATACACAAAAACAGGATGTGAGGAAAGAAATGGTGCAGGAGTGTAGGTGTTCAGGGGGAGTACAGATATCTTCCAGAACAGGGTATCTGTTGGAGTAATTATTTAAAAAACAGCCACTGGTCAAGCCGACTATCTATGTTGTGGCAGCTCTGCCTAGCTCAGCGGCCATGTTCTGTAGCCAGAGCCTACGTGCGTGCCGCAGCTAGAAACAGCCAGCCAGAAACACCAGCCCTGCCACCTACGAGAGGCCAGCATGGGAGATGGGCTCTGCCAATCTTCCATACTGTCCATGTAAGGCTGGGCATTGCCCAGATCATCTCACCATCCACGACGGCCTGGTAGAAAATTGAGATTGTAATGCCTAAAGATTAATCAAATGCTTTATATGTTTGGTAAAGCTCAATAACAATATGCCCATACAAAGAGAGTTGTTTCCCAATTAGCTAACCTAAATCAAAGTTGTTACTCGTGACTGCTCTCCATACCTGTGTGGCTCTCCATCGCTCCTACATCTCTCTCTCCCTAGCTCCTCCTCTTCCTTTTCTTTTTCCTCTCCTTACTACTCCCATCTTAGCTCCTCGTACAGGTGTCAGCTGGGTGAAGGTTCAGGGGACAGATCACTATGACTCCGCCTATGATTCACTTGTCCTTATCTAAGTTGATACTATCCACCAAGGGTACCCAAGGTCTATGACTATCCACAAGACCTATGACTACTTGTTCTTATCCAGGATGGTGAATTTCCACCAAAGCTGCCTGTTTACAATATCTTATAGATATCTGTTTCAGTGTTTTCCACAGAGACCCAAGACTTTGTGTTAGCAAGCTGACTTAGGCCTATTGCTGATTTTAGACCTTCAGGATATAAGCAAGGCTACCCCTGACACCATTAAACATTCCACAGTGTAGGGAGAAGAAACTCACATGCATAGTCTCTCTGAACCCATGGTGGAGCAGAAGGTCAGAAGCATGTCTCTGCAATATTCATGGCACAGTCTAACCTAGCAGGACTCTCCAAATCTAGATACAGATGCTGTTCCTTGCCAGTCACCACCTAGCTTTAATTACTTCTCCTTTAAGGGCTGAGGCATGCCTCCAGTCCTTTCTATTTTCTATTGCTTCAAGTTTAACTTGTTTAAATGGTGCATGTGCATATTAATGTAGTCAAGCAGTGTCTGTCTAATGTGCCTGCTTTATGTCACATCCCACATTGTCATGGTCAGTCAACCTGACATAGACCTAGACAGACTGAGGAAGATGAACTCTCAGCCAAGGAATTAACACCATCAGATTGCATTGTGGGCACATCCATGGGGCATCTCCTTGATTACTAATTGGTGTAGAGAGGCCCAGACCACTGCGGGAAGGACCACATTTGGGCAGGTGGGTCTGGGCTATAGAAGAAATGTAACTGAGCAAGCAAGGGAAACCTAAGCAGTAAGCAGCATCCTTCCATGGTTTCTGCTTCAGTTCCTACTTTCAGGTTCCTGTACTAAGTTCCTGCCTTTGACTTCCATCAAGAATGGACTATGATCTGGAAAGGCAGGCCCACATAACTCCATTTCTCCTCAAGTTACCTTTGGTCAGAGTTTTATCACAGCAATACAAAGCAAAACATCTAATATTTCCTAGGTCCACCCATGTTATCACAGACAAAATGAGACCTTCAAACCTTAAAGGCTGCACAGTATCATATTGTATCTCTAATGACACATTTCAATATCCATTAATCCTGTAATGTTGGTTGACTTCATCTTCTCTATTACAAATAGGAACACAGGACTGAAAAGGTCATTTTGATCAAAAAAGCAAAGCAAAGAAAAGGAGCTTTCAATTCCTTTGAAAACATACCAGGAAATGGGTTTTTCCTGTCATACCTCAGCCATGTCCTCTCCACCCCCACCCCTAGCATGAGAAATTGTGCCATTTTTCATAACTGACTATACTAATATGCATTTGCTCCAACAATGGACAACAGTTCCATTTTCTCCACCTCCTCATTTTAACATCCTCCTTTTTGATAGTAGCCTTTCTACAGATGTGAAGTGATATCTCACTGCTTCTTTGTAAAAATGTACTCATAGGTGTACATGTGTGAGCATGCATGTAGAACCAAGAGGTTAATGTTGGATGTCTTCCTCAGTCATCCTTTTTTTTTTTTAATCTGAAACTGTCTTCCAGTGAATCTGGATTTACTAATTTACATTGATCAGCTGGTCATCAAGTCCCTGGGATCTTTCTGTCACTGTCAACCCTGTTTTGGGTTATAGGTGTTAACACTGCTGCACCTGTATTGTGGATACTGGGATTGGATTCGGGTCCTTGTGCTTATGTGGCAAGCACCTTAACCATTTCTCCAGCCCCTTGCCATTGTTTTTAATTGCATTTCCACACGGACTACCTTTTTATATATGGTATCTTGGCACCTTTATACACTCTTGAGATGGCACACTTGTTCTTGGGATGAATCCTTTTGTCTTTCTGAGATCATCACTGAAGTCTGTCACAGAAGTACTTTTGGGTAATAGTACTGGGGGTTTGAGCCCTGACAGTGACCTTTTATCCATAGGTGCTGCTGAAGGGGGACAGCACAGGGGGCACCCCTGGGTTCCTGGGGTACTGTCCTCAGGAAAACGCTTTGTGGCACAACCTGACGGTGAGGGAACACCTGGAGATATTTGCAGCCATAAAGGGGATGAGGAAAAGTGATGCTAACATGGCAATTGCAAGGTACATGAGGGTTTGCACCTGTTCACTTCTGTACCCAAGTGATGGGAAAACGGTTGGGGATGGCCACTTCCACAGTAAATGTGGGACAGGAGATTTTATTGATTGACTAGGTGGGGTAGAGAAAACTTTTGAAGTTTTATTCATTTTAAGGATGGAGGGGAAATGGTTACTATTCAATAGTAAATAATTGAGTGTACTTTAAATATAAAATAAATTGCAGAAGAATTTGAATACCAAACTATCAATTTAAAAACAGGAAATTGCATCTGTCTTGGTTGCAAAGATAACATCCTTTGTCACCCTGACACTGTTGAATGTTTCCGTACATTTCTGGAGCTACCTTCTTGGGCCCCACTCCTCCATCTTGGCCAGGCTCACCGCCCCACTTTCCCCTCATCTCTCTTCACTGTGGAGATGAAGTGATGTTCTGCAGTCTCTCTTCAGGTTGGCAGATGCACTCAAGCTGCAGGACCAGCTGAAGTCTCCTGTGAAGACACTGTCTGAGGGAGTGAAGAGAAAGGTATAGGCAGGCCTCAGGGAGAAGGGCTTCCAGCATGCCTCAGTGGACCACACCAGGTAATGCCACATGGGCTGTCCCTCTTGTTGCAGCTGTGCTTTGTGCTGAGCATCCTGGGGAACCCTTCCGTGGTGCTTCTAGATGAGCCATCCACCGGAATGGACCCTGAGGGGCAGCAGCAAATGTGGTGAGGCACTGTGTCTGTCATGGCTGCATCACAGCTGGGAGTTTGTGAATTGTGTTAATATTGTTAGATTAACAGAAATAAGTGTGGCCAACACCATCCATATCCTTAAAAACTATTATTTTGGGTGAGAACTTACAAACATTTATTGATGGTTCACAATGGAGTTCAGAGAATTGAATGTTTGTTCAGTCTCATAAACAGTCCCTCTCTACTTAGAATGTGCGCTCTCATGCATTTTTCTTCTAAGTGTTCTCTCATGACAGTTTTTGCCATGTCACCAGTGTTTCTCTAGCAACCATGCATCCATCTTACTTGGTCTACATTGATAATTTCTCATCTCTGCCACATGGACTTTCCTTTCTCCTATGCTCAGAAGAGTCGGAGGACTTCTATTCATCCCAGTTCTTCTCTTGACAATAGGCAGGCGATCCAGGCCACCTTTGCAAACACAGAAAGGGGTGCTCTCCTGACCACCCATTACATGGCAGAGGCAGAGGCTGTGTGCGACCGTGTGGCCATCATGGTATCTGGGAGGCTGAGGTGGGTGCCTGTTTTCATCCCATACCTGTCCACTCTGTGATGATCAGATGAAACACATTTGCTTTTTAAGCACATCAGCATTCAAGGCTAAGAGTTGAAGTTGCCACTTCTCTATTTAACAGTGAGGAGACTCTGAGTTGGGTGACCGAGTTGTGATCTGCACATGCTCACAGGCACCATTCTCACATTTGTCTTGTGCTTTTGTAATTCCTATTCCTGACCCAGATGTATTGGATCCATTCAACATCTAAAGGGAAAATTTGGCAAAGAATATCTCCTGGAGATGAAGGTGAAGACTCCAATGCAGGTGGAGCCCCTCAACATGGAGATCATGAGGCTTTTCCCCCAGGCTGCTCGACAGGAAAGGTAAGCACAGTTTCGGAGATGTGCTTGTGATATGGCTCTGTTGGTTGGTCTGTCTGCTCATGTGCATGTGCACATGTGGGTACACATCAACATATAAGCTCCCATACATGTGCTTGTGTGTGTACACACAAACAAACACGCCAACACACACACACACACACACACAGACACACACACAGACACACACACACACACACACACACACACACACACCATGCTATAGGCCACAAGTCAACATCCCTTGCCTCCATTATCATCCTCTATCTTATCATTTGAGACAGTGTCACAGTGTCTTTCATGGACCCTGAGGTAAGCATTTTTGCTATACTGGATTGCCACCAAGCTCTGTGGACAAGCCTGTTTCCTACCCCCAACCAGTGCCAGGATTACACATACAATTAGTCACATCCAGTTTCTGTGAGTTCTGAGTTACAAACTTATGTACTTCCTCATGCTTACATGGCAGGCACTATCCTGGCTGAGTCATCTCTCCAGCCCACAGGTCCTGTTTTTGATCTAGCAAAGTACACCCACTACCCACTTTCCCCTGGGATTTGTTTGGCTTGGTAGACACTGTGGGTCATGTTTACACTGTAAGAAAACCTCAAAGAGGTCACTGAACTGTGGGTACTGCTCAAAGTCTTCTAGAGAACAGAGGTCTGGTTAAAACTGAGGTAACATGGGTGTGGACCAATTATGTGGCAGGTTTTCTAGGTCTTGGGTTATCCAGTTGTTATACTGATCTTGAAAAGTAAGAACCATTTTAAGCAAATCAACATTCCTGGGTAAGACCTAGAGTTGCTTCATGTCCTTACTTAACAGAGAGAAGACTCTGATTTGGGTGTGGTAATGCAGTAGAAACCTAAGCATGGTCACAGATACCCTTCCCACATTTGTCTTGTGCCTTTGTGATTCCACTCCTGATCCAGATATATTGGCTCAACCCAACACCTAAAGAGCAAACTTGTCAAAGAATATCTACTGAATGAATTCCTTGGGTAAAATCCCAGGACTTATAGGGATAAACTAATTGTATTTCACCACTGTCTTTACTAATAAAAGCTTCATACAGACACAAATAAGATAATAATGACACAGTTTACTGATGACAAGTGCATATAACTCTTATTTTTATTCCACATTTTTAAGGGCTCTAATTCAGTATAAACTACCTCACACAGATATAATCAATAAACACTGCTAGTGAAAGAGAATGCTCTGTAAATGAAACAAAATAAAACCTGTGAAGTGAAGTCAATCTGTTCTGATTATTTGTCGATAATAAGTAGTTAAATAAGTGCCTGGCCAGCAATTGGTGAACTCTGGGCCCTTCTGAAGAAAACATGGTTTCATTTCCTGCATTTCATTTCAGAGTCTTCTTTCCCTGAGAATAACATTGAGAGTTGGGGGAGGAAGTGCCTAAATATGTACGCTGTACTGAATAAGTAGATTGCTACACAGTTTGGAAATTCTAGGAAGCCATGTTCCCAGTTGAGACTGGGTGGGAAAAAACAGTCTTAAAAGTTGCCTAAACTACATGGGTCTTTCCAGGCATCCTGAGATACTGAACCAATTCTCATCCATCTTTTCCTCCATTTCTTCTTTTCAACTGGCCTGCTTCAGTGACCTCACTCTCAGAGATTCAATTACATCAAAGTGTCTTAAAAAAAAAAAAACATAACTGATGCCATAGATGGTAAGCCACATGCTTAGAGACCAACCCAACCTTTCTTTCTTTCCAGGTACTCTTCTCTGATGGTCTATAAACTGCCCAGAGAAGATGTGCAACCTTTATCACAAGCATTCTTCAAATTAGAGACAGGTAAGAGACTAGTTAGAGGTCAGACTCTGAGATCAACTACTTTCAGAACTTAAAGGATGCTTACACTGATGAGAAATTAAATCAGAGCATTCCTGGCTAATTCTGAGCATTCAAAGTTCCTTTTGAAATACAGAAGGAGAAAACTAAAGAGGTAAGCTGGGCATATACATGGCAAGGTTTGTTGCTCTCATTTTTATTTAATTTTATTTTTTTACACTGCACATAGGAAAGTACAAAAAAAAGTTAAATTCACCATACTTTTAAGGTTATATTATTTTATATCTATAATCAATTTCACTTTAGAGGTCACAGTAGATGCATATAATTTTAAAGTCAGTTGTATTTTATTGGCTCAGGCCATTAATGACCTATAAACTCCTGTATAAGTGTGAATAATCCGGTGTCCCTTGGCGGGCTTCAGTGTAACTTAGAGCACACTATATTCATCCTTTGATCAGAGCTTTGTGTTGTCTGTCCTTTGGTGTACACATTCTGCTTGTCTGACTTATTCCAGGGGCTCTTTATTTTTACTGCTCAATGTCACCTTCACTAGTCTGTCACCTGTCCTACTAAGAGATAGCCACCTCCTGTTCCACAGATATCTTCTGGTTTCTGGTGGCTACATCCAAAGCTGTCTTGATGTATCTTCTTCCCATTGTCTAAATTCAGCACCTAAACTTTTTGGACATGGGATCCTTCACAGCATTCCTAAGATTAACATCACTGTTGTGATTCTTTTGGGGTTGGGGCGGGGCATCTTCCACTAAAAATCTATATACCATTTACTGTGACTTAAAATGTCCTTCTGTGTAAATCAGTTAAACAGTTTTTTTCATGCTGTTGTAACAGTTTAGATAACTGTTGACTTTATTTTTGTGTCTTTCTTTTCTCTTTTCAAAAATCTCTTCCCTTCACAACCTACTTCTGTGTCAAATCTACTGAATTAATGACTTTTTTCTATTCAGGGAAGAAAATGTCCTAGGCATCATTGTATCCCATGATGCAGATCTTAAAAAACTGTATAGCATGCAAATATAGCTGGCTCTTTCCTGATGAATCAAAGCAAATGTTATATATCTTTCAGTTACTCAATATGTTCAGGAAAAATTGTGTGTAATTTCATTTAGTGGTTCTCTGCAATTTAATCCTATTCATGACATGTGATGACTTAGTACACATACAAGACTTAACATACAAGAGACCTAACATATGGGTTTTCTTACACAGTTAAACAGAGCTTTGACCTGGAGGAGTACAGTCTCTCACAGTCCACCCTGGAGCAGGTAGGTCAATTTCAGGAACATTTGTTCACAAGCATTAAATTCATGATCTTTGGATTCAGACAAGAAAAGAATTTTTTGACTCTAGTTCATTAAAAACATGGAGTTGTTCTTAGAATATGTTTCCTTGCCCCTTCTAAGTATGACAGGTAGGAGTCAGTTTATTTCAGATAAGTCATTAGATTTGCTATTGTTATTTGTTCATGTGCCTCTATAGAAAAATAATTGGTTTTTGTCATGTGTAGCAAGTCAGTCACAGGCAATTTGCCCTTGGGAATGCACACTGACTCTTCTTAACTACCAGAGTATAAATTGTCTGATGCTCTGAATAAAGTTGCCTATTACGTGAAAAAAGAAGCATTGTGATATCTCTCTCTTTGTCTCTCTCTCTGTCTCTGCCTCTCTGTCTCTCTCTCTGTTTCTCTCTGTCTCTCTCTGTCTTTCTCTGTCTCTCTCTGTCTCTCTCTGTTTCTGTCTCTCTGTCTCTGTTTCTGTCTCTCCCTCTCTCCCTTTTTCTCTCTCTGTCTCTCTTTATCTCTTTCTCTCTGCCTCCCTCTTTCCTCAGGTCTTCCTGGAACTCTCCAAGGAACAGGAGCTGGATGGTTTTGAAGAGGAACTTGATCCCTCAATGAAGTGGAAGCTCCTCCCACAGGAAGAGGCTTAATACTGAAATTTTTAGCTATAGCTGTTTTTTCTTCTCTAGTTGCTCAAAGCAATTTTGCCTTTAATGCTACATCTATTGTTGTTGAGTAAGCCATTTGACCATAGAGATAGAAGGTGCTGATTACGTCACGAGTATACAGCTCTTATGAATGGGATTAGGATCATGAATAAAGCCACTGAGCTATCTCACTCTCTACAACTTATTTTTTTGTAGTATAGTCATTTTAAAACACATTAATTGTATGGATTCCTGACTTTAACTGTTTGTTTAGAGGTTTGTTGCAACTGAAGTTGTGACATTTCAGTACATGTATGTCTCAGCATCCTTCCCTCAGGACCCTTCATAGCCCTTTATGTGCTTCTGCTTTCCATATTTGGTTTGGTATGTATTTCTACATATAAGATAAAGCATATACTCCTCAAGTTGTGTCTGGCTCAGTTTATTTCAACATGGTGCCCTCCAATTCCATGTATTTTATTTCAGATAACAGGATTCACTTCTTTGTCACAGATTAGTGGAACTTCATTGTGTATAGATATTATGTTTCTTTAGACCTTTGTTTGTCTGAAGAAAAAAATAGATATTAAGAAACTAATTTAATTTTTAAAATGGAGCACAGATCTAAACAGAATTCTCAATAGAGGAGCCTTTAATGTCTGAGTATATTTAAAGAGATGTTCAACATTTTTAGCCATTAGGGAAATGAAAATGAAAACTACTTTGAGATTCCATCTTACATCTGTCAGAATGGCTGAAGTTAAAAAACACAAGTGACAGCTCATGCTGTCAAGGATGTGAAGCAAGGAGAACACTCCTCCATTGCTGGTGGGAGTGACAACTTGTACAGCTACTATGTAAATCAGTATGTCAGGTCTGCAGAAAATGGAGAATTGATCTATGTCAAGCCCAGCTATACCACTCTTAGGTATATACCCAAAGGATGCCCCATTCTACGACAAGGACAGTTGCTCAACCATGTTCACTGTAGCTACATACTGGATACAACCTAGATGCACCTCCATGAAAGATGAATAAAGAACATGTGGTATATTTACACAATGGACTATCATTCAGCTGTTAAAATAATGACATCATGAGATTTACATACAATTTGGATGGAACTAGAAAACATCATCCCTTAAATATCTCGTGTGTATCTAAACAGCATTTTTATTTACCTGGTAAACATAATAATGTTGGATATCCAGAAGGAAAAAAGAAACACAGAACTTGGGAGAATGTTTCCCAATGTTTCTGTCTCTCTCATATGATATATGTGTTATATGATGTATGTTTGCATGTGTTTTCATAAATTCATCTAAATGCATCATGCATTTATATTTTGAACTATTTTCTTAGATTGATGACTGACATGATTTTTAATCAGAAATGTGACTAATTTCATACTCTGGTCTTGGGATCACTGTTGACAGATTAAAGGAACAGATTCACAGACCCAGACTTCAGAGTCACATCTCATCCCATCAACATCACCTGGTTGTTCCGCTGTCTGTCAAGTCAGACAGCAGTAAGCTGCTCATCTCTTTAAGTGCATGTGGAATGGTCATGAAGACAGGGCTCCCCTTGGTCATGAACCAAGCCTTAACAAAGTAGCATGTTAAATGTACTTTGACCACGAGTGAATCAAACTGCAAATTAGTGACTAAAAGAAGCAGGGGAGATGGCTCAGTGGGTAAACTGCTTGACTTATCTGCATGAGATCCAGGTTTACACCCCAGGATTCCCAGAATTGCTGCTGCATTATACACTTTTGTCTCTAATTTTAGTACTAGGGAGTCAGAGTCAGGAGAATCCCTGCAGCTTCCTACCTAGACATTCTAGCCAAATCAGTGAGCTAAGGTTCAGATGAAAGATTGTGTCTTTAAAAAAAATACACTGGTCTCTACAGGTTCTTCCTCCCCTTTGTTGGGTATTTCAGCTAATGTCATCCAAAATGGGTCCTGGGACCTCTCACTTCCCTGGCATCTGAGACTTTCTAGTGCTCCTCCATTCTCCCCCATTGCTACATATTTCTATTCATTTTCCTGACCCTCTGGACTTCTGTGTTTTTCCATACCTAATCCTGCCCCCCCCCCCATTCCCTCACCCTAATCCCTCTCTCCATTCCTCCTCCTCTAGTAGATAGGTATGGACCCCAGGTGAGGGATGGGGCCATCTCAAAAATTTTTAACACAGAATTGTTTCTATCTAAAGGAAATGCAGGGACAAAACATGGAGCAGAGACTGAAGAAAAGGGGATCCAGAGTCTGCCTCAGCTTGGGATTCATCCTATCTGCAAACACCAAACCCAGACACTATTGCTGATGCCAAGAAGTGGTGGCTGACAGGAGGCTGGTATAGCTGTGCTCTGAGAGGCTCTGCCAGCACCTGACTAATACAGATGCAGACACTCACATCAACCATTGGACTGAGCCCAGAGACCACAATGGAAGAATTAGGGGAAGGGCTGAAGGAGCTGAAGGGTTTTACAACCCCATAGAAAGAACAATAACAATTAACCAGATTCCCAAAAGTTCTCAGGGACTACCAAAAAGTATATATGGGCCTGTCCATGGCTCACACTACATATGTAGCAAAAGACTGCCTTATCTGACATCAATGGGAGGGGAGGCTCTTGGTCCTAGAAGGCTTAATGCCCCAGCATAGGTCGATGATAGATGGGTTAGGCAGGAGATGGTGGGTGGGTGGGGAGCACCCTCTTAGAGGTAATGGGAGGAGGAATGGTATGGGGGTTTGTGGAGGGGAGACCAGAAGGGGGACAACATTTGAAACACAAATAAAAAAAATAATCAATAAAAGCTTAAGTTCACTGATGATAAAAATAAGGTGGGTTAGGGACAGAAGAGCACTGTTGGCTCTTGCAGAGGACCCAGATTCAATTCCCATATAGTGACTCACAATCTGTAACTCCAGTTTCTAGGGATCTCACTCCCTATTCTGAACCTCAAGGACACAAGGTATGCATGTCATGCATGCACATACTTACAACCAAAACACCCAAACACATAAGACAAAATAAATAAGTCTTTTAAAATAAATACAGCAATACTCAGGGAAACCCTGTCTCCAAAAAGAAAACAATATAGTGAACTTATTTTTTAATTGTTTGAGAATTTCATACATGTACTACATTTACATAATTTCCCCTCTAATTTCTCTTGTGTGTCTACTCAATTCCTTCTCCAATTCATGACATCTTAATTACTATTGTTGTATACACACACACACACACACACACACACATACACACACACACATCTAAACTCATTTAGTGTTGCTCATAGGTACCCATCTTTAGGGCTGTCATCTTGGAATCAGACAAACTACAAAGAGACAGATTTCTAGAGAGAACTGGTTCTCTCTTCCTCAGCAGCCATTGGTTGCTTATATCTCTTTATCTGGGGGTGGATCCTTGTGAAATTTCCCCTGTCTCTGTTGCATGTCAACCGGTGTTGTCATTATGTAAGTCTTTTTTATGCAGATATATTGTTGCAACCTCTCTGGAACAGAAAGCCTATCTAGAAGACACTGTCCAGCAGTCAACAGCCTAGTCCTCTGATTTACATCCCTTCTTCCAGGATGCTTCCTGAATTTATATTATGGCTGTACATAATGCATTGGTCTGGGTACCTCCTCATCATTTTTTTTCTCAGCTTTTTATCCAGTTTTGGATCCCTGTAGTCATGTCTGTCGGATGCAAAAGGGAGCTCCTTTAAGAACCATGAGAGCTACACCCATCTGTAGGTGTAAGAAGTATTTAAAATAAAGTTGGGAATTATATTGATTAGGTAAAATAGCAATGGTAGTTCTCCTCTAGGGTCTATGACCTCTATGTCCACAGAGACTTGACTAGGTTTAGAATACCAAGCACAAATTCCTTCTGATTGAGAAGGCCTAGTGTCCAATTAAATAGCTGTTGGTTACCTCCAAGGTAAATAATGTCACAGTTGCACCAGAAAAATAATAACCTGCTACATAGTGATGTATAATAAAATAATATGTAATTAAAAAGTGCATTCATAACAGATGATTATCATTTAATAAGTAAATGGCAGTCAACCTGAAAGAATCACAGTATAAATATGAACAGCACTTGGTGAAGATACTTGATGTCTATCTGTGTTCTCCAGAAGCAGAAGAGACTTAGGAGATAACCATTTCTCTGTTCTCCAGGAGCAGAAGGGACATAGGAGATAACCATCTCCAGTATCTAGAATTAAGACTCTAAGACATATTCCATAAATCAATAGTCAAGACTAAAGCTCAGTGGGAACTGAAAAAAAATCACCAGAAAACTAAATTAAAGCAGAACTGAGAAATCAGAATGAAGTCCTGAGGGAAGAAGTCAGCAGCCCGGGGCTGTGGGTGGAGAGAAAGCTTTCTACAGATGACTCAGCTCTCTCATTACCACCTTCCAGTGTAAAAGGAGCACATTAAATGTTGCTGTCAGCCTCTAGTCACCAGGAAACATCAAACAGAAATGCAAGCCTGGGAATATCGAATTTCCTCCATTATATCGGGTTAGAGATATGGCCAGGTGACCAAATATAACTGGCACCGCCCTGTGGGGGCTGGCTGCTCAGCAGTGAAAGACAAGCAGCCCTGCTTGGTCACGTGCCCCAGGGTGTTTGCCAAGACCAACCCAGAGCTGAGATCATAAACCCCTGCTGAGAGCAGCTTTCACTGCTCCTGTTCACAGACAGCAAACAGTTAAACTCTAGAAAGGTGGTCCAGGAGGAGGGGGAAGGGGACTCTCTTTATTCCTAACAGTACCAGCAGGGAATAAAGGGTGCTTCCAGAGTCCCTGCTTCGAATTTCCTGAAAGTAAGATTCTGAGATTTTGTCTTCTTTATAGGTTTATTTGTTTGGGCATCGGGATTGTTATTGTTGTTGCTATAATAAACACTGAACCGTTTTATGAGCTGAATGCTAACCATCTGTGCCAAAGTTGTTTTTAAAAATCAATGAGCTATTCTGAAACGTTTAGGTGTCTGGTGTGTAATATTAAATAGAGCAAGGTATTGAATTAATATATATGTTTTTTAAATATGTAATCATGATGCTTTGCTGAGCCATAAAATCAGTGTGGAATGATCTGGAATTGACCAGCAGACTGACTGTCAAGAGCTGAGACACTTCAGGATTGATTGATAAGCTTGTGCTGCCTCTGGAGTTATTTCCTTTGATGATGTAATTTGACAGTTTGGGGTTAACATTTTTTCTGAAACTGCTTCCCAAGAGTGTCCACAGAACACTTTTGATGAATTCAACAAACTGTCTGTTGTAGGATCTCTGACTCTTCTGACATCATGGGTGAAATCAGCATGTGAATTGGGTAGGCTCTCCCTAGGTTTCACAGTCTAACTTTGAATGCTCATCTTGGTGCACAGAAGTGTCAGGATCCCAGAGCAACAGGGGTAGAGCTAAACTTAATCTCTCTCCTTCTGTCTCTCTCTCTCTGTGTCTCTGTCTGTGTGCCTGTCTGTGTGTCTTTCTGTGTGCCTCTCTCTGTCTGTCTTCTTCCCTCCCTCTCCCTCCTCTCTCTCTCTAGTTCTTCCTCCCTTACCCTCCTCCTCCCCTCTTGCTTTCCCCCACACACTTAACCATCTTGGATATCTTCAGTCTTTTTACACACACCAGGAGTGGACAGACAAGGTGGCAATTTTGATTTACAAATAAAATCAACCAGAAGTTGCAGACAGATTGCAGTTGCCATGCACTGTGGGGTTGTGGGGGATTCTGTATTGAGATCTCTATTTAGATACCTCTGCCACCCCAACAGTCTACACAGTCCCCTCAAAAGTTGTTCTCTCTGGATTATCTGAACTGAGAACAATCTGTGAGGCTCCTTAGCGCCCCCTCACTGGGCACTCCAACCTGATGCAGCTCCAGTTTTGGCATCCTTTACTTTTCTCTTTCAATGAGTTGGCTCCTTTCTTAGTCTGTCAGCCTTCCCTCCTGCCTCCTTTAAAAGCCCTCTGCAGGGTCCTCCTGTGGCAATGGGTCCTGAGTCTGCTTCGCAATTGTGTCTCTCTTTAGACTTGCTAGGATTTATCACCTGAGTTTTGATTCTAGAAAATACACCAATGTGTGAGCTCTCTCGGTGAACATGAAGAGGACTTCTGGTAAGGACCTGCCCACTCCTTGTGACTATGTTTCACCATGTGGTCTCCATCCTAGCACTTGATTCAGTTCTCAGGACTTAGAACCAAATTTATAGTATTCATGATGGAGCTACTGACTTCGTGATCAAAAGCCCTGGGCCATCCACACCCCTGGCATGCTTCCCAGATATCTGATAAGCATCAGATTCTGGGAAATCTTCTCTTCCATAATTCAGTTTAGGTATCCTATTTCCTCCCTCAGGGGGAAAAAAGCCTTTGAAGAGCATTTATACTTCATAGTTTGCAGAAGAGGCTCACCAGAGCATGTTTGCACAGTATTGATTGTTAAATTTTAACAGGAGATCGTGTTGTTATGCATTGAAACATCTTCTGCAGCACATTTTACACTCCTGTTTAATTAAATATATATACAAATTCTCTTATCAAATCACCCACTGATATTTATGCATAAGCATACATAGCCACACTCTCTAATATAGATGGTTTTCACCCAGCATTGAATTAGCTAAAGCCGTGATTTGCTGTACTCCTTTGGAAAACCCTGTTCTGTTCTGCTAAGCAGTCTCTATGGCAAGACAATGCTGTTCTCTTCAGCCAGTTCTGACTAAAGCCCCTGGGATGCTTTCCTGTGTACCAGCTCACACACAAGACAAAGTATCATGAATTCACAATCCAGATGAAGCCAGTCCAAAGCCACTACAGGTAGAAAGAGAATCTACCTTTCCCTGCCAGATACAGGACATCACTACAGAAACTACCATTCACTGGAAAGCTAACGTATTATTATTGGTAGACATAATTCTATTTGTGTTTACTTCAGATTAAAAGTTGAGTCACATTTCTGCATAACAACCAGACAAGATAGAATCTATCAGGGAGCTCGTGTATGAAGACAGTATTTGTAAACATAAAACATAATAAAAGCTGTTAAATTTTTATAAAATAAATCAGTTCTTTGGGAAAATAAACAGCAACCATTAGTGATATGTGACTACATTTATAATATGTCTTGAACAGGACAGGAAATTGAGGGAAGAATGGTATCTTTATCAGTTCAGTAAAAATTGATAAGAATATAAAAAGTAGGATAAGAAAAGAGGTAAATAAAATTAAACATTAAAATAAAGCATGGTGATACCTTTTCTCACTTTCAATAAGGGTACATGCTATCACTGTATGTCTTCAAATTGAGTAACAGTTCTCCTGTACACACAAGGTCAAGATATTCTCTAAACACCTAAAGGGAAATTCATACACACAACGTCAAGATATTCTCTAAATAGCTAAAGAAAATTTTAAGAAGACTTCTCTTTCATCAGGGGGCTTTGTCTTTAAAATGCCATAGTCATTATAAAATTCATTGATATTTTAAGAGACAAGATGTACATGTATGTATTATATATGTGTATGTGTGTATACATATAGTCAGTAGAATTTCTGTAAATCAGCAGTTATTAATACATGTAATACATAATGCTAACTTCAAGCAAGAAGCACACAATATTCAATAAGTCTTCTGTAGAGAATCAAAAAAGTATATAACATTACTAGAGAAATAAACTAGTAACTGGAAAGCAAATCCACATAGAAGAATACTTAGCAGTGTAAAATTTTAACTCTCCTTGATTCAATTAGGTTAGAATTTAGGGTCATAGGAGTTAGTTCTCTTAATTCCTTATTTCCTTCCTAAATATTGCAGGCAATGGTGGCGCACGCCTTTAATCCCAGCAATCCCTAAATATTCTTAAATAGTCTCTTAAATAGTTTTATTTATGTGTTCTTCCTACACCATCTCCACCCCTTCCCAACTTACCTGCCTCTCATCATCATGTCTTATTTAAAAAAAAAAAATCCACAGAGTCAAATCAGTACTGCCCGTATGCACATTCGTGTGGAGTCATGATGGAGGCCAGGGTCAACTTGCCAATCCCTATCCTCCACACATACAAAGAACAGCAACTTTCCCTCCCTCAGCAGCTATAAACCACCATTAGCTCCTAAGCTAATGGTTGGGCCTCTGGAGCCCCTCCTCCCTCTGTTGAAAATTTTTTATTGCTTATTTTATGTATTTGCAATTCAATTGTTATCCCTCTTTCCAGTTTCTCCTCCACAAAACCCCTATCCCATTCCCTGCCCCCCGGCTTCTATAAGGGCATTCCCCCACCCACCCAATAAGAAACATCTTTCACATGAGAACATGTTAGTTAATATATAGTGGGGCTGTGAGAGTAAATCAAACCAAGATTACATGTTGACTCAAATACAATAAAATCTAATTTCTTGCTCAATAAGCCATGTATGTGGCCAGTGGTTGTCCTCTCTGCTCTAAGATTTTAACGTTCCAGCTATTTCTTGCTTGATACATCATCTTTAACCTCATCTTAAGTGGAAAAATGAAAAGAGAAATCCATCAATTCCTTTAGACTCACAAATGCTATGTATTTCTTCTGTTTATATTCCACTGGCTAAAAGGAGTTCCTTCATCATTGTCAATAGAGTGTTGTTTGGAATTAGGAAAAGAAAATGTCAAAACATGGTCAAAAGGATGTGTTGTAGTCATTATTTGAAAAAAAAAAAAAAAAAGGCTACAGGTCAAGCTGACTGTTTAGGCTGCAGTGGCTCTGGCTAGATCAGAGGCCATGTTCTGTGGCCAGAGGCCATGTGGGTGCCTCAGCTAAAACAGCCCACCAGAAACACCAACCCTGCCACCCACGAGATGCCAGCATGGGAGATGTCTCTGCCAATCTTCCACACTGTCTCTGCAAGGCTGGGCATTGCCCAGACTATCCCAGCTACCACACAGGCTCAGTACAGATGAGACTCTAATGCTTAGATTATCGAAAGGCTTATATATTTAGAAATGATCAATGACAAGATGCCCATACAAACAGCAGTGCGACCCAATACCTAACCTAGATATACCAACTACCTTTGACTGGTGGAGACTCATGAACATCTGCCTCCATGTTCGGCTCTCTCCTTCTTTTCTCCCCCTTAGCTCCTCCTCTTCCTTCTCTTCTTCTCCCTTATTCCTCCTCTTCCTCTCTTTACTCCTCCCACCTTAGCTCCTCCTACATTTCACCCTTCCTGTTAAAATAAAAAACTTTTCTCTCAAAATACAATTAGAGCATAACTATACCAATTTGTTTAGTAAGGTACAAGATAAACCTAATACCCAGTGCATCATTTTGTTGACTAAACAGAACCTTTGTCATCTCTCCTAACTAAAAATCTTAGTTCTGAAACTGGCTTTTCCTGGCTTCAGAATGAATGCAAGCTGAAAACCATCCTCTTGAATATGTTCTCTCAAAGTAAATAGCCTGGGTTGGCTATGAGACTGTAAGTCTTCAACCCCGTCAGAAATCCAGAATGACTGAATTAACTGAAATTGTGGGAAGCACAAAGCATAGCTTCTAAAACTTGGCCAATTAATAAAGACTGCTGAACACCTGGACAGTTCCTAAACCTTAAAACATTGCAGCATCCAATCTTCAGCCTTCTGGCCCAGGATCATCTGACAGACCTAGTAAGGCAGAATTATTAAGGGCTGATTACTCTGTCTTGGCAGATATAATCAGTTGACTATTCCACAATTGTGTCTTTTTCTGGACAATAATTTTCTGTAGATGAAAAGAGGCAATTCTTGCCTAGTGGCTATCTCACCACAACTGGAGTAACTCCAACAATGCTCAGTTTCTACTTAGAATCCAAGACAGGGAAGCTGTCAGGATCGGACAGGTCTCTAATCAAAATGAACACTAATACAGAGATATTTGTAATGCCAGGTCTGTGAACTTCTGATGTTTTGAAAAACAACTATCTATATAAGGTCATGTGGACTGTTGTCTATTAACTCCTCTCAGCTATGTCTAACTAAAATCTAGAAAACACCCTAACAATAAACTCAGAGCCATGTAATTGCTATAGGCTCTTAACTCACAGGCTAACCATCTCAACTCAGTTAAAAAAGTTAAAGAAGGACTGGATCTAACGCTTGTATTCCTAAATGTGTTATATAGGCACAATGCCTATGAGAGTAGCAATATTAATCTCACTTTTATATCAGTATGAAACTCATACCAATGAAAACCTTAAATTTGAAATCAAAGTAAATTTTATACCATTTAAGAAATTATAACTTCAGCTAAATAACAATTGAACAGATTTCTACCAATAGATTATGGCAATGCAATAAATCCTAGATATTCCTCCCTGTTTCAACAAAACCACTACTTTTTCCTAGAAAGACAGCCCAATATTAACCACCTCAGTCCCCAAGCCCAGGGAATAGGGGTGCCGGCTCTTCATTAACCTCTTCAAGCTGATTACGGGCATTGAGATATTAGAAGAGGGGCAGTGGAAAAAGTAAATTGATAAACCTCTGATGTCTGTGGCTTCATTGCATCCAGCAGATATTCCAGGACATCAGAGGTTCAAGCAGGTCTTCTCAGCTTGCTTGATGAGTAGATGCACTAAGGCTGTGTATTCTGCAATACATAATTCTCAAAACAAATTTTAGTATCAAGATAATTTTTTGTTTGAATTCTGGAATCTAGTCTTCTGGCAGCCTGGCTCTGTCATGTCTAATCCATATAATTCTGGAAGGCAGAAATATCTTAATTGACTCTTCTGAAAACACACAGACAAAATATTTTTCCCTAAAAAGAATATCCTTGAGCCAGTAACCAGAAAAACCTTTATCTTGACCTCTTTCCCAGAGGAAAAATATAACTACAAAACTGAAAATCACACCCATCTTTCTTCCCTATTTTGCAGAGCAGAAAATGAACCCAGAATTCTCATGGGGCCCACGTTAGACAGAACTCGAGTCTCCTATGAGGCAATATAATTTTATGTCATTTAAACACACCTGATTTACACTCTCTTTCTGTTCCACCCTCTGCCTAGAACAGTTTTTTATTTATACCATCTATGTGTTTGACATTGTACTCCAGAGCAGCTTCCACTTGTACATTGTACTTTCTACTCTAGCGCCAGTGACTCTAAATTCCAAACCACGGGCAATAATCCCCACGTGATTTGGACCAATCTGTTTATAAATCTTTTCTAAAAGCAAATAATTCCTATATTTTAAGTTTATACTTAAATCAGTAACCGCTCTACAACAGAGGCCTATTTATTTGCCTCTGACTGCAGCAGCCTGCAATTTCTCTCAGCAGAGGACCCGTCTGCCAGGTTTTCTTTGTTCAGGGTTTCTGTGCTGGAGTTACATGACTCCTATCAGCACCATTCACTCACTTTCTTTTTTAAAAAATACAACTTTTACTCTCAGGTGAATAGACTTAAATTTCTAGTGAATTCGTGCCAGAAGTTGGTGCGCCACTTTTTTGTAGTAATTATTTAAAAAGCGGCCTCCAGTGAAGCTGACTGTCTAGGATATGGTGGCTCTGGCTAGATCAGATGCCATGTTCAGTGGCCAGAGGCCACGTGGGTGCCTCAGCTTAAAACAGCCTGCCAGAAACACCAGCCCTGCCACCCACAAGATGCCAGTGTGGCTGCAAGGCTGGTTCTCTGCAAGGCTGGGCATTGCCCAGACTATCCTGCCAAATACATGGGCTCAGTACAGATGAGACTCTAATGCTTAGATTATCCAAAGGCTTATATATTTAGTAATGATCAATAACAAGATGCCCATACAATCAGAAGTGTGACCCAATTAGCCATTCTAGATATACCAACTACCTTTGACTGGGGGAGACATGTGAACATCCGCCTCCATGTTTGCCTCTCTCGTTTTCTTCTCCCCCTAGCTCCTCCTCTTCCTTCTACTTTTCCTCTCTTACTTCTCTGCTTTCTCTCGTTACTCCTTCCACCTTAGCTCCCCCTACAAGGATGACACCTGATGAATAATACCTTGGAGGACTGTGAGAGAGGATTCAGGGAGAAAAGTAGAAAGCCTTTTACCTCTGGTCATTTTGTTCCCTGTATTGTTCTTGGATGTGATTTTGTGTCTCCTGTGTTGAATTCATTAAATTTATAAGGCATGTTTATTCTTGTTAGATCTCAGATCATAGCTATAGAACCCAATCTGGTTCAAATGCCCCAAATCTGGGTATGGCCTTCTGTCTCGATTTCATGCTTTTTTTTTGATATAATTGATACTACATGTCAGGCCATTGAATTTCAACTGCACTATCCTGAGGAAGTTCTGGGAAAGGGCTGTTCTGTCAATATTAACTATGTGCTTATTGGTATTTCTTGACATATTTTCTGATCATGTATTTTAGAACTCAAACAACCTTTCATTGCTTTCTTTCTTAAATTCATGTATAAAAGTACATTGAAGTAAGATTGTCTACAGCATCAGACTGTAGTCCACCCCATTCTTGAAGGTCCTCAGATCTGGGGTCCAGTAGATAAGATCTGCACAGGTCAGCAGAAAATTCAACAGAAAGAAGATAACATGCCGTGGTGAAGGGTTGGTTGTGTCTGACATAGGAGGGAAGGTGTGAGGACGGTCAAGACCACTGTGAAAAGACTAAGGGAAGGCTTTCCCTAGCATTTGGGAACATTTACTATGAAGTTCCAAACTGTCTTGTGTGTAAGAAATGCTTAAGCAAAACTAACTGAAAAAATAGAGTAATTAAAAATCTCAAACATATGTATATCTAGTATTTGAGAGAGGAGACATAAAAAAAAACAATCAAAAATAAAAGGAAAGCACATAAATAGTCAATGCCAGGACAACATGCTTGAAAGACATAAAAGGAACACCGTTTGCCAACAGCATCTTAGGTCCTACGGTCTTACAATGTATATACACAAGCTTACTGACCAAAAACACCAGTTAAAACCACTTGAAGAAAATGAGGAACATGGACATATAAATTTCAAAACATGGAAATGCTTTCCTTTTTGGTGAGTTTTTATTTGTGTATGTGCATGTGTGTACCTGCTCTGCTGTATGTGCACCATGTGCACGCAGGTGCCTACAGAGACCAGAACAGGGTGTTATGTCCCTTGGAACTGAAGTTGCAGATGACTGTGTGCTGCCCAGTGTGCATGCTGGAGCTGAGCCTGGGTCCTCTGTAAGAGCTACTGCGCTCCTAACCACTGAGCCATCTCTTCATCCCCAGAAGTGCTTTCTAAATGAGAAGTACATGTAAAATACAAGGCTGAGAGAGCTGTTAAATTAGGTTAAAATGAAAGCAAAATGGGTGTGCTAAGTGAGGTTAATGAAGATGATGAACTAGTGGCTACGTACTTAGAATGAAAAACAACTCCTATATACAAAAATGGCTCAGCTCAACAGAGTTACCAAGCTAGACTATTTACAGAAGAAATCTAAAGACCATTCAGTATATAGATAAGACAGCTGCCTTCTGTATAGTACAATATAACATAAATCAATAGGATGACCTCTATACAACCCCAGATTGACTCCTCTCTCTCTCTCTCTCTCTCTCTCTCTCTCTCTCTGTGTGTGTGTGTGTGTGAGTGTGTGTGTGTGTGTGTGTGTGTGTGTCAGAAACAGAGAAAGACAAAGAGACAGAGAGACAGAGCACAGTTGCATACACATGTGGAGGCCAAAGGTCAACATCAGCCCCCCCTGATCAGCGTTACCTTATTTAAGTAGTATCTGGAGCTCACTATTGTGGCTACATTGGCTGGCCAGCATCCCATGAGATCTACCTGTTTCTTCATCCCTCATTGTCTGCCTTATGAGGGACAGATGTGCACTGACTCGATAGGCCTTTATGTGGATGTTAGGGATCTGAATTAAGGTTCCCATATTTGTACTGCAATACCTTAACCCATTGAGCCATTTCCCAGTCCCTACTCTTATCTTTCAAGGTCACCTGGGCCACAGAGGGGATTTCTTACCATTCTCTCATCTCAGCCCCACCAATAGAACAAGGAAGATTTTAGCCCAACCCAGTGCCAGAATATTGCAGAGACCTTTCTGGATTGAACTTCAGTGCTACGTTTAGGTTCTATAGACTTAGATCTTGAGGTGTGCTTTTCCTCTGCACTTTTCTTTTTCCTACCTCTTTCTACCTTATTCCTGCTGCGAGGTCTCAGACATGTGAGAACACCTTTCTGCTCTCTAGTGTAGCTTAATTCCATGCCATGTCCCTATTGCAAACCTCACCAGTAAGTTCCCTTTGCTCTGCATTTGGTAAAGAATGAACAAAACAAAACCATCTCCACTCCTAACGATAATCACCATTGTCTTTACTTAGTACAAGCCTTTTGATGAAGGAAGGATGATTCTCTTCATCTCCTCTAACACAGAATTAAGTCCCCAGAAGCCAGGCATGGTGGTATGTGTGTAATTCCAGTGCTTGGGAGTGAAAGACATGAAGATCCCTTGGGCTCTCTGGCCAGCCAGCCTAGACTACTTTGAGAGCTTCAGGCTTAGTGAAGGACTTTGACTCAAGAATCAAGGTGGGCAATGACTGGGGAATACTTTTATCATAAACTTTGGGCCCCCAACATGCATATTTGCACACAGACAGACAGACAGACAGACAGACCTTTTATTATTTTTCTGTTCACACCCATTCCTCATCAGCAGTGTGCGTTTGCCTGAAATGTCAGTGGGAATACAGTTTAAAGAATTTGCAGATTGTCCCTAGTAGAAGTTGGTGTCTATTTCATTCCTTGTCATGGTCCTGGGCTTTGGGTATTTCAGGAATCCCTTTCCCTGTGCAGCTTTTGCCTTTAGAGAAAAATATTCTGAGAAATGTAAGGCTTGGTGCTATATGACACAGTGAGATATCTCTCTCTTGTCTCTTTTTTCTTAAATCTTATAGTGCTCATACAATGGCACCAAAGCAAAAACTTTTCAAGTAAGTACTTGTATTGTCTCCAGACCATCCATAAAATCTATTTAAATTCTCCCTCCTAGGGAGATTCATCCATGTCTCTTACAGCCCTCTTCTTCACATAACATCTTTGGGTCTATGGATTCATTGTAGCTTGGTTATCATTTAACAGCCAATATCTACTTGTTAGTAGATACATACCATATTTATCTTTCTTGGTTTGAGTACTTCACACAGGATGATTTTTTTCTAGTTGTATCTATTTGTCTAAAATTTTAGTGGTGTCGTTTTTTTAACAGCTGAGTTAAAACTCTATTGTGTAAATGAACAACTTACATTTATATATTTTTCTGTTGAGAAACATCTAGGTTGTTTCCAGTCTCTGGCTATTAAGAATAGAGCTGTAGTGAATGGTTGAGCAAGTGTTCTTGTGATAGGATGGAACATCCTTTAGGTATATGCCTAAGAGTGGTATAACTGAATTTTGAGTTAGATTGAGTCACAACTTTCTGATTAGCTGCCATATTGATTTCTAAGGTGGTACTACAAATTTTCACTCCCACCGGCAAAGGAGCAATGTTCCTCTTGCTTCACATCCTTGCCAGCATGAGCTATCATTTGTGTTATTGATCTATCTAAGCCATTCTGATATATATATATATATATGGAGATAGACATGGACATAGATATTAGATATTAGCTTAGTGTTATTATGTTAACCATAAAAACAAGTAGGTCTCTGACGCTGATGTCTCCTCTTGGCACTATTTTTCTCTTATTGGGTTGCCATGTCTACTTTAAATATGATGGTTTTTTCTTTATCTTATTATATTTTATTTTGTCATGTTTGGTTGTTATCTCTTGGAAACATGCCTTTTTATTTCCTAATGAGAGACAAAACAGGATTGGATCTAGAGGGGAGGTAGGAGGACATATGAGGAGCGGAGGGAGGGGAAACTATAATCAAGATATATTTTATGAGAAAATAATCTATTTTCAATAAATGAAAATAAATAAATAAAAGGAACCAGAGTGTGTAGTCTTCTTAATAAAAAAGGTAAAGAAAATGAAGTTGTGAATAAAGGTCTCTATGTTAGCATCGCTGAAGCCAAGGCTAGAGAAAATGCATGGAGATACACAGCCTCCATGTTCCTTACACTGCAGAGAACCATTTAGTCTGAGCAGTAAGAAAGTATGCTTCCTGTATAAGCCTGGCCAGCAAACCACCATGAGCCAAGGGTGGCCTCTTCTTTGTAAAATGCTCCTCCAGTTCTGCTAGAGCTTGGATTTTGTTTGTCTCCTAAACTCTCCAAGAGTTCACATTCTAGACACTTGGCTGTCATCTGGTGATGTTAAGGTGGTGGAACCATGGAGGAAGTGGTAAGTATGGGTACCACTCTTATAAGAAACTGATGCTCATCTCATGAAGTATGTTAGCTCTCTCTTCCTGTCGCTGTACCATACCATGATACAGCCTAGGAGACCTCTTCAAGGTGGAAAGTGCCATGCTGTATAACCAGGAAAATTGACCCAAATATCCATCTTTTCTTTGTGAAGTACCTAGACTCATTTATTTGTGTGTGTCTGTGTGTGTGTGTGCAACATTAGAAAACAGACTTAGAAATGTCTTCTATTGACAAAACTTGACATCTGTCCAGCTAGTATTATAATTAAACATCAAAAGGCCAGTTCCATCTTTGTAGAGAAAGCTCTGAAGGGTAAACACAGAGCTGAGAGGTATGATCTGGTGGCTGAAGAGTGTGCCAGTGAATAAACAATGAGCAGTGTAGGGATTGGGGGAAATGATAAGCGTTCATTTAGATCAGTGACCTCAGCAGGCTACTCTTTCATCCATTGACTATCTGTTCCTCTTAAGCACTTTATTTATTTTGCTTTCTCTATCCCTTTTCTCATTAAATAGGGTAACATGATCGAGAGAGAGATAAGTGTGCACCAGCAAACTTGTGCTTTATTATGGAAGAACCTTCTTAGGAAATGGAGACTGAGAAGAGAGACCTTTATGGTATGGTTCCATGTCATTGCCACTGTCTGCTGATAATATAAATGTATTTTACCCAAGCACTGTGTGTGCTTTTCTCCTATATCACCCTACATGCTAAAAAAAAAAAAAAAAAAAAATGAATGAGTGAACCTCCCTTAGACAACAGTACTTGTTCTTGAAGGCTATGAGTATGTTTGAAGAAACTTCACACAATTGGTTTAAAAGCATTAACCCCAGCCAGAAATTCAGACTGCAGTAAACATCTATTAAAGCCTTGGTCATACTTATCACTGGCATTACACTCGCAGGCACAAGAGTTAGGTTGGTGGTAGTCTAAAGCTGTGAGAAATAAAACAACCCAGAAAAGGGGGTATTTGCTATTTTCTTATTTGAATTTTTCTATTTTTATAATTTGTTTATTTTTAATATATATATATATATGTGTGTGTGTGTGTGTGTGTGTGTGTGTGTGTGTGTGTGTGTGTGTGTGTCTTGACTTCATGTATGTTTGTGTGAGAATGTTGGATCCTCTGAAACAGGAGTTCCAGACAGTTGTAAGCTGCAATGTGTATACTGGGAATTGAACCCTTGTCTTCTAGAAGAGCAGCCAGTGCTCTTAACTGCTGAGCCATCTCTCCAGCCCTTAAATTTCTTTCTTGTTTAAAAATTTCTACTTCAAAAAATCAGAAAGGGTTAGACACATATTTGGTGTTAAAAAAATAATTATGAAAAAATGTCTAAGCCTATGCATTGGGGAGACAAATTAATTTATTGGGAGTTTGGAAATAGCAAGTGTTTCTAACTACCAAAGCAAGATAGTGCCCCTCAGATGACCACCATTCTGCTGAGTATCCTTTAAAAAAATCTTGCTGTGTAGTCACTATGCTATAACTACATTATGCTTCCTCCTCAACAACGAGATTTCTAACAAATCAATGATGGCTCAAACTGGCTACCAAGGTAGTGCTAGGTGAGAATACTTTAAACAACAGCTGGTTGCCTTTTGTACTTTTTTAGGAGGACCTCTCTCAGCACAGGCACTAAGAGGCCAACACATTCAATAACTGATGGAAAGAAAATTAAAGAGAAAACCAGTTGATAAGCTATGAATTCCAGAATCCAAGCCCTTCCTCTGGAATAAAGGGCAACCAGGCTCTGACATCTGCAGAAAATTTCCTCTTAAGATCTTAGTATTTGTTGACTCTTCTCTTTTTTCATATTAAACAGACCAAGATAGTTAAGAGAGAGAGAAATGTGTCCCAACAGACATGGGCCCTTTGTGCAATAATCTTCTCAGAAAAAAAAAAAAAAAAGACTGAAAAGAGACACATTTTTAGTATGACTCAGCAGATGCCCTGCTTCCTGTGTGTGATGGTGTAGTATGTTTCCTGTGTGCAAGGACTGGAGACATCCCACGGAAAGAAATCATGCCTCCACATAGAAGGAGGAGGCCATTCACTAGGGGCAGTCTAACAGAGGAGGGAGGCCAAAATGAGAATACAGTAAATACCTTAAAACCTTACAAAGCCATTTCAAACTGTTTTGTACACTAAGATTAACATAGTAGCAGATCAATGAGACAAAGAGTGAGCTTGCTAATGGACACATACTGAGGGTAGTGCTAATGGCTATACTTTTAGTTGTCTGTCTGTCTGTCTGTCTGTCTGTCTGTCTGTCTCTTTTGCTTTAAGAGTTATTTATTTATTTTATATATGAATGCTCTTCCTGCCCTCATGTACACCTGCATGGCAAGAGGGCATCAGATCCCATTATGGATGACTGTGAGCCAGCACGTGCTTGCTGGGCATTGAACTCAGGACCCCAGTTACTGTTCTTACCTGCTTAGCCATCTCTCAAGCCCCTGGATCTTTCTCTTTTAAAATTCATTTGGTTTCTTAAGAATATAGAGACTGTGAAATTGGCATAGTTGTGAAGAAAAAAATTTCCATTGAAGTATCAGATAGTGCAACCAGGTAGCATCTTCTAATTAAATTGTGAAAATTTAGTAAGGAAATGTTCAGTGAACTTTTAAAAGCCAAGTATTGAAAGAAAGGAAGAGAAACCTGACACCTATGGGTTGTTCCTGACCTCTGCATGTGTACTGTGGTGCTTGTGCATACAAGCGCATGTGTATGTGTGTCTATGGCGTATGTGTTAGTTACATGCACAGGTGCACATATACACACACATACACAAAAACACACATACACATTCATACACATTCAACATACACATTTGGTAAAGTAAAACCTTTCAAAGTGATTTGCTGTTTACAGAACACATTGTTCTTGAGATTTTTTTTTTTATCGATCTATCAAGTCAGTGTAGTATTCTGAGGTCCCTGGTTTTTTGTTGTATTCTCTATCCTGTAGTTAAAATGTGACCAAAATAGTAATTATTATTAAACTACCAACACCAAGACAACAGTAATTATTAACTTATCAGTGTCGTGGAGCTATTTCTACTCACTGATTTTTGCAGCAAACCCTAAATGAGGGGTGCTGGTGGGAGTCTGTCTCCAGCCACAGCTTACTACTGCATTTTAAAATGCAGTTCATCTCCTCACACTAGAGCACTGAATTTCACTTCACAAATTCCCTAGAGGAGGCTAGGTGTAGTGGTCATAACTGTACCCTTTGGAGGCTGAGGCACAAGAATCACAACTTCAAAGTCAGCTTAGGGTAGATAGCAAGATACTTTTTTTAAAAAAATAGTCTTGAGAATATCGGGCATGCTTAATTTTTGTAGATGGAATATTTCCAAAAATATATCCTAGGTGACAGAGAAATTTGAAAATTCATCAACAAATATCATAGCTATATGGTAGAACGGATTGTCTTTGACTTATTAGAAATTACACTTCTCTTTGTTTCTTTTATCTGGCTTTGTAGGAAATCCTGTACACAGCACTTATCCTACTTAGTTTAACTTTATTTATGGAATTGCATGAAGTTCATGATTTTTCATCACTGCCTGATGTGGACCTGGGACGCATTGATTCATTTAATGACTCCACCTTTAAGATTGCATACACACCTGTCACCGCAATAATTCAGAGGATAATGGATAAAGTCTCTTTGGTCTCTTACATGACAGGTGAGTTTTCTGCTAAACCAGAAGGAATTGCTCTTAGTTCATTTGGTTACACATATAACTGGTTATTGTATAGTTTACTTGATAACCTCTGGTGTGTGTGTGTGTCTGTGTGTATGTGTGAGTGTGTGTGTGTGTGTCTGTGTCTGCATGTGTGTCTGTGTGTGTGCTCCATGTACATAAGCATTCAGGTGAAGAAGCCAGCAGACGCCCAAATAGGATGTGAGATTCCCATCTTATTGCCTGAGATAGTCTCTTTCTGAACTGGAAGATTGTGTAGGCTTGGTTAGGATGACTGGCTAGACAGCTCTCTGAAATTCTCTATATTTTCCAATTGCTGAGTCATATCTATTTTATTTGTTTTTTTATATGGGTCCTGGGAAATTGGATCTGGGGTCCTCATGTTTGTAGGACAAATGCTCTGAACCATTGAGCCATCTCTTCAGCACTTCACTTAATCAATTATTTAAAAGAAAAAAGATTTACTTTTATTTAATATATGGCATTTTGTCTGGATATATGTTTGAGCATCACATGCTTGCAACACCTTTGGAGGCCATGGGAAATCATCAGATCTTCTGAGTTTAAGTTACAGATGATTGTAAGCTGTCATGAGGGTGCTGGGAACTGAACCTGGGACCTCCGCAAGAGTAGCTGGTGCTGTAACCACTGAGACATCTCTCCAGCCCCATTTAATAAAACTTCATTATCAAAATTACCTAATTGTATAACACATCAACATGATTTCGCTTGATCACATCTAGGCCTAGGAATAATCAGCATTGCCTTTATTAAAATTTAAAACTCAATTACTGACCCTTACACACAGACACAGACACACACACACACACACACACACACACACACACACACATTTCTTCATTAAATGAAAATACATTTTGAGATAGGTTATCACTGTATAGACCAGGCTGGCCTGAATCTCAGTCCTGCATCAACTTCCCAAGCACTGGGATAACCTTGTGTCACCACATGCAGCTTCAGTGTTCGATTTAAAAGTTCTTTTTAAATGAGTTCTTTGTTTTAATTTTGTTTTCTGTGTTATATCATTTACATGAAAAGAGCATTATGATAATGAAAGGAACTTGGTCACAGTTTCTCTTTTCATAACGGTAGAGCAGCAAGAGTTGTTGGTTGGGACAAGCTTTTGGGAAGGAATGGTTTTGCTGCACTATTGTATAGTACTTCTGATATTTCCTAAAGTGACATTGACCCCCATTTCACCTTGTTTATAGGATCAGGTCAATAGCATGTATGTATTTTGAGTCTTTCACTTCTAAGTGAATGTTAATGCATATGGTTTTAAGTAGAATGACAACTCATTACCCATTTATCTTGTTCTGAGTTTGTTCAGTAGAGCCTTGAGAATGAATTTTGTCAAGGTTAGCAGCACAGGTAGACACACATCAAGTATATCTTTCCTATTAGCTTCAGCTCAGGTTCTGAGCCACCCCAAGAACTCATCCAAACCATGTCAAACCAAAAGAGCAAGCAGAGTGGTTTTTGCAACTGAACTTCAGAATGTTTCCTAGAAGGAAGCAAGTTAAAGCCAACAAGTGAGAAACAACAGATTTTTTTCTTTTTCTTTTCATTTATCTTAAATACAAATTCAAATCCTACAGTGTTCTTTAATATGAAGCAAAGAAAAATATACCAAAGAATATCAGCTATGGTGATGGCCCCATGATGTCAGTTGAGTCTGAGTGTGATGGTGGTATCTCAGAAAGACCTTGTCATTAATTGTCAGTATTCACATGGTCCATCAAAGGCATTACTATTGTAAGATAATCGACCTGTTGACTGGGCCCAGTCACTGGAAAGCTATAAAATCTTTCCTCTGTTTCTTAGTCATATTCTATCCTTAGGTTTGCTCTAGCTCAGGTAACCATGACTTCTATTGGGATTCTGACCTTAGAAGCAGATTCTATATCCAAAAGTCTACCATCACCACAGTGTGTGTCTTGGCAAACCGCCTGCTACGTGGAGTCTCCGTGGCCACAGTTCTCAGACTATGCTGATGTTTTCCTTTCTATCTCTGCCTCCCTGCCCATCATGGGCCACAAGGATACAAAACATTCCAAACCTGTTTCCCCCAGCACAGCATTAACCATCTTACTGATGTAGACCCTGAGTCTGAATGTATGCCCTGGGTATCATACCCCTCCATACTGAATCTGCTTCCAATTTAAGATCATACCCTGATCTGACCTGCCACCTAAGACCTACATCTCTCTATTTCTTCTACAATATTCAGCCTGACTCTCCGTTTCACAGATGTTCTCTGTGGAGTGAACCTGATGGGAAAATGAATCTGACTAATGTCTTCTCCTAAGGAAAAAGCAATGTAAAATTAAGCTACATATACACTCGTGGTGCATTTTTGTGTTTTAACTTTTGAACCCTTCTCTTCCTCTACAGTAGTAAATAGTCTAATTGGAATGGTGGCTCATGTTGTATCGTGGGAATTTGTTATTAGAGTATATTAAAGAAAATAACTAGTTACATATGTTCCTCTGATTTTATCCACAACATTGGAAATATATTTTGGACATTTTTAGTGTGAGTGATTTATCCAAGGTCATTATACCATTTGGGATTATTTCAATAACAAATTTTATCCACTAGGGAATGGACTAAGTGTTCTGTTGTGTGTAGCTTTGCTACCCCACCTAAGCTCCAGGAACGGGCTGTGCTACCAGCCCCCACCCAGCTCCCTTGAATCCACAGATAAAACATGCACACACAGTTGCTCAATTTCAACTTGCCTTTTGACACAATTGCTGGGTGCTTCTTATCTCCCACCTCCTAGAAAATCATGCCCTTATCAATATTCTTAGCTCTGCATCTCCTTCCTGTCCTAAATGTTAGCTGCTCAGTTACATCTCTGACCACCTACCTGGAGGAGCAGCCTGTGTGGTCACTCCATTTGGAGATCTCATATGGCTGGTCAACTTTTCTCCAGCAGAAGCATAGTGAACTCTTCTTTCCCTGCATCTGTCTGCTTCCTCCAGGGACCCAGAAATCTTGCTTATTCCTTCTGCTCCAGCAATTGGTCCATGGCTTCTTTACTAAGAGATCAAGAACCAACTGGGGAATAGCACAGCACCAGAACCCTTCCTTTAAGGTTTTATGATGGTGTGAAAGAGGAATGGACCCTCAAGCTCATACATTTGAATAGTGTATTCCTGGTGGTGCTGTCTGAGAAGGGTTAGGAGCTGTGGCCTTACTGAAGGACGTATGTCACTGTGGGTGGGCTTTGAGAATATAAAGCTTTACCCTACTTTCAGGCCACTGTCTCTGCTTTATGCTTGCATTTGAAGATATGAGCTCCTTCCTCCTGCTGTAATGGCTCTGCCCTGCCACAGTAGACTCTTCACTGTGGATCATAGGCTAAAATCAGCTCTCTCTTCCTTAAGTTGACTTTGCTTATGGTGTGTTAATCACAGTAACAGAAAAGTAGATAAAGTGGCCTCTCATAAGTATTGTTTATAGATATTTACTTATAATGTTAATTTATTATCTTGGAATGCCAGGAAGAAAAATATTGGCTTTTCCAAATGAAGAAAATATGGCAGAACTCATTTCAGAACGTTATAATGACATAGTGAGGGTCATATTCACCAATGCTTACTCCTACCATTTGAAGTTCATGAAAGGAACAAGGATCCCAGTCGCAAGGGAACTTCAGGACCACAGAGGTAACTCTGCAGCTCCTACATTGGATGGCTTTCCATTTTTCTAATATTATAAGAAATATAGGTATGTGTCCTGGCCAGTTTTGTTTTTAATTGGACAATCTGGGAAAAGGGGCCCTTGACTCAAGAACTTCTTTTCTACCATTGGCCTGTGGGCATATCTGTAACACATTTTTTTAAATTGCTAATCAATGTAGAAGGGTCCAGTGCACTGTGGGCAGTACTATCCCTAGGGAGGTGAGCCTAGGCTGTAAGATAAATATAGCTGAAGAAGCAATGGGGAGCAAGTCAGTAAGCAGCATTCCTTTATGTTCTCTGCTTCATCTCCTCCCTTAGATTCCCTTAATGATGCACTATAACCTTTAACTTTTAACCTTTCATTTCTAAGTTACTTTTGGTCATGGGGTTTTAGCATAGCAACAGAAAGCAAACTTGAACAAGATATTAATTAATACAAAACAATAAGCTTCAATGACAGAGGCAGGGAGCTGAGGAGATAACTCAGAAAAGTATTTGTTATGCAAACAGGAAGGGAATAGTTTGATCCCTGCAACCACAGTGCTGGAGAAGCAGAGCGATGTGGTTCCATGGATAACCAGGCTAGCCTAATTAGTGAGTCCCAAGTCCTACTAAGAGACCCCCATCTCACAAGACAAGGTGGATGGCTCCCGAGAAACAACACTCATGGTTGACATCTGACCTTCACCTATGTATGCTTGCATGAGCACACACATTAACTCATACTTCCCACCCCCACCATAACAAAGGTAAAATCGACATGTAGAGGTAAAAAAATTAAACAAAGAAGAAGTTACACACCACATGCTTATGCACACACACACACACACACACACACACACATTCATCTTAAACCAAAGTCAAGTGAAAGAGAAAAGTCACAGCAGCCAATAGTGAAGGTGATTACCAATGACCAGTGAGTCTAGTTCAGGTTTCCTGATGACATCTGAGTTTAACAACTTTTGCCAACAGGAAGCTTGAGCTTCAATAGCAGATAAATCATGTCATCTTGTGCTTGCACTTATTGGGGCTCTATTATCAGGCTAGAACTTTGGAAAATACATACTCATGGCTGGATGATAGGTTAGTCCTGAGACAAGAGAATGGTTGCAAGTTCAAGGCCAGTGTGGGCTACCTACTGAGTATCAGGCCAGCTTAGATTACAGAATAAGACTCTTTGAAAATAAAACTAAAACATAATAAAAGCAGGAAAAGATTTTCCTTTCATCAATGATAAGAGTAGAGGAGGAGTATTGTTTAGAAATGCAAAAATCTTTTTCCATAAAGATTAGGAAAGTGTCCTGGGATAATGGGATATTTAATAGGTAGAAAAAGACCACAGAAGAAACAGGGAATTTGTGTCTTCTAGACTTCACTTCTTAAGGAGCATGGGGCCACGTATAGATGTTACTTCTGCTTGCTATTATGCTATTTTTAAGTCTACCTGTGCCTTCATCAATTAAACATATTTTTAAGTTAATATAGCATAGAACAAATTTCCTAATTTAATGTTGGTTTATCTTTAATGAACTGTAGTTGAAATTTCAATGGAGCAATAAATTGAAGTTTTAATTTTTCAAAGTAACTTTTCTTTAAACATATACCTAATTATTGTCTTATTACGAATTCCATTTGCTCTCAATTTTGTTATATCTCATCTCATTTGAAAAATATTTGACTAGAGTGGGGCCTTTGTCTTATTTTAGACTATGCTACCACCTTTGGATAATCTTCAAAGTTATTTTAAAATACTATTTCAAAGATTGGGGGTAGAGATTACTGCTATAATGCTTGCCCAGGAAGTATAAGGATATAAGTTTAATTCTCCTGTATCAGACAGTAGTAGCAGTAGTAATAACAATAACAATAACAAATAAAAACAAAGAAAGAAAACTCAAAAATATGAATAAAGAAACAGAAGAAAATATGACAAAGTATTGGCTCTTACAAAATGTAGAAACAAGAACACCTTCTAGGGTTCTTGGCTTGGCTATTTTCACTTCAATAATTATCAATAATTATAAATTTGATATTTTATGGATATTGAGTCAATAAATGCATTTTCGGTACCTGTGGATACTGTAAAATTCAGTGTGTACAATAATTAGAGTCACATCCCACACTCATATTTTTCTTTGTTCTCAAAGCTCATTGTTATTCAGATGGAGATACCATTTCTTGTGGTGTTTCAAGGTTCTGGACAGATGGGTTTGTGGCTCTTCAAGCTGCCATCAACGCTGCCATCATAGAAGTGAGTATAAATGTCTGACAAAAATTAATTCTACTCAGTTTTGTGAACATGTCAGCAGACAGCTACGTTCTTTCATTCTCTCACTATTGTTTGCTCTTTCTTGAGGGTTTATTATTCACCCACCCAGATTTCTCCAATAAAGTTTTCTAAAGTTACTGCCTTACCATGTATAGTAGAACAACAGTGACATTGACAGAACAAGACATTTTTTTCTCTATGAATCAGTCCTCTTAGGAATTATTAGAACATAATTATTAGAACAGGAAATGTGTCTTCATGGAATGATAAACCTTGCTCCTGTGTGTAAAGGAATCCACAATTCTCAGCTTAGAAGGATTTTTATTAAACAGAGCCTTATCAATTGTCTTAGGGTTTTATTGCTATGAACAGATACTATGACCAAGGCAACTCTTATGAGGACAACATTTAATTGGGGCTGGCTTACAGGTTACGAGGTTTAGTCCATTATCATCAAAGTGGGAACATGGAATCATTTAGGCAAGCATGGTACAGGAGGAGCTGACAGTTCTACATGTTCATCTGAAGTTTACTAGCAGAATATTGACTTCTAGGCAGCTAGGATGAGGGTCTTAAAGACCAAACCCACAGTGACACATCTACTTCTACAAGGCCATACCTACTCCGCCAATCCAGACCTTCTAATAGCCAGCTCAGTTCCCTGGGTGGAACATATACAAACAATCATCACATCACTGAATGATCAGATGGGAAGTGTATTTACCTTATAAGATAGAAAAAGATGTTCCAAGAAAAAGGAACAGGCAATGATAAACATAAAGTTGATAAAACTTGGAGTAACATGGGCAAACCAGGATGAGAGATTTGACACTAGAATCTAAACAACTAAGCTACAGAATGTGTGAGAAGAAACTCAGGCTAGCATCCAATCTAGACAAGTCAGTTATATCTTCAGGGTAAAGAGGATGCTTCACCTAGGTACCATACTGCTGTTCATGTTTTCTTTACTGATATCTTTGTTTAGGTCACAACAAATCACTCAGTGATGGAAGAGATGATGTCACTTACTGCAAAATACATCAAGATAGATCCTTTCATTTGTCAAAAGGGAACAACAACGGACTTCTTCCTTTTGTTCTGTATCATTTGTTTCTCTCCACTTACCCACTATATCTCAGCTGGTGTTACAAGAGAAAGGAAAAAGATGAAGGGCTTGATGACAGTGATGGGCCTTCGGGATTCAGCATTCTGGTGAGTGAGTGGAGGGACTCAGAAAAGTGAGCTTCTGGGGACAAAGCACCACTGGGAAGTGGGAAGGTAGCTCAGCTGACAGAGCACTTGCCTGGCTTGCCTAAAGACTTGAGTTTGATCCTTAACACTCTATAAACTGGGCATGGTGGCACACACCCATAATCTCAGCCCTTGAAAGATAGAGGAAGAATAAGCAGAATTTCAAGGTCATATAATGTTTTGTGAGACTGGTCAGGAAAATGGTTGGTAGTTGAGATGAAGCTATAACTTAAGATTTATATTTTTGACTTGACAAAACTAATTTACGTTGCATGTATCGGAATTGTATGTGTAATTAGGAGCAGGAAACATTTGTATTCTCAAGTTCTTACAAGTTAATACCCATTCATCTGTGAGATCAGTAGAAACAAATGAGTCAGCTCTTTTTTGGTAGGATACTCTTTTGTAAGTTGGGTCAGTAAATGATACTGTAGAGAAAGTAGGAAATGCTATAAGAATTATCTATCTACAAAAATACAACTTGTTACTGTCACTTGTAGTTATAACTATAATAATATATTCATACAGGATCATTTGCTATTCATTAAACTTTATGTATTAGTATATGTGTGTTCTTGTATGTGCTCGTATGTGTGCACATATGGTGGCCAGAAATAAACTCTAGTGTACTAGTCATCTAATTTATTCAGAGTTTTTTGACCTGAAATTCAAGGATTATATTTCACTGACTAACTAGGAATACCTTGTCATCTACTGGCCCAGGGAATCTATCTGTCTCCCTTTCCCTAGTTCTGGGACTACAAGCATTCAGCACTGTGCAGTTTTTGGTTTTGTTTGGGATTTTTTTTTGTAGATTCTGGGAATCAAACTCCAGTCTTCATGCTTACATGCCAAGCACTTTCTTTATCAAGTTAGCTCTCTATATCCCTTTATCAACATTTTTAAGACTTATAGAGTTATGACTATAAGGATTTTAAGACTATAACTTGTCAGATAGTGTTAATGAAGAAGAGGAACATAGGCAAAGGAAAGCAAGCATATGTTTTGTAATAATAACGTGAAAATCATCCTATCTTAAGAAAAACATGGCTGATGTTAAAGAATATAGAGTTTTGATGTCCCTATGAGGAGAAAGAGAAACTTCATTATAAGCACAATATGGAAAGGGGGAAGTATAGAATTAGACACTTTTATTCCCTTATAAAGCCAGAACAGAAAAAGTTAGACCAGAGAATCTTTGCATCAGACAAAGTACCCTAACTTATCTCTCAGTAATTGTAACTCAGCAAGACACAATGTGTCCATACTCAATGGAAAAGACTGTCAATGTGCATAAGATTTGTCTTGAATCCTTGTATTAATTCTAAGTATAAGATTATTTACAATCTCAAATCGCTATATTTGGTTTATATATTCTAAAAGATCCTGTGAATTTTGTCAGGAGGGTGAGTGTATGGTTGAAAGAATGGTCACTTGAGTACTCTTTTTGGTCTAGCCATGAATACTAATAAAATTCTGTTTTTGTATCAGGCTGTCCTGGGGCTTGCTCTATGGTACCATTGTCTTCATTGTGAGCCTTCTCTTGACATGCATTCTAAAATTGGTCCAATTTGTCTTTTCGACTGGGTTGATGGTGATCTTCAGTCTCTTTTTCTTCTATGGCTTATCTCTGGTGAGTAGGTGAATACAAACTCCATTTGGTTTTCAGAACAAAGTTGGTATCTATCAGGTGATTTCTGTATATACCTGTTTTGTATTTGCATGAGACAATCTGTAGTGAAATAGCATTTATCTATAGCTCTGTGTAGTTCTAACGTTCTGTAAAATTAGTAGAGAAAATCTGTAGTTTTATACAGGAAATCATTTGTTTTGTTATAGTAATGATTCTTAGATAAACATAAACCAACTGGGTCTTCTCGTATTGTAGATCTCTTTGACTTTCTTGATGAGTGTCTTACTAAAGAAGACTTTCCTCACTGACTTGGTGGTGTTCTTTCTCACTATTTCCTGTGGAAGTCTTGGATTCACAGCATTGTACAGACACCTTCCTGTGTCCCTGGAGTGGCTTCTAAGTTTGCTCAGTCCCTTTGCCTTTATGCTTGGAATGGCCCAGGTGAGTGGGAAGCTAGTTAGCTTACTAATTATATTTCTGATAATTTTCCTCTCCTGAATTCAGTTGTCAGAGTCATTTCTACAGGAAGCCTTTTAAACACTACAGTTCAACGATACACACTGTGAGGTTTCAAAGATGGAGCAGTCGCTTCTCCTAGAAAATATGTTCTTTTGTGTGTAAGAAGATGAATAGACTCATAAATATATATATATATATATACATATATATATTCAGCATATATACTGTATATATAATTCAGTATATGTATGTATATATGTATATTCAGCATATTTACTGTATATATAATTCAGTTTACATGGAATACATATTCAGTATATATTCAAAATAGAGTCGATAGTGTTTTGTCACATCCCAAAGTTTGTTATGAATTACATTTAAACTGATGTGTTCCAGTTAACCATCTTATTTAATTTTAAGAGGATAATGTGATTTAATTCTGAAGCAGTAACTTAAAGCAAAATAAAATGAATAAATAAATATTTTGGATGCTCAACCATTGACTAGGAAGCATGTCCCTCCACCCCCCCCACACACATGCTTACCTGTGTGCAGGTACCTACTGAAGCCAAAAGAAGGTATCAGATACCCTGGAGCTGAAGTTACAGGTGTTTGTGAGCCTCCCAGTGTGGATGCTAGAAACAGAACACGAATCCTCTGCAAGAGCAGCAATTCTCTTAACCACTGAAGCAACTCTCCAACACCATCAGTCCATTTTCTTACTCTCTCAGTTTAAACATAAAGTGCATTATCATTAGTTTTTGGCTGCCATGCATCATCTGCCAGAGCACCTTTTCTTGCCTCCATACCCAATTCAGCAAGGTCTTACCTGACTACCACTTTCTCACTAAGTTCTTTTGCCATCTAATGTGTGTCTTCTTTAGAACACACATGCACTGTACTAAGCATGATTACTTATGTGCATTGTAGTTCTATATAAGTTTGTTTTCCACTCAACATCTGTCATCTAGGCAGCCATGCAGTTAGACTTGTCTTTCAGGGATGTGGCAGAATGTAATAGTTATAAGCTATTTTTTTAAAAACATGATCATTTGCCTTTAACTTACTGGGTTATTTTGAATTTCCAGGTCTTACACTTGGATTATGATGTGAATTCAAATGCAGACCCCATGGGAAACCCAAATGAGGTCATTGGCACAATCTTCATGCTGTTATTTGATGGTGTCTTCTACCTGATGTTGACATTCTACTTTGAAAAGGTTTTACCAAGTGAGTCGTTCCATGATAAGACTTAATGGCATGCTTGTCATCTCATTTCTTTTTCATTAATTATACACTTTACATAGTGAGGTTTTAAAATATGCCCTTCAAGCACATCATCCACGTCTCAGGAGTATGCCCATTTACAAGATAGACAATGAGCATAGTCACTCAGTGAGGACTGGATCTTTGATCTGCCTTGCAACTTACCAGCTTGAAATTGAAATCTGAATATTTTTCGTGTGGAATTGCAGCCTTTTAGAAGAATGTGGATGGTGTTAATTCTGCTTTATTTGTCTCTTTTTTCTTCCTACCCTTAGGGCCTTTGATCCCTTAACATTAGTAGTTGCTTACAGATCTGTAGTTCTAAACTCTTTCTGAATATCTGGGCCACATAATGAGTTTTATTATTTAACTGAAGAATAAGCAGAAATATCCATTATCTATGCTATGAAACATATTATATCTTTTGGAACATAGCTACATTGTGATGTACTCAGTTGAGTTAGTCAATATATGAATATTACCTCTATATTTGTATTTGTAATAACCTATTTTTTGAGATTTTTCAAGACTACAAGGCACTGTTATTAACTAGCACCATGTTTTAAGATATCTTAAATTCACTACTCTCCTTTTTATTCAAATTGTATGGGATTTTGGTGAAATAATTATATCATATAATTATGATTACACATAATTATATATATAATATACAACATATCTTTGTATTAATATATTTAATCACATATATTTATAATTATATATATAAAGAATATATTAATATATTTTATTTTCTGTACTGATTAAACAAAACACTTTAGTGAAGGAAACATACATTCTAAATAATTTTGACGTAACTTAGGCAATTTTGTTTAAGAAATGACTAAAAAATTTTTTTTGTGCTTTGATGTTTGAAGATTTTGCCTTTATTGTTATACTGAAAAAGAAAAACCCTTCTTTGGGGCTCAAATTTTAGTCTTTTTCCCCATGTATTCTTATTTCAGGTGACACAAAACTGCTAATATTTCATTCTTCTCATTACTATAGAAAGCTATAACTTTATTTTTTAATCCCTAAAGGTTTCTTATTCTTTGAATTCCCATCAAGTGTTTCAGTTGACAAAATCTGTCACATCTGCTGCCTCTTTATGATAGAGGCATCTTAAGCAAATGGAGTCTCTTTCACTTAAGCAAATTAAATATGGATTTAATTGTTTTTTCTTTTGGATGTTGGCTAAAACCTTGGGCAATATGTGATACAATTCATTTTTAAGGATCAATTTAAAAAATCAAATCTAATTTGATATATATGCAATTCCCATATATGCTTAAAATATTTTGTATTGCTTTGATATTTTCCACTTCTATATATGGGAATATATATTGTGATACATGTACATATATATGTATATTTATATAGACATATATTATTTTTTACTTCATTTTAGGAGATATACTTTTGCTGAGTGCAGAGCTCTAAGCTGGCAGGTTTGTTTTTATTTCAATGTTACAAACTTGCTGATTTTAATCTCATTTAAATGTATGCCATCACAATCTTTTGGCTTCTGTGGTTCACAACAGAAAGTATCTACAGGGAGTGTCTGTTCATTCTTAACTTTGTTTCTTTTATACCATTTATTTCAGCATCCCTTTATGATATTTTTCTTTTCATTTTGTTGTTTTAAAGCCTTCTGCTTATGAAATGAATTTGTGTCATGTGTGTATGTGTCAATGTCTGTGTTTGTGTATGTATGTGTATGCACATGTATGAGCAAGCATTCATGTTTAGAGGTTGAGAGGGGCTTAGTACAGTGGCTGATCCAATGTGCAATTGCACTGGTTAAACAGGTGAATATGGACGTCGGTACCCACCCTGGTTTTTCCTGAAGTCCTCATTTTGGTCAGGACAAAATCCAGTGGATCACCCATCCCTTGACACTGAAACAGACTATGAGTTTTCTGATGACTGTTTTGAACCAGTGTCCACAGAATTCCATGGAAAAGAAGCCATCAGGTGAGATCAGATGCAGTGTGGATGAAGGTTGGGTGTGGGGTCATGCTATTATCAGCCTATTGCTTGCTCCAGACATTTGTTTAACCCACATAGACCTTCTACTGAGTCCTGCACAGGGCCCTGACCTAACCTCGTCTTCCTGGCCTGTAATTTTCTGTTCTTTATTCTTTTAAAAACTACAGCGTGCTGCTGTTAGTACCAACCTTCAGACTTAAGACAACAGAAGCCACAACTCAGGAAAAGTCCTCTTTGCCCGTCCCTTGTTGCTTCTCTTCTCCCTTCTTTTTCTTCTTGTCTTTTTCTTCAGTTCAGGGCTTCACTCCTTCACCTTATTAGTTACATCACCATTTTCCCCTCACTCACTGGAACACTCCTTTCTTTATGCATTTACCTTTTCTACAAAGAAGGCCAAGCAAAAGGGGGAAGAGGGAAGTGAAAGCCTGGGGAAGAAGAGGAAATCAGATCCATGAGGCTCTCAGTCATGCACACCTGCATTCTGGATTACACTATAATACCCGTTTCATGTGGTGCTAGTAGCATTTAGTTCAAATAAGAAAGACATCCTTAAGATCTTTATCTTAGCAACTCTTATTTATTTTTAATTTTATTTTATTTTTTACTTATTCATTTTACATCCCTCTCACTACCCATGCAACTCTTCCTTCAAATAATATTTTTAACTATTCTTTGAGAAGGTTATAAATATACACAGTGTGATTTAATCATCCAGCACCACACTAGCCACTCCCAACTCTGCCTGCTCCCGTCTAGCATGTGTTTCCTCTCAACTTCATATTCTCTTCATTTGAAAATAATTATATCTCATTGAGTCCAATTAATGCTGCCTATTTGCACATGTATATGGTGAGGCTACTCACTGGAGTATGGGTAACCTATCAGTGGTCTCACCTCTAAGGGAAAATGACTGACTCTTAGCAACCTTCAACTACAAATGGCTCCTCAAGTAGAAATGTCTCATGAATCCATCCTTTATCCACAGTGGAATTTTCCCTGTTTGATCTTATGCAATAGTTACAGCTATGTGAGTTCATGAGTGACAGCCACATCATGAGCAGGAACAGAACTTCACAGCATCCCTCTCCATCTACCATCTTTCATGTTCTTTCCTTCTCCTGCTCTTCCATGTTCCCTGAGCCTGGGCAGGCGACAAATGTTGACAATTTTTGATTTCTAATCATAACTCTCAATTTCTAACTTGTAGCCTGCCCCATAAATATCTTTCTTGCCATGTTTTGGATAATTTTAAACCTTAGGCAAAGAAAGTCCTTTCAAGACAATGGTTTTTATCTACTAGTCTCTCTTATTTCCTCTCTGGTATCTCATTGAATGAAAAGTAAGGTGAAAGAATAGGGTGTTAGTTTTTAAATGGAAGTGAGAAATCTGTTTTTTTCTTTCTTTTTAATTAAAGTATTTTTATTTTTCTGCTATGTATTTTGGTCATTTTCCCCTCCCCAACCCTTCCTGGATCCTGCCAACCTTTCTAACTACCTAACTTCACACTCTATGATTTTTCTCTTTCTCAAGCCTTCCATCATAAAATCAAACTAACCAAACAAAAGCAAACGTATATACTGTTAGTGCTTTCAGAACAGGTGAGCAGAGTTCTAAGAAATAACTATATTTGTCAGCTATCTAATGGTTAGAGTACAGTGATGGCTAGCACCTCTGATATTGTTCATGGCATTTCTTCTTCTTCCCATTTTATACTGCCTGGCTGACCTGAAGAGATTCTAGACTTCATGCAGTTACTTTCTCTAACATCTTTAAAAGGTTATGTTCCCTACTCAGCCATGCTATGGTAGCTGTCTGGGTTGTATCATTGTCTAATATACCAATCACTACACATGGTTCATCTCAGGAAAAATGCTCACAGTGGCTTGAACAGTGTCCAAGCCTCAGCCCGCACCAAAGGAAGCAACCTTTCTTCTAGGTGAGCTTAGGCACTGGTCATGTTTTAAAACACTGGTCAAAGTACCATTGCTTTTTATTGCTGTTGGTACCATAGCTAAATCAAGGTCATATGCTCTCCCTCATATCCTTGCAACCCAAATTCACCTGAAGATTTCAGCGAGACTTGGAATTAGATCATAAATAAAACCTTTGCTCCTTAAAACATTTATTTCTTGCTCTCTTTCTCAGAATCAGAAATCTTACAAAAGACTACATACAAAAGTCTAAGTGCACAGAAGCTTTGAAAGGTAAGTAACGAAGATAGAAAAATATTGGATATCAGTCAGCTAACTTTTCTCTCAGTCAGCAGTTCTAGACTCTGTAAATGGATGGTGAATTTTTTGTCTGGCCTTCCCCACACAACTGAACTACCATTGCCATACTGTATAATTTTTGTAAAGTGGAAATAGAGTATTAATTTTGATTTAATAAGTGAATTAATATGTACTCTCATAAATTTTAGTCACACTATAAATACATAGGCACTATATGAGCCCTGAATTAACCTTACATTTGTGATTTTATACCTTCATGATGTTTTCCTCCCAGATCTGACATTGGATGTATATAGAGGCCAGATTACTGCAATCCTTGGTCACAGTGGAGCTGGGAAATCAACACTATTAAATATCCTTAGTGGTTTGTGTGTTCCCACCAAAGGTAAGAGACAGAGACTTTCCTCTAATTTGGAAAAGGAATTATCTGTGCTTTTGTTAGACATTTGAGCATTACATACAGATGGAGATAATTCAACTCACAGCTATTGACATATAATCTAAATTATTTATTTATAAAATGTATATAATATTAATTGAAGTGTACAAAATTTTTGTATTTTAGAATACTCAAAATTTTATAGAATTAACAGTGTCAATAGATATTGATCATACTTTTCTGTCTAGATAAAGTAATCTTGAAAATCAGAAACTTTAAAACTATGACTGGAAAGGTCTCTTAATTTCACTGTTTTGGCTGTAGCTTATGGCCTATAATGGCTTTGCCTACATGTCTCAGACTGGGCTATTCCCCCTCCCTCTCCCTCTCTCTTGCCTCCTCTCCCCCTCTGTCTTCTCTCTCCTCTCTTTTTTCTCTCTCTTCTTACTCTCCCTTTTACTCTTTCTCTAATCCCTCTTTCTCATAAATTTCTAGGGCTGAAGTTCTAAGGACTTTGAGCTGAAAGACAGAATCAATGTCAATGTAAAACAACTTTTCTGCATTTTCTGATTGTTATAGGTTCATATGAATTCCATTGTTTAAAGAAAGTTGCATGCACTGCTTAGGGGGCAGAGAGGGTGATCTCATTTCTTGATGATAAAATGTAGAACATACTATAATCTCGAATACAGGTGAGATCAAAATACTAAAATGAAATTTGGAAAAGATCACAGGAGTAAGATAAAATCACATATCTAATTTAATTTGGTAAAGTTTTTTGAAGTTACATTAAGAATGTCATGTTTTCTTGATAATGACTTTTGAAACCATTATTTATAGGTTGGGTCACTATCCATAATAACAAAGTCTCAGAAATGACTGACTTGGAAAGTATCAGCAAGCTCACTGGAGTTTGTCCACAATGCAATGTGCAATTTGACTTCCTCACTGTAAGAGAAAATCTTAGGCTATTTGCTAAAATAAAAGGAATTCAAGCACAGGAAGTGGATAATAAGGTACTTGATATGTTAAACTGACATAGAAATTTAAATTTTTAGTAAATATGCTTAATCCTTTTTACTTTAATTTTGGTTGCATTAAATCACCTGCATATCGATATATTAAGATTGGCTGCAAAAATACAGGAATAACAAACATTTACATGTAACCTGTGATAATCTCCTAGATCATTAAATATATTCCTTTCATCTTAACAAATCTTAGATAAGTAATGGAATTTCTTCATGTTCAAATCAGATTGAATTATGAAGAGGTAAATCATTTCCCCCAAGTCATAAGTCAAGTAAGCATGAAGTCACATGAAACCCAAATGGATAACACTGCTTATTATTCTTTATTGTGTCATGTGGCATTTTAGTTATGACTTGAATGTTCTTCTGTGTGTGTACAGGTACAAAGAGTTTTGCTGGAATTGGAGATGAAAAATATTCAGGACAATCTTGTTCAAAACCTAAGTGGTAGACAGAAGAGAAAGCTGACATTTGGAATCGCCATTTTAGGAGACCCTCAGGTAAGTCAGACCAGATTCACGGATAGTTCAATCTGGAATTAATCTACTTCCTCATCCAGAAAGGGCACCATGATGGAGATCACACAGCAAAGGGGACCATACAGAAGAGCAGTAAACTAAGTACATACCTAGCCTCTGTGTTCCCTGCTTCTGTAGTTAGTGAAGGTTATTTCTTTTGATTCCTCCTCTAGGTTTTCCTACTGGATGAGCCCACTGCTGGGCTGGATCCCTTTTCAAGGCACCGGGTGTGGAATCTCCTGAAGGAGCGCAAAGCAGACCGTGTGGTCCTCTTCAGCACACAGTTCATGGATGAGGCTGACATCCTGGCTGGTAATTTCTGGCTTCCTTAAGCATCATGATGAGGACTTAGGTCTGAAAATCTTACACTTTTTTTTTCTGCTTCTTTTGTTCTGTGTAGATGCTATCGCCCAGGATCAGAAGCTCATTCTGACAAAAGTTTGAGGTGTCTTTATCCCTTCATGTATAGCATTGTGGTGACACAATGTCTTCTTAGGAAGGTCACTAACTGCAAGATAAATGTCATTAAGTTGAATGCCATAACTGAATACATCAATTTGAAAGATCTGTGCACAATCAGTTAAAATACATGTTAATGCTTATCTGGGTCAAAAATGTTCATGTACTTTATTCTGTTGAGTTGTCTGAAGCATGAATAATCTACATAATTATCAAAGATTATGTTCGGGTTTTTTTTAATCATAATTGCATCCTACTTTTAAAGTTGCATAAACTCCTATGCAATTCATTATACCTTATATTTCTCTAAAATGAAAGGTATCTCCATCACAGCCTCTTCCTCTTCAGATAGGAAAGTGTTCATCTCCAAGGGGAAGCTTAAGTGTGCAGGCTCTTCCTTATTTCTGAAGAAGAAATGGGGGATTGGTTATCACTTAAGGTAGGCTTTCTAGGGGAATTTGGGGGTAGTTGAGAACTGGGCTGGAGGAAAAGGCAGTGCTGACTGGAATCATTGCAAGAGAGGAGGGAGATACAGGGATGAGGAGGAACTAAGAGGAAGGAATGGGTTTATATGTTCAGAATCATTTATATGTCTGAAATTTTCAAAGAATTAAAAATATATTTTAAAAGAAAATTCAAGTGTGTAAGTGTACTGTGTGTGTGTGTGTGTGTGTGTGTGTGTGTGTGTGTACATGCATACATGTGTGCACACCTGTGTGCATATAGGAAGAGGTAAAGGGTGAAAGTGTGGGGAAGACTGGAATAGAAGATGGCCAGCATAACATAGAGGAAATATGAGAAAACCAAGCATAGATGCAGTTAAAGTCTCTACTATTTGATTATACTAAAGTCCTACAACCTTTTCAAACTTGACGAGACTGTATTTAATGTTATTAGTATCATTCACCTAGAATAGTAATACCATCTCTTTAACTAAAGTCCTAGTTTGTAAGTAGCATATTTGAATTGACTCATTTATCTCTTTATTTCAAGTTTGCATGACTTGTTTTTTTTTTTTTTTTTACATCAAAATTTTAAATGCTCTTCCCTGGTTATTTTTGGAGGCAGAGACTATTTTCAAACAACCTATTTCAATTTTTGACCAACAGCTTGCAGCTGAGTGAAGCGTGTGTGCGTGAGAGAATAACATCTCTTATCAAGCAGCACATCCCTGATTCCAAGTTGTCAGCAGAAAGTGAAGGAAAACTCAGTTACATATTACCCCTGGAGAGAACCAACAAGTTTCCAGGTAACTCATTAGCCATGAGCTATACCACGAAATCCACAGTAATAATAAGTATCCTGTAGCATCAAATTGCTGTGTATGAAGTATAGTACTAAGAGCTTGAGATGGGGCATCACTTAGAATCCTCACAGTAATAATAAAAGTTTGATACAATGACTGTCACACCTGAGAGTCAGGAAACGGGAGCAGAGGATGAAGTTAATTCATAAAAGTCACCGTTTTAAAGATGAATTCTGCCCCGAACCCATTCTATCAGAAATGAAGATGTGTTAGATCCTTTGGTCTTTGTTTCAAATACTAGAACATTTTCATGTGTCCCTAATGCCTCACAATGGTGGTGCTAATGCAGGTTCACAGGAGCAATGTCCTCCTAACACAGGATAGATGGGCTCTTATGGTTGCTTTCATTTTGAAAACTGAGTTGTATGTATCTTACCAGACAACAGAGAATAAAGGACCACATACCTTGGGTAAGAAAAATATAAGAGAACAAATCAAACAAGTAAGAAAAAAAAATTGTGAGTTTACCAAAACCTTGAAGAAATCTATGAGCTAGTGTCTAAGCACCTGAGTCACAGCTGTATATGCTGACATCCAGCAGAGGTAAAAATTATTGCAGTTATTCTTAGTGTGACACATGGACTGTTTCATAAACATTTAGAAATAATTAAATGCTGTAAACATTGTATCACAATGCCCAAGGACTTTTAAAGCTCTTGTTTGCTTTACAGAGGCTTTCAATATCTTTGATGTTTTATGACAATATGCTAGGGCTTATAAATCTGTAATGAACATAGTGATTTGAAACTTGGCTTTACTGATTGGCTAAAAGTCCTATTATGTGTTTTGTTTGTTTATTTTGGGGTTTGCTTGGTTTTTGTTTTGGTTTGTTTTGGTTTGTTTTGTTTTGGTTTGGTTTGGTTTGGTTTGGTGTGGTATGGTTTGGTTTTGGCCATGACTTTAGAAAATACCCTTGGTGTCAAGCCAGTGTATAATATAGAATACTGCAGAATGTTTGGTTTTCAGCCCATTTGTCTCAGATCACTAGGGACTAAGAGATCATGTTAAGTGAACAAGACCAAAAAATTCCTATATATACACACTTAATGAAGGTGGTATCTTAATTACAGCACTATTGTATAAGGAGACACCATGACCATGGCCCTTTTTATAAATGAAAGTGTTTAACTGAAGAATTGTTTACAGTTTCAAAGGGTTCATCCATGACCATCAATGTGAGGAGGCTAGCAGGCTAGCATGGTACGGGGTCAGTACTTGAGAGCTTTATACCCTGATCCAAAGGCAGCAGGAAAAGAAAGAGACTGGGCCTGATGTCGGCCTTTGAACCATCACTGTCTATCCCCAAATATACACTTCACTTCCTCCAACAAATACATACTTATTCCAACAAGAACACACTTCCTAATCCTTCCAAAACAGTTTTAAACTTGTGACCACGAATTCAAATATTTGAAACTCTGGGGCCATTTTTATTCAAACCACCACATGCTGATAACTTACTAAGTGAGGAAATCCAAACATACACTTTGTTTGAAAATCTAAATAAGATTTAAAATCATGAGGAAAGTGTTGGTTGAAACATTATTATTCCATTTAAAAGGATTGTATAATCTAGAAACCAACCAAGCTTCAGGTAGAATGAAACCTGGCTGTCAGTTCTTACTAACCACTGAAGACCATGACTGTCTCTTGACCAGCAATGATTAGCTGCCAATAGAACCTCAGGGAACCTGAGGTCTCATGAGCATCTTTCCATCCATGAATCAGCACTGAAGGGCCCAGTCTTGTACAGGTCTAGTTCAGGTAGTCAGAAGTGCTCTGTGTACATCATTGCAAAAGCCATGCAATATCCAGGGTGTGTTGGGGAGGGATTCATGTATGCTACAATTTGAATGGGGTCAGAGGACAATTTATAGGAAGATGCTTTCCTTCAACCAAATGGGTTTCCAGAAGTAAAAGACAGTCACCTGGTTTGTTCCTAAATGACTTACTATCTAAGTCATCTCTATAGTCCTAGCTTCATCCATTTTCCTGAAATCTTCATAATTTAATTTATTGTGATGGGTGAATAAAAATAATTTTATTTTGTACAGGCACATTTTCTTTATCAATTCATCAGTTGATAGAAATCTAGGTTTATTCCATTTTCCTATCTATTTTGAACACAGGGCAATGAACATAAATGTATAGCTATCTCTGTAATGGGGTACAGAGGCCTCTGAGTGTATATACCCTGGAGCAGTCATATGGTAGTTCTAGTTTGTGTTTTTGTTTTTCTGTTAGTTAGCTTTTTGAGAAATCTTCACATTTTCATAGTTGCTAAACCAACTCATCAGCAGTGAACAGGTGTGCAGCTTCCCCTGCATCTTTGCCAGCATCTGTTGTTATCTATTGTTTTTTTATTTTATTGTTAATTTTTTATGATCTCCTCTCTGACTGGAATGAGGAAAGATTTCACAGTAGTTTTAATTTGAATTTTCCTGATGACCACATTTTTTTAAAAAATGTGTTCCTTAGATCTTTATAGGGATCTGGAAAGATGCCCAGACCTGGGAATTAAGAACTATGGTGTTTCTATAACAACGCTGACTGAGGTCTTTCTGAAACTGGAAGGAAAATCAGTGATCCACCAGTCAGGTAGGTAAAAGGACAGAAGACATTATGCTGTGTCCATTTCAACAGTCATAATGTTTGTTGTTGCTGTTGTTATTATTCTCCTTTTCCTCCTTCTCCTCCTCCTCCTCATTTTCTTCCTCCTGTTCCTCCTCCTCCTCCTCATTACCTCCTCCTACTCCTACTCCCCCTCTTCCTCCTTCCCCTATTCTTCTTCTTCCTCCTTCCCCTATTCTTCTTCTTCTTCTTCTTCTTCTTCTTCTTCTTCTGCTTCTGCTTCTGCTTCTGCTTCTGCTTCTGCTTCTGCTTCTGCTTCTGCTTCTGCTTCTGCTTCTGCTTCTGCTTCTGCTTCTGCTTCTGCTTCTGCTTCTGCTTCTTCTTGGTCTTCTTCTTCTTCTTCTGCTTCTGCTTCTGCTTCTGCTTCTTCTTTGTCTTCTTCTTCTTCTTCTTCTTCTTCTTCTTCTTCTTCTTCTTCTGCTTCTTCTTCTGCTTCTTCTTCTGCTTCTTCTTCTGCTTCTTCTTCTGCTGCTGCTTCTTCTTCTTCTTCTTCTTCTTCTTCTTCTTCTTCTTCTTCTTCTTCTTCTTCTGCTTCTGCTTCTGCTTCTGCTTCTGCTTCTGCTTCTGCTTCTGCTTCTTCTGCTTCTTCTTTGTCTTCTTCTTCTTCTTCTTCTTCTTCTTCTTCTTCTTCTTCTTCTTCTTCTTCTTCCTCTTCCTCTTCCTCTTCCTCTTCCTCTTCCTCTTCCTCTTCTTCTTCTTCTTCTTCTTCTTCCTCTTCTTCTATCTGTATAAATAAGGAGATCCCCTGTTATCAGTTGTAGTCTCTGCCATAGATGTGCCTCACCTGGGATGTTCTATTAGATCCCAGCAAAGAATTTTTCAAGTGTTTATGTGTGCTACATTCTCTGTATTGTGTCCCTCAAAATGCTTTCTCTGAAATGTATTTTTTTTTTAATGATACATTTAAACTCTGGACATATATTACATGATATATAGCAATAAATTTATTTTAAAGATATTAATTTTATTTTCAATTGTGTGTGTGTGTGTGTGTGCGCGCGTGCGCACGCGTGTGTGTGTGTGTGTGTGTGTGTGTGTGTGTGTGTGTTCACAGAGGCCAGAGGTATTGGATACTCTAAAGTTGGAGTTTTAAGTAGTTCTGAGCCACCAACATGGGTACTGGAAAACAAAATTAGAACCTCGGGAAGAGTAGTATCCCCATGTAACTACTAAACCATTTCTTCAACTACAATACAAAGATTTTTCTACTAAAGGACTCTTGAGACATTAAAAAGTAAAGTCAATGATGGATATAGTTAGAAGGAAAGAATTTTTAAAGATAATCTTCCTTTAATTTTTCTTAACTAAAATCCATACTAGGCTTCCTTGGAAACAACATAGCAGAGTAATGAGAGGCTGCTTCTCCTGTGGGAACTCTACCAACACTGGGGCCATTTCCTCTCAGTCTTTTCACATCTGTCAGGTTCCTCGTGGTTTTGAGTTCCTCTAGAAATTAAGTACATTCAGTGCTATTTTGCTTGATGAGTCCTTGAGATGATCATTCCAACACTCAATCTCTCTGGTTACAGAATCTCTTATGGGCAGGCAAGAAGAGAAGCCTATGGCAGGAACATTATCTGTCTCCCTGTCAGAACCATGAGTGTCACCTGGTCTTACCTTCAGTGGTCATGGCTTGTTTGTAGTCACTCATCTCCACTTTCCTTTCTCTTCTGTGGCACACTCTAGCTCCAGCTATTTGGTCAAAGAGTGTCTTGCTGGGAAGCCATTAAGTTTTTTTTCAGAGAGCATCTTTTATCTGGGTGTGGTGGTATACAACTGAAAACTTAGCCCTTGGGTGACTGAGATAGGAGCACCCTGAGTTCACTGCCAACCTGCATTATGAAGCAAGGCCCTTTCTCACAAAATTGCATACAGATTTTAAAATATATTTCTAATATTTCAATACACACAAATGCATTTAACTTGTATAAACTGACCTTGTAAAAACAAAAACAAAACCTTCCAAAAGACCCTTGTGGGTTCTTTTACTCCTATCACAGTTTGTTAAAGAAATTGTTGAGTTTCTTAGATCATTGTTATTATCTATATCAACTCATAATTTATGTGATGAAAATTGTCCATCTGCTGCTTTTGTTCTGTTGAGTTCACCACTGGTTGCCCTGAACCAAGTATTTAAAGCACAATTTAGAACATTTTTACCCACAATGCTGTTTTGTGCCCTCTGCAAGGATTACCCCAAGAGTTCTCCTTAAGCAACTTACACTTTTCTCTGCTCTGTAAAAACTTAATATGAATGGGAAAATGCTGGTCTTGTAGGTCAGCTCTGCTGTTATATGGTCTGATGATGAACATTCTCTGTGAAGTTCTATCCCATAGTATTCTTTTTGAGGAATATCATTTAAAACAGTGTCAACTGTCAAGGTTGTATTGACCCATTTTTGTTTTATCTTGGAATTTCTGTTTTCCTGTAAGAGAACTTTAAAAAATCTGGATCAAAAAAAATAATGCTTTCAGAGAAAAAATTTAAACACCCAATATAGATTTCTGGCATTTTCTTTATAGATATTGGTGTGACAGAAGACATACAAGCTGGAGGGGCAAGGGGCCCAGGGAGACTTGCTGATGTGGAACAACTTGTCTCTTTGCTTAATGAGATGAGTAAGACAAAGGTGGGCATGGCTCTCTGGTGGAAGCAACTTTGTGCAGTGACCAGGCTTCGCTTCTTGAAGTTAAAGTCAGAAATGAAATCCATTGCTCTTCTGTGAGTACTAAAATATCATTGCAGCTTCCAATTGTTGCAGTGAAGCATACATAAGCAGAACAACATAAAAGTGATAGAAACAAATTCTAGCACAGGTCCATATGTGTTATTTCTGTTAACAGTCTTGGTAGTCACACATTATTATATTAATACATGGAATACAATAAATCTCTCAGAGATAGTATGAGGCCTAGTGTCTTTTTTCATTACCGTTACTCCTTTAAAGTCTACACAGTAGAAACAATGGACATCTTAGAACTTAGCCTTGATGGTGTGTGTCTCGTGACTCAGATCTCACAAAACCTCTGCAACTGTAATGTGTTTGTAAAGTTGATACATCTTCAAGATTTTTTTCTTCTTTGTGGTTCTTATGTGCAAGTGGCCCCTTCTCATCTCCTGCCAAGTGTCAGGCATTTTTTAGGAGTTGAACATAAAAGATATCAAATCACTCTCAAGGAATTTATGTCTTGACATTAGAGCCCTGTGCCTGGCTCATAGTCAATCACTAAGTTGTAAAACAGTTCATACATGGGATCCAGGATTTATACTAAAATTCCAGTCAATGCTTGCTGAATACCTGCTTTAAGTGGAGGATATTACCAAGATTAAGACTAAGATTAAGACTAAAAATAAAATCTCTGTAGTTAGTTCAGAAATGTTTTCTAAGACTGACAGAGGAAAGAACAAAGGGAAGCCAGCCACAGAGCCCAGTAGGCAAGAGGTCTTGGAGTTTCTCATGTTCTGGGACTCTTTCCCAGCCTGTTGACAGAATGGCTCACAAAAGGAAATAAAAAGTCAGTAAGAGAAGTGTCAGTCAGATGTGGTGGTCAGGAGAATCTTGCAACTCTGACTGACTAGCAATCAGTTTGCCTCTTTACTCATACAGGTTTCACATAACAAAGACAGACTAATTATTATCCAAGAAGTACAGATTATATCCTTTTGTATATGGGCATGTGTTTGATTTTTTTTATTACATGTTTGGGGTTACAAGTTTAGTCACAATCAGAAAGCACAAATGAAACGGATTTTATTTTTATTATTAGCCTTATATTACCAATTCAAATACTCTCAAGAATGTCTCTGTCAAAGCAAACACATTATGACAGTCTGCTTTCAGGCTGCCAATATTTGCAATTTTAAAGCTCCTCAGACAAACAGAAAATATCTGAACTAGTCTTTTTTATGAATAGCAAATACTAATACATTACTCCCTTTACAATATTATTTCATCATCTATGTTATAAAGTAGAAAAACTTTATTTTAGTCAATCTTTCTTTCACTAAATAGTAATGTTTATTGTTCCAGGGGTGTTCCTTGTATGATTGCCTATCTTTAAACTACATTTTCAGAGAGCTCTAAGCATATTATTAAATGGGGCCTACCATCTGTTGATAATTGTCTTAACCAGTAAGAGTTTACCCTTTACCAATTATACAGTTTGAGCGAGCTTAGGGACAGATGCCCAAAGATAATTCCTGGTGTCATGATCTCATTTACAATTTCCTAGCTTTTGTCTATCTGAGCTTATTCAAATCTCTAGGGCATAAGGAAGTCTTCCAATTAGTAACTGGATAAAGCAGAAGTAAGTTTAGGACTTTACTTTAAAAAAAAACTCAGAAATAATTTTTTCAGGAAAAGACATACAATGAGTCATAATGCAGAAAGTCTCCATGAGTGCAATATGCAAAGACCAAAACCCAAAAGCAAGAGACAGGACAGTGATGGCAGCATTCGGCCGAGCTTCACTGGAGTTGTGTCAAACAGCTGTGCTGACTTCACAACTTTTGCAGTTCCCAGTAGAAGTGGCTGTGCCACCTATGCTTGGAAGGACAGAAGGATGAGGTTTCGGCAATAGCACTGTAGTGCTGAGATCTGACTTGAAAACTTTTCGAATGGGAATTGAAGGAAAGGAAAACACAAAAATAAGTCATAGTTGAATTGGTTGAGATTAGGAAAGGGTTGCCATGAAGAAGACTGGAGACAATGGGTGGAAGAGCAAAGAGTAACTCGTGATTCCAAGGAGTCGTGTACTCTGCAGCAGAGAGGGAACAGTAGAACAAACACAGAGAAAACGAGGCTAGATTTCAATTTACCACATAAGGAGCCATCTTCTAAAATTGCACAAGCTGTCCCATGATCAGAATGCATCAAGGGAGGTGCACTGATGATAAATCCTTGGTCAATGCTCCCACTTTAAGGATAAGGAATAATTTAAGAACCAAGATATAGAGTCATACATATGAAGGCCTGTCTTTAATCATGTCTCACTTATACTGTATCCATGTCTTTGCAGGAATGTTTTGAAGACTGGACAATGACTATAGGTCTATACTGTAATTTTTTTTTCTGTGTAGGATTCTGATTTTGGGGATTGGATTTCTGCATATTTTGTCTGCAAACATTCACAGGATAGTCCATCAAAGTGACTACTGTTGGGAGCTTGCTCCTCATATGTACTTCCTCACACCTGGCCAACAACCACAGATGCCTCTCACAAACTTACTGATTGTCAACAAAACAGGTAAAAATGTTGATAAATACATAGTTTATGAATACTGCCACTGTTAAGAACATTGCTTAGGAAAGACCCACATGGTGGAAAGATGAATGTGTCTTACACCCAGTTTAGGAAACTCAAATTTTAAATTGGAACAATTAAGCCAAAAATATATGATAATATTACATCAGCACACATTAAAAATCAAGGTTTATATAAAAATATTGTGAAAGTAGAATGTCACAATGATTATAAAGAGAAACTTTATAGTTGGATAGAGGAGCATGTTGGTGGCATACCTTTTAAATTTAAAAACATTTAAATTACATGATCATTGTTACTGTCATTAGTTCAATGGAATATGTTATTTGATTCTAGGAAGTTTTATTCTAAAAGTCACAAGGTGTTAACAACATTGTTTTTCATTATCAGAGTTATTTTTACTTAGAAGAGACAAAAAGTACATGAGCATTATAATCATTATCGAACCACATTTAGAAAGTCTATAATAGAAGACTCAGCGAGAATTTCAGTGGGCCATGCACTTGCTATGCAAGCAGGAGAACAGAGTTCATATTTGCAGAGCCCACATGAAGATTTGTTGGGTGTGACTGGCTTCTCTTCCTGCAGCATCACAGCAGTAAATCAAAGTAAACACATACACCCCACACCAACATGTGCAAGTTGCTTTTGGTCATAGTGTTTTATCATAGCAGTAGAAAAGTAACTAAGACACCATGATCCATTGGGTGGCCCTATACCAGTGCTCATATGGGAAGCACAAACTGGACTCAATGGATTAGAAAGAAACAATGTCCAGAACTGGAAAGCTGTTAAGGTAGGGAGGTGGAACTGATAGGATTTAGTAGAGAGTGGGAATATGACCAACATAGATTCTATGCAATTTGAAATTCTCAAATAACTAATAAAAATATACTTTTTATAAACTTCTTGGATATGGAGACCTACACGCAATCCCAGAGACAGCTGATACCCAGAACAGCTGGCCAGATAGACAGCTGGTGATCTCTGGCCCAAGGGAAAGACTCTGGATCAATACAGAAAATGAAGAGTGATCAAAGAATATAACTGACATAGACATTTGGCCCCCACATGGCATGTACATGCATATGTTCTTACACATATAATAAAATACACACATGTACCTAAAGCAAAAGGGAACAAAAGGTATTTGTTCAGAAAAGAAACATATGGAGAATTAAAATCCATAGTCTTCAATGCTATAACAATAAATGGCTGTGAAGAGTCATTTTGATATATAACTTTGTGGTATTCCCTAGAATTTGTAGTGCCTTTTACGTTTTACTGTCTATTAGGAGCAAAGATCGATGACTTCATACATTCACTAGAGCAACAGAACATAGCTTTGGAAGTTGATGCCTTTGGGACTAGAAATGGCACAGAGGACAATCAGTATAATGGAGCCATCATCCTATCAAGTGGTCAGAAGGTATGTGCATCTCCAGGAAACAGAGCTATGGCTATTATAGGGCAATTTAATGAAAAACAGCATCTGAGACATCGTAAAAAAAAATAACATATCTGTGTATATATTTTGTATATTAGGAGAGATTTTGGGCTATGATTATGCCATTTAAACATCAAATTTACCTAAGAGAATGCATTAAGATTCCTCCTTTCCTCATTATTCTGAATTATATTCATGAGTTTAATATAATAAACTTACATTCACTATTAGTTCATTAAATAATTATTGCTTGAGTTTGATTCCTGGAACATATGTGGTAGAAAGAGAATTGACTACTGAAACTTGTACTCTGACTTTCACACATGCACAATGAACATATACATACATGCAAAAATGTACACACCTATTCACACAGAGAAACATGCACTAATGAGTAAAGGTTAAAAAAAAATTAAAAAACAATACAATTTCTACTTGTTATCTGGAGCTTTAAGCCAGAGATCCCAAAGATAGTCCCTACACTAGATACAGTCTGTAAGTTACATGGCTTTTCTTGAGAAGATGTGAACAAAGCCAAAGTTATTATCCCACACAAGCCTAGCTTAGTGAACCAATGAGTTTATACAGTTTCTTACAGATATTAAGGGTGAATCAGGTATCTGTATCATCAAAGAGATCACCCCAGGATGGTTGGCAATTCCCAAGACATGCATCCTCACAGTTCACTGCACAGCTTGTAGGTGTCTCCATAGAAGAGTCTCCTCTTCCTTCCTAGTTAAGTTACTCATAGGCATTGTAACTTCATGAACTTCTTGATTCTTATCCCTCTCACTTCTACATCCAGGATGGAAAATTGGGATTCCAAGCAAATGGCTACAGGACAGCAGCCATAATTAGTTTGTCCTGTTAGAGGTTTGTTTTAAGCTTTAATTATATCCCATTGCTTAACTAAGGCATTTAAACATGACAGCATTCACTTGCACATTTCAAAGAAAGAAACTGAAGAACCTCTAGTCTGTAGGCCACATCACAAAGAATAGGCCGTTCTTTCAGTACTTGAAGAGTTTTGCATATTTTGTTCAGGAGCTTTATGTTTTCTTGTAGTAATTATTTAAAAATGGCCGCTGGTCAAGCCAACTATCTAAGCTGTAGAGGCTCTGCCTAGCTCAAGCACTTGGCCAGAGGCCATGTGCGTGCTGCAGCTAGAAACACCCAGCCAGAAACACTAGCTCTGCCACCCACAAGAAGCCAGCATGGGAGATGGCTCTGCCAATCTTCCATGCTGTCTCTGCAAGGCTGGGCATTGCCCAGACTATCACACCAACCACGCAGGCCAGGTAGAAAAATGAGACTCTAGTGCTTAAAGGTTAATCAAAGGCTTATATATTTGGTAATGATCAATAACAAGATGCCCTTACAATCAGAGGTGTAACCCAATACCCAACCTAGATATACCAACTCCCTTTGACTGCTACAGACAAACGAACATCAGCCTCCATGTCCCCCTCTCTTGTTCTCCATCTCACCCTTTACTCCTCCTCTTCTTTCTCCTCCTCCTCTTCTTTCTCCTCCTCCTCTCTTTACTCCTCTTCCTCTCCTTACTCCTCCCACCTTAGCTCCTCCTACATTTTTCCTTGCAGACTGATAAATCTTTTTGTTACATTTTAGAATTACAACTTTACATTGGCATGCAATACCAAGAGATTGAATTGTTTTCCAGTTCTGGTGGATATTGTGAGTAATGCGCTCCTTGGACTGTTTGCACCATCAGCACACATTCAAACTGACCGCAGCACATTCCCTGAGGTTGGTATATTCTTGTAGGTTCTGCTTTATCTAGAGTCTTCCAGACTGTTTCATTCAGAATAATCTCAGTGATCTTGATAGACTTTCTTTCATACATTAGATTAGCGTTTGCATCTATCTTACTATATATTTATTTTAATTTGAATGTAGTATGTTACAGTATATCATATATAACTATACATATTCAATTGAGCTGTTCCCTGTAAGCACTAAATGTTAAATTAGGAGAGACAATCTAAGCATGCTGACTCACACCTTGTGATGAGTTCAAGTTCATTATGAGTTCAAGTTCAATCTGGATTGCAAAATAAGATTATGTTAAAGAAATCAAAAGAAGGAGAAGGAGGAAAAAAAGGAAGAGATGGAAAAAATCCCTAAGATGTGAAACTGATGAGTTGGAATTCCTGAATATTAAATTGGTTGCATTAGTTTAAAGTGACAAAATATCACAATAAAGCCTAAAAGTACAGATCATCTTTAAGTGTCAGCCTAAACTTTAGAATTGTACCATCATAACAAGAACCCCTTGTTCTCATTATTACTTTCCATTTTCAAAATCATATTATGTAGCTTCTTTCAATTGTTTATGTATAAAATTGAATATATAAGCAAAATCTATGTTGAAAATCAGATTAGGATGTAAGGACATGGAAATCTCAAAAAAGACCCAAGGCAATATTTTTAGATAATTAATTGTGTTTTGAGCAATGTAATCCAGAGAATGATTTTCCACTTTGCACAACTTCCATTCCTAGGATAATGGCCACAGAATATTTGATTATATGGCTTATTTCCCTTCGTGGATCCTTGTGATGGCCTGTGTTCCTCCTCATATTTCCATGACCAGCATTGATGACTATAAGGTAGTAAAAAATAAAGAAAACTTTCATTGATTTAAACAATCAGAAGTTGTTTATAATATAATTTTAAGGCTTTTCTTTAATAAGGTGTTCAGATTTATACACTGAGCAGTTGATAAATATAAATTGCCCCTATTTAGAATTAAAAATAAGAATCAAATCAAGGAAGGGAATAGGTAGGAAAAGGGGAGGACAAGTGGAAAGACCACAAGAAAGAAAACAAGACATAGATAAAAAGGTTTGTTTGTTTCCTTCTGAATGATGCAAGCATTGCAATGAAGATTGCTCCCCACAAAAGGTAATCTTTTCAGTGGAACACTGGGTGAGACTTCATATAAAAGTTTAAGTTGTACATCACACATATCTTCTTGGAACTAGCTCATGGAACACAGACAGTCTTTGAGCAGCACCCCAAGGTCTTACTAAACTAAAAGAAGAACTTGGAATCCAAAAGGGTTAGAGTGATTGGAATTTGCTTTCAGCATTCCATCAATGCAGGAATTACACAGAGCAGGGGCAGTAGAACTCTACACAAGGGTTGGTTAGACTCTATTGCCAAGATGGAGCTATGTATGCATGGAGTAGAACTTCATGATGGCAGGAATGTATAGATCTCAGTAAGATGAGCACATTCAGAAGTTATACAGGACTGGAAATACCTATTTCTACTCATCAGGTGTAAAGGTTCCCCCAAGGATCCAACTTTGGGGCATGACTTGATCAATTGAGAACAGACCTAGAAATGACAAAGAAAATGAAAGAAGTAACAGTAAAATAGAAAAAGTTAATGCAATCAAGTATTTTACTAAAAGAATGAGCATGATATAGAAGGAAATAGTTGGAAATGTGCGTGTGCGTGTGCGTGTGCATGTGTGTGTGTGTGTATGTACTCCTATAAGTGCCTAATGTAGCTATATAAAAAAAATAATGAACATGGCTTTTAGAACAAACACACAGGTAAAAAAGAATGAACAAGAAGAACACCCAGTAAAACTGAAGCACAGAAAGAAAAAAACAGCTCTGAAAAATAATGTGAACTTTAATGACTCATGGGACAATAATAATGATTCATCATACATTTTATTAGATTATCTAAGACAGAAAAGCTAGAAAAAAATGGCAGAAAAAAATTTGGAAAACAACTTTCAAAGTTTTTATCATTTGGTGAATTTTTTTATATATAAAATTTAGTGAAACAAAATAACTACACATAATCCATAATATTATTATGAAATACATTAATGACTTTAAAAATTAGAAAGTACAAAGCTATCTGAAAGTAACATGCAAGATGTAATTACTGACAATGTTTTAATCACTCATTTTCATTGAGAATAATTCAATGAGAGAATTTTACATGGAAAAAATGGCTACTTTCATTTGGATAAGGGATGAATTTTTTTACCGCTGAAAGTTAATACTTATCTGGGGATTTTTGCTTTCTAGGCATTAAGTCAATCTTCAATTAACTGCATGCTTTCTCTGCCAGTAACTTGAATGGTTTATTTTTATTAACTATGATAGCACATTAGGATAAATTATTTTTATTAGTAACAACTGCAAATTTTGATAGAGAAGCTTTGAATTGATCGTTGTCCCTTTATCGGTATAGTGTTTAATCACTAATAATGAATATCTCGTTTTGTTATTTTTCTATATGCTTCATATTTTATAAAAAAAAAAAAAAAAAGAAAACAAAATCCAAATGATGATTGCACTTCCTTACCAGAACAGAGCTCAGGTCCAGCTGTGGATTTCAGGGCTCTCCCCATCTGCATATTGGTTCGGGCAGGCTCTGTTTGAAATTCCAGTCTACTGTGCACTCATTTTGCCTAGTTACATTGCATTCTATGCCTCAGCCCCTCCAGAGAGTGTGTTCACAGCTGGAGATCTGTTTATTCAGGTAAGTGACCCTATTCCTAAACCAACTATCATTAAATGATTCAACCCAAAAATTAACAGTAACATACAATGTACCATTTTTAATATTTTCATTTGTTTTATAAGGATTTTTTAAAGTGTGGCTAAAATACATATGACAGAAATTTGTCGCTGTGGCTTTTTCCCTATTGTGTTTTTTTATTTTGCTCCTTGAATGCGGTCCAATTATGCAGTCCTAGCAATTGAGATGACTTTGAAATCCTGGTGATCCTCCTGAGGGCTGAGATTAAACTTTGTGCCACCGTGACTGGATTCCTCTGAATGCTTTGACTGACATTCAGTAACACTGCTTGCATATTCCCAAACCTTTTGTCCCAGTCATCCTTCCTTCCCACCCCCCACCCACACCAAAATCTCCAGTTATGTGGCACCAGAAACTAAGAACCTACACTGAGAATACAGGCATCCATCTGCAAGACAGTCTCCAAGCAGGGGCTGTGTTAGGCCAAGAGCCCTCAGAACACACCAAAGCATCCTTACTGTTTCAAAGTTGTCTCTTTTGAGTGAGGTATTGTATGTAAACTCTTGCTTGCAGAAAACCGACAAAGTCACCTTTCCTAGTTGTTTGTGTTTTATGATGTTTCGGCTAAGACGTGACAATCCCAAGCTACCCACTTTACCACTCTCTATGATATTTAAATTATTATAAATAAAAGAACATGAAGATATTTTTCACGACACTAGTACATTCAAAAGTTTTCATGTTTCACAATATTTATTCTGGTATTCCTATTGGTTTCAGATTCTCTATGTTGGTGGCTATGCCATGTCAATTATTTTTATGATGTATGTGATTTCCTTTATTTATCGCAAGGGGAGAAAAAATAGTGGCATTTGGTCACTTTGCTTCTATATTGTAAGTATTTTTAATGTTTTTATTTTTATGTTAGCATTAAGTACTAATACTTTACAATATTTTTGGTTGCTGTATGATATTTTATATTTTAAAATATTTCAAATGTATTTTTCTGACTTTTCACTAGTTCTATAATATAGTTATGGATATATGTAATATATACATTAATATATTTTTAAAGTGAAATGAAAACAGATAAATTTTAAAATACATGTTATACACACGGATATATGTGTGTGTGTGTGTGTGTGTGTGTGTTTGTGTGTATATAACATGTATGTTAAAATTTATTTGTTTTCATTTCACTTTCTTTAAAGGTAAGAGAATTAGTTATAGGATTGTAAACCTAGATATTATTTTGAAATTCCTTTTAGGAAAATAAATTACCTCAATACAAAGGTTATGGAATTTTTAGAAGACTATAAATATTGTTAATTAAAAAATATAAAGATAAATCTCATTGCTAAAGAAGTTCTTGTTAAGAATCATTTATTAAAATCTTCACTTTCTAAACTTAGAAAGAGAATATATGTAACATATATATATATATATATATATATATATATATATTCTAGCATTTATGTTTTGAATGTCTCAATTACATTACTGTCTAACAAATACTTGGTTTTCTTCATGTACCAGAGTTTGAGATGCTTGAGGAAGAAAACATGTGGGTTACATAGTCTCTTCCTCCAGTGAGTTAAATGAGAATGAAACTTCTCCCCTAATGTTTTATATTTGAAATTCTGGAAGGTTTGATATACTTTAGCATCAAATGATGCTGTATTTGTATTTGACACACTAGTCATAATATTACTTTATAAAAATTAATTGCAGCAGTTTATAATCACTTATTTCTACAAGTTAACAAAGACAGAAATAAGACATATTTTTTAAAACTTAATAATTAAAATTATATAGATATATACTAGGTATAGATATAGGTATGGCTATGGATATAGACATAGATATAGATGTAGGTATTGATATACAGATAGGTATGAATATGGATATAGATACAGGAACAGATGTAGCTATAGAAATAAGTATGGATATAGATGTACATGTATATATAGATACAGATATAAATGTAGATAAAGACATATCCATAAGTAGAATAATAAAAACCATAAAATGCATATAAACATCAGGCATTAATCCCTGAAAGTTAGTAAGGAGTAAGATTTCCTAATGGTGATATTTTTCTAAATATATGTTTTTCTTCTTTAGAAGATAAGGCAAATAGAGTAAAAACTCAAAAGGGAAGGAAGCCAGACCTGTCCTATCAAACAGTAGAAACTGATGAACCTCCTGTGCAGTAGGAAGCTGAGCACAGGCAGGGACCTAGTTAAGATGGAAATTAAGGCTAGATTCAGAGTTCACCTTACATAACATGCTCACAGATTAATCCTACAGGACTATATGTTTTGTTATGGGGAAAAGTAGAAGCTTTTAGAATGGAAATGTAGTCAGAGACAGTACTCTGACATCAGAATGAATTGAAGAAAAGCACAGATCCTTCTAGAAAAGCTTTGCCATAGTTTATGAAGGAAGATTTAAGGCAACAATGTAAAGTTTGCACCTGTGACTTCTGTTCTGTCAGTTCCAATGGTGCTCAAAAACAAGTTGCCTAATTGAAAAACGTATCAATATATCTGAGAAAATGCTTCTACAAAATGCAATTGTGTTCAATTCAAAATATTTCTCTTTGATTATTGTCTATAGCTTATTTATTAAATCCCTAGACAGCATCAAACCTACTTTACTTTTGTTCCCCTGTGATTAAAACCGACCATTGCATACTTAGCCTAGGCTTCAGATCCTATATCTGTCCAGCTTTGTCAAAATTCCAAAGTTAAGGCAAATGCTTTTAGCCAAGTCTAGGAGGAAATGTTTGTGATAATGTTAATTTTATGACCATGAAAATCAGATTAGAATAAATTAAAAATATATTTAATTTTTGGTTTTAAGATCTATTTTTGTGTGTTTAAGTGCATGTGTGTATTCAGAAGTGAAGGTTCCAGAAAATAGTGTTGGGTTTGGTGGAGCTGGAGTTACAGGAAGGGGTGAGTTACTTGACATGTGTCAACTAAACTAAACTAAACAACTAAACTAAACAAAGGAGCTAAACTCAGGTCCTCTGTAAGAGAGAAAACGTGGTCTTGTCTGATGAGTCATCTCTTTACCCCTTCCATTGCATTGTAGAAAGCAACTAACAACGTGTATTTCATTTTCTTCTAGGTCTCTTTCTTCTCTATGAGTTTTATGCTTATTGATTTTTATAGATATATCGTACTGTTTTGTTCTATTGCTCTGATCCCACCTGCTACACTGGGAGGCTGCACATTATTACATTTTGAGGTAAGAAACATGCGACTTTTCTATAAGTGTGTCAGAATGGGGGGGGGCATTTAAAAAGCTTCGTCTTGAGTCAGAAAAGATATACTCTGAAGACTAAAAATTTAAAGTATTTTATTACTTTTTTTACCATTTTAAATTTATTTTTTTAAAATTTACTTTACATCCCTGTGATGGTTTGAAGGTTTGACTCCCATAGACTCATGTACTTGAATGCTTGGCCATAGGGAGTGGCACTATTAAGAGATGTGGCCTTGTTGGAGGAAGTACATCATTGTGTAGGCAGACATTGAGGTCTTCCATGCTCAGGCTCTGCCCAGTGTGGAATTCCTATCTCCTTCTGGTGTTGGGGGACGACTTTTAGCAGAAAGCGGCTATCAGCTTTGCAGCCATCTTGAGCCATATACCCTGACATGTGACTTGGATTACAATAGCCTACAACAGCTGAGCACACTCCGATAATCTTGGTTTAGATACCTTGAGATTAAAGGTGCGTGAGATTAAAGGTGTGTGAGATTAAAGGTGTGTGATTTAAGAGTATGACTTAGAAGTATAGAGATCAGAGTTAGAGACAAGACCTAAGGGCATGATTAAAGGTGTAACTTAGAGGCGTGGCTTAGAAGTAAGACATATAAAAGGCAGAGACAGAACAGATCAGAATCAGACACACCAGACATTAGGTAGAAGACACTTGGCTCTAGAGAGAATCAGACACATCAGACATTAGGGAGACACAGAGGAGAGAACCAGACACAGCAGAGAGAAGACAGTTAGCAGGCACTTGGAAGAGAACTTGGAAGAAGTAACTTGGAACTTGGAGGGACTAGGAGCTAGGGACTAGGCACTAGGAACTCAAGACTTAGGACTTAAACTGAAGAATAAACAGGATTGAATTATACACTGTCTGGTCTGCATTCTTCGAGTCCGACCTCACTCTCTCTTGCTGAACCCCAACCGGCGGACTGGAGCAGCAGCTTGGCCCGGGATAGAGTGGCCACCCCAAACGTGGGTCGGCCGGGCCTCAACATTTTGCCTGGGCCGCGACATTTTTTGGCCGCCCCAATGTGGGGCTAGTATGGACCCCAACATTCTGGCAGATAAAAATGTAGAATTCTCAGCTCCTTCTCCAGCACCATGTTTGCCTAGATGTTACCATCCTTCCCGCCATGATGATAATGGACTGAATCTCTGAAATTAAACCCCAAATTAAATGTTTCCCTCTATAAGAGTTGCCTTAGTCATTTTGTCCCTTCACAGCAATGGAAATCCTAATACAGAAATTGGTATCAGGAGTGGGTTTTTTCTTTGATAGTTCTGACCATATTTCTATTTGGAGGAGTGTAAATTTTGGAACTTTGCATTAGACAAGCTGTGTAATGCTTTAAGTGAAGCTTCTTGGGCCATACTAGTTGAAACATGGAAGACAGTGGTGCTGAGGGTGATTTGAATTGTGGTGCTCTGGCTCAAGAAGATTCAGAGGACAAGAATTTTAGCACATGGCCTAGAAACTGTTCTTCTGATATTTTGATGAAGAATGTAGCTGGTTTTTACCCTTTTCTGAAGAGTCAGCTTGAGGCTAAAATTAAGAGGTTTATATTAATTGCATTGACAAAGGAAACCTCCTAAAGTGTCAATAGCCTAGCATAGACTGTGTCCTATGGTTTATTCTTATAAAGAACATTTTGATCAGACATAGCAAACTGAGAAAAGATAAGTACAATATATATGTTTGAGGATTAAAGGGGCACCAGGAAGTGGAATGGAGCTAAATCCTTTGCTCAGGGTTTTTTGTTTGTTTGTTTGTTTTGTTTTGTTTTTGCAATAACACGAGGTTTAATGATAATAATAATAATCCAGTGCACTGGGATTCTCTCGAATGCAGGCAAGAGGAACCCCAAGTTGAGGTTAAGAGCAGTTTTTATACAGCTTAAAGGGTGGACTAGGGAAACAGTGACTAGGCACAATATGATTGGCAGATCAGTGTGACTTTTAAACTGATTGGTCTTTATGGAATGAGTTGACAAGTACCTCCCTTGTCTGTAACTGGCAAGGATCGGTCCATGCTGCTGAATGTGTCTATGTGCTCTGGGCCTTTCTTGCCCACAGATGGGTTCCCTCCCCTTGGTCTGAGGAATGTTAATCCAGCAGGGTAATCCAGCAGGTGTCCTTGGACTAAAGAATGTGCTCCTCCCAGGATGTGTCCTGGGGCAGTTAAAAATTAACTTTAACTAGAAATTAGGTTTACCTGAATTTCTACATTCTCCCTTTTCTTTGTGACTGATTCCAACCCTGAAATCACAAGTTGTCTTCTTAGTGTACAGCGTGATATTGTTGTCTAAGCATAAGCACTTGTATGGTATTAACACGATCTTTAACAAATTTAACAAGGTGATTAAAAATTAGGGGCCACCAGGTATATGGGGCCACAGTTTTTGAAATGGACTAAACAATGTCTCCATTTTGTGAAAGGACCTCTCATGTTAGCTTTTGGGGAACATGAGGGTTACCCTTGAGGGCTAGTCCAGGCCTTCTCGCCAGGAGAGAAATCACGGTCTAGACCATGAGTACCTCAGGTGGAATCATGTTTGTCAGCTATAGTCTGTCTCTGGATTTTGAGTGTGCCGGACTGTCTAATTGGGTGATGGTTCCTCTGGAGCTGTTTTTACATGAAAGGTGTGGATCTAAGCCAATATCCTATCAACCTTTATAGCAGTGGGAGTGGTCGGCTACACTAGAAATGGTCTTTTCCAGTGCATTTCCAGAGTTTGAGCTCTGTGTCACTGGACATAGACCACATCTCTAACCTGGAAACTATGGGATGTTTCTGGGGTTCCTGGTTCATAGGCATGGGCCAGCAGGGTCCACACTTCTTTCTGCACCACCTAAAGTCTTTTTAACCTAGCATACAAATTACTGTTACTATGACAAGTAAATCTAGTCACTTCTCCTAAGGTGGTCAGAGGAGTGAGTGCCCCATATAGAATCTCAAAAGGTGTTAGGTTAAACCTTGAAGGGGTGTTTCTAACCCTAAAAAGAGCAATAGGAGGGAGCACCACCGAGTCTGTACTGCCAACCTCCATGGACAACTTAGTCAAGGTCTCTTTTAGACTTCTTTTTATTCTTTCTAACTGACCTGAGCTTTGGGGTCTATAAATGCAATGAAATCCAATCAAATCCCAAAACTTGGCCAATCTCTGACTTACCTGGACAACGAAGGCAGGCCCATTATTCAAACCAATTACCTTAGGCCCCCTGAATCACAGAAAGATTTCTTCTAGGATCTTTTTTGCCACCACCATTGCCTTTTTTCTTCGTTGGAAAAGCCTTTATCCAGCAGGAGAAGGTATTCACAAATACTAGGACGTTCTTTTTACCATACCTGGCAGGCTTGATCTCTATGAAGTCTACCTCTCAATAGGCTCCCCATCTGTCACCTTGGAGGCATTTTCCAGGTTCAGCTTTGGTTCTGCAGGCATTTGTCTTTTGACAGGATATACCTGCATGTACAATATCCTCAACCAGCCATGTGAGTCCAAGTACGTGGAACTTGTTGTTTAACATGGTGGCCACAAGTTTCTTGATTCCTAGGTGGGTGCATCTGTTTCACCATCTCCTCTGCCTCTTTCTGGGGCAGAATTATCTTTCCAGCTGTAGTTTTCCACACCCTCAAGTCCTTATCAAACTCTTTTGCGACTTTAGTCATTAAGGCCAGATTTTGGCCCATATATAGGAATGGAGGTGTGGTTTACACCAACCAACAGAACCCAGCTGTCCCCAGGAATTTCCTTACTTGTTTGGCATTGGAGGGAGGGGGATGTGAAACACGGTCTCTTTTCTAGCCTCTGATAGCCATCACTTTCCATCTCTGAGAAAATACCCCAAGTAACTGACCTGTTTTCTGCAGATCTGGGCCTTCTTAACAGAGGCCCTGTCCAGTTCAGCTAGTAACCAGTGGGTTCTATCAAGGCACGTGTCTCTGTTAGGGGCAACCAGGCTACGAATTGAAGAAGGGTTACCTGGGGGTTCTCTGCTCTGAACAGGGCAAGATCCTGGTGTAGAGCTTCATCAAAGATGGTAGGGGAGTTCTTGAACCTCTGTGGAAGTTGAGTCCATGTTAGTTGTCAGATATTCCTGATCCCGGGTCCTTCCATTTAAAAGCAAAGATTGGTTGGCTTCTCTAGCTCAGTTGGAGGCAGAAGAAGACATCTTTAAGATGGAGTGCAGTATTCCAAGTCCTTTCTGGGAGAAGAGAGCTCAACAAATTACCAGCTTGTTTACCTTACATAGGTCTTGCACCAGTTGGTAGTCATTAGCACCTGGCTCCCTTACTGGGAACAGGGGTGTGTTCCATGCTGACTGACACCTTTTAAGTATCCCCAGATCTAGCAATCTGAGGATATGAGATCTAATTCCATCTCCGGCTTCTTTGCACATGGGATACTAATGAACTGCTACTGGGGTGGCTAAGGCTTTCAGCTCCATATGGTCTGCTGGCTGGTTCTAAGCCTCACCTAAGCCTGCAGTTTCTGCCCATGCCTGAGGGAACTGATTAAGCCACCAGTCCATATCTTCAGGATTTTCTTTTGGGTGGTCAAAGAAGCAATATTTATTCTTGAGTTTTACAGTCAACACATATAACACATTTCCTTGTCTGTCTTTTACTTGGGGACCCTCTGGAAGGAAGTGAATCTGGGCTCCAATCTTTGCAAGCAGGTCTCTGCCCAGGATAGGGTAGGGGCATTCTGGAATGACTAAGAACGAGTGGGATACCTGGCCCACGATGAGGTCCATTGTCCTTTGGGTGATCCATGAATATTGTTTATTACCAGTAGCTCTCTGGACCCACAACCTCTTGCTCATAGTTTGTGAAAGGACTGAATGTTGGGCCCCAGTGTCCACCAGGAACTGGGTGGGCTTCCCCTCTACTCTCAGGGTTACCCTGGACTCAGGGAAGGGGTTCAAGCCCCGTCCTTTCTAGTCACTGTCTTTACCCAGGGCCAGTATTTTGTGGCCTGGGGCTTCTCGGACTCAGCGGGGTCCATCTCCCCTTTTCTTCAGGCATTCTCTTGTCCAGTGTCCTTTTTCTTTGCAATAGTTTCACTGATCCTTATCTAAAGGCCTCCTTTGGTTGCCTGGTACTCTCTTGCCTGGACCTTGACTCTCTCTAACTACTGTGGCCAAGATTCTAGTCAAGTTTTCTTCCTGTCTTTTTCCCCTAGCTTCTTGTTCTTTCTACTTTCTCTCTTCTTTTCTTTCCTCAGTCTCTCTGTTATAGAATACCTTTTCAGCTACCTGCACCAGATCTCTCAAAAACTTGTCCTATAATCGATCTAACTTCTGTAGCTTGTACTTAATATCACTGGCAGATTGGTCAATAAAGGCTATCATCACTGTTACTTTATGCTTATCAGACATAGGGTCATAGGGCATGAATCAGTGAAATGCCTCCGTCAGTCCACCATCAGCATTTTAGGAAGGCTGATGGGAATTCAATAGGCCCTTGGACCATTTCTCTTACCTTAGCCAAATTAGTGGGACGCCATGCAGATCCCTGGAGACCTGTCATTAGAGTCTGGTGGTAGACCTTCAGGTGTTCCCTACTGTCAGGCGTGTTGAAGTCCCAATCAGGTCTGATCAGCAGGAACCCAGCATCTATCTCAATGGCAAGTTTAGAATCAGTGGGAAAGGGGTCCACCCTGCCATGTGGTGGCTGTTCCACTACGTGATGGCTGGGTGTTCCAGCAAAGAGGTCTCCTGTATTCTCTGTTTCCTTCCTTCCTTTTTTTGCCAGAAAATCCTAAATGTAGAGAAGAAGAGGGAAGGCCAACTTTGAAGAGAATCTTAGAGGAAGAAATACAGAGGCTTGATAGGAGAGTCAGAATGAGCAGTAGTGAGATTTTGGGTTAGGAAAGAAAGAGAGAGACACATGGAGGTTGGCTTGGAGCCAGCAGCTCTTGGGAGCAGTTTCTGCAGGCCTAGCTTGGAGTTCTCAGCCATGAGAAAGAAAATTGTCTCAAAACAAAAAGGAAATTTTTTACCCAAGGGAAGAAATTCTAGAATGAGAGTCTAAGGAACACAGGGGCAATGGTAGCAAGTAGGGTTCCAGACCTGCTGTTTCAGGCAAGCTGGCTGGGCTGTAGCCAGAAGAAAATGACCACTAAGAAGGAAAAGCAGCCTACGCTAGCAGGTGACACAAAAGACTGACCCCTGAGGGAGGTACACTAGAACACAGTAGATTCAGTCCAAAATAATATCAGTCAAAGTCCAAGAACACAAAGAATGACAACCAACACACAGACAGTTTGCTAAGAGAACAGAGAAAAACAACACAGAGAGCTCACCCCTGTCACGGGCACATAAACCAGGTTATACAGACAATCAAGACATAGAAAAAATGCCAGGGGAAGAATCTAGTAACGAGAGTACTTGGTCAGCTTATCCTGGACCAAATCTACCAGATTCAGACAACTTGACCAGCCTATGCTGAACCAAATCTAAGAAATTTAGACGACTTGCCCAGCCCATGCTGGACCAAATCTAACAGATTTCTAACACCACCAGCAATGAACAACACACAGATGTCCAACACATGAGACTGCCACAAGAGAGCAACAGATACGGACCCAGGTGGCTGTGGATGTAAAACCACCTTCAAACAGGAAGGGGTTGTTTCTGACTCTATCTCCTAGACAGACTCTGAGGCGACCCCCCCAAAGTCTTGTGGCCTGTGACATGCGGGTATGTCTACCCTCCCCATTTGCTTCCACTCCCATGAATTCCCTCCCAGAACTCATAACCTGACCCTATCCCAGGGTCCCTGAAACATGAACCTATCCCAGGGTTGCAAACTGCCCTCCATGCCCTCCCTGCCATGGGCACAGACAATCCACAGACACAAAAACAAAGAACAGACAGACAGCACACAGACCTGCTCGAGCAAATGTGGCCCTCCGATTCCTGGAGCCATGGGGTTCTGGAAGAGCATATCTCGGTGGGACCTCTAAAATGTTGGACTGTAAAATCCAAAACCAGGGAACACACTCCCCCAAAAACTAACACAGATGGCATTTGCTGCAATAACATGAGGCATAATGATAATAATAATAATCCAGTGCACTGGGGATCTCTCACATGCAGGCAAGAGGAACCTGTTCAAGGATATGAAATCAAATTAAGGAAGTGATAACCTCTGGACAATATCCCATTGCTCTAAAATTATTATTGATGTCTTCACAGATGAAAGAGGGATAGTTGTATCATGTTAGGGATTATTATGACCTGGTTATTGCTTTCATTTGGACTTAAGAAGATATGATTGTGTATCAAATTGCCAAGGGATAGATTGTGATGGTTATTCTCAGTTGTCAACTTGACTATATCTGGAATGAACTATACTTCAGTCCTGAAGGGCACAGGTATAATCCAGAACTTGAGGCTAGAACATCCAGGCTTTGGATCTGGATATTGATGTGGGATAATATATGCTTTTGATCCACATCAACACTTGTCTTTAATCCAGATCTTGAGTGGCCATGCTCATAAAGATCATGGGAAAAGAAATAAAGAAAAGCATAGGTCTAGGTGTGGTGGTACACCCTTTAATCCCAGCACTTGGAAGACAGAGTTCAAAGTTACTCTACAGAGCAAGTTTCAGGACAGCCAAGCTGAGACAGTGAAGGAAATCATTGAAAACAAAAAGCTGGTGATGAAGTATGAAGGGACCTTGTTCCAGCCCCAACAAGCAGCAGATTTTGGCAGTTTTGGCCACGTGGCTCTGGCTTTAGAGTCAGTAATAGAAGGGATTACTGGGATAACTGATGATGGTTAGCTAGAGTGAAATCTGTGAAGTGTGTTCTGAGATCTCAAATAAACTGTGTTCCAAAGAAATTGAGCTGGCAGCTAAAATTGGTGACATGTAAGAATCACCCAGGTGGTACTGGTTTTGATGGCATGAAACAGTCATGGAGATAATCTGAGGCTTGGAGCTGTGAGAGGTCAGGAAAGACCATTTGTAAATGTACAGTCTCAGTAGCACTTGAAGGCCCAGAACTAAAGAGGTCATTCAAAGAAGTTGAGGCTTGGCACCATACAGATAGACACTATGAGAGGCTATTGGTGAAAGTGCAGTCTAGTTTTAGCAGAAGACTCTAGAGTATAGGAGATACTAGTACCATAGGATAACCATCAAGAATAGCACCAGCATGAAGTGGAATAGTCCGAACTTAGAGTGCTACAGAGTTAAGAGTTGGAAAGGTGATCCAAGACCATTGGAAGATCCCAGAAAATCAAGTATAGATCCCAGAGATTGGAACAAGAAGCTGTGAAGTTGAAGTTACCTTGGATAGCCCAAAGGTTAGAGATGCCAGAGCTGTGGGATGCCTACTGGGAAAAGCTGCCAGAAAAGGGGAGTTGACCCAGCCTAAGAGAAAGAAGTGTGCTTCAGTCAACATAGCTGAAAGGAGTTGAACATCAGACTTGGAGATACAGAATTTGAAACTTACTTAGCAGGTTATTGGTCTTCTTTGGTCCAGTATTTCCTCACTATGATGCTTTGAAATCAAAATTATTATCCTGTGATGCTGGAAGTATGTGATCTGCTTCTTGAATTTGATTGTAGAGTGGATTGTGGTTAAGTGATTGCATGAATCTCAGAAGAGACTTTGAGCTTTGGGCTTTTGAACTTTGAAATTGTGATAGACTATGGGGACTTTTGAAGTTGGACTGAAAGCATTTTACACTATATTATGGCTGTAAGCCTACTGGGGCCAGGGAGTGAATTGTGGTGATTAGAATAGGCTTGCTTCCCCTGTAGATTCATGTGTTTGTATGCTTTGCCACAAAAAGTGGCACTAATAGGAGTTGTGGCCTTATTGAAGGAGGTGTAGCCTTGTTGGAGGAAGTGTTACACTGTGTAGGTAAAATTAGAAGTCTCCTATGTTATGGCTTTGCCAATGTGTAGAATTCCAGTCCTCCCCCCTCCCCGGGCTGAGAGAAACCTTGCACAAATTGGCACAGGAGATGACTTCTTGGACAGAGAACTAACAACTCAGTCATTAAAATTAACAATTAATCAGTGGAACCTCATGAAACTGAAAAGCAAATGACATCTTAACATCAGTCTACAGAATGGGAAAAGATCTTCACCAACCCTACATCTGACAGCATGCTGATATTCCAAACTACATAAAGAACTTAAGAAACTACACATCAGCAAACCAAATAACCCAATTTTTAAAAATGGGGTACAGAGTTAAACACAGAACTCTCAACAGATGACTTTGTAAGGGCCAAGAAGCAGAAGCCCTTAAAGAAATGTTTTGACATTCTTAGTCATCAGTGAAATACAAATCAAAATGACTCTGAGATTCCATCTTACACCTGTCAGAATGGCAAAGATTAAAAATTCAAGTGATACCACATGTGCAGTGTTGCAACCGGCTCCGCTCCACCTGGCTTGAGACAAAAGACTTGATCTGTTCCAGTTTGAAGGCAATTGTGATGCATCTTCATGTTTCCTTCATATTTCCTGCAAAGAAAATATATGCTTCTCAGGGGGTTTCTCCTCCCTGGATTTGTTATTGTTGTCTATTTGTTTAATCAGTCTCTCTGACAGCCAACGTGCAGCATCTGCAGTTTGGGAATATATGCAAACAGAACCTCTTCCCCAGATAAGCAATGGATCTGGCCCATTCCAGGTTCCAGTTAATGGGTCTTTCCAGAGGACTGTTGCAAAATTCTTTTTGGTATCAGGATGCCAGAATCTATCTGCAGCAGATTTTCCTTTAGAATCCAAAGTTAAAAAATTTAAAATAAAGGGTGTTTGATGAAGAATATTTCTGGGGGATCCCTTGGTAGGGTACCATTCCCCCTTTTTAATTTTTTCAAATTGACATTTAATGGTTTGATGTGCCCTTTCTACCATACCTTGGCCCTGTGGATTATCTGGAATACCCATTTTATGTAGTATTCCCATTTTTTTCACAGAATTGGTGGAAAGTGGAGCTTGTATAACCTGGGCCATTGTCAGTCTTTATCTGTTTAGGCACACCCAATACTGCAATTGCAGCAAGCATGTGATCACTCACAGGCTTGCTTGCTTCTCCAGTTTGTAATGTCGAATAAATGAAGCCACTGTATGTATCTACACATATATGTATATATTTTTGCTTGCCAAATTCATTATAATGAGTAACATCCATTTGCCAGAGACTGTTTGGTATCAGTCCCTTTGAATTTACACCCAAATGAGGAACTAGTAAAAGTTTAACACATGATTGACATTGTTTGACAATTTGTCTAGCTTGTTCTCTGGTAATTTTAAACATAGCTTTTAAAGTTTTAGAATTAAGGTGATGTAACTCATGAGCCTTTATGGCCTGATCCAAATTAGATGGCAGATCTGATAAAGTCACTGTGGCTACACGAGTAGCTAGATCTGCCTTGGTGTTTCCTTCAGAGAGAGGACCTGGTAGCCTAGTGTGGGCTCTCAGGTGTCCTATAAAGAATTTACACTTTCTCCTCAAAATTAATTGTTGGCACTGTAAAAACAAATCGGCTGCTTCTGAGGAATGCTTTATTTGTGCAGCAGTTTCTAACAAAGGGATAGACTGAGCTATATATGAGCTATCTGTGTAAATATTAATGGTTTGATTTAGAAATGCTTGAAACACAGCAACAACAGCATATAATTCAACCAACTGAGCTGACACAGATGATGTAGCAAAGGAGATTACTTGATCTTTAAAGACATAAGCAGCTGTTCCTGATGAGGAACCATCAGTGAAAACTAGCAATGCTTCCTCAGTAGGTGCATGTGCGGTACAAAAAACAAATGCATGGCGATTACAAAACTGAACCAATTTATCTGGTGGATAATGATTATCTAGCTGACCACCAAATGAGGCACATGCAATAGGCCAGACTTCAGAATTCTGCATAAGCCAATCAACCTGATGCCTTGAATAGGGTTGTACTATGATATCAGGATCTTTTCCAAAATATTTTTGACTGTTATCTCTGCCTAACATAATCATATCTGCTACAGCTGCATAGTATGGATTAAGAACCTTCTTGGGGGATGAGGGAAGATGAACCCATAATATGGGTGCAGTTTGCCAAAAAACTGCAGTAGGAGTTAGTTTAGTGTTAAAAATAAGAAAATATAAAGCCTTAGAATAATTAATATGAGTTATAAATTGGGATGAAATAGCACTCTCTACCTTCTGTAAGGTTTTCTACCCTCCTCTGTTAGAGCCCTGTCAGACTTAGGGTCAGGATCTCCCTTGAGAATATCAAACAGAGGCTTCAATTCTCCGGTCGTGAGTTTCAAATATGGTCATAGCCAATTTATGTCTCCCAGTAGTTTTTGAAAATCATTAAGTGTCTTAAGGGAATCAGTCCTCAGTGTGGCCTTACTATTAACAATACGGGGACCATTAATCTGAAATCCTAAATAAGTATATGGATCTTGTAATTGTACCTTTTCTGGTGCTATTTGTAACCCTGCAGTCTGTAAAGCTGTTCTAAGATCATCAAAGTACTGGAGTACCTGTTTTCCTTCTTTTCCAGTTATCAAAATATCATCCATGAAATGAATCATGTAGATTTGCTTCCACATAGTTCTAACACCCTCTATGGCAGAAGCCACAAACTTCTGGCACAAGGTAGGACTGTTAGCCATACCCTGAGGCAAGACCTTCCATTGATATCTTTTCATAGGTCCTCTAAAGTTTATAGAGGGAACACTGAAAGCAAAGCACTTTCTATCATTAGGATGCAAGGGGATAGTAAAAAAACAGTCTTTTAAATCTATAACAATTTTATAATAACCTAAAGGTATAGCCACCAGTGTGGGCAGCCCAGGTTGTAAGGCTCCCATCCTGATCATGGTTGCGTTAACAGTCCTCAAGTTTTGCAACAATCTCCACTTTCCTGACTTTTTCCTAATGACAAATATTGAGGTATTCCAGGGAGAGTTACTCTCTTCTAAATGTCCTGCCTGTAATTGCTCCTGCACTAGCAACTGGGCAGCTTGTAATTTTTTGGTGGTTAGGGACCACTGATCCACCCAGATGGGTGAGTCCCCCTCCCAGGTGATGGGATCTGCACAACACCCTAGGGGTGCAGCTGAATCAGTAGCCTCCATCAAAAATATCCCAAGCCTCTTCTAGTTTTACCATAAACCTCAATAGGATGAGTGATCCCATCTTCACTTTTTCCTAATCCTTTCCCTGGGGAAAATCCAGAGTTTATCATTTGAGCTGTAATTACTTCATTAGGGCTGCACATAATCAATCCCAACTGGGATAACAGATCTCAGCCCCATAGATTAATGGGAAGGCCTGAGATGACATAGGGTTGTATATTTCCTGCATTTCCTTCTTTTATCTTTCCACATCAGCACCTTAGAACTTTGTTGTGGGTTTTGACTTTGGCCAATACCCCTTAAGTTGGTTAAGGTTGGGGTCAGAGGCTAGGTAGCAGGCCAATCACTTTGTTTTAGGATAGTCACATCAGCTCCTGTGTCAACCAAGCCTTGAAATGCCTTTCCATCAAGCCAAATTGTCATTATAGGTTTTTGTTTAACTATAGGCTGTACCCAGTATGCATCAGAGGAACCAAAGCCTTGATCCTCTCTTTTAGGATTCTTATATTTGTGATTATTAGGGAACAATGGAAGTAACAATATGTAGGAAGCTGAACTGACAGACCTGACGGCTGGAAGGCACCGCAGGTCTGTCATCTTGAAAAGCGGCGGCACTGCCGCTGCCGTTTTTTCTTACGGTACAGCCGCCGACTCAAGGCGGCTGCCCGTTTCTGCTCTCGGCGACACAGACTAAAAGCGGCTGTGGCTGCCAGCCGAGAGAAGCAGCGCCGCAGCCTCAAAAGCGGCTGACAGGCTGACATTCGCCCGTCAGCCGCTGAGGCGACTATCCAAGATGGCGGCTAACTCAAGGCTTTCAGGGAAAACCATCAGTGCACTGCGCATGTGCAGTCCACTGCACATGTGCAGTGCACTTAGGAACTTGACTCCAGCCCCTCCCAAACGGGGCATGCAAATGAGGCACAACTAGGGTACCACGAACCTGGCCAATCACCCCGCCCGGGCAGGGTATGCTAATGAGTATGCTAATGAGTCATTGCAAATTGACCAATCGGACACCTCCATGTGCTTTGCCACGCCCAGGGCTGGGGGTATATAAGTAGCCCATTCTGAGCATTCTAGTTAGTCTCTCCCAGAAACCTAAAAGAGCGTTTCCAATAAAGGCTGTTGAGAAGAATCCGGTTTGTCGCGTCTTCCTTGCTGGACAAGCGGGGCACGACAACAATAGTTGAGCTATCCTCCTTCCTGTAGGAATAGTGACTATATTCTGAATTGCCTGGGCCATTACATTAATCTCACCTTAATAATCATTGTCTATAACTCCAGGAAAAATTTGTAGTCCCTGTATAGTAGCACCGCTTCTTCCCACTATCAGGCCAAACACATTTGGATAGAGCGGTCCAAACACTCCAGTGGGTAAGGCCTGAGGTCCCATTTCTGGGGTTAATACTGTGTGGATGGCAGAACTGAGGTCCAGTCCTGCGCTTCCTGGTGTTGCTTGACTAAGTTCAGAAAGGGATTGGTGTTTGTTGGTATGACACTGACTGCTCCATAAGCCTGTTTTGGCTTGCGTTGGTTCGGGGCCTGGAGCTGGCCCCTGTTCCCGTTTCCCTGATTATGGGAAAGGGTGTTTCCTTGTGCATCTCTTTTGGACCTACTTTCACTAGCCCAATGCCTTCCACGTTTGCAACATGGGCAGAGCCCAGGCTGTTTGCTGGGCTGTCTCTGGGTTAACTCATTTTCTGCCTTGCAATCTCTTGCAAAGTGTCTAGGCTTGCCACATTTAAAACATGCCTTTCTGTCTCTACTTGTCAAAAAATTTCTTACTGATTGTCCTTGCATAGCAGCCACCATAGCTAAGCCCTGTTGGTAAGAGGGACCTATGTCAGAACAGTGTCTGATATACCCTGTAAGATCTGTCTTTTTCCTGTAAGGTCTAATGGCCTCTTGGCAGGCAGAATTGGCATTTTCATATGCAATTTGTTTCACATAGTCTACACCTGCCTCTGAATTACCAAAAATCCTCCCTGCTGTTGTCATTAATCGATGAACAAAGTCAGAAAATCGTTCATCATACCCTTGCCTGACTGTTGTTAAAGATGCACCAGGGTCTCCCTTTACCGGGAGTTTATGCCAAGCCTTCATGGCTGCATTTTGAATTTGAGCATATAAACCTGGATCATATTGCATCTGCTTATCACTAGAAGCAAATTGCCCTTCTCCTACTAAGGCATCAAAGGACCAACCATTGCCTGCCTGAATGTTTCTACTAGCTATCTCTTTACAATTCTCATTATACTCTGATTTCCAAATAAGATAGTCTCCACCACTAAGAACTGCTCTCACTAACGTATTCCAATCACTAGGAGTCAGCCACTCCTCTGCTACAAACTTTAAAATTGCAAGAGTAAACGGAGCGGTGGCACCATATTGAGATACAGCATTTTTTAATTCTTTATTAATTTGAAAATTAAACCCTGTGTGATGTCTCCAAGCAACCCCTTTAGCGTCTCTGGTCTCTGATACAGGGAAAGCCTTAGTGTCTCCCTCCTCTGGCTGATCTGTAGCTGAACTAAGGCTAGAGGATAGAGGCTGCCTTTGGACACCAGGTTGAGGAATGCAAGGAGTCGGGGGATTTTCGCAGTTGGTCTCTCGAGACCTCTTCCCTGTCCTTAATTTTTGTAGCTGATTAATTAAGTCCTGATACTCTTTTTCTAACTCTATTTGTTGTTTAAGAATAGAAATTTTATCCTGTAACTCCTTTCTGGGATCTACAACCACTGTCTCCACAATGGGAGCGTCTGGAAGTGGAGGTGCACTGGGAGAGGGCCTTTCAGAGTCATAGTATTTACCTGCCTATTCCTCTAGGTCGGCACAATCTGGCTCTGACAAATTGTCATCAACCTTTGGTTGTTTTTTGGATTCTAATTTCAGATATATACGTTTCTTTTTTATTTTGAACCTGAAAGACAGCATTTAAACAGCGAAACAAAAGCAGGCAATTAACACACATGAGCAGCAAACAACAAAACAAAGAGAGTTAAGTTCAGGCTGACTTATTTCTTGCCCCATTTTCATTATACCTTTCTCGACACAGCAGATTCCTGCGGCAATCAGCAAATCCTTCTAACGTCCTAACTGGGTCTCTAATTCTTAATGTCCTAACGTTCTCCTAATGTCCTTCACTGGGTCTCTGGTTTCCTCTTTCTCTCGTTGAGCGCCAAAAATGTTGCAACCGGCTCTGCTCTACCTGGCTTGAGACAAAGGATTTAACAAGCCTGAATAGTTACTATGTTGTGGCCTGCTCCACTCTGCCTGGCTTCAAACTGCCACTCCGGTCTTTGGGTGAGGGTCTAGAGAGAGAAAGAGAGAGTGAGGATAAGGAGCAAAGACGCAAGGAATGGAGACAAGACAGAGGTTCTGATCAAGTCTCTGATCAAGTCTCTTTATTTGAAGGGAAATCTAGGGTATTTATACATTTTTGCCACACCCCTTGTAGGCGCGTAGATATGACATAAGCCTTGGAGGCATGGCTAGCATGTGGATAGCTGCTTTCTAGCCGCTTTCTGCTAAAGGTCGGCTCCCAACAGTGGAGCAAGGGGAACACTCCTCCACTGCTAGTGAGAGTGCAAGTTTATTCAACCACTTTGGAAATCAATTTGGTGGTTTCTCAGAAAATTGGGAATAGTTCTACCTCCAAGACCCAGCTATATTACTCCACTATCCCATAATGACACTTATATAACTATCTTCATAGCAGCTTTATTCATACTAACCAGAAACTGGAAACAACCTAAATGTCCCTCAACTGAAGAATGGATAAGAAAAATGTGGTTTATTTACACAGTGGAATACTATTCAGCTATTAAAATCAAAGACATCATGAAGGTTGCAGTCAAATATATAGAACTTGAGAATATCATCTTGAGTGAGGTAGCCCAGTCTCAAAAGGACATTCATAGTATGTACTCACTTAAAAGGGGATATTAGCCATAAACCTCAGAACAACCATGCTACAATCCATAGACCCAAAGAAGCTAAGTAACAAGGAAGGCCCAAGGGGGATGTTTTAATCTCACTGAGAAGGGGAAATAAGTAGACATCTGTGGTGGATGAAGGGAAGGAATTTTATAGAGAAGTGGTGGGGAGAGGAAAAGAAGGGATTAAGTAGGGGGAGGTCAGAGAGATAAAGACAGAGACAAGGTGGGGGAGAGAAAGAGAGAGATCTGGAATCTCTGGGGTGCATTTCTGCTACTAGCTAGAAATCTGAATCAGTGGAAAATCCTAGGAATCTACAAGGGTAACTGTAGCTAAGACTCCTAACAGTGGGGGATATGGAAGCTGAAACAGTAGTCTCCTGTAATCAGAAAAGACTTCTAATGTAGGGACTGGGACACCAACCAAGACACAAAACCTGTAGAAAATTCTTAATTGAATTAGGGAGATTTTGCCTGATATACCATAGCCCCATTTACCTACAAGTGAAAATTTAACATTTGCTTTTTCCTGGGGACATGGGTAGTGAGCAGTAGAGAAAGGGACATTGACACTAGTAAAACCCTTTGGTGTTCTGTGTCCTACTCGTGTACACAACATTTGCTCTTAATCTCTGTAATTCCATGCTTTAAAGTCCTAATATTGGTGTGGCTTTTATGCTACCTTTTGGTATTTGATACACTCTATCTAAAGCTGATAAAACAGCAAGAAATATCAACTTTACTCACAGACCAGATGTATTCCCTGAAAGATATTTTCCCTTTACTCCTTAGAGATTCTAAACTTCCAAAATAGGGAATCATAGGAAATAGTGGAGCATCACCGAAGGGCAATGGGTACAGAAGGGAATGCAGCTTGGAGAAGCCCTGTCTCCTTGTTTCCTGGATTGTCTCAGTAGCTGATCCTTAAACACTGAATGTCATCCTTTAGAGAAAAGCCGCATGGCTCCCAGGCAATGAGAGGAAGAATAGCAACCCCTAGCTACATATTTAAAAATTGGTACTTCCTTTGTGCCCATGGAAAAATCTGGGGGAAGACTACACTAGTAGAGTTGATCAATGGCACAATCACATTTGCATAAAATTTATTGATTATAAAACTTCATGTTTAATGTGTTCTTTCTTTGCAGAATCGTGAATTTTCTAAAATGGTTTCTAAAGGAAGGGACTATTCCTATCTGTTTTTCCTAGCTGTAAGTATTTTTCTTCTTCAAATATTACTGTACAAAGAGAGAAACCCTTACCTAAATGATGCAGGACACTTTTTGATCAAATTTAAGGTGATAAAACAGTTCTGAAGACAAACCAAGGAGGTACACCTGTTGCACAAACATTGTCACTGATCAACCCCAACTTTGAAAATTAAGATCTTTTATGTAGATAAGTCCCAGAAAAGCAATATGTTTCTAAGCATAAAGCCATTTTTATAAACAAATATCCAGTGACAAAACAAATTGTACTTTCCAATTCTAAGGACAAAGTAGAGAGTTGGGAATATGGCTCAATGGACAAATTGCTTCTGTGCAAGAGTCAGAACTAGCGTGTATGTGTCCAATATTCACTTAAATGCTGGGTGGTTATTACTTATCTGAATTAGAGCTAGATGTCCCCTAGGCTAGCTGGATAGCGGGACTGGCGGACTAACATGCTCTGTGTTTATGTGAGAAATGTAGACTCCATTAATAAACTGAAGAGTGATTAAGAATGACATCTAAATTCCTCCTCTGATCCCCACACATACATACATACACTCACAACAAATAAAGTTGTATCCTAAAGTATGGATGAAGTTCAGAACATAATATAATGTAAGATAGTGTGAACACTTGCACTGTTTCTGTACAAAGAATGTAATTCATTTTGACTTGCTTTTGTAAGCAGATGAATGACTAGTTCTTGCAATGTTAACAGTTCTATCTTGTACAGATCTGTAAAAGGCTATTTGCCATTTACTTCTGATACTAGCACTTGGTATTTCTAACTGAGGTCATCTCTCTTTCCCCTAGCCTTTTCTTCATTTTGCCATCTTCCTAGTTATTCTTCGATGTCTGGAAAGGAAGTTTGGAATGAAAAAAATGAGAACGGATCCAGTCTTTAGGTTTGGAGAAATCACACGGTTTTGTGTTCTATATTGAACAAGTTTGCATAAATGTAGCATACAAATTCTCATGGACATTTTGTCCAGGAAGTTATAATGAAGAGACAGTTATAGAAATTATAAATATGATTATCAGAACATGGGTTCTGGGCCTTAAAGATGATTGTTGTAACCATGGTTAAAACAGGTCCAACACACCAAACACACAGAAAATCCAGGTCTTCATCTGCCATTGTGTGCAAGGGAGGGCCAAGAATCACCACATGCAGCAAGCTTAGTTAGAAAAACAACTGCTTTGTGGCCTGGAGAGCTGAGGGAACACAGTCTACCCAGAAAGGACCACAGAGTTAGATAGAGTAAGAAACCTGTCCCATGTATCCTGGGCATTTTCAATTAACCTGTAATAGAAAAGGAAACAGGATTTGGTATTTCAGGGAGCTTGAAAGTAAGTGTGCTCTATTGAAGTAAGACTCAAGAACACAACCAGAAGCATATTATTCCTTCTGAGTCTTCATTAATTTTTGGATTCTACATTTGGGAATCACCACTTCTATGTAAGAATAATGTGGCTGAATGGATAAAGGTACCTGCTACCAAGACTGACGACCTGAGATCAATCCCCAGGTCCTACATCATGAAAGGTGAAGAAAAAAAAAATCTCTTGAAAGTTGTTACCCACACCCCCCACATACACATGAATCAAACAATAAAACATATGTAAAAAAGAAACAAAAACCCAGAAAAAAAATCTCTGCTTGACTGGGACTTCCTATTTTTGCCACTGTGAATCTCAGGTCTCAAAGCACATTTGTTCTAGTGGAATGGGAATACCTGGCCAGTCTACTCTTATACTAGTGCCATCTTGGTTTTAGAAAGTCAGATAGAAGAATCAAGCTTTGACACATCACCTATGACCACAATGAAGAAGGGAGGGAAGGAAGAGATCCTAAATTAATTATCTTGTCATAATGTGTGACCTGGAAGGGAGAGACAAGAGTTCCTCTGACACATCCCAAAGTAGGGGCTGTGCCTATTAACATAGCTAGAGCTAATTTAGAACATTCAGGTCTATCACTCTAAAAACAATTTTGACAGTGTCCATAATTTGTATTATTTTATTCCCAGAATACTTGTTCCTCAAAATGTGATATTATTTTTCACTAATCTATTAATATGAAACTGTATATTGACATTAAAAAATAATGTCTTCATAATAAAGAGAACTGACACTAGCCAAGAAGCAATGTCTCCTTTACTTGGTGACTCTTTGACCACTAATTTTTGGGGTGGGAGGGTACTGTGCATTCTGACAAAAGATGGATATTATAAAAGCTTATTGTTCATCCAGTCTACTCCGATATAAAAAAAAAATAGAGTACAGAACCGGACCCCAATGATAAGTTATTAATAGATTTCTTTGTCTATAGAATTTCTTCTAGAAGTGATCATGTATTTAACAATCCAGAAGAACCAGAAGGGGAAGATGAAGATGTGAGTCTTGAAAGAGTGTGGACAGCAAATGCTTTGACTTCCACGGACTTCCAGGAGGTAAGCTTTGTAAATCAGCTCACAGCAGAAGTGTCTCAACCTGTTGGCAGTTAAGGAATATGCTCAAGAGCTCCACTTTAAAATAAAGAACACCTTCAACTGCTTAATATCTACTCAACATCCCAAAGGGAATAGGCCCTTGGCCCAGTGAAATGCCTAGCCCAACCGGGGTGTTGAGAGATGAGCAGTTTTCCTGAATACATAGTCATAAAGCAATCATTGATCGGCCAATGATAAAGCAATCATTGGTCAGTCATTGACTTGCTCTCATGCTCAGGGAAAAGCAGCTCCACTCTTCAGTACATTGGTATTCTTGGAAAAAAAAAAAAAAAAAAAACAACTTACTGCACTTGGTCTTGCTTGAAAATTCTACCTGACCCTTTCATTCATGCTTAGATTTGCTCAACCCAGCTCCATGAGCACTGATAATAGACAATTGTAAGCCAGTTCACAAGAGCTGAATTCTTTTCTGAGTGGTTAAAAAGTGAAAGTATAGTGATATATGTGAAATATGAAGTCAGACTTCAAATTGGCAGCTACAATTTTTATTGTTAGAAGTAGTCATCACAATGACAACTTTGGTTGTCCCTGCATGCAGCTAACACTGGGGAATGTAAGTTTATCAAACTTTCTGTGTTTCTCAGATAGTATGCAAGTTACTTTATTTAGTGTTCTATAACACCCCCTCAGGATGTCCCAGTAGGTTTATTTTTTTGTTTCTTGCATTAGAAACTGTAGCCCTTTTGGATTCTTTTAAACACTAGTGAGTATATTTAACTACTGGTTTCCCTTGTTACCATTACATTCTGAATGATTGTGATACAGTGGAAATTAGAATGCCATTTGGGGTTCTTAGAGTCATTACTACAATCATATAAGACTGGGCTCAAATGGAAACTTAAGGACATATTTATTACATTTTCAAAGAAAACCCTCCTGGCAGGCAAACTGCAAGACCACAGCAGGCGCACAGAAGAGGGAAGTCATTTTAAGTTTCCATGGAGATAAGACACATGGTAGATGAGCAGCTACATTGCAGGGAGGGAGGGATGCTTTAGCAAAAGAACAAGGAAACCCAATGTGTTGGGAGGAAAGTCCAGAGTGTTAAGTTAAGGAACACATGCTTAGAAAAGAGATAGAAGAAAGAAATAGAGAAGTTCCACTTTTCTGAACAATTCACAAAATATGGAAGGTTTAGGGCCCTTACACAGCTGCAACCTGTAAGCTTCTGTATTAGGGTTAAGGATTCTGGGGTGTGTCAGGGGAGAACAGTTCTCATTAAAGAACTAATTGTTACACCTATCTCTTTAGCATGGCTTAAGATGAGCCCAACTTTCCAAAGGTAATAGGCCCTTGGCCCAGTGAAATGCCTAGCCCATCCGGGGTGTTGAGAGATTCTATTCTCTTGACAGTAAGATATTTTACCTTAGAAATGCACACCACGTGCAGTATCAAGATGTTCTCCAGTAGATAGCACAGTACATAGCACAATAAGGTAAATGATTAGAACTTAGTCAAGTGGTGGATGATAAGATTAATTATATTTGTTTCTGTTTTATTGTATTTTTTGGAGTCGAATGTTTTCTTTTCCTTAAATGGACCAAAGAAGGCTAGCGAGGTGTGGAATTGAGACTCTTTGAAGGCTAACAATTTATCCTTAAATGTAAGACAACAACACAATTATATTATTTTGAAACATTATTAAAGCCACAATTACAGTGTTCTAGGTAAAATTTACAATGGCAGATGTGTCTCAAAAAGTTTTTAAATATTACTAAAACATAAGAAAATTATGTCTGGCTATGCTCCCATATTAGTACAAAGAAAGTTCTGGGAATTTAGAATATCAATTTATTGGACATCAATAAAATTACATAGATTTTAGGTATACTACCTAAGAATAACTAGAAACTCCAAGGCCAAGTCAGGTTGGATTTGATAATCTACTTATAGACTTATGCTTATAATGACCATTCACTGGCATGACTTGTTTGCAGAAGCCACCCATCATTGCCAGCTGCCTTCGCAAGGAGTACAAGGGAAAGAAGAAATGCTTCGTTCTTAAGAGCAAGAAGAAGATAGCCACAAGAAACATCTCTTTCTGTGTTCGAAAAGGTTGGACACTGGTTCTGGCTCAGGAACACCCTCAACACATAAGTGTCCCTGTCCTTCAGTCAGCCTGCTCAGAAGCTATGCTATTTCTTCTTTCCCAGTAGAGTGGCTGTTAACTGTTGCTTTATGACAGAAATGATTTACCCTTTGAGTAGGGGCACAGTCAAACTGGTGTGGAAATCACAAGCATTCTTTGTCACTAAACCATTTAAAATACAGTCTTCCTATTAAATCAGTGCTGCTGCTCTCCTAATCAATATTGTTTACCAGGGAACTGACCTACATTCTGCTATTCCAACCTGATATCTTGACCACAGGGTAAGCAGAGCCTTGCCAACTTCTGACTCTCTCCATCTGACCCAGTACGACTTAGACTTCCCTCATCCTATGGCTCTTGGCAAGTGGTGGAAACTCAAGAGTTTCTATTCCTTTTCAGTGTTGTCACAGCTGTTACTCATCTCTATACCATCATATAGTTTTCTTTAATTAATACAGATTAATTGTACAGGTTAATGGGATTCACCCCGACATTTTCATGCATGGAAATGTGGTATAAGGCTCATATTCAACCACCTCGCTTCTCCCTGGTCCTCCATTCCCTGACTTGTCCACCATCTATCCAATATCAAGTAGCCCCTCCTTGGCTTTCACTTCATCTTTTGTTTGTTTGTTTCATTTCTCAGTGTCTTCAATTTCTTTCTCAACTATTCTGTAATTTTCATTATAAAGATTTTTTCATCCACTTATTTATATTTATTTCTATATGCCTTATTCTGTATACTTGTGAATGGGTTTCTATCTCACTGTGTTCATATTGATGCTACTTAAAGCTAGAGAGATGGTTCAATGGTTAAGACCAGTTGCTCCCACAGAGAACCTGCATTTGGTTACCAGTACCCACATGGTAGCTCATCATCATCATAAGTAACTCTAGTTCTGAGGAATCTGATACCCTCTTCTGACCTTGGCTGGTACCTGGGACTCATATGATACACAGGCATAAATGCAGACAAAACACTCCTATAAATAAAATAAATAAAATACATGTAATCTGAAAAGAAAAGCTGTCTATTTTGTATGCTGGTTTCCTATCTTGCCACATTCATCTTTTTATGGACTTGTAAAAGATTTTTATGTATAGAATTATATTATTGGCTAACAGGGATGATTCAATTGTCTACTTTTTTGTTCATATATTTTTAAATTTCTTATATAATAGCTGTGGTTGACATTTTTAATACCATATGAAACAGGAGTGATAAAAGCAGATACCCAATCCCTTTCTTTACACATAGACAAGTTTTTTATTTTCTTTATGAATTACAATGTTTACTATGGGTTTGTAATATGTACTATTTTATTATGCCTGAGCATGACTGTTTTAAAGATTTATTTTGTTTTAACTTATGCATACGTTGTGTGTGAGCATGCATGCTTGTGAGAGCAGACGCTTCTAGATCTAGATTGAGTACCAGGTCCCCAGGACATGGAGTTCTGTGGCCCTGAGATGCCTGTTGTGGGTGCTAAGAACCAAGTTTAGGTCTTCTACAAGAACAGTACACCTCCTCGGTGCTGAGCTATGTCTTGCCCTGCGTAGTTCTATGCCAATTTTATTCATGTCCTTTCACATACCATGACAATCAAAAAAATATCATATTTAAGGCTCATCAAAGAGCATTTGTCACACAGAGAAACCTGTAATAGCCACTATTGTTACTAACGTGGGTTCTTTTTCTCAGGTGAGGTTGTAGGATTACTGGGACATAATAGAGCTGGTAAAAGTACATCCATTAAGATGATAACTGGAGAAACCAAGCCAAGTGCTGGACAGGTAGGTAGATGGGTGATAACATTTTCTCCAACAATACCCAGATGACAACTTGAAAAATGTTATTCTTCAAAGTTTCAAAAATACTATACTGAATTACAAAATCTCACTTTGGGCAACACAGATGCTAACCATACAATGGGGATGCTTTTAAATGTTTTGATAATTTTATGTGTATGAAATTAATTTTATTATATTCAGCACCCTTTTAGCTTTTTTCTTCTCCCTCCCTCTCACATTGAGACCCTTTTTCTTCTCCCAAACCTTTCCTTCTACTTCATGTCTCTTTATGATCCATTAAAATTCATTAGGGTTGCTTGTATGAGTGTGGCATGAACAACTTATCAGTAGCTACTGAGGAATACGACCTACCTGCTATTAATGACCAGTAATGGGTAGGGCTCCTGAGCTTCTCAATCATCTAAAATGAAATGTTGGCAGGACTAATCATATATAAGTCTTGGGTAGGTAGCTGCAGCTGCTGTGAATTCATGAATGTGAAGCCCATGTTAGATTCAGGAGTTCACAGCACAATACCTTATATCTTATGCCTTTAATATTCTTTTTGCTTCTGTTTCAGTGTTCCCTGAGCCTTGGAAAGGGCTACAAAGATATTATGTTTAGTTCTGGGCACTTAAGAATCACTTATTATCCGTACCATTTATGAAACTCATCCCATTGTGAAAGGAACCTTCTTTGACCACAACTGAAAACAGCTCTGATATCTGACTATAAACATAAACACTTAGCAGGCATCCAAGAATGCTTTGAAACTATCCTTTTCCCATGAATGTATTGAGAAGGAATGTTATTGATCTTCATAATACTAATTATTATAAAAATATTAACAGATTCTGTTTCCTGGACCATATAATCCACTAAATATAATTTTAAATGGCCTTTATAATTTCAGCATGCTACTGTTCATTTTCATGAAGTGCCATTACCAATTCATATATATTGGAACTTATACAGTTGTATTAAAATCTTTTTTGGACAAATCCAATAAGGTGCTTTTCAGAGTAGCAGAGGGTAGAGAAGAATGCATGCAAAGTTGAATTGCTTGCCAGCTTGTCACTTGCCTCAGAAACAAAATGGCAAGGCAAACAAAGTTTATACTTAGCCAGGAGAGGTGATGCCAGAAAATAGAAACAGGTCATTCCCCTTCCCCACATTTACAGGGCAGAGCTGCTTTAGACAATGCCTGGGAGAAGGGCAGAGTGTGTGTGAATGTGCCAGAAAAGAGTGTTGGTGATCAAGCATGAGAAAGAGAAGAGAGACAGGATTCTCTCTTCTTATAACTGTAAGGCCCTGTCCAGCAGGGCATTGAACAGGGTCCACAGAGATCACATGAAAGAGAGAATGGTGGAACAGGTGAACAGAAAGGAAGATGGCTTGTCTATAGCCTGATCAAACCGTAATATTTACTTTTTCATACTGGAGTTATATACACAGAAAGGCAGAATGTGGTAAAGGGGATGATGCAGGCGTGTATATGTTCAGGGGGAGTATAGATACCTTCCAGAACAGGGTATCTGTTGGAGTAATTATTTTAAAAATGGCCACTGGTCAAGCCGACTATTTAAGTTTTGGCGGCTCTGCCTACCTCAGCTGCCATGTTCCGTGGCCAGAGGCCACATGCATTCCACAGCTAGAAACAGCCAGTCAGAAACAACAGTCCTGCCACCCACGAGATGCCAGTGTGGGAGATGGCTTTGTCATCTATTGTCTCTGTAAGGTTGGGCATTGCCCAGACCATCTTCTCATCCATGTGGGCCTGGTAGAAAGTGGAGACTCTACTGCTTAAGGATTAATCAAAGGCTTTATATGTTTGGTATAGCGCAATAACAATATGCCCATATAAAGAGATTTGTTTCCCAATTAGCTAACCTAAATCAAAGTTGTTACCCATGATTGCTCTCCATACCTGCATGGCTCTCCATCACTCCTACATCTCTCTCTCCCTAGCTCCTTCTCTTCCTCTCCTTACTCCTCCCAAATTAGCTCCTGCGACATATGACCCTTTCTGTTAAAATTTAAAAAAAAAAAAAAAAATGGAGTCTCAAAAAACAATTAGAACATAACTATATCAGTTTGTATCAGTAAGGTACAAGATAGACCTAATGCCCAGTCTATCAATTTTGTCAACTAAATAGAACCTCTCTCATCTCTCTTAACTAAAAGACATAGCTTTGAACCTGGCCTTTTTATTGGCTTTAGAATGAATTTCAGCTGAAAACCATCTTCTCAAATCTGTTTTCTCAAAGTAAATAGCCTGGGCTGGCTATGAGACTGTAAGTTTTTAACCCAATCAGAGACCCAGAATGACTGAATTAACTGAAATTATGGGAAGCACAAACATGGCTTCTAAAACTTAGCCAGTTTATAGAGACCGCTGAACACCTGAACAGTTTCTATACTACAAAACATTGGAGCATCCAATCTTCATCCTTCTGGCCCAGGATCATCTGACAGACTTAGTAATGTAGAATTATTAAGGACTGAATAGTCTGCCTTGGCAGATATAATCAGTCGACTATTTTGCAAGTGTGTTCTTTTCTGGACAGTAATATGTCTGTAGATGAAAAGAGGCAATTTTTGCCTAGTGGCTGTCTCACTACAACTGGAGTAACTCCAGAGAGGCTCAATTTCTTCTTAGAATCCTAGACAGGGAAGCTGTCAGGAGCAGACAGGTCTCTAATCAAAATGACCATTAATATAGAAATGTTAGTAGCATCACTTCTGTGGACTTTTGATGTTTTTGAAAACCAACTATTTATGTAAAGTAATCTGGACTGTGATCTGTAAATTCCTCTCCACTATTTCTAAATAAAATATAGAAAACACCCTAACAATAAACTCAGAGCTATATAATTGCAATAGGCCCTCAACTCACAGACTAACCATTTCAAATCAGTTAAAAAAGTTAAAGAAGGTCTGGGTCTAAGCCTTGTATTCCTAAATGTGTTATATATGCACAATGCCTATGAGAGTAAGAATATTAATCTCACTTTTATATCAGTAAGAAACTCATACCAATGAAAACTTTAAATTTAAACTCAAAATAAATTTTGTATCATTTAAGAAATATAACTTTAGCTTAATAACAATTATATAGATTTATACCAAATAGGTTATGGCTAAGTAATCAATTTTAACTATTCCTCCCTTTTCCAATAAAACTATTACTTTTCCCTAGGACACCCTAATATTAACCACCTCAGTCCCCAGGCCCAGGGAATAGGGACACCGACTCTTCATTAACTTCTTAATCAAGCTGATTACAGGCATTGAGATATTAGAAGAGGGGTGGGGGAAAGGTAAATTGATAAGCCTCTGGTGTCTGTGTCTTCACTGGATCTAGCTGAAATTTCAGGACATCAGAGGTTCGAGTAGGACTTCTCAGCTTGTTTGATGAGTAGATACACCAAGACTGTATATTCTGCAATATACAATTTTCAAAACAAATTTTAGTATCGAGATAATTTTTTGTTTGAATTCTGGAATCTTGTATTTAGGCAACCTGCCTCTATCATGTCTAATCTATATAATTTTGGAAGGTAGAAATACTTTAATCAACTCTTTTTTAAAAAACACAGCCAAAACATTTTTCCAAAAACAGCATTTTCTTGAGCCAGTAACCAGAAAAACCTTTATCTTGACCTCATTCTCAGAGAAAAAAATATACCACAAAACTGAAAAACACATCCATCTTGAAAATAACATCAACTTAATAACTAAAATACTGTATGTGTCTATTCTTTAGGCCTTCCCTATTTTGCCAAGCAGGAAAAGCACCCAGAATTCTCATGGGGCCCACGTTAGACAGAACCTGAGTCTCCTGTGAGGCAATATAATTTTATATCATCTGAATATATCTGATTTACACTATCATTTTGTTTGGCCCTCTGCCTAGAACAGTTTTTTTTTTTATTTATACTATCTATTTGTTTGTCTCTGTACTCCAGAGCAGCTTTCACTTATACACTGTACTGTTTACTCTAGAGCCAGTGACAATTTTCTTTAGGTTCCATACCACAGGCGATAATCTCCAAGTGATTCAGACAAATTTGTTTATAAATTTTTCTTAAAAGCAAATAATGCCTGTATTTCAACTTTATACTTAAATCAGCAACTGTTTCACAACAGAGGCTTTTTTTTTTTGCTCTCTTGGCTCAGAGCAGCCTACAATTTCTCTCAGCAGAGAACCTGTCTGCCAGCAGTTTCTTCAAACACAGTTCCCATGCTGTAGTCACGTGGCTCCTATTAGCGCCAATCATTCACTCACTTTCTTTTTAAAAAAATATAACTTTTACTCTCAGGTGACTTAAGTTTCTAGTGAATTTGTGCCATACGCTGGGCACCAATTTATTGGAGTAATTATTTAAAAAATGGCCTCTGGTGCAGCCTACTATCTAAGGTACAGCACCTTTGCCTAGCTCGGCCGCCATGTTCCATGGCCAGAGGCCACATGCGTTCCGCAGCTAGAAACGGCCAGCCAGAAACACCAGCCCTGCCACCCACAAGACGCCAGCGTGGGGGATGGCGCTGCCAATCTTCCAAGAAGTCTCTGCAAGGCTGGGCATTGTCCAGACCATCTCATCTTCCAGGCAGGCCCAGTAGAAAATAAAGATTCTAATGCTTAAAGATTAATCAAAGGCTTTATATGTTTGGTAAAGCTCAATAACAATATGCCCATGCAAAGAGAGTTGTTTCCCGGTTAGCTAACCTAAATAAAAGCTGTTACTCATGACTGCTCTCCATACCTGTGTGGCTCTCCATGATCCTACATCTCTCTCTCCCTAGCTCCTCCTCTTCCTTTCCTCTCCTTACTCCTCCCACCTTAGCTCCTGCTACAGGGATCAGCTGGATGAAGGTTCAGGGGACAGATCACTATGACTCCACCTATGATTCACTTGTCCTTATCTAAGTTGGTACTATCCACCAAAGGTACCCAAGGTCTATGACTGTCCACAAGACCTATGACTACTTGTTCTTAACCAGGCTGGTAAATTTTCACCAAAGCTGCCTGTTTACAATATCTTATAGATATCTGTTTTGGTGTTTTTCCACAGAGACCCAAGACTTTGTGTTACCAACCTGACTAAGGCCTATTGCTGATTTTGGGCCTTCAGTACATAAGCAAGGCTGCCCCTGACACTGTCAAACATTCCACAGTGTAGGGAGAAGAAACTTACATGCACAGTTTCTCTGAAGCCATGGTGGAGCAGAAGTTCAAAAGCGTGTATATGCAATATTCATGGCACAGTCTAACCTAGAAGGACTCTCCAAATCTAGCTACAGATGCTGTTCCTTGCCAGTCTCCACCTATCTTTAACTACTTCCCCTTTAAGGGCTGAGGCATGCCTCCAGTCTTTTCTATTTTTTATTGCTTCAAGTTTAACTCATTTAAATGGTGCATGTGCATATTAATGTAGTCAAACAGTGTCTGTCTAATGTGCCTGCTTTATGTCACATCCCACATTGTCATCGTCAGTCAACCTGACACAGACCTAGACAGACTGAGGAAGAAGAACTCTCAGCCAAGGAATTAACACCATCAGATTGCACTGTGGGCACATCCATGGGGCATCTCCTTCATTGCTAATTGATGAAGAAAGGCCCAGACCACTGTGGGAAGGACCACATTTGGGCAGGTGGGTCTGGGCTATAGAAGAAATGTAACTGAGCAAGCAAGGGAAACCTAAGCAGTAAGCAGCATCCCTCCATGGTTTCTGCTTCAGTTCCTGCTTTCAGGTTTCTGTACTAAATTCCTGCCTTGACTACCATCAAGAATCGACTATGATCTGGAAAGGCAGGCCCACATAAATCCATTCCTCCTCAAGTTGCCTTTGGTCAGAGTTTTATCACAGCAATACAAAGGAAAACATCTCATATTTCCTAGGTCCATCCATGTTATCACAGACAAAAGGAGACCTTCACATCTTAAAGGCTGAATAGTATCATGTTGTGTGTCTAACGATACATTTGAAAACCCATTAATCCTGTAATGGACATTTGGTTGACTTCATCTTCTCTATTACAAATAGAAACACAGGACTGAAAAGGTCATTTAAAAAGCAAAGGAAAGAAAAGGAGTTTTCAATCCCTTTGACAACATACCAGGAAATGGGCATTAACAGTCATACCTCAGCCATGTCCTCCACACCCCCATCCCCTGCAGAAGACATCCTGCCATTTCCATAACTGACTATACTAATATGTATTTGTACCAACTATGGACAACAGTTCCATTTTCTCTACCTCATCGTTTTAATGTCCTCCTTTTTGATAGTAGCCTTTCTACAGATGTGAAGTGATATCTCATCTCATTGCATTTTTCTGTGTACATACTCAGATGTGTGCATGTGTGAACATGCATGTAGTCAAAAGGTTGATACTGGATATCTTCATCAGTCATCCTCTTTTTTTTCTGAAACTGTCTTCCAATGATTCTTGGTTAACTCAATTATATTGATCAGCTGGTCATCAAGTCCCTGGGATCTTTCTGTCACTGTCAACCCTGCTTTGGGGTTATAGGTGTTATCATTGCTCCACCTGTAATGTGGATACTGGGATTGGATTTGGGTCCTTGTGCTTATGTGGCAATCACTTTAACCATTTCTCCAGCCCCTTGCAATGGTTTTTAATTGCATTTCCATGTGGATCACCTTTTAATATAAGGTAATGTGGCACCTTTGCGCACTCTTGAATTGGCACACTTGTTCTTGGGATGAATCCTTCTGTCTTACTGAGATTGTCACTGAAGTCTGTCACAGAGTACTTTTAGCAAAAGTACTGAGTTTGAGCCCTGACAGTGACCTTTTATCCATAGGTGCTGCTGAAGGGGAACAGCACAGGGGGCACCCCTGGGTTCCTGGGGTACTGTCCTCAGGAAAACGCTCTGTGGCACAACCTGACAGTGAGGGAACACCTGGAGATATTTGCAGCCATAAAGGGGATGAGAAAGAGTGATGCTAACGTGGCCATTGCAAGGTACATGAGGGTCTGCACCTGTTTACTTCTGTACCCAAGTGATGGGAAAATGGCTGGGGATGGCCACTTCCACAGTAATCAATTCTATTGATTGACTGGGTGGGGTAGAGAAAACTTTCAAAGTTTTATTCATTTCAAGGATGGAGGGGAAATGGTTAGTATTCAATAGTAAATAATTGAGTGTACTTTAAATATAAACAAAACTGCAGAAGAATTTGAAAATAGAACTACCAATTTAAAAACAGGACAATGCATCTCTCTTTGTCGCAGAGATAGTATCTTTTGTCACTCTGACCATGTTGAATGTTTCAGTACATTTCTTGAGCTACCTTCTTGGGCCCCACTCCTCCATCTTGCCAGGCTCAATGCCCCACCCTCTCATCAACTTCACCAACTTCTGCATTCTCTCTTCAGGTTGGCAGATGCACTCAAGCTGCAGGACCAGCTGAAGTCTCCTGTGAAGACACTGTCTGAGGAAGTGAAGAGAAAGGTATAGGCAGGACTCAGGGGGAAGGGCTTCGAGCACACCTCAGGGGGCCATACTTGAGGTAATGCAACATGGACTGTCCCTCTTGTTGCAGCTGTGCTTTGTGCTGAGCATCCTGGGGAACCCTTCTGTGGTGCTTCTGGATGAGCCGTCCACTGGAATGGACCCTGAGGGGCAGCAGCAAATATGGTGAGGGACTGTCGCCATCATGGCAGCATCACAGCTGGTAGGGAGCTTATGAATTGATTAACAGCAATAAGTGTGGACAACACCATTCATATCTTTAAAAACTATTATTTTGGGTGAGACCATACAAACATTTATTGATGGTTCACAATGGAGTTCGGAGAATTGAGTCTTTGTTCGGTCTCAAAAACAGTCCCTTTCTACTCAGAATGTGTGCTCTCAAGCATCCTTCTAAGTGTTTTCTCATAACAGCTTCTGCGGCATCACCAGTGTTTCTCTAGCAACCAACTTGACAGTTCTCTTTCTCTATGTGTCCATATTGCTTGGACTACATTGATAATTTCTCATCTCTGCCACATGGACTTTCCTCTCTCCTGTGCCTAGAAGAGTCAGAGGACTTCTGTTCATCCCAGTTCTTCTCTTGACAATAGGCAGGCGATCCAGGCCACCTTTGCAAACACAGAGAGGGGAGCTCTCCTGACCACCCATTACATGGCAGAGGCAGAGGCTGTGTGTGACCGCGTGGCCATCATGGTGTCTGGGAGGCTGAGGTGGGTGCCTGTTTTCATCCCATACCTGTTCACTTTGTGATAATCAGATGTAACAAATTTGCTTTTTAAGCAAATCAGCATTCATGGGTAAGAGTTGGAGTTGCCACTTCCCTATTTAACAGTAAGGAGACTCTGAGTTGGGTGACCGAGTTGTGATCTGCACATGCTCACAGGCACCATTCCCACATTTGTCTTGTGCTTTTGTAATTCCTATTCCTGACCTAGATGTATTGGATCCATTCAACATCTAAAGAGCAAATTTGACAAAGAATATCTCCTGGAGATGAAGGTGAAGACTCCAATGCAGGTGGAGCCCCTCAACATGGAGATCATGAGGCTTTTCCCCCAGGCTGCTCGACAGGAAAGGTAAGCACAGTTTCGAAGATGCGCTTGTGATATGTCTCTGTCGGTCAGTCTGTCTGCTTATGTGCATGTGCACACATGAGTACACATGAACACATAAGCTCCCACATATGTGCCTGCATGTGTACACACAAACACACACAGACACACACACACACAACATGATATAGGCCACAAGTCATCCCTTGCCTCAATTATCATCCTCTATCTTATCATTTGAGACAGTGTTTTTCAAGGAATCTGAAGTAAGCATTTTTGCTACACAGGCTTGCCACCAAGCTCTATGGCTAAGCCTATTTCTGCCCAAGCTCTCGCCTACCCCCAACCAGTGCCAGGATTACAGACACACTTAGACCCATCCAGTTTCTGTGAGTTCTGAGTTACAAACTTATGTACTTCCTCATGCTTACATGGCAGGCACTATCCTGGCTGAGTCATCTCTCCAGCCCACAGGTCCTATTTTTGATCTAGCAAAGTACACTCACTTTCCCCTGGGATTTGTTTGGCTTGGTAGACACTGGGGGTCATGTTTACACTGTAAGAAAACCTCAAAGAGGTCACTGAACTGTGGGCACTGCTCAAAGTCTTCTAGAGAACAGAGGGTTGGTTAAATCTGAGGTAACATGGTTGTGGCCCAATTATGTCACAGGTTTTGTCTAGGTCTTAGGTTATCCAGTTTTTATACTGCTCTTTAAAAGTTAGAACCATTTTAAGCAAATAGACATTTTTGGGTAAGACCTAGAGTTGCTTCATGTCCTTACTTAACAGAGAGAAGACTCTGATTTGGGTGTGGTAATGCGGTAGCAACCTAAGCATGGTCACAGATACCCTTCCCACATTTGTCTTGTGCCTTTGTGATTCCACTCCTGATCCAGATATATTGGCTCAACCCAACACCTAAAGAGCAAATTTGTCAAAGAATATCTGCTGAATGACTATGGAGTAAATACCCAGTACTTATAAGAATACACCATTTGTCTTAGAAGCTATGTTTAGTGCTTCCCATAACTTCAGTTAACTCAGTCATTCTGGATTTCTGACGGGATTGAAGACCTATAGTCTCATAGCCAATCCTGGCTATTTACTTTGAGAGAAAAGATCTGAGTAGATGGTTTTCAGCTGACATTCATTCTAAAGCAAAAAAAAAAAAAAAAAAAAAAAAAAAAAAAAAAAAAAAAAAAAAAAAAAAAAGCCAGGATCAAAAGTAACTAAGTGTTTTAGTTAGAAGAGATGACAGACGTTCTGGTTAGTCAACAAAATGATGGACTGGGTATTAGGACTATCTTGTACCTCACTGGTACAATTAGGAATAAGTATGCTCTAATTGTATTTTGAGAGAAGAGTTTTACTTTAACAGGAAGAGTGATATGTAGGAGGAGCTAAGTGGGAAGGAGTACTGAGAGGAAGAGATGGAGTAAGGAGAGAAGATGAAGGAGAGGAGAAGCTAGGTGGTGAGAGAGAGAAAGAGAGAGGGGGCATGGAGGCACATGTTCATAGGTCTCCACCAGTCAAAGATAGTTTTTATGTCTAGGTTGGGTATTGGGTTACGCTTCTGATAGAGCATTACCAAACTTATAAATCCTTTGATTAACATTTTAAAAAATGTATAAAAGCAAAAAGGAAAGGGGGGCATGGGACAGGGGTTTTCTAGGGAGGAAAATGGGGAAAGGGGATGGCATCTTAAATGTAAATAAAGTATTAAATAAAAGGAAAAAAAGAATACACCATTTGTATTTCACCAGTGTCTTTACTAATAGAAGCATCATACAGACACAAATAAGATAATAATGACACAGTTGACTGATGACAAGAGCATATAACTCTTATTTTTATTCCACATTTTTAAGGGCTCTAATTCAGTATAAACTACCTCACACAGATATAATCAATAAACACTGCTAGTGAAAGAGAATGCTCTGTAAATGAAACAAAATAAAACCTTTGAAGTGAAGTCAATTTTTTTATGCTTAATTGTTGATAATAGGTAGTTAAATAAGTGCCTGGCCAGCAATTGGTGAACTCTGGGCCCTTCTGGAGAAACCACGGTTTCATTTCCTACAGATTTTCAGAGTCTTCTTTGCCTGAGAATAACATTGAGAGTTGGGGGAGGAGGTGCCTAAATGTGGACTCTGTACTGAATAAGTACATTCCTACCCGGTTTGGAAATTCTAGGAAGCCATGTGGTGGTAAAAGAAGCCTGTGTTCCCAGTCAAGACTGGGTGGGAAAAAGTCTCAAAAAATGCCTAAACTACATGGGTCCTTCCAGGGAGCCTGAGATACTGAACCAATTCTTATCCATCTTTCCCTCCCATTCTTCTTGTCAACTGGCCTGCTTCAATGATCTCACTTTCAGAGATTCAATTATGTCAAAGAGTCTTATTTATGAAAACAAACATAGTGGATGCCATAGATGTTAAGTCACATGCTTAGAGACCAACCCAGCCTTCCTTTCTTTCCAGGTACTCTTCTCTGATGGTCTATAAACTGCCCAGAGAAGATGTGCAACCTTTATCACAGGCATTCTTCAAATTAGAGACGGGTAAGAGACTAGCTAGAGGTCAGACTCTGAGATCAAATACTTCCAGAACTTAAAAGAAGCCCATAGTACTGAGAAATTGGATCAGAGCATTCCGGGATAATTCTGAGCATTCAGAGTTCTTTTTGAAATACAAAAGCAGAAAACTAAAGAGGTAAGCTGGGCATATACATAGCAAGGTTTGTTGTTTTCATTTTTGTTTAATTGTATTTTTTTACACTGCACATAGGAAAGCACAAAAGAAGATAAAATTCACCGTACTTTGAAGGTTACATTATTTTACATGTATAATCAATTTTACTTTAGAGATCACAGTAGATATACATAATTTTAAAGTCAGTTGTATTTTATTGGCCCAGAGCATTGATGACCTATAAACTCCTGTATAAGTCTGAATAATCTGGTATCCATTGGTGAGCTTCAGTGTAATTTAGAGCACACTGTATTCATCCTTTGATCAGAGCTTTGTGTTGCCTGTCTTATGGCTTTCATTTTCTGCTTGTAGGACTTATCCCAGGGGTTTGTTATTTTTCCTGCTCAATGTCACCTTCACATGTCTGTCACCTGCCCTACTAAGAAAGAGATAGCCACCTCCTGTCCCATAGATATCTTCTGGTTTCTGGTGGCTACATCCAAAGCTGTCTTGATGTATCTTCTTCCCATTGTCTAAATTCAGCACCTAAACTTCTTGAGACATGGCATCCTTCACAGCATTCCTAAGATTAACATCACTATCATGATTCTTTTGGGATTGGGAGCATCTTTTCACAAAAAAAAAAAAAAAAAAAAAAAAAAAAAAAAAAAAAAAAAAAAAAAAAAAAAAACAAACCTATATACCATTTAACATGACTTGAACTGTCCTTCTGTCTAAATCAGTTAAGCAGAGTTTTCCATGCTGTGGTAACATTTTAGATAACTCTTGACTTTATCTCTGTGTCTTTCTTTTCTCTTTTCCAAAATCTCTTTCCTTAACAACCTACTTCTGTGCCAAGTCTACTGAATCAATGACTTTTTTTCCTATTCAGGGAAGAAAATGTCCTAGGCACCGTGATGCAGATCTTAAAAAACTGCATAGCATACAAATGTAGTGCTGGCTCTTTCCCAGACAAATCAAAGCAAATGTCATATATATTTCAGTTACACAATATACTCAGGAAAAATTGTGTGTCATTTCATTTAGTGGTTCCCTGCAATTTATTGCTATTCATAACATAATCCTATTCATGACATGTGATGACTTAGTACACATGCAAGACTTAACATACAAGAGACCTGACATATGCTTTTTCTTACACAGTTAAACAGAGCTTTGACCTGGAGGAGTACAGTCTCTCACAGTCCACCCTGGAGCAGGTAGGTCAATTTCAGAGACTTTTGTTCACAAGCATTAAATGCATGATCTTTGGATTCAGACAAGATAGAATCTTGTGACCTCAGTTTCATTAAAAACATATAGTTGTTCTTAGAATGTGTTTCCATGCCCCTTCTAGGTATGATAGGTAGGAGTCAGTTTATTTCAGATAAGTCATTAAATTTGCTATTGTTATTTGTTTATGTGCCTCTATAGAAAAATACTTGTTTTTTGTCATGTGCAGCCAGTCAGTCACAGGCAGTTTGCCCTTGTGCATGCACACTGACTCTTCTTAACTATCAGAGTATAAATTGTCTAATGCTCTGAATAAAGTTGCCTATTACATGAAAAAAGAAGCATTGTGATCTCTCTCTCTCTCTCTCTCTCTCTCTCTCTCTCTCTCTCTCTCTCTCTCTCTCTCTCTCTCTCCTTTTCCCCTCAGATCTTCTTGGAACTCTCCAAGGAACAGGAGCTGGATGATTTTGAAGAGGAACTTGATCTCTCAATGAGGTGGAAGCTCCTCCCACAGGAAGAGGCTTAAAACTGAAATTTTTAGCTATGGCTGTTTTTTTTTCTCTAGTTGCTCAAAGCAATTATGCCTTTAATGCTACATCTATTGTTGTTGAGTAAGCCATTTGACCATGGAGATAGAAGGTGCTGATTACGTCACGAGTATACAGCTCTTATGAATGGGATTAGGATCATGAATAAAGCCACTGAGCTAGCTCACTCTCTACAACTTATTTTTTTGTAGTATAGTCATTTTAAAACACATTAATTGTATGGATTCCTGACTTTAACTGTTTGTTTAAAGGTTTGTTGCAACTGAAGTTCTGACATTTCAGTACATGTATGTCTCAGCATCCTTCCATCAGGACCCTTCATAGCCCTTCATGTGCTTCTACTTTCCATATTTGGTTTTGTCTGTATTTCTACATATAAGAGAAAGCATAGACTCCTCAAGTTTGTGTCTGGCTCAGTTTGTTCACCATGGTGCCCTCCAAGTCCATTTATTTTCCTTCAGATGACAGGATTTCCTTCTTTGTCACAGATTGATGGTACTTCATTGTGTGTACATATTATGTTTCTTTAGACCTTCATTTGTTGATGGATTTCTAGACTGATTCTTTATCTTGCATGTTTTGAATAGTATCATAATAAACATGAATGTGTATGCAATTCTTTTTAATGTTACTCACCTATTTTCTATATACATGAAAGACTGGAAGAAGTGGATCCTAATGCAGGGATGCTTTTGGCTTGGGGAGGATTTCTACCCTGATTTATAGAGTGGCTATATTATAAATGCACATTTCCACTAATCTTATATTATCATGCTTTTCCTCTAAATTTTCATCAGCAACTTTTAAAACTTTAACAATAGCTCTTCTAACTAGGATGAAATGGATTCTTGTTACAGCTTTGGTTTTAATGTTTTTATTTCCCATGAGGCAAGAATTGATTTTTAAAATGTATTTATTAGCCACTTGTGGTTCTTCTTTGGAGAAATGGCTATGCAATTCTTTACCCATTTGACTGAATTATTTATAAATTATGTGTATCTTTTAGTTCTTTCTATGTCAAAAGTATTAATCTTAGAACAAATGAAGAGCTGGTGAATATTTTCTCCCACACTGTGTGTTGTTTCTTTGCTTCTGTGACTGATTGTTTTGCATAAAACCCCACATTGTTTGGGTTTTGTCAAGTTGACACAAACCTAGACACATCTGAAAAGAAGAAATTTTAATTGAGAAAAATTATTTCATAATAGCAGTTTGCATATAATTCCATGGAATTTTGTTGATTAATATTACGGTAGGAGAGCCTAGCTACCTGGAAAAAGGACCTGCCTGGGAAGGTGGCCTTGGGCAGTATTCATGAAAAACGCTGAGCAAGATACGAGAAACCAACAAGCAAGCAGCATTCTTTGATGACTTCTGCTTTACTTCCTGCCTTCGTGTTCCTGCTTTGAGTCCCTGCTCTGATGTCTCGCAGTGATGGACTGTGACCTAAGAGTTATAAGATGGAATAAGCCCTTTCCTCTCCACGTTACTCTTGGTCGTGGTGTTTACCACTGTGTTGGAAATTGGTCCTCGATTTGTGGGATATTGTTAGACCATGCTGTTTTGGGAGGATTGTGAGAGGATTTTAGAACTTTGAGCCAGATGATCCATTGATTTTATAGGCTGTTTTGGGAACATGAAAGGCAATGCTAAGAACCATGTAAATAATTGATCTCTGCTGTGGACTTTTCAGCCACCCTGTGCTGATCATGTCTGCTGGACCTGAAAGAATGGGCTGTACTACAGTCTAATGCTATACATAACTTTATTTCCATTTCAGCTATACATGAGTGAAACAAAGAAAGCAGTGACCCAAGGATGGTTATTTGAATTCAGAAAAGCATGATAAAAAAAAAACACATATAAATAGACATCAGTAATCTCATAGTGAATATTAACAGAGAAGTCTTTTCCCAAATCTTTTTCAGGACAAACCTGTTTTAACAGAATTGCCTGGTGAACTTATATAGAGAGAAACACAGAGGCAAAACAGAAGGCTATATCCAGATTCAGAGTACACTGATCATTGGGTTCTGGGTTTTTTTGTTTGTTTTTGGTTTTTCAAGACAGGGTTTCTCTGTGTAGCCCTGGCTGTCCTGGAACTCACTCTGTAGTCCAGGCTGGCCTCGAACTCAGAAATCCGCCTGCCTCTGCCTCCCAAGTGCTGGGATTAAAGGCGTGCACCACCACCGCCCGGCTGATCATTGGGTTCTATAGCTATGTTCTGACATCCAACAAGAATAAACATGTATTCTAACTGAATGTAAATGTTTGTCACAAAAGGCAGGGAATCACATTCAAGAACAATACATGGAACAAAATGCACTTGAGGTAAAAGGCCCTCTGCCTTTTTTACTAAAGCCTCTCTCATGGTTCCCTAAGGTTTTATCCTGTGACATTCCTTTGACAATGTTCTGACAGTCTGCCTTGGGAAGATCTAGGGCAAAGTTTGAGAACTCCATAAAGACTATCAAGAATGTTCAGTTTCTTGAATTACTATAATCCTGAACAAAACTCAAATCCAAGTGGATCAAAAACCTCAACATAAAATCAGAAACACTGAACCCAATAGAAGAGAAACTGAGAGATAGCCTTGAATGCATTGGTACAGGGGACAACTTCCTGAAGAAAACACCAAACAGCTCAGGCACTAAGATCAACAATTAATAAATAGGACTCCCATGAAACTGAAAAGCTTTTGTGAGGCAAAGGGCACCATCAATCAGACAAGATGGCAGCCTACAGAATGAGAAGAGACTTTTACCACTTCTACATCTGACAGATAGTTATTATCCCCCCAAATTAAAAAAAAAAAAAAAAAAAACCAAGAAACTAGATATCAACAAACTAATTTAATTTTTAAAATGGAGCACAGATCTAAACAGAATTCTCAATAGAGGAGCCTCTAATAGCTGAGTAGACTTAAAGAGATGTTCAACATTTTGAGCCATTAGGGAAATGAAAATGAAAACTACTTTGAGATTCCATCTTACATCTGTCAGAATGGCTGAAGTAAAAAACACAAGTGACAGCTTATGCTGTCAAGGATGTGAAGCAAGGAGAACACTCCTCCATTGCTGGAGGAGTGACAACTTGTACAGCTACTATGTAAATCAATATGTCAGGTCCTCAGAAAATGGAACATTGATCTACCTCAAGCCCAGCTATACCACTCTTAGGCATATACCCAAAGAATGCCCCATTCTACAACAAGGACAGTTGCTCAACCATGTTCATTGTAGCTTTGTTCATAACAGCTAGATACTAGATACAACCTAGATGCACCTCCATAAAAGAGGAATAAAGAACATGTGGTATATTTACACAATGGACTATCATTCAGCTGTTAAAATAATGACATCATGACAGACAATTTGGATGGAACTAGAAAACATCATCCTGAGTGAGGTAACCCAGACCCAGGCAGACACACATGGTAAGTACTCCTATATAGACCACAGACTTGGAGAGGCTAAGTAACAAGAACAAGATCAAGCAGAGACATGTGGATCTCCTGGTAATGGGGAATAGAATAGATTTTCCTGGTGAACTGGAGGTAGTTGGGGTCGAGAACAGAAAGGTTAGACAGGAGGTGGGAGTGACAGGGGGAAGTCCTGGCAGAGATGGCTGAAATTGTGGGCATTTGGGAGAGCAATGTAGAAACCTAATTATGGAAGTGGTTGAGTAGATTTATCAGGTATATTTTTCACTACCCATACCCACATTGCCCTCGTTTTTCAATTCTTACCTTCCTTCTGAACAATTGCCTATCACAGATACAATTGTTTTTGTTTATTTTTGCTGCTTTATTTTCATGTTGACTTTGTGGCAGCCTAGGGGCAACATTATATGATCAGTATTTACTGTGTGCCAAATTCTCTCAGATACATTTGCTTTTCCAAGACATATTCTATTTTGGCTTCAATTTGGAATTTATCTTTGGCTTAGTGGGAGGCCTATATTGACTAAGTCCTTTGTGTACTCTAAAGAGCATACACTGGTATGTATTTGCTTGTATGGTTTCTGGTAATATTTGCTTAGTTTTTATATAACTGTTACTGAAACAGTCATCGAAAACTGGAAGGTAACTCAGTATAGTGCTTGACATGCAAGCATGTGGACATTGACACCCAGAATTCATGTTAAAAAAAAAAAAAGCCAGGTATGTTAAATCTTGCTTGTAATTGTGTTGTAAGAAGAAGACAGGCAGATCTCTGGGAGTTGCTGGTCATTCCATTTACCCGTGGGAAATTCCAGGGTAGTAAGAGATCCTATCTCAAGAAACAAACTGCCTAAGGAAACACACACACACACACACACACACACACACACACACACACACACACCACAGAGAAATCAATGTTCTAAGTCAGTCTGGTACATCCTATCCAAAGTTACAGCTACCCAGTCAACTTCTGTTGTTGGACATTTGCAAAAGGACATGAGAAGCAAAGCAGAATTGCTCAGTCCCTGTAAATCATTTATATGGTGGAAAACAAAGAAAGAAAATCACATACAGTGATGTCTGTGAATGGAATTTCAATCACTTTGGTTGTTGCAAAGACTACGACATTTGGAGAGAATCCCTCTGATCAGACGACACCCTTCCCTGAACTTAGTATGTGGATAAAAGATAGATGTACCTCTAAAGTTTTGTGTTTACTCAGCAGGTTTTAATAATTTAAATGTTAAGGCGATGAATGGCAGAAAATAACAGAAACATTAAATATGTCGTGTGTATCTAAAGCAGCATTTTTATTTACATGATAGACATAATAAAGTAGGATATCCAGATGGAACAAAGAAACACAGAGCTTGGGAGAATGTTTCCCTATGTTTCTTTCTCTCTCATATGATATATGTGTTATAGAAGGTATGTTTGCAAGTTTTCGTAAATTCATCTTTAAATGCATCATGCATTTATATTTTGAAGTATTTTCTTAGACTGATGACTGACATGATTTTCCATCAGAAATGTGACTAATTTCATACTCTGGTCTTGGGATCACTGTTGACAGATTAAAGGAACAGATTCACAGACCCAGACTTCAGAGTCACATCTCATCCTATCAACATCACCTGGTTGTTACGCTGTCTGTCAAGTCAGACAGCAGTAAGCTGCTCATCTCTTTAAGTGCATGTAGAATGGTCGTGAAGACAGGGCTCGCCTTGGTCATGAACCAAGCCTTAACAAATTAGCATGTTAAATGTTCTCTGTCCACTCCACAAGTGAATCAAACTGCAAATTAGTGACTAAAAGATAGAAGCAGGGGAGATGGCTCAGTGGGTAAACTGCTTGACTTACCTGCATGAGATCCAGGTTTACATCCCCAGGATTCCCAGAATTGCTGCTGCATTAATACACTTTTGTCTCTAATTTTAGTACTGGGGAGCCAGAGACAGGAGAATCTTGCAGCTTACTACCTAGACATTCTAGCCAAATCAGTGAGCTACAGGCGCGATGAAAGATTGTGTCTTTAAAGAATACAGTGGTCTCTACAGGTTCTCTCTCCAGCTAATGTCATACCCACTGGGTCCTGGGAGCCTCTCACTTCCCTGACATCTGAGACTCTCTAGTGTCCTCTACCCTCCCCCATTGCTACATATTTCTATTCATTTTCCTGACCCTCTGGATTTCTGTGTTTCCCCATACCTCATTCTGCCCCCCACCCCCTTTTCCCTCACCCTCCACTCTCCCTCCAGGACCCTCCTTCCCTCCCTTCCTCCTCCTCTAGTAGATAGGTATGGACCCCAGGTGAGGGATAGGGCCATCTCAAAAATTTTTAAACACAGAATTGTTCCTGTCTAAAGGAAATACAGGGACAAAACATGGAGCAGAGACTGAAGAAAAGGGCATCCAGAGTCTGCCTCAGCTTGGGATTCATCGCATCTGCAAACACCAAACCCAGACACTATTGCTGATGCCAAGAAGTGGTGGCTGACAGGAGGCTGGTATAGCTGTACTCTGAGAGTCTCTGCCAGCACCTGACTAATACAGATGCAGACACTCACAGTCAACCATTGGACTGAGCCCAGGGATGCCAATGGAAGAGTTAGGAGAAGGGTTAGAGGAGCTGAAAAGGTTTGCAACCCCATAGGGAGAAAAGTAACAACTAACCAGATTCCCAGAGCTCCCAGGGACTACATCACCAACCAAAAAGTATACATGGGCCTGTCCATGGCTCGGACTATGTATGTAGCAAAGGACTGCCTTATCTGGCATCAACGGGAGGGGAGGCCCTTGGTCCTAGGGAGGGTTGATTCCCAGCATAGGTGGATGATAGATGGCTGAGGGAGGAGTAGATGGATGGGTGGGGAGCACCCTCATAGAGGCAAAGGGGAGGAGGGATGGGATGGAGGGCTTGTGGAGGGGAGACCAGGAAGGGGGACGACATTTGAAACACAAATAAATAAAATAATCAATAAATCTTAAGTTCACTGATGATAAAAATAAGGTGGGATACGGACTGAAGAGCACCGTTGGCTCTTGCAGAGGACCCAGATTCAATTCCCATATAGTGACTCGCAATCTGTAACTCCAGTTTCAAGGGATCTCACTCTCTATTCTGAACCTCAAGGACACAAGGTATGCATGCCATGCATGCACATACTTACAACCAAAACACACAAACACATAAGACAAAATAAATAAATTGTTTTAAAAGAATACAACAATACTCAGGGAAACCCTGTCTCCAAAGAGAAAACAATATAGTGAACTTATTTTTTAATTGTTTGAGAATTTCATACATGTACTACATTTACATAATTTCCCCTCTAATTTCTCTTGTGTGTTTACTCAATTCCCTCTCCAATTCATGACATCTTAATTACTATTGTTGTATACACACACACACACACACACACACATACACACACACACATCTAAACTCATTTAGTATTGCTCATAGGTACCCATCTTTAGGGCTGTCATCTTGGAATTAGACAAACTACAAAGAGACTGATTTCTAGAGAGAACTGGTTCTCTCTTCCTCACCAGCCATTGGTTGCCTATATCTCTTTATCTAGGGGTGGATCCTTGTGAAATTTCCCCTGTCCCTGTTGCAGGTCAACCGGTGTTGTCATTATGTAAGTCATCTTTAGGCAGATATATTGTTGCAACCTCTCAGGAGCAGTAATCCTGCCTAGAAGACACTGTCCAGCAGTCAACAGCCTAGTCCTCTGATTTACATCCCTTCTTCCAGGATGCTCCCTGAATTTATATTATGATTGTACATAATGCATTGGTCTAAGTACCTCCTCTTCATTTTATTTCTCAGCTTTTTGACCACTTTTGGATCCCTGTAGTCACGTCTCTTGGATGCAAACGGGGGCTCCTTTAAGAAGCATGAGAACCACACCCATCTGTAGGTGTCAGAAGTATTTAAAATACTGTTAGGAATCATATTGCTTTAGGTAAAATAGCAATGGTAGGTTCTCCTCTAGGGTCTATGACCTCGACATCCACAGAGAGTTGACTAGGTTTAGAATACCAAGCACAAAGTCCTTCTGATTGAGAAGACCTAGTGTCCAATTAAATAGCTCTTGGTTACCTCCAAGGTAAATAATGTCACAGTTGCACCAGTCAGATAAATAATAACCTGCTACATAGTGATGTATAATAAAATAACATATAATTAAAAAGTACATTCATAACAGATGATTACCATTTAATAAGTAAATGGCAATCAGCCTGCAAGATTCACAGTAAATAAGGACAGCACTTGGTGAAGATACTTGATGTCTATCTCTGTTCTCCAGGAGCAGAAGGGACTTAGGAGATAACCGTCTCCAGTATCTAAAATTAAGACACTAAGACATATTCCATAAATCAGTAGTCAAGACTAAAGCTCAGTGGGAATTGAAAAAAATAACCAGAAAACTAAATAAAAGCAAAACTGAGAAACCAGAATCAAAGTCCTGAGTGAAGAAGTCAGCAGCCCGGGGCTGTGGGTGGAGAGAAAGCTTTCTACAGATGACTCAGCTCTCTCATTACCACCTTCCAGTGTAGAAGGAGCACATTAAATGTGGCTGTCAGCCTCTAGTCACCAGGAAACATCAAACAGAAATGCATAGGCTTACTGCAAGCTGGGAATATCGAATTTCCTCCATTATATCGGGTTAGAGATATGGCCAGGTGACCAAATATAACTGGCACCGCCCTGTGGGGGCTGGCTGCTCAGCAGTGAAAGACAAGCAGCCCTGCTTGGTCACGTGCCCCAGGGTGTTTGCCAAGACCAACCCAGAGCTGAGATCATAAACTCCTGCTGAGAGCAGCTTTCACTGGTCCTGTTCACAGACAGCAAACAGTTAAATTCTAGAAAGGTGGTCCAGGCGGAGGGGGAAGGGGACTCTCTTTATTCCTAACAGTACCAGCAGGGAATAAAGGGTGCTTCCAGAGTCCTTGCTTCGCATTTCCTGAAAGTAAGATTCTGTGATTTTTGTCTTTTTTATCGGGTTTATTTGTTTGGGCATCGGGATTGTTATTGTTGTTGCTATAATAAAAACTGAACCGTTTTATGAGCGGAATGCTAACCATCTGTGCCAAAGTTGTTTTTAAAAATCAATGGGCTATTCTGAAACGTTTAGGTGTCTGGTGTGTAATATTAAATAGAGCAAGGTATTGAATTAACATATATGTTTTTAAAATATGCAATCATGATGCTTTGCTGAGCCATAAAATCACTGTGGGAATGATCTGGAATTGACCAGCAGACTGACTGTCAAGAGCTGAGACACTTCAGGATTGATTGATAAGCTTGTGCTGCCTCTGGAGTTATTTCCTTTGATGATGTAATTTGACAGTTTGGGGTTAACAATTTTTCTGAAACTGCTTCCCAAGAGTGTCCACAGAACACTTTTGATGAATTCAACAAACTGTCTGTTGGAGGATCTCTGACTCTTCTGACACCATGGGTGAAATCAGCAGGTGAAATGGCTAGGCTCTCCCTAGGTCTCACAGTCTAACACTGAATGTTCATCCTGAAGCACAGAAGTGTCAGGCTGCCAGAGCAACAGGGGTGGAGCAAAACTTAATCTCTCTCCTTCTGTCTATCCCTCTCTGTCTCTGTCTGTGTGCTTGTCTGTCTCTCTTTCTGTCTCTCTCCCTCTCCCTCACCCTCTTCCTCCTCTCCCTCCACCTCTTCTCTTTCTCTTTCCTCCTCCCTTTCCCTCCCCCTTCCCCTCTTCCTGACCCTCACACACTTAACCATCTTGGATAGTTTTTACTTCACTGATGAGGAGGATTCATATCTTCAGTCTTTCTACACACACCAGGAGTGGACAGACAAGGGGGCAATTGTGATTTACAAATAAAATCAACCAGAAGTTGCAGACAGATTGCAGTTGCCATGCACTGTGGGGTTGTGGGGGATTCTGTATTGAGATCTCTATTTAGATACCTCTGCCACCCAACAGTCTACACAGTCCCCTCAAAAGTTGTTCTCTCTGGATTATCTGGAATGAGAACAATCTGTGAGGCTCCTTAGCGCCCCCTCACTGGGCACTCCAACCTGATGCAGCTCCGGTTTTGGCATCCTTTCCTTTTCTCTTTCAATGAGTTGGCTCCTTTCTTAGTCTGTCAACCTTCCCTCCTACCTCCTTTAAAAGCCCTCTGCAGGGTCCTCCTGTGGCAATGGGTCCTGAGCCTGCTTCAGCCATTGTGTCTCCCTTTAGACTTGCTAGGATTTATCACCTGAATTTTGATTCTATAAAATACACCAATGTGTGAGCTCTCTCGGTGAACATGAAGAGGACTTCTGGTAAGGACCTGCCCACTCCTTGTGACTGTGTTTCACCATGTGGTCTCCATCCTAGCACTTGATTCAGTTCTCAGGACTTAGAAACAAATTTATAGTATTCATGATGGAGCTACTGATTTTGTGGTTCAAAGTCTGGGCCATTCACACCCCTGGCATGCTTCCCAGATATCTGATAAGCATCAGATTCTTGAGAATTTTCCCTTCTATAATTCAGTTTAAGTATCCTATTTTCTCCTGGGGGGTGTGGGGGGGGGAAGAGCATTTACATCCAATAGTTCGCAGAAGAGGCTGACCAGAGCATGTTTGCATAGTATTGATTGTTGAAGTTGTAACAGGAGGTAGTGGTGTTATTCACTGAAACATCTTCTGCAGGACATTTTACACTCCTGTTTAATTAAATATATATACAAATTCCCTTATCAAATCACCCACTGATATTTACAAATAAGCATAGCCACACTCTCTCCTATAGATGGTCTTCACCCAGTGTTGAATTAGCTGTGATTTCATGTACTCCTGTGGGAAACCCTGTTCTGTTCTGCTAAGTAGTCTCTATGGCAGTATAATGCTGTTCTCTTGAGCCAGTTCTGACTACAGCCCCTGGGATGCTTTCCTGTGTACCAGCTCACACACAAGACAAAGGATCATGAATTCTCAATCCAGATGAAGCCAGTCCAAAGCCACTACAGGTAGAGATAGAGAGAGTCTACCTCTCCCTCCCAGATACAGGACATCACCTCAGAAACCACTATTCACTGGAAATAATGTTAGTATTATTATTGGTAGACATAAATCTATTTGTGCTTACTTCAGATTAAAAGTTGAGTCACATTTCTGCATAATAACCAGATCAGTTAGAATCTATCAGGGAGCTCAAGTATGAAGACAGTATTTGTAAAAATAATCATAATAAAATCGGTTGAATTTTTATAAGATAAATCACAGTTCTTTGGGAAAATAAACAGCAACCATTAAAGATATATGAATACTTTTATAATATGCCTTGGACAGGTCAGGGAATTGAGGGAAGGAAAGTATTTTTATCAGTTCAGTAAAAAATGATAAGAATATAAAAAGTAGGATGAGAATAGAGGTAAATAAAATTAAACATAAAAATAGAGCATGGTGAGACCTTGTCCAAGGCAAAGGTTTCTACATAACTTAATTCACTTTTAAAATACTATCATCTATTAATTAGGTTCTAAACAGAAGAACAGCTTGTCAGTATTTTATGAATCAAATATTTAAAATGTCAGCCATGTTTTAAAGTAAAGAGCTAGATAAAGGTGTGTACAGACAATGTTACCCAGGAGAAACATGGGGTGTCCATGTTATTTTAAGAAATCCAAGTGCCTCCCTGCCACCACCACTGCATTGCTGGGATAGTGGTCCTGGTACTTAAGTGTTTCACCATCCAGTTCTACTGCTACAACAGTAGCAGAGACAGAGGAAGGTAAACAGACACAGCCCAGTCCTCCAACATCTACAACAGCATCACTGTTCCCTTCTGTAGTCAAAACAGTAGTCAGCTTTCTCTCTTTCTTTCTTTATTGGCTATTTTATTGGTTTACATTTCAAATGTTGTCCCCCTTCCGTATTTCCCCTCTGCTAGCCCCCTATTCTAGCCCAGTCCCTGTACCTCTATGTGGGTGTTTTCCCACCCACCTACCCACTCCCACCTCAGCCTTCCAACATCCCCCTACGCTGGGGAATCAAGCATCCACAGGACCAAGGGCCTCCCCTCTCATTGTTGCCAGATAAGACAATCCTCTGCTACATATGCATCTGGAGCTATGGGTCCCTCCATGTGTACTCATTGATTGGTGGTTTAGTCTCTGGGAGCTCTGAGGAGTCTGGTTAGTTGATATTGTTGTTCTTCCTACAGGGATGCAATTCCCTTCATCTCCTTCAGTCCTTCCCTTAACTCTTTCCTTGATGTCCCCATGCTCAGTCTGATGATAGGCTGCAAGCATCCGCATCTGTATTTGTCAGGCTCTGGCAGAGCCTCTCAGATGACCACAATACCAGGCTCCTGACAGCAAGCACTTCTTGGCATCAGCAATAGTGCCTGTGTTTGGTGTCTGCAGATGGGTTGGATCCCTAGGTGGGGCAGTCTCTGGATGGCCTTTCCTTCAGACTCTGTTCCACTGTTATTCCCTGTACTTTCTTTAGACAAGAACAACTCTGGGTTAAAATTTTTGAGATGCCTGTGTGACCCCATCCCTCAACCAGGGACTGTGACTATCCTCTGGGTATGGTCTCTATAGGTTCTATCAAGTGATACTCAGAGGGTAGAGGCAGATGGATCTCTGTGTGTTTGAGGCCAACCTGTTCTATATAGGGAGTTCAAAGGTTTGACAGAAGAGAACCTGTCTCAAAAAAACTAAAGAACTTAAAACTTGACCCATGAAGAAAGTTTTATAGACACAAGCAATAGTTTTAAAAAGTTAGCCTACTGATGTAATCTATTGACAGTAGCAGATTCTATTAAATATAAGTATTAGGATATGGTAAAATATTTCTCAAGTGCAAAAATAAGATGCAAGACAATTATGAATCAAAACTTCAGAAAACTAGGAAAAATAGTCATTCCAATCCTAATAAAGACTTGACCAAGAATACAGAAAATGTTACGCCTAATGGTAAAATATTCATGTATCCCTTAAATTGGGAAGATGTTTTAGCTGAGATATTCTCATGCAAGAGAAGGGGCCAGAATGAACTCTATGAACTTGAAATTTTTGTTGAGCCACACAGACCTAACATGGGAGGGACATGCAGAGGCAGACTGAGCTGAATGATTTTTGTTTCAGTGTTTCATTGCACTCTACTTGTTTTTGTTTGTTCATGGTGAGAAGACAGCATTTTATTTCCCTGACTGTTCATGTGAGCTCATGAATGACATAACTGTAGAGTGAAAAATTATAAAGGCCATTTTATGAAATATGTGTAAATTTTTCGCCTTAGACCTTGGGCAGAAAAGCACCTGCCAGCAGGTTTGGGCCCATCTAATTAGTTACAGAGGAGGGGGAGTTACAAGACAAAGGCTTGTTAAGAACATCCCAGAAACTGACTGGCCAAGGGAGGAACTACACCCTGCCCCCATGGTACGGCCTACTAGTGTTCAAAAAAGGTAAAACAACCAATCCTGTGCACCCACGTGAAAGTTCGCTTTTTCCCCACCCCGCCCATATATAAGCGCTAGACCCCTAAGCCACAAGGTCAGTCCCTCTATCCCCTATGTGAGATATGGGGATATGGGCTGGCCCAGAGCTTTGATTTAATAAACCACCTCATGTGCTTTACAGCAAGACAGTCTCTCGTGTGTCCTTTGGGTGCGTGCTATCCTGTGACTTAAGTGGACCTCCTTTCTGGGGAGTCCCGGACCTTTCAATAACAAATTTTTAACCTGTTTTATTTTAATCAGCCTCAGAAATGATTCATCCTTCTGTAGCTCACATATTGGGTGGCATGAATCACAAATAATTCCATAACAGGATAAATGAAACCTCTCCTATAAATTTAGCAGGAGTTCAGGTCTTGTAGGATCTCTGAGTCTGCCTTAGAAGCCTGCTCTTCTCTACTGAGAGACAGCAAGGGATGGAAGAGGTGGTGGGGAGGAGCTGGGAGGAGTAGAGGGAGAGAAAACTGTAATTAGGATATATCATCTGAGAAAACCAGAGTAAAAAAATACATATGTGAGTTTCATCCAAAATTTGATTAAATTTGGAAAAGGTTCAGTTTGAAAGGCTGACTACCAATGTATCTATGACAAGATATTAGGCCCTCAACTATGATTATTTAGGTGTTTAAATATTATATTCAGAACTATATTAATTTTCTGTCTCTCTCTTGCTCTCTCTTTCTCTCTGTCTCTCTGTCTCTCTGTCTCTCTCTCTCTCTCTCTCTCTCTCTCTCTCTCTGTGTGTGTGTGTGTGTGTTTTGTTGGTTTGTTCATTTGAGATAAGGTATCATGCTCTCAGGCTGGCTTAAACTCACTATGAAGAGGTTATGCTCAAACTCTTGATTATGTTCACTATATCTGCCATCTTCAAGTTTTATATACATACACACAGACACACACAGAGACACACACAAACAAATGCACACACACAAACAAACACACACACACACACAAACATACAGACACCATCACCAACACATCTTCTGTATTCAGAACATTCATTGGTAAAGTACTCCAGTTGTTTTAAAATTTAGCCTTTCAATGTAATAATTGTCGTAGAACTCTAGATAGAGAAAAAAATCAATTAGGTAAAATCAATTATGTCCATATGGGTGACTATTGAAGAACTAGCTTGAGTTCCTCAAGGTTAAAATCCACAAGTTTGGTACATCTCATTGACATACCTGCAATGTCTGTTAGCAAGCACAGCAGTAAATGTACTTTAAATAAGAATAGGGCACACTTGTGTCATCATGGTGTCTCTGATCAGGGAGCAGAAAGCCTTGTAATTGCAGAAGCTGAACAAAGAAAGTTAGCAAAAGTTCCTTCAGTACTGTAGAGCAGGAAGGGCAGAATGACCTCACTTTTAGCCCAAGATCAGGTTGGGATTTAACAAATGCACTTTTCTCACTTCAATAAGAGTACCTGCTATCACCGTATGTCTTCAAATTGAGTAATCATTCTTCTGTACACACAAGGTCAAGATATTCTGTAAACAGCTAAAGGGAAATTTTAAGATGACTTCTCTGTCATTAAGGGGCTTTGTCTTTAAAATACCATAGTAATCATAGAATTTGTTGGTATTTTAAGAGACAAGATATATATGTATGTAGTATATATGTATATGTGTGTATACATACAATCTGTAGAATTTCTGTAAATCAGCAATTATTAATGCATGTAATACATAATATAATAATAATAATACAAGCAAGAAGCACACAATATTCAGTAAGTCTTCTGTAGAGAATCAAAAAAGTATATAATATTACTAGAGAAATAAACTAGTAACTGGAAAGCAAATCCACATAGAAGAATACTTAGCAGTGTAAAATTTTTAATTCTCCTTGATTTAATTAGTTTGGAATTTAGGGTTATTAGAGTTAGTTCTTTCCTTTTTATATCCTTTCTTCCCTCCCTCCCTCCCTCCCTCTCTCCCTCCCTTCCTCTCTTTCTTCCTTCTTTCCTTCCTAACTATTCTTAAAAAGTCTCTTAAATAGTTTTATTTATATGTTCTTCCTACACCATCCCCACCCCTTCCCAACTTACCTGCCTCTCAACGTCATATCTTATTTTATTTTTTTTAAAAACCACCAAGTCAAATCAGTACCATCCATATGCGAGGTCAGGAGCAACTTGCTAATCCCTACCCTCCACACATACAAAGAACAGCAACTTTCCCTCCCTCAGCAGCTATAAACCACCATTAGCTCCTAAGGTAGGGGTTGAGGCTCTGGAGCCTCTGTTGGAAATTTTTTATTAGTTATTTTATGTATTTGCATTTCAATTGTTATCTCTCTTCCCAGTTTCCCCTCCACAAAGCCCCTATCCCATTCCCCTCCCCCTGCTTCTATGAGAGTGCTCCTCCACCCACCCATCTACTCCCTACCTCGCCACCCTGCCCTGGCATTACTCTACACTGGGCATCAAACCTACACAAGACCAAGGGCCTCTCTTTCTACTGATGTCATATAAGGCCATCCTTTGCTACATGTGCAGCTGGAGCCATGGGTTCCTCCATGTGTAATCTTTGGTTGGTGGTTTAGTCCCTGGGAGCTCTGAGGGGTCTGGTTAGTTGATATTTTTGTTCTTCCTATGGGGTTGCAAACCCCTTCAGCTCCTTCAGTCCTTCCCCAAACTCATTTATTGTGGTCCCCATCCTCAGTCTGATGGTTGGCTGTGTGCATCCACATCTGTATTGATGAGGCTCTGGCAGAGCCTTTCAGGGCACAGCTATACCAAGCTCCTGTCAGCAAGCACTTCTTGGCATCAGCAATAGTGCCTGGGTTTGGTGTCTGCAGATGGAATGGATGCCTAGGTGGGGCAGTCTCTGGATGGCCTTTCCTTCAGTCTCAGATCACTCTTTGTTCGTGCATTGTTCCTTTAGACAGTAGCAATTCTGGGTTAATATTTTTGAGATGGGTGGGTGGCTCCATCCCTCAACTGGGAGGATGTCTAATCTCTGGATATGATCTCTGTTGGAAGTTTTAAGTCTCTTGATCATGTGGGGCTATTGTGCAGGTAAACACAGCCATTATCCTATATACAACAGCTCTATCACATCCTGAGACCAGCCCCTCAGAGCACTCCTCCTCATCCTCGGGCTCTTACATTCTTTCTGGCCCCTGTGCTATGACATTACCTGCATCTTGGGAGGGGACTGATGTGGCTGCTCCATCAATGGCCCAGCAGGCTCAGCATTTTGAAAAGTTAGAGTCTCTAGTGATGACACTCTGCAATAAAAAACATCTCTCATGTCTCTCAATAAGAATGTTAGTTAATGTATAGTGGGGCCGTGAGAGTAAATCAAACCAAGATTATATGTTGACTCAAATACAATAAAATCTAATTTCTTGCTCAATAAGCCATGTGTGTGGCCAGTGGTTGGCCTCTCTGCTCTAAGATTTTAAGGTTCCAGCTATCTCTCACTTCATACACCATCTTCAAACTCATCTTAAGTGGAAAAATGAAAAGAGAAATTCATCCATTTCTTTAGACTCACAAATGCCATGTATTTCTTCTGTTTATATTCCACTGACTAAAAGGAATTCCTTCATCATTGTCAATGGAGTATTGTTTGGAATTAGGAAAAGAAAATGTCAAAACATGGTCTAAAGGATGACCTCTGATGAACAATACCTTAGAGAACTGTGAGAGAGGGTTCAGGGAGAAAAGTAGAAAGAAAGCCTTTTACCTCGGGTGCATTTTGTTCGCTGGATTGTTCTTAGATGTGATTTTGTGTCTCCTGTGTTGAATTCATTCAATTTATAAGGCATGTTTATTCTTGGTGGATCTCAGATCATAGCTATAGAACCCAATCTGGTTCATATGCCCTGAATCTGGGTATGGCCTTCTGCTTCACTTTCATGCTTTCCCAGATATAATCTATACTCCGTGCCAGGCCATTGAATTTCAACTGCACTGTCCTGAGGAAGTTCTGGGAAAGGGCTGCTCTGTCAATTTTCACTATGTGCTTTCTGCCATTTCTTGACATATTTTCTGACCATGTTTTTTAGAACTCAAACCTTTTTTTAGATCATTGCTTTCTTTGCTAAATTCATGTATAAAAGTACATTGAAACTGAAGTAAGATTGTCTGCAGCATCAGACTGTAGTCCGCCCCATTCTTTCAGGTCCTCAGATATGGGGTCCAGTAGATAAGATTCTGCACAGGTCAGCAGAAAAGTCAACAGAAAGAAGATAAGGTGCCGTGGTGAAGGGTTGGTTGTGTCTGACATAGGAGGGAAGGTGTAAGGACGGTCAAGACCACTGTGAAAAGATTAAGTGAAGGCCTTACCTGGTATTTGGGAGCATTTACTATGAAGTTCCAAACTGTCTTGTGTGTAAGAAATGCTGAAGCAAAACTAACTTAATAAATAGAGTAATTAAAAATCTCAAACATATGTATATCTAGTATTTGAGAGAGGAGAGAGGAGAAATAAAAAACAATCAAAAATAAAAGGAAAGAGCTTAAATAGTCAATGCCAGGACAACATGCTTGAAAGACATAAAAGGAACACCGTTTGCCAACATCATCTTAGGTCCTACTGTCTTACACTGTATATACACAAGCTTACTTGTAGCTGCCAGCAGCTTCAGTCAACCGGGTTCACCTGAAAGGAAGGCTGGGAATGAAAACATGGGGCCAAGACAAAGTATTCTGATCAAAGCAGGAAGTTTAATAGTCTGCTTTCAAATATTAAGGGGAAACCCCACCCCCACCACCAGAACTTCTTCTTGCTTCAGCCAGTGTGGGTGAAGGGATTTCAGCCCTGAGGTAACTAAATGCAAGCTCAGCAGGCAGTCTATTCTTCTTAGCTCCTGTAGCAGACTGCAGGCCACCAAGGCAGGTAGTTCCTCCTGGGTCCTATTGTTTTTTCTACTGTGGTAAATGACTCCTTCAAACATGCTCAAGGCTAGGGGGAGGGCACAGCTCCCCCTTAATTTTTCAAGTTGGCAGTGCCAATATCTGGAAGGGGCACAAAATTTCATCTCATCTAGGTTCTCGAGTGGCCGAGTAACCATGCCTGGCTTAGGTCAGTGTCCATATTACTCCTGTATTACCCATCTTTGAGGAAAACATACATAGTGTATTGATGTATGCCTCTGCCTAGGTTTATAGGAGCTCAAGAACACTCTTACCCGTCTTTGACTAACCAGCCATCATTGGCACACTCTTTAGACCAAGACCACATTCAGACCAAAGGACCTGTGGACATGTACTAGATGCAATTCTTCACAGCAATATGTAGCTGCCATGATGAATAGCTGAGCTTGCTGAGAGCGATCCTGTGTGAGGGCAATCAATCTGCTTAAAACACAAGGTGCAAAGGTTAAAAGCAACATGATTATCCAAGCAATGTAGAATATAAGGCTGAGAGCAGAAATGTTCCAGTACCTAATCCAACTGCTAATTAGCAGGGATCAGACACAAGTCTAGCCACCAGGTATATAGTGGGTGGCTTTAAGTAATGATAAAAAACACTCTCCAGTAAGAACAGAGACTATATGCCAGGTTAAGTCAGCTGACTGATTTTGAGCAATCTTCATCATTAGAATCATAATTATTAGGCTCGAGATCTGTTTCCACTTGATGGACCAGTCTTTCAGGCAGCCATCAGGCTCCATTTTCTTTTTCTGAAAAAAAAAAATGCAGACTGACCCACAACCCCAAATTAAATCAGGATTGGGACCACACCAAGTATTAGTTAAGGGGTCTCTCCACATGACCCTGGCAAATGAGCTGGAAGTGACTGGATGCCAGTGGCAATCTTCTGCAGACTGACCTTTAGTATCAGTTTTCAGAAAATTTGAAACAAATAAAACAAAAGCAAGGTGTGCTTTTGGTGAACATGGGGGGCATAATTCCCCCTTTCCAGTTTAAAAAGCCATTTTTTCAGAGTTCCTTGTAAAACCAGAGGAGAAGCACCAGTAGCTACTTTTCCCACACTTAGAGAGTTATGAAGATATTATTTTAAAATTTTATAATCTCTCTTTCACAATTTCTTATCCTTGAAGATAATAAGAAAATCTCAGTAATATTAAATTGTCAACAAAATATCTCAAATGTTTGACTGTAGTCAAATAACTGCAATAGCCAGTTCCATTACCTTAGTCTGATATGGAACACCAAGCACAGGAAATAATATAGGCAATAACTAATTATATTTTTAGTTGCTCCTCTTGTTAAAGTAGTTGAAACTAGAAAGCCTAAAAGATGTCAAGTCACATGTACATATTTTAATTTTTTAAAATAAAAAATGAGTAACATCTTCTTGCCAAAATTGATTACGTGTAAGTCCTCAAGGCTTAACACCATTATGAAAAAATTGAAGATACTGAGAACAAGTTTTTGCAATTTAACTTGCATACTTTCTAGAAATGCCAAATTGTTGTCTCAAGCTATTACTATTTTGATGCTGTAAAGAATAAGATTGTATGGCCAAATATTTCTGAAAGACCTATAATCTGCCTAGTATACAAATCTGCTCTGGCATTGCCCTGGGGTTCAGGCAATCCAATATGAGCTTTTAAATGTCTTATAAAGTTAAGAAACAGTACATGTTTCTTAAATTAAGCTGTATTTTTATAAATGACTATAAAATTTGAGAATTAGCAGTATCTAAAAAAGGAACAATTTTACGCAATTATGAATCATGAGCCATATACTGGCTATGATTATATAAATTGAAAGTTTGATTTTTCAGCATTTCAAACAGTGGTTATAACACATAATTTAATTATTTGTGCTGAAGCAGGGGAAACTCAAGAAAATAAGCATATGATCTAATTACATATACTGTTTTCTCAATAGATGAGGCATCTGTAAATAAAGTACATTTTTTTTTCCTATGGGATGCATGCGTAGTAAATTTATAGGAAGTATAAAAGCATGCATAGAGAAAAACTGTAACAACTTGTCTTTTGTATAATGGTCATCAAATTTGCCTAAAATGTTTGCCATGTAATAGGCCAAATATCCTTATTTTTCAATAACCAATTTAATTGCTATTTGGGATAAGGAATAAACATTTTATCAAAAATGTTTTTAGGATTCTATCCTACAATATTATAGTAACACAATAATAATTTTATAATAGGATGTTCAAATTTTACTTGTAGATGAAGAAAGATGAATCTACGATAATGGTTTCTTTTGCCAAAGGGCTGCTGCAGGCATATGAATAGTAATAATACAAACAGCCAACAATTTATCATAGTCTATATAGTTTCTCTGTTGATAACTAACAGCTTACTCTACTTTCAGCAAAGCTATCTCTACTTTATTAGTTAATTGTCAAGGGGAATTAGGGCTTGCATTCCCCTTGAGAATATCAAACAGAGCTTCAAATTCTCTTATGGTAAGCTTAAGATAAGGTTTTAGCCAATCTCTTAACAAGCAAATCGAATTAAAAGCAACCCATTTCTTTTTAGTATGTAAACCTACAAGCCAGAAGAGGGCACTAGAACACCACCAAAAATGGTTGTAAGCCACCATGTGGTTGCTGGGAATTCAACTCTTATATTTTTAGTTGAGTCTAGCCTTTAACAGCTGAGCCATCTCTCTAGCCCCAACTATCTATTTTGTTGGAATTTTCTGTGCTACAATCTGCTTAGGATATAACTGAGGTCTCAAATAGTGAAAACATATTGCCTTTGAATCTCTTCTGGAGCAACAAGTACTCCAAAATTTTAAAGCTCATTATATTAGAGCAAAGGCTTGCAGAAAAACTCCTTCAGAGAGATCAGCTAATAAAATATCATACAATGAATAATATACACTGAAAGATTCAAACTCTTAATTTTTTGTATTAAGGCAACAACAATTTTTTTTAATATAATGTAAGGCAATTAACCATTCTTTGAGGCAAACCTTTTTTAATGATATTGCTCCATGGGATATCAAAAATTATGAACAAATTTACTGAATGCAAAACCTCTCACCTTTACCAGAAATGTAAAGGAATGGTATAAAAACAATCTTCTAGATCTATAATAATTCTATATGCATTACTGGATTGGCAGCTGGAGTAGGCAAGTCAGGCTGTAATGCCCCATTAGTTTCATAAATCTTAAATTTGAACTTTGTTTTGGATTAATTCAATAACCAATCTTTTTTAGCTGAGTGAGAGTATCAGATAAAGGCCAAGCAGAAGGCAACATTGTTCTCTAATAATTGTTACATAACTTAAGATTAGGTCTCTTGCTGGTAATAGATTAAAACCAATATACATTAGAGGAACCAAAGCCATCTTGTCCTTGCTCATTCTTAACAAATTTGGAAGGAAGTAGATGCAAAAAAACCAAAACAAGTTGAACAATTCTTTTACCAGCAGGTACAGTTACAATGCCATGGGAAAAGCAGCCATTATTTAAATTTCTCCAGTGTAATCATAACTCTTGGCCCTTAGACTGTTGTGAATGCCAACTGCAGCCAATGGAAAAGTGGCAGTTTAACTATATTTTTTAAGTTTGTTTTGCAACATTAGAGTATAACCATAATTCTGGGAAACAAAACCAATTTTTAACAATGTAAACAATCTATTTTCTCTAAAATCAACACCAAGAAGACTACTTTTATGTTACAAAGTTTTGCTGCCAATTCTTATATTGAAGACCCCCATACTCGGGAGACCCTTCCTCAAGTCTCAGGAAATCACGACCACCCAAAGATCACAAGAAACCATACCTGGATGCAATCAGCAGAGGCTTTATTAGGGAAGTTAGCCGGCCGTCAAACCACAAGCTCTCTAGCTCCAAGAGCAAGGTTTGGCCTTGAATGGTGGGCTAAGGGGTCTTTTATAGCATGGGGTGGGGAAAGGAAGGCATTTTCGCACGGTTATACATGATTGGTTGCATTTTCGCGCGGTTACACATGATTGGTTGTTTTACAAATTTTGAACATAGCACTGGGAAGACCAAGGGAGGGAGGGGTAACCAAGAACAGTGGAACATTTCAGAGGAATCTAGCCCAAATGATCTAGAGTCATGTGAAAATCACTCTGCACACTCATTCTTCTCAAAAATGTGGTCTTACCAAGTCACTGTTCCCTATACCGTCATTACAAAATATTTCTCACTTCCTCCAGTCACAGCCCCACCTAGATGGCTTGTATTTATTATGGTCAGGAATGTGTCTTCCTGCCTTGAGCCTCTTCCACCCATAGGCGGGCCTACTGCCTGAGGCTTGATTCGGGGAATAATGTCCTCCATCCAGAATGTGCTCCAGGGAAGTGAAGGCCTGAAATCTTATTTTCAGTTCCTCCTTCTGGAATCTGCACTTTTCTGCCAAGGTCTAAGGGCAAAGAATCTACACATATTTCATAAAATGGCCTTTATAATTTTTCACTCTACAATATATGAATGCATGATAGTGCAGCTTTTAATATCTCACTAAAGAGACATTGTTTTTAAATTTTATCTTTATATATCTGGTTTCTAAATAACTCCAAACCTGAGTTACCACTTTTAAACCAACTTTCTGTTACCAAGGTTGCAAATTTTTAATCATACCCAATAACTTACAGGCTGACAATCTACAACCAAGACATGCAGAACATATTTATACCTTTAAAACCAATCTGAAACAAATTTTTCTAGCTGTAATTTCAAGATAAAAGCACCTTGTCACAGAGATTTTTCTAGGACAAACAACTCTTAGCTTCCTTATAGAATCCAAAAAACTGCTGGTCCCTTTAAAAGCAGCTTATACTGACAATCAATTTTTGGAAAGGCTTTTCTAGCTCAGTTTGACTCTTAGCTACAGATGTAGGGTAACTTATCTGTGCACATTAAGACTGCCTTTAAAACCAAGTTAAACTAGATCAAGGGGTGGATCAAGCAATTTTAACAATCTTTTCTTTTGAACATAAAACATAGAACACCATAAAACATAGAACACTGATCATTCAGACAGCGAAACAAAAAACAAACAATTGACGCATGTGGACATTGGCATGCCAAGGACAAATAATAAACAAAGAAAGCAGAATTACGGATTTCTCCTGTAAAAGCCAGAGAAGATTGCAAGACATCTCTTGAATTTTCTCCTGTTCCTAGGAGAGCTCTGAAACAGTCTTTTCATTCTTTTTTGCTACCACAGCCTGCAAGATCTAACGCTTCATCTCTTTCTAATTCCTTCTAACCCTGCTCCTCTCACCTAAGGCAACTCTTGGGCTTCAGGAAGATGCCTATTAGAATTCTCCTATCCCAAAATTCACTGTCACCTCCTACATGAGCTCACTTCAGGTCAACACCTACTCAACCTAGACCTTATCCCCCTTAAACACACTTCCTGCAAACACAGCCATAATTTCACTAGCATCAATGCTGTTCATTGCTCACCAAGTGCTTGGGATACTCTTCTTCTTCCATTTTCCATGGAGCTCCACCCAAGACAGTGTTTCTCAGCTGGTCTTCCATTTTCAGGCCCCAAGATTTAGGCACCAATCTGTAGCTGCCAGCAGCTTCAATCAACCGGGTTTACCTGAAAGGAAGGCTGGGAATGAAAGGGGAAAAGTTCTGATCAAAGCCAGAAGTTTAATATTCTGCTTTCAAATATAAAGGGGAAACCCCACCTCCACCACAAAACTCCTCCCTTCAGCAGGTATGGGTGAGGAGATCATAGCCTGGAGGTAACTAAATGCAAGCTCAGTAGGTTGTCTATTCTTCTTAGCCCCTGTAGCAGACTGCAGGTGGCCAAGGCAGGTAGTGCCTCCTGGGTCCTATTGTTTTGTCTATTGTGGTAAATTGACTCCTTCGGGCCTGCTCAAGGCTGGGGGGAGGGCACACTTACTGACCAAAAACACCAGTTAAAACCACTTGAAGAAAATAAGGAATATGTACATATAAATTTCAAAATATGGAAATGCTTTCCTTTTTGGTGAGTTTTTATTTGTGTATATGCATGTGTGTACCTGCTCTGCTGTATGTGTACCATGTGCACACAGGTACCTTACAGAGACCAGAATAGCGTGTTATGTCCCTTGGAACTGAAGTTGCAGATGACTGTGAGCTGTCCAGTGTGCATGCTGGAGCTGAGCCTGGGTCCTCTGTAAGAGCTACTGTGCTCCTAACCACTGAGCCATCTCTTTGTCCCCAGAAGTGCTTTCTAAATGAGAAGTACATGTAAAATACAAGGCCAAGAGAGCTGTTAAATTAGGTTAAAATGAAAGCAAAATGGGTGTGCTAAGTGAGGTTAACAAAGTTAATGAACTAGTGGCTAAGTACTTAGAATGAAAAACAACTCCTATATACAAAAATGGCTCGGCTCAACAGAGGTACCAAGCTAGACTATTTACAGAATAAATCTAAAGACCATTCAGTATATAGATAAGACAGCTGCCTTCTGTACATGAGGGTTTTTTTTTTTTCTTCATCTTATTATATTTTATTTTGATGTTTGGTTGTTATCTCTTGGAAACATGCTTTTTTTCTAATGAGAGACAGAAAGGGAGTGGATCTGGAGGGAAGGGAAGGTGAGAGGATCTATGAAAAGTGGAGGGAGGAGAAACTATAATCAGGGTATACTATGTGAGAAAATAAATTATTTTCAATAGATGAAAATAAATAAATAAAAAGAATCAGAGTGTGTGGTCTTTGTAATAGCAAAGGTAAGGGAAATGGAGTTGTGAGGAATGGTCTCTACATTAGCAGTGCTGAAGCCAAGGCTAGAGAAAATGCATGGAGATCCACAGCCTCTGCATGTTCCTTACACTACAGAGAACCACTTAGTCTGAGCAGTAAGAAAGTATGCTTCCTGTAAAAGCCCAGCCGGCAAGCTGCCATGAGCCAAGGGTGGCCTCTTTTTTTCTAAAATACTCCTCCAGTTCTCCTAGAGCTTGGATTCTGTTTGTCTCCTAAACTCTCTAAAAGTTCTCATTCTAGCCACTTGGCTACCGTGTGGTGATGTTAAGAGTGGTGGAACCATAAACCCTGTACCATACTGTGATATAGCTTAGGAGACCTTGCCAAGGTGAAAAGTAGCATGTTGTGTCACCAGGAAAATTGACCCAAATAACCATCTTTCCTTTGTAAAGTACCTAGCCTCATTTTTTTAAATGTAACAATAGAAAACAAACTAAGAAAAGCCATCTATTGACAAAGCTTTACATCAGTCCAGCTAGTATTAAAATTAAACATCAAAAGGCCAGTTGCATCTTTGTAGAGAAAGTTCTGAAGGGTAAATGCAGAGCTGAGAGGTATGAACTGGTGGCTGGAAGAGTGTGCCAGTGAATAAAAAAATGAGCAGAGTAGGGATTGGGGGAAGTGATGAGCATTCATTTAGATCAGTGACCTCAGCAGGCTACTCTTCATCCATTGGCTATTCCTCTTAAGCACTTTATTTATTTTCCTTTCTCTATCCTTTTTCTCATTAATAGGGCAACATGATCAAGAGAGAGATAAGTGTGCGCCAACAAACTTGTGCTTTATTAAAGAAGAACCTTCTTAAGAAATGGAGACTGAGAAGAGAGACCTTGATGGTATGGTTCCATGTCATTGCCACTGTCTGCTGATAATATAAACGTATTTTACCCAAGCACTGCATGTGCTTTTCTCCTATATCACCCTACATGCCAAAAAATAAATGAATGAGTGAACCTCCCTTAGACAGCAGGAACTGTTTTAAGACCATGAGTATGTTTGAAGAGACTTTCCTTAATTGGTTTAAAAGCATTAACCCCAGCCAGAAATTCAGACTTCAACAAACATCTGTTAAAGCCCTGGTCTCACCACTCTTACTACTCGTAGACACAGGAGTTAGGTTGGTGGTAGTGTAAGGCTCAGGAAGCCCCCAAAGAGGACCCCACTCGAGTCACAGGATGGCGCGCACCCAAAGGACACACGGAAGACCAACTTGCTGCAAGAACACGAGGTAGTTTAATGGCGGAACGTTCCGGGCCGACACATGTCTCAATGTAGGAGACAGGGGCATCGACCTCGTGGCACCAGGGTTTAGGGTTAATATAAGCTTGGGGTGGGGAAAAGGAGAAACTTTCGCGCACGCGCGCGGGTGCACACGATTGGTTGTTTTCCAATTTTTGAACATCTGGCCAAACTGGTCCATGGGGGCGGGGAGCAGTTCCTGCAGGTGGATGTTTATCTCTTATCTTCATTCCTGGGATAACTCAGTAGCCCATTGTCCTGTAACTCTGCATTCTTTGTTTATGGATTAACAGGCCTCTGGTTGGCAAACCAGAGGGGCAACTTTAGCCAACTCAGGCTAGGGAGTAAGAATCTATAAGGCCCTTTTATATATGTTTTTCATGGGACCCATAAAATTTTCTTTTAGTAGTCTAAAGCTGTGAAAAATAAAACCCTCATAGGGGGTATTTGCTATTTTCTCATTTGAATTTCTCTTATTATTTATTTACTTTTATTTTCTGTACATTGGTGTCTTGACTGCATGTATGTTTGTGTGAGGGTGTTGGAGCCTCTGGAACAGGAGTTCCAGACAATTGTGAGCTGCCATGTAGGTGCTGGGAATTGAACCTGTGTCCTCAAGAAGAGCAGCTAGTGCCCTTAACCGCTGAGCCATCTCTGCAGGTCTTGAATATCTTTCTTGTTTAAAAATTTTTACTTCTAAAATATCAGAAAGGGTTGGACACGTATTTGGTGCCAAAAAAAATTATGAAAAAAATGTCTAAGCTTATGCACTGGTGAAACAAATTAATTTATTGGGATTTTGGGAATAGCAAGGGTTTCTAACTACCAAAGCAAGATCGTACCCCTCAGATGATCACCATTCTGCTGAGTATCCTTTAAAAAAATCTTGCTGTGTAGTCACTACTTGCTGTAACTACATTATGCTGCCTCTTCAACAACCAGATTTCCAACAAATCAAAGATGGCTCGAACTGGCTGCCAAGGTAGCGCTAGGTGAGAATATTGTAAACAGAAGCTGGTTGCCTTTTGTACTTTCTCATGAGGACCTGTCTCGGCACAGGCACTAAAAAGCCAACACACTCATATTCCTATCAATAACTGACTGAAATTACTGATGATTTTGTGTCACACATGTTTCATGTAGTTGGTCTTTAAGACACACTGGACTTTTTACAAAGAAAGAGGCAAATTCAGTGGCCAAATGGTTATGGAGGAATAACTTGGAATCATGATTTTCTCTCTGTTGGTTATGGATGAGTAATTTGGAATTGTGATTTTTCTCCCTGTTCTTGGGCTGTGTAGGAGTGGGTGAGTTCGTTGCTCCTTCTGCTTTTCTTGTACTGGTATCCTCATGGTCATGAAGCTACTGACTTTTCTTCAGTGCCCACCAAGGATCTGGGACGAGTCGATTCTTTTAGACAATCTGGATTCACGATAGGGTACATGCCTGTCACCAACATGACACAACAGATAATGGAGAAGGTAGCTGCTGTCCCTTTCATGGCAGGTATGTTTTCTAGTAACCTAAGAGTTGGGATTTGACTTGTATCTGTTTTATTTTGTTTAAGTCTTAACAGAATATATAGCATTGAACATAGTATCTACAGGAAAGATTATTTTAGAGATATCAACATAGGCACTGGGTATATTTTGAATTTTTCCATTCTTCTTTGGTTTTGTTTCATTTTTGTTCTTAGCTTATTAAACATAGTATCAGGGTGACTAGGGAGATGGATCAGCAGTTAAAAGCACTTGTTGCTCTTTCAGAGAAACTGCATTGGGTTCTCAGTATCCTTATGGCAGCTCACAACTGTCTGCTGTTACTCCAGTTCCATGACATCTGACACCACCTCCTCCTCCTCCTCCTCCTCCTCCTCCTCCTCCTCCTCCTCCTCCTCCTCCTCCTCCTCCTCCTTCTTCTTCTTCTTCTTCTTCTTCTTCTTCTTCTTCTTCTTCTTTTGTTTTGTAGTAGAAAAGAACTTTTTTATAGTATTTGGGTTTTTCTTTCCATCTTTCATTTACAGGTGTCATACAACCTTTGTTTTGGTTCCAAGATGTATTCAGCAACACAGTAGCATATAATATTTCCACCCATATCTTTGTTTTATCTTTTCTCTTTTTCATTAATTTATTTAATCACCTCACGTTCCAATCATAGCACTCACTCTCTTTGCAGCACCACCCTCACAAGGCCTCTCCCTGAACCAACCTTCCTCTTTACCTGTGGGATAGGGGAGGTTCCACAAACACACTGAGTAGCAGCCCACCCAGGCACCTTAAGTCACTATAGGAGTAGGCATATCCTCTTTCACTAAGGCCAGACATGGCAGCCCAGTTAGAGAAACAGGATCCATAGGCAGACAATAGAGTTAGGGTAAGTCCCTGCTCCAGTTGTTGGGGGAACCGTATGAAGACCAGGCTGCACATCTGATACATGTGTGCAGGGGAAGGGGTAGGTCCAACCCTTGTGTACTTTTTGGTTGGTGTCTCAGTCTCTGGGAACCTCTAAGGATCCAAGTTAGTTGGCTCTATTAGTCTTACTGTGGAATCCCTGTATCTTCCAGATTCCTCAGTCCTTTCCCAAACTCTTTGACAAGATTTCCTGAGCTTGGTCTAATGTTTGACCATGTGTCTTTGCATCTCTTGTGGTTAGCTGCTGGGAAGAGCCTTAGGTTCTTGCCAAAACAATTTATATGCACAAGGGTTTTCTACAAGACAACAATTGTTGCTTAGACATAGTCAATGATTTGGACAAAGACTGTGAAGATCTAAAGACCCTTGCTTCTTCAGTCCCTGTTGAGGAATTACCACTTGTGTGAATACCCCAGGAAAAAGAGGCTTTTTGTGCAAATGCCCTCCTGGGTACAGAGGTCTAATTTATGAAACTGCCACTAATTCCTGTGGAGGGAACACTTCCCAACATGGAGGCACATGACATAAAGACCCTGAGCACTCTGTCCATATCTGTGCTGCTGGTTATGCTAGAAGGTTCTGACACCCTCTTCTAACCTCTGCAGTTATCTTGCATTTACACGGTACACATATGTACATGGAGGCAAAACACTCATGTGTAAAATATATTATTGGGATTTATAAGAGAATACAATACTGTATTGCTGCTTCTACTTACTATAAACCAGTGTCTGATTTATACCATGTTACACTTATTAAAATAATGACTGTAGACGTAATTTAGCTGGTACCATACTATATTTTATTTTGTTGAAGCTGGCACAATAATCAAGTATATATAAATAATTTTTGTTAATTATTCCTTTGACTGTACTTTGATATAACTTCAGAAATATCATCACCAGACTTTTAGACTGAATAATGTATTCAATGTCAGTAATTGATTCAATATTGTTTTCGTGAAGAAATTTTGTAAAACATTACAAACTTGACATCTCAAAGTTGCCTCTCTCCGTCATTCAGTCATTCACTAACAACAGTGTCCTCCACTCTCTCATCTGCAGGTAGAAAAGTCTTGGGACTGTTGGATGAAGAACACATCAGGGAATTAACAGAAAGTCATGCGGAAATAATAAGAGTCACTTTTTCTGATACATTCTCCTATCATCTGAAATTCCAATTTGGACAGAGAATCCCAACGTCGAGGGAATTTGGAGACCATGAAGGTAGTTATCCAGATACACAGACTTACTACTCTCTATTTCAATGGTGTTGACCTATTCATAAGGATGGATGTTATTATGTCAAATTAGACAACCCCTAAAACTGTCTATTCGTGTTGACATGTGTTAATATATTCCATGTACAATTGCTCTCTATGACTAGATGTATATGTGTTTAGATGTATATGTATTTGCAAATGTATATGTGTATATTCATTTAAATACAAATAGTATTTAAATGTATTTAAATAGTATTTAAATGAAATACACTACAAAATGTGTATGCATTTACAAATGTATATGTGTATGCACACTTAAGTACAAATGTGTTGTTTGCAGTATATAACTGTAAAATATTTATAGATTAAATGGGAAAAGTTCTTAGAAGAGATCAGGCAGATTGTTGGTGGTATGTCCACAGACTAAACTTCCATTCAAATGCTTAAAGCTACATGCATGAGGAGTTTCCAAAATGCCATGATAAAAACAGCACCCATCTCCAGAGGAACATGTGATTACTGGATTTATCTATACAATTTTGCTTAGCACAGGAACCGAGAGATATGGATGTCAGAAACAATCTTAGGACAAATGAAATCTTGGGTTTTAGAAAAGTGGATATTCCTACATGACTCTGGAGGGGCAGAATAACATCAAGAGAGTAGACAAGATTGCCTGCATTAGTCAACAAGACAGTAGACAAAATCAGCTATTATCAGAGGAAGAATGAAAGGTTGTTTGTGTTACCTAGGGTTCTGGATGAAATTCTGGACTGTAAAAAGGATAAGAAAGAAAGAAAGAAATGTATATGTATATGCACACTTAAGTACAAATGTGTTGTTTGCAGTATATAACTGTAAAATATTTATAGATTAAATGGGAAAAGTTCTTAGAAGAGATCAGGCAGATTGTTGGTGGTATGAAAGAAAGAAAGAAAGAAAGAAAGAAAGAAAGAAAGAAAGAAAGAAAGAAAGAAAGAAAGAAACCAAGCAAGCTTACCTTCTTTGGGGTTTGGAATCCCACGTTAACTTGCCCACCTGGTCTGGGAAAGCTCCATTAGAAATATGTGAGACAAAATAATCCCCTCTTTTTGTCAGTCATTTATGTCAGGCATTTTATTGCAGCAAAGACACAAGCAACTAATACACACATCACAGAATATTCTAGCTGGTAAATATGTATTTATGAGATGGTATCTATAAAGATTTTTCCAATACAATGTTTCTGATACTCACTCCTTCCTATAACTTCTCCTTGATCACCTCCCAATTTTGTGTTCTATTTTGTGTGTGTGTGTGTGTGTGTGTGTGTGTGTGTGTGTGTGTGTGATGTTTGGCTGCTCAAAGGTCATTGGATCTCTTGGAGCTAGAATTAAATACACACTTGTAGTTAGTACACAGACAAACTCAGGCAAAACACACATACATACCAAATAAAATAAAAACAAGTTTTAAAGAGGAATCATTGTGGGAGAGGAGGTATAAAGATTGTCAAAGTTAGATGAGTAGGAAGTTTCCCATGAGGCTGTATCTCCTAGGAAGGTCAGAAAAGCTACATTCAGAGTCTTACCTACATGAGTTACACAAGTATGACACAGACAGACGTGCTAATGTGGATGTAGGCAATTCAGGAGGCCTCTGCCTTACACAATGAAACATAGGCAACGAAGGAATGGAAAAATCAGAACAGGAAAAATAGTCTTCCCTAGGGAAGAGCACATTAATTGATTTTCTGATACCTAGAGGTCAGTCCTGAAAACATACATAGAAGTACATACAAACTGAGCAGGTTACTTTTATATATAATATAGTATATGTAGTTATATTTGTGATGTGTGTGTGTGTGTATACACAAAAGCAGAGAGAGATACATGAAAGGGCTTAGAAAAAGAGAGGGCAAGGGGGATTTTGTATAAGCTCAAAATTTTTTAAAGTATTAAAAATAAAGAAAGTTTGCTGGGATAATTCAAGGTAGATGGTTCTGGGAGACCTCTGTCTGACTCACATAGAATTATTTTTTTCATGGATTTTTGAGCAGTTGGGATTGAGGGCTGTTGTGAAGTCCACTGTTTGCTGTTCTCAGGGTGAAAATAACCTATGGCTTGTGCTTATGGTTTCTTTTGTCCACAAAGCTCATTGTGAGAGACTGTTTGACGATGTTGACTGTCGGATATCCATGTTCTGGGAGGAAGGATTTGTGGCTCTTCAAGCTGCCATCAATGGTGCCATCATAGAAGTGAGTGCAGAATGCTGAGTGCAGAATGCACTCTGATTCACAAGGCAAATCACCAGAGGCATAAAAGATATGAGGAAGAAATTATGCATGGCTAGCCTTCTTCCATCAATTCATTCATTCAAGGAAAAAGTTACTGAAGTTGTTGTATGCTATATAACAAAGACAGAAATTGGAGGGAGAGTACTGCTTGCATGATATCAGCCTTGTCAGGAAGCATGTATATAAAAAGAAAATCATGAAAGCAGATTCTGGCTACAATAGGGGCTGTCTTAGTGTTCTGCTGCTATGAAGAGACAACATAACCAAATCAACTCTTATATTAAAAATGCATTTCCCTGGAGGCTTGCTCATAGTTTCAGAGGGTTAGTTCAGGATCATCATGGCAGTCCATGATCACACAGGCTTGGTGCTGGAGCAGTAGTTTTGAGAGTTCCATTCTAATCCACAGGCAGCACACAGAGACCATATGACTGAACCTGGAATGGGCTTTTGAAAACTCAAATCACACTCCAGTGACTCCCAAAAAGACCACTCTGAGTCCAGCAAGGCCACACCTTTAATCCTTCCCAAATAGTTCTATAAATCACTTTGCCTTTGCAACCCATTATTATCACTACTCACCTTGCCTTGGGTAATTCAGTGCCACTGTCTTACCCCTGTTTCTTTAGGGCAAGGAATAAACCCATAAAATCTAATTCATTCCACTAAGCATCAGTGTCTTCAACCCTACTAACTGGGGACCAAGCATTCAAACATACAAGTGAATGGGATTCATTCTCATTCAAACCATATCCCAGAATGCCATGGGACAATTTCCAGTCAGAATAATAGTTAAACTTGAGACTTGAGACAAGAGATGTATTGAATGTACAAGTTTAGAAAAGGCATTTCAAACTATTCCATAGTGATGTTAGCTGGGGAGTTACAGACAGGAGGTGAAATCTGATCATTGTGAGATAAACTCAGAGTGTCTGAACAGGATCCAAATGGATCAGTGGCAGGACATGAATATAGAGTTTTTCTCTAGCAGATGATGGTAGCAGGTCAGTAGGGGATTCCCTGGAGAGGGATGGTTTAAAACTGAGTGTGTCACTCATGACCTTGCAAGTTTTATTAACAGATATCACTATGTCTTCAGACCACAACAAACCACTCGGTGATGGAGGAACTGCTATCAGTTTGGGGGAAATACATGAAGATCCATCCTTTTGTCAGTCAAGGAGGGATTCTGACTGATTTCTTCATTTTCACCTGCATCATTTCCTTCTCCCCAATCGTCTATTATGTGTCAATCAATGTTACAAGAGAGAGGAAAAGGATGAAGGGCTTGATGATGATGATGGGCCTTCAAGATCCAGCATTCTGGTGAGTCAAATGCAGGACAAACAACTAAAAGGGACGCCCTGAGAAAATGGGCATTTTGGCCGATATTTGTTAGAACCAATAACTACCTAGCTCTTTGCATTATCTCTCTGCATGGAATAAGTAGACCTTGGTGTAATGTTTGCCATGCTGATGCTGGATGGCTGTGACTCTCTGTAACACCAATCTTTAACTTTCCTCACACCATCATCAAAGTGCACAGCCACCCAACAATCCCTGCTTCACAACTACTCAGCAATCTTAAATCCCAGGTCCTTCACTTCAAGCAGAAAAGCATAGAAAAGACACCCTTCATCAGCATGGCAAACATTACACCAAGGTCTATTACTACTGGAGCAGGGTCACTGGGATGAAAGACACCAAGCATTAAGAGATTCTTCAGGCCGGGCGGTGGTGACACATGCCTTTAATCCCAGCACTTGGGAGGCAGAGGCAGGCGGATTTCTGAGTTCGAGGCCAGCCTGTTCTACAGAATGAGTTCCAGGGCAGCCAGGGCTATACAGAGAAACCCTGTCTTGAAAAACAAAACAAAACAAAACAAAACAAAACAAAACAAAACAAAAACAAGAGAGAGAGAGAGAGAGAGAGAGAGAGAGAGAGAGAGAGAGAGAGAGAGAGAGAGATTCTTCAGGACTGCAGAATGAGATGGGCGAGTCTGAGGGGATGGGTTGGTAGATTGGGATTATGGGCATGGCATAGGCAGTTTGATCTTTATATACTGAATCATTTCAAGAATAGACAAGCATCTAGGAAAGGCAGAGGCATGGAGGTGGCATTTATAGAGAAGGAGGTAAAATGGATACAAAGCCAACTATGTTGGAATCAATCACAAAAAGTTCCTGCTAGTTCTACGATCCTAAAATTTTGTGTATTTGTATGTCCAATCCCTCCTATGGTTATGATTAATATGATGATTACATTTTGACTGCCCAATTGAATTGGTATTGATAGGAAATGTAGCAAAGCCGTGAAATCTAGAGACACCAGAGCCAAACATCTGGACACGAATCATAACTATTTAACATCTGCATTTGCCAAATTCTCCATCAGTAAGACAAGAAAATACTAAAATGGAATTTCTCCATAGTCTTGGAATGGGACTCTTGTCATTTAATATTTGCCATGTTCTTAAAACATTCCCTTACACATAGCAACTGGTATGTGCATGAGAATTGTTTTGTCAGTTTTGCAGCTATGTTTTAAATTTGTCTTTAACTATTATTATTATTTTGCTATACATCTCATAGAATATTTACCACAAAGATGTAATTGATGAGAAAAGGCACGCTGATCATTTTTGAGACAAGAGAAATAGAATTATTGAACTTGGGAGAATGCTTAGTGGGAAAAAGAATATCTGTAGTCCCCAATAAATTCAGCCCAGAACTTATTATACCTTATAGCTGCATATCCTAAAGCACTCAGTACCTGAAAAGTGGCAACATGAATGAGTGAATAAATTAATGAATGAATGAGTGAATGAGTGAATGAATGAACTACTAAAGGAAAAGTGGCAACATGAATGAGTGAATAAATTAATGAATGAGTGAGTGAATGAGTGAATGAATGAAGTACTAAAGGATGAAAGTATGCATGAACAAATGGATGAATTTTAACATTATTTTTTAAAATCAATCCTACATTCTCCTTTTCTGCCATGTTTCAAAGACTAAAAGAGAATTTTATTTCCACACTAGGCTATCCTGGGGTCTACTCTATGCTGGCTTTGTCTTCATTATGGCTCTATCCCTGACACTTGTTATCAAATATGTCCAGTTTCTTATTCTGACCAGCTTCATGGTGGTCTTTAGCCTCTTCCTCCTTTATGGATTGTCTATGGTGAGTTGATTCAAAATTCCCCTTGTCCATCTCTTACCCTAAGAATTAAGCATTGTTTCAAAGAGATCATTATTTTATTTATGGTAGGTTTTCTATCTTATGTTTGTACACAAAACTCCACAGACAGGCACATTTTTGAGTACTGTGTAACACAGCTTGCAAGACATGATTTTGTGTATTCTTACGTTAGATCCCTTCAACCATTACCATTATCGTTGTTATTATTCATTATTATTACCATATTATGTTAGATAAATCTAAGCCACCTGGCTCTGCTCTCATTCTAGATTGCCTTGGCCTTCCTAATGAGTATCTTGGTGAGGAAGTCTGTCCTCACTGGCCTGACTGTGTTCCTTCTCACCATCTTCTGGGGAAGCCTGGGCTTCACAGCCCTGTACAGATACCTCCCTGCACCTTTGGAATGGACTTTCAGTCTTTTCAGCCCCTTTGCCTTCACACTAGGAATGGCCCAGGTGAGGACCTGTTACCTATTGATGGTGTCTTTCTTCTGTTGAGCTTATTAACCTGCAATCATTTTCACATGCAAAGCTCTAAGATTTAAAGCCCTAGCATAAGAACTGTGATTTAACAAAAGTGACCTCTTGAAAGCTTTGAGGGGGGTTGGATGCAGCAAAGTAAGCCATTTAGAAAATGTGAGGGAGGGGAGGAAGAAAGCATGGATGCTGGAGGGATGGTTCAATGGGTAAGAGCACTCTTTCAGAGGACCAGGGTTTGGTTCATCATGACTACATATAGTAGTTCACAACTGCCTGCTGGGATACCTGGTATACACATCACAAACAAGAACTTGGAGGCAAAACACTCATACACAGGAAATAAAAGTAAGTAGATTTTTTTTTTTTTAAATTCTAAGTTTGAGCACAAATGCCAACTTTGAATGCCTCCTTAATTTTGCCTAATGCTCCAATTTCATATCATGGCACTTACTATTATAGTTGCCTACAGGTCTATACTACCAAAGAGGTTTGGGATCTATAATATACATCTCTTCTATGTTCACAGAGCAAAGTACCCGATGACTATTTTATTACTGTTAAACTGAGCTTGAATTTTAACTTGAATTTCTCTTTATTTTTAAAAACTTTCAGCTCTTGCGCGTGGACCATGATTTAAATTCTAATGTACCCCCTGATCCAGATGGTGGCTCAAATCTGATTATAGCAACCGATTTCATGCTGGCAATTGATGCCTTTTTATATCTGGCCCTGATGATGTACTTTGAAAAAGTTCTGCCAAGTGAGTACAGATGTGATCAAAATAGACTACCATTGTAATAATTGTATTTCCCCAATCAGATTTCCTAACGTATTCAGTATTCACACCTCAAGAACCGCTCTGGCATCAACATGAAGAAGATGGGTCAACTCATTACCATTGGCCAACTCAGTTCTTCCGTGTTCTTTGCCCTTGGTTGTTCAGACTTAAAACCTACATTTTGCATATTGAGTCACTGACCTTTATTTCACTTTCTATAAGTTATGGCTTGTTTCTTTGCTGATGTTCATTTGTTTATTAATTTGTTGTGTTGGGGAATCAAGTCAGTAATTCACACATACTAAGCAAATGCTGTACCACTGAGCCATTGGCTCCATGCCTTGTCTTATTCCGTTGTAAGAATTGCTTTGGAAAGCTCATTTCTAAGTGGGTCTGCTTATGATGGATATTTATAGCTACTTTTGTGTGGCTAGCTAGCTTAGCAATTCTGCATCCTAGCTGGTCATCAGAATCATGCAGGGAAATGTACAGAAGGAAGAAGGACAGTTCATGCCAGAGAGATGGAGATGCAATTTCTCAGTGAAGGGATCTAGCTACCTGTAGTTTTAACAATCTTCCCAGAGTATCACAACACAAAAATATTATTATCAGGACTGAGTAGTTCAGGCTTGCAATCCCAGATTTTCAGAACAGACGGCAGCCTGAATCACAGAGTGAATTCAAGACCACCTGAAACTTAGTAAGATCCTATCTCAAAAGAAAAAGCCAAAGGACTGCAGAGGCTCGGTAGAGCTCAGTGGTAAAGCTGTGTACATGCTAGAGAAGTTATGTTAAGTACTTTCATGCTTTCAAAGGGCTGTTGTTATTTTTTCCTCAACATTTTTTCTAGCCATAAAGACATTATTCACATGTTTAGTTTTTCCTGCTTTAAAACCACCTTTGATTGATTAACATAACAAAAAATTTTCTTTAATCCCAAATCATCCAATTCTATGACTTTTGCCTACCACTCTTTCACTAAGCTAAAATATAAGACTAGAAATGACTTCGTTCACACTTTTTAAAAGAAAGTAAATATGAATAACAGAAAGAAAAGCTAGTCCTGTGAAATGCAGAAATCCCCCAGTAGTCAGTGTGGGAAACAGATACAGATTGAAAACATCAAACTGCCAGTTCCACAGAGACCTCAGTGCTTAGTGTGTGAATGAAGCCCAGCCCATGTGAGGAGTGTACCTGAGCTCTAAAATATGCCATCCTTACAGCACAGGTCAGTTGCAGAATATTAGCGAACCATGTCCCCTCCTCAGAGCACTTCCAAAGCTGGGAAAACGGAAGTGATGATGACACTCAAATGGGTTAATTTCCACCAAGAGGCTTGTGATGAACACATTCTCAGAACAGCCTGCAAAACTCCTCCTTTACTACAAACACACCATTCATTTTCCTTAAGTCTTATCACATCTTCTCATCTAGCCAGCCATTGCTTCTTGAGGTCTTTGCGGAATATGACAATCAGACTTAAAAATCAGAATCCAGAAGGTCTTGTGGATCTTACCTTTTTAATCCCCAAATTAAGACCATTTGGAGCCTAACTGTCAGATTTATGAACTTCCTCCTTTTAGAAATACTTGGATGTACTGGTGTGTATTACAACGGAGAGATCTAGGTGAGATTTTTCCTGATAAAGCTACAGAGTTGCTTCATGTGGACCATATATGTGTTCAGGATTGGCAGCAAAGGGTGGCACGGATGGAGGTGTGATGGGGGTGGGATAAGTGATGGCTGACTTAATATTTACTCAATATCTTTTGGGTCTATAGATGAATATGGACATCAGCACTCTCCCCTGTTTTTCCTGAAATCCTCATTTTGGCTACGACCACAAAAGCCTGCTCATGTGATTCTTGAAGATGGAATAGATTCTGACCCTTCATCAGATGGCTCGTTTGAACCAGTGTCTCCAGAATTCCACGGGAAAGAGTCTATCAGGTAATAAGGATGAGAACAGAGACACAGCCAAGGCAAAGGAAGCTTAAATTTTGGCATTGAAAGCAAACAAAGAACTCTTTAGGATCTCTAGAGAGTCGGGGGTGTCTCTACCCAGTTATCTACATTAACTTGCACTGGAAAGATAAAGAAAAATTTATTCAACAGATCCTTTCTGTCTCTGTCTCCCTCCCTCTCCCCTCCTCTCTCTCCTTCCCTCCTTTCTCTCAATACTGGAGACCAAGCCTCTGGCTTTGCACATGTTAGACACCACTATGTCACTGAGATAATCCCCCACCCATTTTTTACTTTTTAATTCTTGAGACAGGGCTTCACTAAGCTCCTATCTCTCTCTCTCTCTTTCTCTCTCTCTCTCTCTCTCTCTCTCTCTCTCTCTCTCTCTCTCTCTCGCTCCTCCTCTTCCTTATCCTCCCCTAACTCCTCCTCTTCCTCTCCTTATTCCTCCCACCTTAGCTCCTCCTACAATGTCTCCACAAAATTTCTTTGTTTTTTTTTTTCTCTTACATCTCTTCAGCACCACCAGCAAGTGTGAAAACAGTGAGCTGGCAACATAATATGCTCAAAATAGAAACAGGGAAACAAATCATTCAATGTGAATGAACTCTGACTTGTTTGATAGATAGTAGATGACAAGATAGAAAATAGAAATCTGATTCGGCTTTTCGAATTCCACTCCCCATGGATAATAAAGCGAGTGCAACTCCAGATCTAGAATAGCTCTCAGTGTGTAAGTGTAAACTCCCCGGCCATGATCACTATGATCTCACCAGAATCTTCTATGCTTGTTGAATATTTACTGTGAACAGAGAACTGCACTGCACACAGAATGAAAAGCTCTATTTCCGCCCAACACGGCCAAGAGCGCTCTGAAATATCAGCTGGGGGAAACCAAAGCTTAACCTGAGGGAGCAGAAAGTAAGCCGTTTAGATGTGATGAGCTCAAATGGGCATGAGAGTGAAACCCATGTCTCCACCTCATGATCCACTGCTTCCCTACCTTACTCTACCTCTAAACACATCTTTAGAGCTCTTCATCCAACACAACTACATACATGTCCAGCCTTATGCAGAAGTTCATGGTGGCTCTTTCATTGTACGCCCATGTCATCTCTCCATCTAGGTCCTTGCTTTGCAGTATAGAGATGATCTTGTTCTTATACACTAGTGTCACCTCCCATCCCAATACATGGCATGTGACTATCTGCAGTGGAACATGTGCACAGAGTTTACTATTTCCCCAGAGATGCTAATGGCCGAGAAGGCAGTAGAGATTGTGCCACATAATTATAGCTGCCTAAGAGTGATGTACCAACTCTTTCTGTACCCTGAAAATAAGACCCATCAATCCCATAAACCAAACCAGAAAGCCCAATTGAAGAAGCTGGTTGCCTAACCACACCTTTTCTCTTTTGCAGAATCAGAAATATTTCAAAAGAATACAAAGGAAAGCCCAATAAAATAGAAGCCTTGAAAGGTAAATAATAATAATAATAATAATAATAATAATAATAATAATAATAATAATATAGTGATAGTTTTTAATTTGAAATGTCATTTAAGTTACATGATAAGCTTTGCCTTTCAATACTTTAGTTCTATTTTATAAAACTTTTATAAAAGTTAGAATAATTGTGTTGAAATACAATGTATTTAAAACCTATACTGTGTGATACTGTGTTAACCTAAGTAGATTTTGGGTCTTCAATCTACAAGGTCAAAGTTTTCTCTTGTAATTCAAAGTCCTATGTGTTTTCCTTTTTTAAATAAATAAATACTTGAATTTTTTTTTTAAAGGATGCTTACCTTAAGGGACTTATGGCCATGTAATATTTCATTATTAATCTATTCTTCTATTATATGATAACAAATATTTTGCATACACAGGGCAATGTCAATGAACCTATGGCTGTAACAAATTTCAGTCATTTAAAATACCAAATTATGCCAGGCATTGGTGGTGCACGCCTTTAATCCCAGCACTTGTGAGGCAGGGGCAGGCGGATTTCTGAGTTCGAGGCCAGCCTGGTCTACAGAGTGAGTTCCAGGACATCCAGGGCTATACAGAGAAACCTTGTCTCGAAAACAACAACAACAACAACAACAACAACAACAACAACAACAAAATACCAAATTACATTTTCACAAAGAATATTTTGAAAAAAAAAAAAAAACATTTATTCAAGGAGATAAGATAATCCAGTTGGCTTCGTAGTAGAATTGTGTCGTTTTAGTTATTTTCTTTTTCCTACCTCCTTATATCATCCATCTGTCTTTCCGTTTTCCCTTTCAGACCTGACGCTGGACATATATGAAGGCCAAATCACAGCAATACTTGGGCACAGTGGAGCTGGAAAATCAACACTGTTAAATATTCTTAGTGGATTATCTGTTCCTACTAAAGGTAAGGATTCAAGTTGGTAAATAAGTCAGTCACCAATATAGAACCCTTCAGCTTATTAACAAGCACAAGTATCAGTGGAAATAAAGTTTATTTATAGTATTGTTCTATAAAAGTATATACTATTGTTATGTATGAAAGTTTCACTTTCTTGGTCCTTAATTACCATGTGGCATTCTAACTTGTCTCTGTTAGCTTCTGCTGCATGACAAACACTCCCAAAATAATGGCGTAAATAGAAATGTTTTATCGTTTCTGAGGATTCTGTGATTGCTCCGTGCAAAACTGAGTGGGGATAGGTGGCTGAACATGGCCTTTCCCACATGTTTAAGACTTCAGTTAGGACAGTCTTTGTTCCCAAAGGGACATTCCTCACCTAAGTGGCTAACCTGATATTCTTCACCCACCAACTTCATGAAATGAGCAGAAAAAAACTAAACCAAAGACAGAATTCTTCCTCAGCGTTGGCTCCTGTCACACTAACCAAGGTCTCGGCAGACACATAGCCAAGCCAAAATGTGGGGGCAGGGGAATCATATCTATACTGCATCCTCACAGGGAAACTGCGGATGGAAGCTTTTTGTTTTCAAAGTACCTTACAACAACAACAACAAATGTTGAGTGGTTGAGGAGATATCTCAACTGATAAAGCCCTTGCTGTGTAAGCATGTGGACCTGGCTTTCATCCCCACACCCACATAAAACAGTGAGGCCTTTGAGCCTGGAGAGATGACTCAGCTGTTAAGAGAACTTGTTCTTGCAGAGGACCTGGGTTCAATTCCCATCAGTCACATGGTAGCTTACAAGCATTTGTACCTCCAGTGATCTGACACCTTCTTCTGGTGTGTAACAGGCTCACATGTGGTGTATGTATATAAACAGGCAAGCAAACATGTAAAAATAAAAATCAAGTCTTTAAAACAGAAGAAGTCAAGAAAGCACAACAGCCCCTACCTTTAATCCCAATACTGGGCGACAGAGACAGGAAGCTCACTGGGGCCCCCTGGCCAGCCGGTCTACATGAGTCCATGAGCTTCAGATTTCATGAGAGTTTTGTAAAGAATAACCTCTGACCTCTATACACATATGCACACGCATTCATACACATACATGCATCTACACATATAAACACACACACGCTCACCAAAAAAAAAAAAAAAAAAAAAAAATGAAAGTTAAGTTAAATAAACCTTGAAAATAAAGCCATATATCTAAACCCGAATGAATATATTGGGAGTTTTTGTTTATAAATATTTTTATTAACTCACTGTCCTGATATTAATACTTGATTCTCATGACAGGTTCCGTCACCATCTATAGTAATAAATTATCAGAAATGGCTGACCTAGAAAAAGTCTTCAGGATTGCTGGAGTTTGTCCACAATCCAATGTTCAATTTGACTTCCTTACTGTGAGAGAAAACCTCAGGCTTTTTGCCAAAATAAGAGGAATCCCACCTCAAGACGTGGAGAAACAGGTACATATGTACATGTAGGACCACCTTTTGGTCCAAGTGTGAATGTTAAGACCCATTTGCGTCAAGGTGCTTTCTTTCTTTCAATTTCTTTGTGTTAATCAGTGTGTAGTGTTAGATGGAAAAACCTATTTAAACAGGGATATTTAAACATAATGTATAAGATGCATTTGTTTAACGTTGAATGCAAAAGATCACTTATTCCTTGGAGCAACCCTAGGAGACAAATGTCATTGTTCTCTCAGCCTTACACATAAGGAGACTCAGGCTCAGGAAAGCAGGTGCCTTGACCAGGCTTATGATGTAGGTGAACATGAGGTGTCATTCAAACCCAGAACCTTTGACCCCTGAGCCTATGCTTTTACCCATCTCAAAGAACAGCTTTGTACTTACAAGGAAGGAAATAAGAAAGAGATAATATTTGTGTATGTTTCAACTCTTGTATTTTTTTTTCAGGTGCAAAGGGTTTTGCTGGAATTGGATATAAAAAATATTCAAGATATCCTTGCTCAAAACCTAAGTGGCGGACAGAAGAGAAAGCTAACTTTCGGAATCGCCATTTTAGGAGATTCTCAGGTAAGTAAGGTAATTTTCTGGGATTTTATTGGTAATTTTCAGTAAGAATTCAAAAAGTGCTTTGCAAAGGATCTGCATTGCAGAAATATTTAAAATATACAGCATGAGAGAAAACCTTACCCAATATCCCTTTAAACATAGATAGTCTTTGCTGCTCCCTGGGAGAGCTTGTCTCTTTAAAGGAAAACCTTGTCACTTCCCTCCTCTAGATTTTCCTACTGGATGAGCCCACTGCTGGGCTGGATCCCTTTTCAAGGCACCGGGTGTGGAGTCTCCTGAAAGAGCGCAAAGCAGACCGTGTGGTCCTCTTCAGCACACAGTTCATGGATGAGGCTGACATCCTGGCTGGTAATTGCTGGCTTCCTTAAGCATCATGATGAGGTCATTCAGGGACCTACAGACCAGTGTTCTGTACACTTAAGCATCATGATGAGGTCATTCAGAGAACTACAGACCAGTGTTCTGAACAGCTATATTTTAACCTACGTATAAACATGTGGTGATGATGTGTATTTAACACAAACATATAAACAATTATTTTACTGGGTTATGTGTGTGCGTGCATGTATGGGTATGTGTGTGTTCATCTGCATGTAGGTACACGTGTGTATGTGCATGTGCTTCCCAGAGGAAACCCTGGGCATTGTTCCTCAAGAACTCTTTACCTTGTTTTATGAAACAGGATCTGTCTGTGAGTTAGAATGGCTGGTTAGTAAGCCTCAGGGATCTGTCTGTCTCTACCTCTACCTGCAAACTGCCAAACTCAGCTTTCTCATGGGTTCTGAGGTCCACGGGTCCTGAGTTTGCACAGCAAGCACTTCAAATGACTGGCCTAGCTCTCCAGCTCCATTTCAAAAATACCTTGTAAATGTTATGTCATTAAAAGTTGTGTAGTGGCATGAACTGCCAAGAAACTCCCTGTGAATGAAATCTGCATTCTAAAAGCTTAACTCTTTTGCACAGATTTGAGTTAAATCAACTTGAAATGTTCAAATGCTTTTATTGCTTGATCTATTAAAATGTGTAATATGAATCCACGTGGTTTAGTCTCCTTGATGAGTTAGACAATGAGAGATAAGTCTAAGGAGAATTTAAAGGATATGCTTTACAGAATCTTCATTAATTCCCATCTGGAACAAGAAATGCTTCTGGATTGAATTTTAGAGCATATAAACAATTGTCTGTCTTTTCTCAAAAACAAAAGGCCCACTTCTACACAGGCTTTCTTCTCTGCCTCTTCCTCTTCAGATAGGAAAGTGTTCATCTCCAAGGGGAAGTTGAAGTGTGCAGGCTCTTCCTTGTTTCTGAAGAAGAAATGGGGGATTGGTTATCACTTGAGGTAAGGTCAAGGGTCACAGAGTCCTTGTGACTGAACCTATTCTTAAAAGTCCTCCTACCTCTCAACATTGTGGGGTTGGGGATGAAATCTCTAGCATATGAACTCTGGAAAGTATTATATCATAACAATGGGTTAATAAGCTATAGAGTCAGGAGTTGAATCTGCTTATTTTAAAGTCAAATCTACTGTCCAACTCTAAACCTGTCACCATACATTATAATCTTCATGTTTCTTAAGCTATGAATTTTGTATTGATTTTTTTTTTTTTTGGTTTTTCGAGACAGGGTTTCTCTGTGTAGTCCTGGCTGTCCTGGAACTCACTCTGTAGACCAGGCTAGCCACGAACTCAGAAATCCTCCTGCCTCTGCCTCCCGAGTGCTGGGATTACAGGCGTGCGCCACCACTGCCCGGCAGAATTTTGTATTGATTGGTTAGTGTTTCTGAGCTATTCATCTGTTCTTAAGAAAGAAAATAAACATAAATGCAGCAGAACAAACAATAACAACAAAAAGTCTTAATGATTCCATCCTGCTCACTGAACTAAGTAGCCAAATGACATAGGGTGGCTTTCCTCTCCTGGCTTCTGTGCCCTGCAGACTCCCTTACCCAACAACCCCTAGTTAAAATGAAAAGATCACTGCCTCAATTTAAGCCCCACCATGACCTACACTTGCCATTGTTTGAGTTTATGCTTATGGGTTGGCCACTTTCTTGAACTCACCCCCAACTTGCTGACCTTTAGCCATCTGAAAATATCTTCTTATAACTTGGTTAATCTTCCAATTCTGAGTGATGACCTAACTTTTATTTCCTAAGTCAGTATGTTTAAGTATCTTAGAAATTAAATTATAAAATTTAATTTTCTCATTTATAACCTGACTGCAAGTAAATGTTACAGAAAAGTAGATGAGACGTTGCCTAGCTACGTGGTGTGCTAGGCAACATACGAGGTTCTCCAAATAAAAAGTGCTAGCCAGAATCCCCACTCAAATCATGGGTCTCTTCATGGACAATAATTTGCATATCAGTTTATTTTCTTCTTTTAAACAAAACTCAACACATTTTAAGCACTTATTGTTTATGTATTTTTTAAAAAATATATTTTTGGCAAGGAAACAGCCTGGTTGTATGGTGCTGATAGCTACTGTGGGTGTTTGTTTGTTTGTTTGGGGTTTTTTTTTCTGTTTTTTCACCAGTAGAGATGAACAGCTGCCATGGAGGTAAATGGAGTGAACTATCTAGACATTTGCAGAATAAGTTTGCCAACCCCTCCTCCCAAGGGTCCTTGGAGAATACTATGCTAGATGCTCCTCATATTACCCAAAACACATTTCTCAAATGCATTTTATCCCCAGAGGAATAGCAGCAGAGAGGGAAAATGTATTTTCAATTTAATTTTCTCAGTGGATTTCAATTCTTCTTGAAATACCAAGCATTCTTATAAGCCCATACTGAATTATTTTGACTTAAGCATTTGGTTAAAGAAAATGCCTGCCATTTCTAAGGGTTTGCTAAGTGTAGCCACTGTTACTATTCAGTTTATCACATGACCTGACATTGTAAAAATCACTGTTCTTAGCAATAAGAAAACTATTCATCTATATTAAACTGTACTTTTCAGTAGTCAAAACCAAACTTCAAGGTCAGATCACTATAGATATTTTATCTATTGTAAACTTTATAAGTGTGATTTTGTCTATTATCTTACATTCCTACAAATGAGAAATAACTATAGTGTTTTGAATGGACAGGATGCTTTTCTCCAGGAGTCTTTGCTTTTACTCAGTGTTCTGCTATAGATACCACAAGGAAGCTAAATCCTGGGCACCTTGCTTTCCATATTATTGATATTTATCTGCAGCCCAGAATCTTTCATAACACTGCTGGTGATGACTGTCTTACTCGAATGTTTAATTGTTTACTTCTTGCCCCACCCCCACTTTTGGCAATTCCATTATGGCAGGACTATGTAAATTCATTCACTCACTAGAATGTTTACCATATACTAAGAATTTAATGAATTTGCATCGGATGACTAGATTGAATAATTTTACTTGTCTGGCACCTATGACTATCAAAAGTCCCTGGCTTATTTGAACCAGTATAAAAATCCCATTTAGCCAGCTTCAACTTTGAATATCATTCTCTACGTCATCTATCATATGTACTTCTAATCTTCGCTACATCCCTGGTATTTCAACTCTGTATCTATTGACTCTTTGGAGACTTGAATCATTGCCAGACTTCCCTCTCCACCATTCCTGAGTTGCCTGGCCAATAATTTTGATTAGCTTTTATTTTCTCCCCACATTACTTTCTATGATCTCTTTGTTTGGTTTCTCTTTACATGTTTACATGACTTATATGTTTCACTCGATTTTGGCTGCCTTTTTTTCACCCCAAAGAACTTAGTCATTACTTTCATTCTATTATAGATTGTGTCATATAGTCTATGTCTTTTTAAAACATCAGTTTGCAGCTGAAAGAAGTCTGTGTTCCAGAAAACATCACATCACTTGTTATACAGCACATCCCTGAGGCCAAGCTATCAGCCGAAGGGGAAGGGAAACTGGTCTATACATTACCCTTAGAAACAACCTGTAGATTTCCAGGTAATGTACATTAACACAACAGAATAAAATTTGGACATAATATTTATTATAGTAGTTATGGTGATTACTGTATAACTACAATTCATTGAAAGCTTGTGATATTTTCAGTTGTTAAAATGTGATCAAAAGAGTAACAAAATAATGATACTTTATCCATAGGAGGAAACATGATATTCTAATTATTGGGTTGAAATGCTTGAACATGTTAGAGAGTTCTCTTTAGCCTTTTCTCTTTTTGTGGCTAGCACAATATCTTAGCACGGCTCAAAAAAACATTAATCATTTCTTCCTAACAACTCCTTTGCAGAAGTGTTTACCACTTATATATGTTCTCTGGAATGGTAATTTAAATTGCCTAAGCTCAAAGTTGAGAAATCCAAATTATGTAATTATCTAAATTGTAAAAGCAAAACTAAAATGAAATTCAAATAAAAATGTAAATGAATATAGAGAATTGATTGTAAGAGGGTAATATTTGAGCCTACAGCACAAATGTGAAACAAAATGAAATAGAATTTAAAAAGTGTAATGAATTGTGTACTAATTCATTTCTGTGTCTTTGCCACATATCAACTATAATCCCATATACTTGCATTTCTTAGTCTGAGAAATATGTTCTCAGTTCACACAATTGTTGCCATGGTGACTCACTGGCTGTGTGTGCCCTTTAGAACTTTGCCAGAGTCTTGACAGCTGTCCTGGACTGGGAATTGAAAACTATGGTGTTTCCATGACAACTTTGAATGAGGTGTTCCTGAAGCTAGAAGGAAAAGCAGCAATTGATGAGCCAGGTAATTAAAGTGCAGCAACAACAACAACTGAAAACAATGTAAAGGTATTGATCACACTCAGTGTGGTCTGTACCTCAAAAATACCCATTACAAAGAGAAGATTACAAAATGCAAGGCTCTGTTATTGAGGCTCTTTTTAGACAAGATTGTACAAGATGTCCATTCATCTGTTGTCAATATCACTGTGTCTAAAATCATTCTTTTCTTTATTAATGTTGAAATTTTAGTGGGATCATAAAACATAAACTTTGATTCAAAACCTTTGCAATTTTGGGGGGGGTTGTATTATTGAACCAGAATTTGGATTATTTGGTGCCTGCTTCTTATCCACTGAAGATAGTTATTCACATATCTATATTCAGATGTATATGTGTATTATAGAGCTATAAACATGTAGATTATGTATACCCGTGTAACTGTTTTGTGTGGAGAATTGCACAAATGTAGGCAGAAGTGGATGATTAAATATCCAACCTTACTTCTCTGTTTGCTTGCATCTTCTATCAGCTATTAGTAAGATTATTAAAATTACAATTCTAAGCCTACATGTATCTAGTCCTAGGCTTTCTCCCTTTAGGTAGGGAGATCATGTATCTTGAATTTCTGTGATTAAGTTCATGTGTAGACCTGATATGTCTCTTGTATGAATTACCTCTCATCATCCTTAATGTTCTCCTTCAATCCTGATAATGGTGCTCATCCTGAGTTGTCTGGTAAAAGCACACATGCCACATCTTTAATGCAGAGTATATAGATCCACTTTCATTTCTTCTTGTTCTTTGAAATTAGAGTATATTTCTTATGAATAGTATGTGGTTAAATATTACTGTTTAGTACATCTCTCAATATATCAGTAACAGGAGTTGATGGGCTATTTACATTTAAATGTGGTTATGTTTAACTTTGTCATATTGGCTCCATCTGCCCTTTGCTTCTATGTTTCCGCTGTTTTTTGTTTGTTTATTGTCACTCAACCATGTGATTTCTATGATGCTTTTCTTTTAGCTGTGATTCTTCATGATTTTCCTGTGTAAATGATAACGATATTTATTTATAATAACATATGCCCCAACATTACTATAATGCTATATATATAAAATGTAAGCATCTTCAGATGAATATAATTTTGAGACTATATACATATATGTATATACATATATTATCTCTGCATATATATTTTTATGTAATCCTGATTTATAGGTACTATTATTTTGTAAATTAAATACCAAAGTCAGTTCAAATTTATCTGACTGTAGATCAGTGTTTATGTATCTGTAGAGATAATTGGTTGATGATGACTGTGATGATGGTGGTGGAGAAACAGATGACAGATAATGATAGATAGATAGATAGATAGATAGATAGATAGATACATTATAGATAGAAGGAAGATAGATAGATAGATAGATAGATAGACAGACAGGAGAAAGAAAGAAAGAAAGAAAGAAAGAAAGAAAGAAAGAAAGAAAGAAAGAAAGAAAGAAAGAAAGAGAAAGAGAAAGAAAGAAAGAAAGAGAAATAGATAGATGGGGAGAAAGGGGAAGTAAAAAATGGTAAAAAAAAAAAAAAGAAAGATAAAATGAAGAAAAGAGGGAAAGAAAGTTTTTTTGATGCATTTTCTCACACACAGTATCTCTTTAAAAAAATTTTATTTCACATTTACCTAATACAATGTATATTTAACACAAAGTCATTCACTAGTATTTCTTGTTTGGGACTTTCTAGCTTTTATATTTGTGTGTGAATTTTCAACTGAGCAAAAATTTCAAAACAAATACAATGTATCAGGCAACAGATTCACAAAAACTTGAGAAAAATCTCAAATAGTATTGTTTTAAAAAGAAACTATATATCTGTGTGAACCAACAATTAAGGAAAAAATTTATAAACATTTGGTACCAGCTCATAGATATTATATTCTCAGATTAGAATTTTATTTTTTTCCTCTTTGTAAAATGTCTGTTTACCGGTCTTAATACCACAAGGCTTATTTCTATTTTGAAACCCAACACATAAACCATTACCAAGGCTGGATATTTTTATCTTAACATTTTCTTTAACTTTATGTAGTTTTCTTTCTTTACTGAAACTCATCAGTTTGTCAATGGTATCCATATTTTTCAGTAGATATCATCTTCGACTTATTATAGATATTTTAAAACCCTTATTATCCCAGCGTGCAAATCACACGACAAATGACCTATACTGAGACTCAGTTTAATTATTTTTTTCATGTGAGTTACATTTTCCTGTTTCTTCATGTATCTCATAATTTGTACTGTATCTTGGATGTAATTACATTTTAAAAACCCAGAACACTGAAGAAAGTCATGCCAGAATGTGAGATGGCTCACTTTCTATGAGACTGCTGGTGTAGATGGCTAAATGGTTCATCTTGAGCAAATGTCTGTGATTTAAGGGTGACACCGTGTGTGAGAAAATCCACCAAAAAAAAACTTGCTTTCCCTCTTTGCTTCATTTTATCTACCTTTTTACCATTTCTTACTTTCCCTTTCTGCCATATCTACCTATCTCTCTCTTTATTGTATTCTGTCCACCTCACAATATTAAATTATTTGAAGGTAAAATCAGGCTTCTCCATTCCATGTGCCTTAGGATTATAACAATGATGAAGCTCTACAGGTCTCAGTATGATGTACAGTCCACACTACCAATCCCTCCACAGCAAGAGAAACAGCCTCTCACCATTTTCTTGTTTAAATCAATTAATACGGCATTAACCTGACTCTCCCTGTGGTGATCAATTTTGATGGTCACGTTGATGGAATCCAAACCCTCATGGAAGCAAATTCCTAGAGATACCTGTGAGGGGTTAACTAAGTTAAGCTAATTGACATAAGAACAATGTGAAGGGTGCTATTTTCCTGGGCTGGGCTGAGTAAGACGGAGAAAGCAAGGTGAGCCTTAACATCCATTGCTCTCTGCTTCCTGGCTGAAAATATGATGTGACCTTCTGCCTTCAGCTCTCCCAGCCATCACTTCCTCCAACTATCCATTCAGTATACCCAGCCTAGGTCCATTTTATCTCAGTAGATCACTTTCTACCTCTTGCCCCAAGAGTGACCCTTGGTGGGCTGATGAGCTATACAAAGGCAGAGTGTATACCTTTGCTGGTGAGACTTTGGAGGTAACCCTGTGCACTTAAACATGATGGTTTCCATTCCCACCCCAAGCTCTTGTGCTATGCCCACTCACGAAGTGAAGGATCCAAGGGAAAGAATCAGTAGATGATGTAAACTCACTTCGTGACTTGGACATTATGTAATTCAATTGCATTGCAGCAGACAACATGTCTGTGGGATCAGGCTGCTTTCTGCTGCTTCTTGTTGCCGTTAGTCCTCTCCTACCATGCTCCCAAGAATGGAGGAGCTACTTTGCACTCTCATCCAGTGGGTTCAGAATTGTTTACCACTTTGGAAATATGGAGATCATTTCATTAAATAGAAGAGAATATCTTTGAATTATTCTTTTCCATGTGTTCATGTGGGTATGCATGTGTGTGGTGGGTCTGGGTGCACATGTGTGTGCAAGTAAGTATAGAAATCAGAGGACAACCTTCCCAGTCATTCCTCTGGTGACTTCTAACTTTTGTTTGAGGCAGCTTTACTCATTCATCTGAAGTTTTACTCTATTCTAAGCATGCATGCTAGCCTGTAAGATCCAGGGATAGAACTGTCTGTGTCCCCTATTTCATGTGCTGGGACTACAAGCAAGCATCACCATGCTCTGTGTTTAGTTTTTTGTTTTTGTTCTTGTTTTTTGTTTTTGCCATAATTTCCAGGGATTTGAATCCATGTCCTCAGCTTTGTTAGAAAACTACTTTACCTCTGAGCCATCTCCCAGACACAAATATTCTTTTTTTATTGATTTATTTATTCACTTTACATCCAAGCATCAGCCTCCCAGTATCCTCCCAGTCCTCTCTCACACAGCTCCTCCCTCCGTTCCCCCTGGGTATCATCCCCTTTTGGCACATCAAGTTACTGTAGGACTAGGCACATCTTTTCCCACTAAGGCCAGACATAGGCTGCCCAGGCCAGGGGAATGGGATCCACAGGCAGTCAACAGCTTCAGAGACATGCCCACTCCACTTGTTGGGTGACCCATATGAAAACCAAACTGCACATTTGCCACACATGTGCAAGGGGCCAAGGTCCAGCCCATGCTCACTCCCTGGTTGGTGGCTCAGCCTCTGGGAGCTCCCAAGGGTCCAGGTTAGTTGACTCCATTGGTCTTCCCATGGAGTTCCTATCCTCTTCGTGTCCCTCAATCACGCACTTAACTCTTCCACAAGACTCTCCCATCTAATGTTTGGTTATGGGTGTCTGCATCTGTTTCCATTGGCTAATGGGGCCAATTATTCTTTCAGCATGACTTTGATCCTGTTAAAAATCCCAATGTCCTTATCCACTAGGTATTTTTATGTCCATGTTTGTGCCTCCACTTACAAGTCTGTGTTTTAAAGCTTGCTCTCAGATTTACTTGGGCATCATTTCCTGGAGATCATCCTAGGTAGCCGGAGATGCTAGGGAATAGGCTAAAGACTAAATCAATTTTAAGTCTCTGTAGTAGAGACTATTATAGTTAACCACCAGGCTTCTAACTCATTTAAAGTTATGGCTTGCAGCATCTCTAATTCCTTTACTATGTCTTCAAAGTACACGTGAATACGGTCAGGACCTGGCTTAAACACCTTTCAAACCTCTTTATGCATTTAAATTTCATTCTTTCTTTTTTTAAAAAAAAAGTTTTATTATTAGATAATCCAATACATCTACTCAATGTATTTTAGCTTTAATTTTTATGTCTACCATACTATTTATGTTTTAAATAATTTAGAATTCTTTGAAGGTTTTATACATTTATACAACATCTGTTAATCATACCCACCTATCACTACCTCTCCCAGTTTCTCTGGTGCTTCTTCCCCTGTCTCCCTCCCAACTTAACATCTCATTTTGTTGTTATTAATAACCCCCTCAGTCAAATCAGTGCTGTGTAGATATAAATGGGTGTGTGGTCATCCACTGGAGGAGCATGGCCAACATACTAGTAGCTGTGCCAAGAATACTGACTCTCGCTCCCTCTGCTGCTATCAACTGTCCATAGCTCCTCAGTCGGGGATGGGGTCTCATGAGTCTCTCCTCCATCCATACTAGAATTTTACCAGCTTGACCTTGTGCACATAGCCACAGCTACTGTGAGTCAATGAGTGTAGCAGCCACGTCAAGTCTAGAAGTCCCTTTATATAGTTTCTGTATACAAAAATATCCTTTTTAATTCCTGTATTTGTTCAATCAATGGATTTTTTTTCTGTTTCTGGCTCAATGAAGTAGCCAGTGATGCTGTATTATGTGTGGAGGAGTACAGAAGACAAGAGTGTTGGTAAAACATACTCAAACAGTAGTTGCAGCAAGGCATTTCTGAAGTGGGTTTTTACTCATTGCCTCCTCTGTGTTTTGCAGAGGTTGACATCGTGGGAGAAGGACAAACAGAGAGATCTGGGGACACAGAAAGGCTTATGGAGATGGAGCAGACTCTCTCTTCACTTACAGAAATGAAGAAGAAGATGGGGGGTATGGCTCTCTGGAGACAGCAAACCTGTGCGATTGCAAAGGTTCGCCTGTTGAAGTTAAAGCACGAAAGGAAAACACTCTTATCTGTGTGAGTATCAGGATGCTTTCGAGCTCTCTTACATAACACTAAAGATAACAAAGGTGGGACAAGAAGAGCAAACACTCTACAAAGCTAAGTAAGCGCCATTGCTAGGTTGGTCATTGGTCCAAGCTATTATCTATTGGGAGACTAGATGGTGGAGTTTATAAAGTCTGTAAGACAATTCTAAAGGAAAAGCTGAGATGATATAAGTTTCCTTGCATGTCTCCTGCATTTCATATTCTTCTCCATGGGATATCACTGACACATTGCAGGGGATCCTTTCTCCAAGGACCCACATAACAGTGCCTCAAGCCAGACACTGTGTGCTTATCCTACTAGCACTTGCCTAGATGTCATGGCATCCGCTGTCTTTAGTGGCAGCAACTTGCTATCCACTCCACCTCTGAACATAACAGGTCGTCCTGATTTGGAGACTCATCATCTTCCATTACCATTATGAGATCTATGATACCTTACCCATCAATAAATGCCTTTTCTTTGACAATTACATTTTTTAAGATTTTCTGATTCATTTATATGTATGTGTGTGAGTGCACACATACATGTGTGGGTGCACATACCTATGCATGCATGTAGAGTCTGGAAGAGAATATCAGATGTGAATGTCTATTACTCTCTGTCTATTCTTTTAAGGAAGACCTTAGGCTCACATTTTTTATCGAAGCCAGAAGCCAGTGAATATCAGTCGTACTTCTCTACCTGTTCCTTTAAGCTGGGGTTACAGATATATGCAGAACACTTGGCTTGGTATATGGATGCTGAAATATAAATCCCAGTCCTTGGGGTTACATAGCAAGGAAGCTTTACCACTGAGGTGTCCCTCCATCACCAGGATCATTGTGTTTTAAATTAAGAATTGGAGTTACACATCCTAGCACATAATTCAACCCCAATAAGCAGTACACAAAAATTTGACAAGGAAACAAAATGATATAAGAAGAAAATTAGTATATTATCAATATAGTAGTAACATGTAGAGAGTAAAGAAAGAAAGAATGCCAGTCATTTCCAAAGATTTTAGGCAAGAGATATTTATATATTAGGTATGGAGGAAGGTATCAAAGTAGTAAATATGATGGCAGTATTAGTTAGTAATTAATTAATACATTTTAATTGAGTCTATTATTAAATAACTGATAATGATTTAGAATAAACTATAAGGTAATTAAAATATAAGTCTGGAGAATAAAGAGATCATGTGGTCATTATAGAATCAGAAACTATGGGAAGTAGATGTGAAGAAAACTGTTGGAAGGGTGATGAATTAACCAGCAGAGACGTGGAGAATCACACAGGACTCACAAGAGATAGGCAGAGTCTGGGTGTCCGGATCATGGGGCTGTACACCCACAAGATATGGGCTACCCAAGGGTAGAAGAGTAAGAGAAGTGATCCAAGAGTAAAGCTACAGTTTGTCCCCTCAAATTGAGAAGTGGGAGAGGGACAAAACACTCTTAAAATACAGGCAGGGCTGGAGAGATGGGTCAGAGGTTAAGAGCACTGTCTGCTCCTCCAGGGGTCCTGAGTTCAATTCCCAGCAACTACATGGTGTCTCACAACCATCTGTAATGGGATCTGATGCCCTCTTCTAGCATGCTGGTCCCCTTAGTCATTCTCCGTGCTGGTGTACCTGCAGATAGAGTACTCATATATACACTAAATATAGATAAATAAATATAAATATAGATAAATATATATAAATAAATAAATAACTTTAAAAAAACATATAAGCCAAAAGTTCCCCATTAAATATTTGTGATTAGCAGATCAATCATAATATGCTCATGGTGACAGCTTTATTCTCCACAGGCTCTTGATTCTGGCAGTTGGCATCTGCCCTCTTCTTTTTGAAAATATCACGATGAAAATACTTCAAAGCACTTACACTTGGGAACTTTCCCCACATGAGTACTTCCTTGCTCCTGGACAACAGCCCCAGGGCATGCTCACTCAGTTACTGATCGTCAATAAGACAGGTAATAACATATTTCCAATTCACATATGTATCTATATTTCATTCTTAAAGTTCTGAACAAGGACTTATGATGGGGAGGTTTTAAGGAAGATCAAAGGTAGCAGAATGCAGAGACAAGGAAAAGGAGAATCTGCTAAAAACTCTTCCTTCAAAAATACCATAGAGATATCTGAGACCTTATAGTCTCATTTTAATTGTTTAATTAAAGATAGTGTTAAGTAGTATTCTACTGTGTACATATACCACATTGTATTTATCATTCATCTGTAAATGATTATACCCCCATACAAATGATTATGAATAATACCTTGATCAGTGATCATGTATATTTTTATAAATATTTTTTCATTTCTTTGGGGTATCCTCTTAGAAGTGGGATTGTTGGATCATATGATGCATATGTTTAAACCCTTAAGGACCTACCAAACTGTTTTCAAAGTAAGTGTGTGTTCAAATTCCTACACCTCTTGGATGACTCTCATTCCTGACTTTTTATAAATATCACAAGTGTCACATGATATCTTCTGTTTTGTGTGGATTGCTTATTTATGTGTGTGCATGTCTTTGTAAATAAGGGTGTGCATGCATGCATGTGCATTTGGAGGTCAGAGGTCAACTTTGGATGTTCCCCTCAGTCATTCTCCACCTTATTATTTCAAACTCTCTCTCACTGAAACTTGAACTCATTCTGCTGCCTCTTCAATGAGCTCCAGAGATCTGACTGCCTCTGCCTGCCAATGCTGGTATTACAAACATGTACCAACACACCTGGATTTTTTGGCAGATGTTGGAGATAGAACTTAGGTCATCATCCTGTTCAACAGGCACACTATTGACTGAACGATCTCCTCCATCCTTTTTCTCTTCTGCTCTCTATTTGTTTTTTGTTAATGGCTTGTGGTGCTGTTCTTCCTGTATGTTCACTAACTTTCTCAGAAAAGTGTTCTTGCCAATTTTAGCAGATTTTCTTAAGTACACGCTTCTTCATTTTCTGCACATGCTTAGGACAGTGTCAAGAGTTACACACTGGTTGCTTATTTGGGTAGAAGCTCTGAAAAGTTACTCACCTCACAAGGCTGCCTTCCCACATCAAGAAACTATTTGAAAATCAAGTAATAATCTCATAATAGTGAATTCTGCTTTCAGTACTGGTTAGAAATTACCTGCCATTAAAACATCATAGCTATTCGTTGCAAGATTCTAGGAGGAAAGGGCTATTTCAAGATATTATGGTATGAAAGAATTTTATATATTATCACTAAAGACATTTGTTGTAGTATAAATTCCTAGAGTAAAAAATTGACTTTTAATTCACCATAGCAAAGGCATTGTTAAGTGGGAAAGCACATATTGTAGCATTGAGCTACAAAACCCAGCATGGACTTCTCTAGCTTTGAAATACCTAATATTTTGAATTACATCTTAGAGGCAAGCATTGACGACTTTATCCATTCTGTGGAGCGCCAGAACATAGCTTTGGAAGTAGATGCTTCTGGAGCCAGAGATGGCACAGATGACCCAGCCTACAATGGAGCCATTATCGTGTCTGGCAATGAGAAGGTATGTTGGTCTTTAGTTCAGAATTTCCACCAACATGTATAAAGATGATATAGCCCTAAAATACTCAAGTCTCCAGTCTAAGAAATAGAAACAAAAGCAAGTGCTGTATTTTTTTTTTTTTTTGCTTGGTGGACTTTATTCATTGACATAATAAATGATTCTTGCTTCTATCATGTTTGCCCACAAAACCCATGTGTGATAGCAAAATGCATACTTTATTCAAGTTAAATATTTGATGTTATATTTGAGGCCAGGAAATATATATTTCCCTTTATAGATTTTATACCATATATGTCTTAGAAATGTTGTTTTGTCTATGACAATAAACACTTTAAAACATGATTCTAGCCCTAAACAAGGCAGCTGGCAGATCAAATACATGGTTTTGTTTTATTTCAAACATGCCTTGTTTTATGTATGCCACAGTTTGTTTTTATTTGCACAGCATTTTTTGTTTATTTTTGAGATTGCAATTTGCTCACAGCATTTGTGGGATTCTTTTGTTATTATCTGAAACCATTCCTTAAAACATGTCCTTAGGGTTGGAAGTGTAGCTCACTGGTGAGCGCTCGACTCCCATAATATAAGGCTGGTGGGTATAGCCTCATATCAAGAAACAGCCACATCATTGTATCTTAAAATCCTAAATTTGACTTCCTTTAGGAAAAAGTGAGGATCTTTGATAATTAGGAGATTTTTTTTTACTATATTTTAGAACCACAGCTTTTCGTTTGCATGCAATACCAAGAGACTGAACTGTTTCCCAGTTCTGATGGACATCCTTAGCAATGGGCTGCTTGGAATGGTTAAACCGTCAGCCCGAGTCCGAACCGACAGAAGCACTTATTTTGTGGTAAGTTCAAGTCCATTAGAGCATCCTCCCAGATCATCTTTTAAAGTCCTGGAATCACAGCCTTTTGGAGTCCACTAAAAACATAGCCAGGAGTTGGATTCGCACAGGCTTCTGTAGCTTCGGAAAAGCAGAGCCTTTTGAGACCCCTGGGCTTTAAAAGATGCTAAATAACACATTTTCCAATGGGGAGAAGAGAGGACAAAAGTGAGAGCATACAGCACTGTGATCAATATGAATAAATGAACAAACAGAATGAAATAGAGAAGGGGTGGGAAGGGAAGGAGGAGGGGGAGACTCATTACTTTTATAAATGCTGCTGAAGAAAGAAAGAAATCTGGACAAAGTTCAGGCAGGAATTTCAGACTATCCTCATTAGAATAACTCCAGGTTCTTGCCAGAAATATTAACCCCCTTGGCCTACCTTAGACCTATTCTACTGGCTTTTCCAAATACAGAGCAAAGGAAAAAATATTCCGTTTCTCTGCCTGGAAGCCATGACAGCTATGGGTATCTAGGAGGCAGAGACAGGGTATTTCCGCAGGAAGCTGCTAACTAGTCAAGTTGTATTTGTGTTCAAATGAGTGACCCTGCCTCAATATGTAACATGCAGAAGGAATGGGAAACACCCATGTTATCCTCTTCCCCCTGCCCATACCTACACACATGCAAGCATGTATATACCATACACATGGACAAAAAAATGTATTTCTAACCCAAGGCCTGAGCAATTGAACATAGACAGCCCTTCATATTAGGAACTGGGCAACCATCTTTTGGAAAGATTCCTTTGTTCTCAAATATATTTCTCTCTCTTACAGATTTAGGGAACATTGCATTTTTAAAAATATTTTTTTATTTAATTTCTGAACAGTTTTGTATATAGTGTTTTCCCTAAATGCATGTCTGTGTACCACTTGTGTGCTCTCTAAAGCCAGAAGAGGGCATCAGATCCTCTGAAACTGGTGGTACAGATGATTGTGAGCCATCTTGTGGGTGTTGGGAATAGAACCTGAGTCCTCTGGAAGAACAAGCCAGTGCTCTTAAAAGCTGAGCCATCTCATATTTTAACACATTTAAACATAAGTACCTGGTACCCAGGGATAAGCCCTGGACACAGTAAGCACTTAAGTACTTCCTGAACACATAAATGAATATCTGAGATCAACATTGACTCTTTCCCATTCAGCTCTCCGGCTTCATGGCTGTAGTTAAACATATGCTTAATCAAGCAATGGCTGTGTGGATCTTAAAGTGATGATGGCTTTGTGTATGATGAGAGTTCATTCATCTCCTTTCCTTGAAGGGAGTTGCAGTGGCTACAACCAACAACATTTTACATGGCTCTTTCACATCCCCTCCTCATACTCCATCTCAACTTTGGGATCACCAACCAGTTCTTTTCTGGCTTCCTGATGTGCCTACTATTTGATATGGTTCTTGAGCCCAGCTAACATATTAGAGATAATTAAAGATCAGTTGGGAAACTGAGGATGTCAGCTGTGACTTAACATGTATTTACCTAACACCCCAGTAAATCATAGAATGAATGACACAAACATATACTGTTAATAATTTCCAACTATGTAATGTTTTTGATTGATGCATGCTCCTGGGATCAGTTTCTTAACTGGCAAGTTTTGAGCATGAAGTGAAGTCATCCAAAGTCAAGCTTACAAACTGGAAGGACCATGAAACGTTTGGAGATTCCCAACAGACACCCAGGACATACAAACAATTTAGGATTTTTAAAATTTGTGCCAGGAAAAGAAACTCGGAATTTGTGCATTCAGCTTTTCCTTTTCAGAACAAAATTAGTATGCCTTTAGAAAACCTGGAGAAGACTGCATTCTGGCTGATTTTGACCTCCGCTTGCCCTCCTTATATTGCCATGAGCAGTGTCACAGACTATAAGGTAATAATAAATTATAAGTAACTGGAACTTGAGTTACTTTCTAAATTAGAAGCTGAAAGTATAGTGATTGCATGCACACACACACACACACACACACACACACACACACATACACTAATGATGGAGTTTTTAATTAATAAGTTTAAATAATTCCAAGTGTTAATTAAGTACAGTCATGCAGCTACACAAAATGAAATGCAAAATGGAAAAGTAAATCCATTCATCTATCACTAATAGATTTTTAATCTAAAAGGTATTGAAAATATAAAGTATATTTTATAATTAATCATATAATTATTTCTGTTATATATAGTATTTTAAATTACTTAAAGGTCTGAGATATAGTTTAGTTGATAGAGTGGTTGCTTATTCTGCATGAAGTCCTGGGTTTAATCCTCAGGAATGCATAAAATCAAATATGATAATAGCTGCAGAAGGATCTTGCACTATAAGTTTAAGACTGGCCCAGGCCATATTAGACCCTGTCTCAAAAAAATACAGTTAAGTCAAGTCACTTACATAGTATTACATACACATTTTATATGTGCAGTTATACAGTTGTACAGACAATGGGAAATGGGTTGCTTGGTAGATAAGCCTCCCATTCACACACCCAGCCCTGTAAGTCCCTGCCCACTCATGGCGGTGTCTGAGTATAGTAAGTCTTCTTCACGTACCTCCCAGGTATTTGATGAACCTCAGCGTGACCTTCACCAAAGCAGCTGATTGGTAGCTACATCTGTCAGTCATCCACACCTCTCATCCTGGGTAGTAAATATCACTATAGTCCAGAGTAGTTATTTAAAAAATCCACATTAAATATTCATTAGATCAATCTACATTACCTTAAAACTCGAGCTGAAGTCACATTTTCTGTCTCTGCTCTCTCCTGGACAGAACAAAGCCTGGTTCCAGCTGCGGGTCTCTGGCCTCTTCCCTTCGGCTTACTGGTTCGGGCAAGCACTGGTGGACATTTCCCTGTACTGCTTTGTCTTCCTCTTCATGTCCTTAATGGACTACCTTTTACGCTTCCCAGATGAGACGCTTTCTATTTTAAGTCATGCCATACAAGTAAGTGCAAAAATTTGTAAATGCTTTCACAGGCAATGCTTTGTCGAGTACTAACACTATAGAATGTTCCAGGCAGGTGAGGTGGCTCAGCGGTTTAAGAGCATCGACTGCCCTTCAGGAGGTCATGAGTTCAAATCCCAGCAACCAATGATGGCTCACAACCATCCGTAATGAGATCTGATGCCCTCATATGGGTATCTGAAGACAGATACAGAGTACTTTGGGCTAGAGTGAGCGGGGGTGGGGGGTGGGGTGGAGCGGGGGGGCGGAGTGGGGCCAGAGCAAGAAGGAGAAGGGAAGGGGAAGGGGGAAGACTGTTCGATGCAGTGTTTGGAGCTTACATGATTTCCTACCTCACATTAGTCTGTCTGAAACTCACATTCCTGTTGTTTTCAGATCCCATGTTCTGTTGGCTATGCCATATCCCTGATCTTCTTAACATACGTGATTTCATTCATTTCTCGAAAGGGGAAAAAAAACAGCGGCATTTGGTCACTTAGCTTCTATATTGTAAGTATGCTACACTTAGTGTGCATGTGCAGTATAGACGTCTAAGCTAATGCTTTATGTCTTGGGTAAAGTGGTCGTTAATACTTTCAATCCCAAATATTTACTTTTGCCTCAAGCACAGATAGCTTTAAAAACCTGCACTTTTCCCCTAGCCTATTTCCTCTGTACTTGTCTTTCATTAAAAGATCACGTTGTTTTTAAAACTGTAAAATATTGATTTAGAAGGAGAAAATCAGAAGATCATCTGCATGTTCCCTGAAAGTGAAGTGATTAGAAAGACCTCTGCAACTTGCCATACTACAGATTCTGTTACTGGTGTCGTATCATTACAATTAGAAACTACTGGGGTTGGAAAGGTGGCTCTGCAGTTAAGAACACTTGCTGCTCTTACAGAGGACCCAAGTTCAGTTCCCAGCATGAACCAAGTGAATCACAATACCCTGTGAGTCTAGTTCCAGGAGACCTGATGCCCTCTTCTGGCTTCCATACACAGTGCACTCGTGTGTGTGTGTGTGTGTGTGTGTGTGTGTGTGTGTGTGTGTGTGTGTGTAAATACACACACAAATAAATAAATAAAATTAACTAGGAAAAGCAGAAACTACTTTTTCAAACCCCTTGGAGGATCAATCCCACAAAGCCACATTTTTGTCTAAATGACACACACACACACACACACACACACACACACGTAGTATATGAACATAGTCATTTCCAGTGATTTCATAATGGAAAAGAGTAAATTTTATTCATTAAGCAAAATTTTATTGACATCTATAGTGTGCTGCAAATGAAGGCCAGTTGCAAGAAAAAAATAGATGGGGTCACCCCTGAAAGAGTTATAAAAGATTACAGTTTATAATCAACAATTTATTAAACTCATCATAATAAAAATGATCTCCATTCTTTTCCATTTTAAGGGTTTATTAGACAAGAAAGCAATGATAAGTTCTGTGAAAATAGTCAGTAGATCTGTTTAAGAAGATGGAAGCAGAAATTTCATTTTAAAATTTCATTTTAAAAGTAAAACTCAGTGTGTGGAATTTTTGCTATGCATGCATGAGAACCTAGTTTAGATCCCCCACACCCAGACTTGAAAAGAGAGAGAGATGGCTACATATGTGACTGTAGCCCCAGTGCTGGAGAATGCACACGGTACATGCTCTGGGCTCACTGGCTAACCAACCTAGCAAAAAGGTGACCTTTGGTTTAGTCATGCTCAGGCTCAAGCAAACCCACACATGCAAATGTACACACACATACACCACACAAACACACATACTACATACATACACACATACACACACCATACTCACATGCACACATATACCACACATACCACATACACACACATACAAACACCATACACACATGCATACATATACCACACACACCACATACACACACACATACACCACACACACACACACACACCACACATACACATACCCACACACACCACGCACACATCACACACATGACATATGCACACACATACCACACACCATATACACACCACACACACACATGTGCACATACACCACACACACCACATACACACCCACAAATACACATACATATACAGCATGCACATATACATACCCCATACACACACCATGCACACACACACCACACACCACACACATTACATACACCATGCATATACATACCACACACACATGACATACATACACACCACATACACCACACACACACCACATACATACTGTACACAACACAGGCATACACATACCACATGCACAGACCATGCACACACACATACCATACATACACCACATACCAAAAATGGAGAAATGAAATCTGGAGAACATACAATGGTGTGATTTAGAACATAAAGGATGAACACTGTCCTAGAGGGGGAGGACACCCAGCTTTTCCCAGGAGCTCATGGCAATTTGCAGTGTAGATGATGAATACAAGAAATAAGCTAGGAAGAATATTCTAACAACTGTGAAAGTGACAAAAATGTTGAGGAGGTCACACATTGTTTTAAAAGAAAAAGCATGAAGGGTTTTATATGCTTATAATTTTTTTATTGCCAGAATTTCGTCGTTTTAGCATTTCTGCCAATTTTTCTCCACTGGTATAGCTAACAACAACAACAAAATCTGTTGTCATTGTTGCTGTCAGGTTTTTTTTTTCCAGTCAGATATAAATTTCAAATTAATGCTTCTCCAAGTCTAAATTTGACCTCCAGAAGAAATGCATAGCAGTTTCTCCCCCTTATCCATAGTTAAAGTATTTTATACAGCAGGTTCTAGGTTTATCTAGTGATGGTTCTCTTGAGGAGGTCTAGGCCAAAGCATTTTTCCTAAGTTGTTAAAAAGCAGAGGATGTTCATGAAAACACACTGCTTTCCTTTTGAATGGGGAAGTCAGAGTTGAAATTTGGAATGACAGACTGCCACCTCTTCCTCCCATATGTGTATCTAGATTTAAAGATACAACGTGTGGCATAGTGTGTATAAGACTTTAAAGGGGGACGTGATGTCATCACAAAATGCATTGCTTTGTGTGCTGACCCTTTAAATTAATTTACAGAAGTAAAAAGGAAAGTTGGGCTGTATTATCTTCATCATGAGACCTCTTGATCTGAAAACATGAAAGTTTAGAGCAACTAACATGAATGTTTGTACTCCCTCTAGATCACCATGTTCTCAGTGCTTGCAATGTTGCTGGATTTCAATGGGGGTGCTATACTGTATTGCATCATCTTTTTAATACCATCATCCACTCTGGTTGGATGTTTGATCTTATCTATGCATGTAAGTAAGACTACTGTCTAGCAGCCTGGCACTCATGACAGTTTATGAAAGTTTGACTTTTTCATAGGTCTCTAGAACTTGCAGAACATGCATGAGGATTCCAGTGGATTTTTCTCCCAGACGGGACAGGTCTGTTCTGCTTGACGTTTAGTAGAACAACTGACCCCTGGTTATCACATGGAGATGAATAGGACTAGGTGGTAGGAAACAGAACTGTGTTCACAGTCATTTTATGTCTTTCATGTTTCTAGGCTTACTTAGCTTCCAATGGATGTGAATAAAATTATGTTAAGCTTCGTGATTTTGGGGGGGTTGGAGAAGCATCCTATATAAATAAATTCCCTTCTTTGTATATGATGTCTGTGCCTCTGTAAGAAGACAAAAGTTGCTGGGCATAGGAAAGAGGTACCAATGAGGTGGAGGAATGAAAAGGAGGATTCATGTAAGAAGCAGGGGCCATAGGAAGTGTCTGGAGTTCTGTGGAATAAAGCTAAAAGTAGGCTTCTCATTATTTGAGGAGGCTGCTTCAATATAACCCAGATCCTCTCTCACCACCTGATCAATGAAACTTATTGCTTCAGATGAAATCTCTTAGGCCAGGGATACCCGCTCCTCAGTGCACATGTCAGAATAAACACTTGCCTGAAATTTCTAGTGCACTTGGGAAAATGCCACTGAGACTAAGGGCCAATTTATATTCCTTTGTGGTTTTTGTTGTTGTTGTTGTTCATTTGTTTGTTTTGTTTGTTTGTTTTGTTGGTTTTTTCCTTTTTATTGGACATTTTATTTATTTACATTTCAGATGCCATCCCCTTTCCCCCTTTCCCCACCCTAGAAACTCCCTCTTCCATCCCCCTTCTCCTTTTTGCTTTTATACCAGTTTAATTACATGCAAGTATGAAGGTCAGTTCTAGGTTGAGGAACTAGCAATGCAATAGATGTGAATAGTCAAGGAAGAAGAAAGATAATAAACACAAATAGTCAAAAAACAAGCAAGGCAATAAACAAAATTCCGTGAACACTCGCACGATCACTTATCAGGCTTATCAGGATGACCAAAATATCTGAGGCAACTTCCCTATCCTAGCCCAAAGTCATTTTTAAGTCTGAAGCCTACTTCCTTGTTCTGGCCTAATATTTAGATTCCTGCCTAAAATTACTTCTTTGTTCTAGCCTAATGTCAGATTCTTGCCAAGTAGCCCCAAAAGCTCTCTGCCTCTTTCCCTTTTTTATTTCATAAACAAGACTAAGCCTGTCTTAGGTTGTTCTGCCAAGAATGCCTTTCTTACCCATCATGGATCCCATTACAGATGGTTGTGAGCCACCATGTGGTTGCTGGGAATTGAACTCAGGACCTCTGGCAGAACAGTCCATGCTTTTAACCACTGAGCCATCTCTCCAGCCCAATTCATATTCCTAACAATAAAAAGAAAATCTGTGAAATGAAATTTTCCTATTTAACTACTTTATTTTTCTTTTCTAGCTTATCATATATCAAGTCTTTGAAGAAGGACCACTTATAGAGCCATTCCTGGTATTCCTCATTGTAAGGATGTGTTCTTTTTACTGGGTTCTAAAACATACTCAACAATGTTAATTCATTGCCATGCTGTATTTTTACTAATGTAGAGACAAATTTTTCATAATACATACAAATATAATGTATGTAAAGTCAGAGACAACTATTTTTATAAAGATTAACTGACAAGATAATTACTTGCCAAATATTAAGAACATTTGTACCTGTGATGGAAAAAATTATAGCCCATAATTAGAGCTGATTTGTAATGAAAATGAATGATTTCCAAATGTGCCAAGGAGGATGCTGGAAATTTAAATAGTTATTGAATATAATTCTTGTCAAGAATTATTCCTAGTTTACTTCATACCAAGACAATGATTGTTTCATGCTTTCTAATGCATCTCTCTCTCTCTCTCTCTCTCTCTCTCTCTCTCTCTCTCTCTCTCTTCCAGCCTTTCCTTCATGTTTTCATTTTTATTTTTACCCTTCGATGTCTGGAATGGAAGTTTGGAAAGAAAACCATGAGGAAGGATCCCATCTTTAGGTAGGAAGAAATCAAACTGGGGGTTATTTTGTTCATCCATCAATATTCTGGGTTTTTTTTTCTTTCACACATAAACAAGCCAATTAATAACCCTAAGCCACTGTGTTAGGATAGACTGTGGCAGAAGGATGTACTGATGCTAACAGAGGCTCAGATACACAAGCCAAAGAAGACAGTGATGCAGAGGCAGAAACAGACTCACACTGCTGACAGGAAAGTCTCTGACAGGAGGTGCAATGGGGCTGGAACTAAAAAGCTATTGATTTGAATAGAGAGGTAGTTAAAAGAATGCTGTCATTGGTCCCTGTATATAGGCAAAAATATATTTTGGATCAAAGGTTTTGTGGGTGGGTTGTCCTTATCCCTCCCCTGGGAGTCCTGTCTGACTACAAGAAATGGCTTCTTCAGGATCCATATAGCCCACTGCTAGGAATCTCAGCTAGAGTCACCCCCTTAGATCCTCTGGGGCCTCCCCCATCCCAGGACTCAGGCATGTCCTAGAGATTGCCTCCCCCTTCCCCACTGCTGATATCCCTTCTCTCTCCCCTGCTCGCCCTACATATGGCCTGCAGGGTGACCTATCACCCTGCCCCACTCCCTTTCCCATCTCCTCTTCTACCCAGTTCTCTCCTTCCATCAACCTCCAGTATCTATTGTTTTTCCCCTTCTAAGAAAGATTTAACCATCCTCCCTTGGGCCCTCCTTGTTATTTGGCTTCTTTGGGTCTGTTGATTATAACATGGTTATCCTGTGCTTTATGGCTAATATCCACTTAAAAATGAGTATGTATCATTCATCACTCCCAGGAGCCTCCCCCATCCCAAGTCTCCAGCTAGTCCCAGAGATTCCCCCACTGATTTCCATTCTCTCTCCCAGCCCTCTCCCACTCCCCTCCCCACACCTGATCCCGTCACTTTTCTGCTTCTCACCCTCTCTCCTAACCCAGTTGCCTCCCTTGGGCCCTATAGTTTCTTTGGGTTTGTGGATTGTAGCATGGTTATCCTTTCTTTTATGGCTAATGTCCACTTGTAAGTGAGTACATACCATGCTATTTTTTCCAGGTATAGATTACTTCATTCTGGTTTTAATGGTGTGGAATTATGTATTTCATGTGTTTTCTTGAGTATAGTTAGCTTCATTGGGTTGGAGTTTTCCTTCTAGTATCCTCTGTAGGGCTGGTTTAGTGGAAATATATTGTTTAAATTTGATTTTGTCATAGAATATCTTGGTTTCTCCATTTATGGTGAAAGTTTTTCTGGGTATAATATTCTGAGCTGACATCTGTGGTTTCTTAGCATCTATAAGACCTCTGTCAAGGCCCTTCTAGCTTTTAGAATCTCAGTTGAAAAATCAGGTATAATTCTTATAGGTCTGCCTTTATACATTACTTGACCTTTTCCCTTGCAGTTTTTCTTTGTTCTGTATATTTAGTGTTTTGATGATTATGTGGCAGAAGGATTTTCATTTCTGGTCCAATCTGTTCAGTGTTCTATAAGCTTCTTATACATTTATAGGCATATCTTCCTTTGGGTTAGGGAAATTTTCTTCTGTGATTTTGTTGAAGATGTTTTCTGGGTCTTTTAGCTGAGAATCTTCCCCCTTCTTCTTTTCCTATTATTCTTAGGTATGGTCTTTTCAAAGTGTCCAAGATTTCATGGATGTTTTGTGCCATGGACTTTTTAGATTTTGCATTTTCTTTGACTTATATATTGACTTCTATCATATCTTCTATACCCAAGATTCTCTCTTCCATCTCTTGTATTCTGTTGGTGATGCTTAAGCCTATAATTTCTGTTCTCTTTCTTAGGTTTTCCATCTCCAAGATTGCCTCAATTTGTATTTTCTTTATTGCTTCTACCTCCATTTTCAGATCCATTTCAATTTTATTCATATCCTTTACCTGTTTAATTGTATTTTCTTGTATTTCCTTAGGAGATTTATTCGTGTCCTATTTAAAGGCCTCTATCATCTTTAAAAGATTAGATTTCATATCCTCTTCTTGTGTTTCAGTTTTATTAAGATCTCCAGGGTTTGTTGTAGCAGAATAGCTTGGCTCTAGTGGTACCATATTGCCCTGAATCTTGTTGATTGTTTTCTTACACTGTCCTTTAGGCATCTGGTTTTCCCTGGTATTAGCTGGATTATCCTGATGGCAGCAGGGCTTCAGGTGGGAAGAGCTGTGGGCCAGACAATGTAGGTACCTGACTCTACTAGCTGTGCCTTAGGCCAATCCCACGGGCAAGGAATTTGTGAGACAATTTCCAAGTTGGGTGTTCTTGGGGCTCCACAGGCCTTCATGGTGTAGGGGGCTCTTGGGGTCCTATAAGGGTTTTCAAAACCAAAGAGCAAGTCCAGAGATAAACAATGGAGCTCAGGAGACAATGAGCAGCTCACCTCTGCAGGCTGTGTCTCAGGTGGAACCATCTTGGAAGGGTTTGGTGGGGCAGGGTTCCAAGCTGGTTAGTTTGGGGGCCTTGAAAGACTTCCACAGGGATTCAGGATGCTCTTGGGATTAAGCAAGGCTCTTCCAGACCAAAGAGTGAGCCTAGAGCTCACTTAATTGAGTTAATATTGTGTATGTCTTATGCAGGTAACCACAGCTGCTGCACATGTTCATGTGTGCAACACCGTGTCGTAACCAGAGAACATTTCACTGCACTCCTCCCCATCCTCTGGTTCTTGCATTCCTTCTGTCCACTCCTTCCTGTTGTTTCTTGAGCTTTGAGGAAGGGGATGAAACAGATGTTCCATCTTTGAAGGAGTAGTCACAGTATCCTATTTTCTGAAACAGTACTGATTTTAAATACTCTGGCCCATTTCCCTCATGAGAACATGACAGCTTACATTGTTGGGCTATGCTATTTTTAAAAGGATTTTTTAGATTATTTCTGAACTATCCTCTAGCTTTGAAAAGTAATCTTCTCATAGCTGAGTAGAATGGAAGATAGGTAAAGAGTAATGGTTCCCATGCATGGTAATGCTGTTGACCAGAGCAAAGGGAGTCACACAGAATGAGTGCAGACTGCAGCAAAGGGAAACATGCTGCATTTCTCATCTTGTAGTCTACCTGAGAATGGGTTTTGAACAATGAATCATTGTTGATACAAAGATAAAAGCCACAAGCCAATTATTAATGGGTGGTTTTGATGTAGAATTTCTCCAAGAAACAATGATGTGTATCAAAACCCAGAAGAGCCAGATAATGAGGATGAAGATGTTCAAATGGAGAGAATGAGAACAGCAAATGCCTTGGTATCCACCAGTTTTGATGAGGTAAGCACACAAAGTAGTTAGCTTACCAAACAATGCAAATATGTGCTCATTAAAGCAACTGCTCTACCAGACTGGTTCTATAATGATACTTCATTCCCTTTATTGTAACAAAAGAGAGTCATTGTTTTAGAATGTTGCCATCTTCTTTATATCTAAATGAGCAAAATTGAAACTCAACGCTACCAATTCCTTAGTATAAACTAAAAACAGAATACAGGTGAAATCACTGAAGTCATGAAAGACTGAGAAACTGAGAGTATATTGACAAATGTCACTGTTTCTAGTGAGAATGTACAGTATTCGACATAAGGCACACTGGTGCTTTTCATATCTTTTTGCATGTTTGGGGAGTCAGGCAGGCTCTATAAAAGTGTGTTTCTTGGTAAATGTCTTTGTAGGGGAGGAACATCGAATTCTCTCCAAAGACGAGGGCTAAAATAGGATCTCTTTGATGCAGAGTTAAAGCAGTATAAGGGATACAGCTTATTCAAAGTCAGTGGAGAGAACAGCCTGACTTGATATTCTTCTCATTTACAGAAACCAGTCATTGTTGCCAGCTGCCTACGAAAAGAATATGCAGGGAAGAGGAAACATTGCCTTTCCAAGAAGAAGGCTAAGATAGCCACCAGAAATGTCTCGTTCTGTGTCAGGAAAGGTTAGACACGCCGTTTTCAATAGTTGGCTCAACTTTTGAAACTATTGAACTATTTCCTGGTCCCTGAGGAAAAACTTTCACACACTATCTGCTTAGTCACATGTGGACCCCTCACCAGAGTATCCTGCCAACTCCTTTATAAATTTCATTTTTAAATATATTCATTCACCCAAGAACAAGGACCCAACCGTATCTACATAGTAACCAACACTACTATATGGCCCATGAAAGTCATTAAATTTTCTCTTATACTCACACAACTGATATCCTAATGTTTATTATTTTTTAAAGAGAATTGGTTGGGGGTTGGAGGATTGCAGCAGCATATACTGAAGGCTTATGTTGGGGGGGACTAAATTTTTATCATTACTACCAAAGGCTTAAGATCCCAGGAAGCAGAATCAGACACTCTTAGTTTCTAAGAATGGCTCTCTAATTTCCATTAATGTAATCTTTGGAAAATACCTCATCCTTGAGACTTTTTATCACCAAGAATGAAAGAAGAAATTGTGATTTTTTTGGGGGGGGGGGGGAATTGTTGTGACAGTTAAATGGGATACAATGTATAAAACGTATCACATGACATATATCAGACAGTGAGAATTCAGACTATGTTTTATGTTTAATTTTACTGTAAATTTATGTTCAATATAATTCCCGTGTTTCAGGTGAGATTCTAGGATTGTTGGGACACAATGGAGCTGGCAAAAGTACATCTCTTAAAATGATAAGTGGAGACACAAAGTTCACAGCTGGGCAGGTAGGTGGCATTTTATTTGAAAAATTGTCAGATGTTACAGCTTTATAACCGATAAGATTCTGTTCAAGATGATTGAAGTGATGAATGCAATACACAGGAGAGTAAACTCATATGCACACTTATATAGAAACTAAGTGCTTGAGAAGGACTCCCTGTGGCTGTGTGTCATGTCCACTCTAGTGATGAACTTTTATCTGTAGGTGCTACTGAAAGGGAGTGGTGAAGGGGACACCTTAGAGTTCCTGGGGTACTGTCCTCAGGAGAACGCTCTGTGGCCCAACCTCACTGTGAGGGAACACCTGGAGGTATTTGCTGCAGTGAAGGGCCTGAGCAGAAGTCATGCTACCATCGCCATCACAAGGTACATGGGTGGGGGTGCACCTAGAACAGGAGTAGGTCAGAGAGAAAGGGTGGTGACAGTATTCACATAAAACTTGAGGTGAAATGCTCAAGACGCTGGGCAGATTTACGATTAGGAATTAGCTTTCCTGTTTGAGGGGTGTTAAGTGTTCAAGTTTTTTTTTTTTTTTTCTGTCTTTAAATACAGTAAAGGGGGAATATATTGGTAAAATTTATTGAAAATACTAAAATTTAAAGTATTGATTATAGATTAACTATTTGAATTCTACGGCATGACATGGTACTGATTGAGGAGGGCTCACCTCAGCCAGCAATATCACCTTCCCCCCCCTCACCCCCCGCTAAAACACACACACACACACTTCAGAATTTGACCTATGGGCCCTACTCCTCAATCTTGCCCAGGCCTACTGCCCCACCCTCCCATCTTCTCTCTTCATCACAGAAAGGATATTGATGTTCTGCTGTCTCTCTTCAGGTTGGTGGATGCGCTCAAGCTGCAGGACCAGCTGAAGTCTCCTGTGAAGACGCTCTCAGAGGGAGTGAAGAGAAAGGTATAGGCAGGGCTCAGAGGGAAGGGCTTCAAGCATACCTGGGGGGGGGGGGACTTGAGGCTGTCCTCATGGACACATGGGCTGTCCCTCTTGTTGCAGCTGTGCTTTGTGCTGAGCATACTGGGGAACCCATCTATATTGCTTCTGGATGAGCCATCCACCGGGCTGGATCCTGAGGGGCAGCAGCAAATATGGTGAGGAGATGCTGCCACTGGGTTTGAGCCCACACCTAGAAGGGCACCTACACACACATGGCCACATGCACACAGGCACATAAAACACACAGAAAGAATTATAAATGTATATCGTAAAACTTTTTATGTATGTGGAAAACAAAACCACCTTTAGTAAAATCAACACCCTTAGTAAAATCGATGGTCTGCAAAATAGCATTTCTCTAAGAATATTTCTCAAACATTTCTGAGGAAGGAAGCACACATAGCGTTAGACTCAAGCCACTCACTGTGTGTTCTAGAGCAGCGCAGGTGTCTCTGGGTTGGTACAGGAACTTTTGCACCACAATCAAGTGTCTGGTGCTAGGCATGAGAACAGTGGTTCTCAGTAAGTTGTAAAAGCTATCATTTGTTCTGCAATGACTTTCTTCTGCTGGCTTGGGTGACACTGTTGAATTTTACAACATTCTGGCCCCATGTGCATGCCTGTTTTGATGGAATTTCCCTCTTCGTACAAGCTCATAATAAATACTGTATTCTGCAAGAGCTCTTTTACAACACATGCTTTCTTTCTCTGTCCTTTTCTTACTTATTACACTCCTTTCTAAATTGTGAATGTTGTCTTGACAATATAGGCAAGCAATCAGGGCCATCATAAAAAATACAGACAGGGGCGCCCTGCTGACCACCCATTACATGGCAGAGGCCGAGGCTCTGTGTGACCGAGTGGCCATCCTGGTGTCTGGAAGGCTGAGGTGAGTATGTGTCTTGAGACCACACTCATTCTTGCAGTGTGTGTCTAGAAGGTTTTGCCTGTAGACAAGGAAATAAATGTGATGGCTACAATTGCTAGACCCCAGTTAACAACAAGGACCCTAAGATAGACCTGGTAGCAAGCTGGGGGTTTCAAACACTGTCCCACTTGCTTTCCTTTCCCTATTCTGAACACAGCTTTCTCCAATTCCCAGGTGTATTGGATCCATCCAACATCTCAAAAGCAAATTTGGCAAAGATTACCTGCTGGAGATGAAGGTGAAGTCTCTTGAGCAGGTGGAACCGCTCAACACGGAGGTGCTCAGACTTTTTCCCCAGGCTGCTAGGCAGGAAAGGTAAAGTTGGTCTTTGATTTTGATCTGATACCAAATGTTGGTTTCCCCCGTCAGTTATACTGGTTTGTAGTCAGATGAAAGGAAGCTTGGCAGAAAATTTACTCAACAAATACTTGATGGAAAGCAAGAGGAGGTAGAGATGATGTAAAAAGCAGATGTACTGTGTCTTGTGGCCCTACTATGTGCTATGGACCATCCTTGACTTATATCATCTTATCTCTTCCTTCCAAAGACTTTTCAGGGTCAAGATTGTCATTAAAATACTATGTTTGAGAAGCTAGAAGGTAACTCAGGGTTAAGTGTTTACTATGCAAGCATGAGAATCTGAATTTGGTTACTCAGCACCCACCTAAAAAATCCCAGTGTGATTGAACAGCCCTGTAATCCCTACACCAATAGTGGAGACAAGTAAATCTTGCTTTCTTGCTGGCCAGCTAGTCTAGCTGAACTAGAGAGATCCAGGTTCACTTACAAACCTTTTTTTGAAAAATATGGTGGAAAACAATAGAGAAAAACACACAAAGTTAATATCCGATCTCTTCATAGGCATGCTCTGGCAAGCACACACACACACACACACACACACAAGGATTCCAAAACTGTTTTGTGAGAGTCTGGCCTTTTAAACAGTACTGTGACTCAGTGTACAGCCCATAATAAAACATAAATATACAATGAAGATGTAAAAAATGAGCAATATATAAGAATGGTTGCCCCATATGCTGTGAGAAAGTATATTATGAAATATACTCTAAGCCTCTACGATGTCCACATTTATCTAAAAAAAAAGTTACTTATTAAATCTCTGTTACTGACATTACATGGTAATGAATTCCTTGTCTCTTTGTCAGAAGTTACATTCTTCTCTGGTGAATATGATGGGGTAAGAGGAGTGTGATTGGCACTCAGCAGTCATCTAGATTTCCACTCCCGTATGTAACATTAAGAAATTGATAGTTTCAGAGCTTGAAAAAAGGAAGAAGCCCAGTTCCAGTGTTCAGTTCAACAGTAAGGCCAAAGGCAAGTCAGGCTTATCATATTAGCATCTAAGCTTACCTAGTCACCTCCACTCAAGGATCCAAGAGTACAAATCCTCTGACTTTACTCTCCCACCAATCCTCCTTGTGAATTCAACAGTATGGCATTTGTGTAAAAAAAGACATGTGGACAAACAAGAGAATAGAGACCTCATAAATAAAGCCATGCTTATCTGCTCATTTTTTATCTTAAGCTTGAGTGACAAGAAAACACAATAGAGAGAAAAGATAATCTTCAACAAAAAAAAGAGAGAGAGAAAGCAAGAAATCGAGAAAGGGAGAAAGAAAGAAAAGAAAAGAAAGAAAGAAAGAAGGAAGGAAGGAAGGAAGGAAGGAAGGAAGGAAGGAAGGAAGGAAGAAAGAAAGAGAAGGAAACTGGATCCAAACTTGGACCATATTTAAAAAACCAACTGAAAACCCATTGGTACTTACCTGAAACTTGAAGTAGAAACTATCAATTAAAAAATAAAATAAAATAAAACCTGTGAGACATTGGTTTTGAGAATAAATTCATGGATACAGTACCAAAGTCAGAGGCCATAAAAACTTAGACAAATAGGATTACATCAACTGGAAAGCTTCTTCTATGCAGCAAAAGAAACAGTCAACAAGGTAAAGGAGCAACCTAGTAAACAGTATCAGACTCTGTATCTGATATGGATCTGTGTCCAAAAGAATGTAAGAAACGGATAATATAAAAAGCAAACAAAATAATCCCCAAACCTAATAATTTGATTTTCAAAATGAGTGGACATTTCTCCAGAGAAAGCATACAAATATCTTACAAGTATATTAAAAATGCTGTGTCACTTCTAACCAGGCTAATATGAATCTAAACCACAATGAGTGATCACCTCACAAAGAGTATGATGAATAATTACCTTTTAAAATGAAGGCAGCTATTGGCAAGCATATGGGAGAACCAGAATATGTGTATTCTATTGGTGAAAATACAGAATTGCTCACCTGCTGAAGCATAATGACCATAACTATCAATTGACCAAAAACAAAACAAAACAAAAACAAAAACAAAAACAAAAACAAAAACAAAAACAAAACCCACTCCTGGTATATATCTGAAGAGTTGAAATAAACATCTCAAGTAGATGCCTGTTCCCCCCATGTTCACTGAACAGGTATCTTCAAAACAGAAAACATGGAAATAGCCCAAGTACCAACTAACATATGAATAAATGTTATTTTATTAATTCATTAAGAATTTCAGATAATGTATTTTGATCATATTCACCCTCCACTCTTACTCCGCTGCAATATACAGTTGTGAGAATTTCACACTAAGCAAATAAGTTCATCACATCAAAATAAATGCTACATGGTTCTACTTGCAAAGTATCTAAAATAGTCAAATCCTTAGGAACTCAAGGTGTATGTAGCTTTCCAGTGGCTAGGAGGAGGGAAATGAGTGTGTGTCAGTTATACAAGATGAAAGAGCTCTGTAGGTCAGCTGTGCAGTATTGACTACACAGGCACCATCACTCTCTACAGATCAGCTCTGTACCACTGAGCCCACAGCCAATGCCACCCTGCACATCAGCGGGGCAGCATTGAGCCACCGTGACTCTATCCTGCACTTAAAGGTTTGATAACGGGCATGAGAAGGAAAATCCCTGGGCTCACTGGTCTACCAGCCTGCTTGGGAGACTGCAGTCCTGACTCTACAAAAACCAAAGCAAAATCATAGATAATGTCTTAGGAATGATGCCCAAGTGTGGATGCTTCCAAGTGTGCATGCACACCCATATACACACATTAGCATATGTGTGTATCCACATACACACAAACACATGTACATACATAACATAAACAAACAAAAAGGATAAGAGAGTAGATCTGTTGTTAACAATTCTTGGTCCTGATTAAAAAATAGTAACAGTTGGGCAGTGAGTTGTAGTTAGTTTACATGTGCCTTAGCTGATGTGTCCTCCCTCTGACCCCAGGTACTCTCCTCTGATGGTTTACAAGTTACCAGTGGAAGATGTGCAACCTTTATCCCAAGCTTTCTTCAAGTTAGAGAAGGGTAAGAACCATGCCTCAGACAGTTAAGACCCTGGGGAGGAAATTATTCTAAATCATATAATAATCTATGCCCATAACAGAAATGAAATGTTTCATAATACATTAAGATCAAAACTTAAATCTTAAATTGAATTTTAGAAGCACAATACCAAGGAGATAATGACTGAGTATGGTGGGGGAATAGAAATGAAAGCAGATTTTACTTCCACTTTCTGGGTTTTGGGCATGTCTTTGCATATGTATATGTATGTATATGTATATGTATATGTATATGTATATGTATATGTATATGTATATGTATATGTATATGTATGCGTATGCGTATGCGTATGCGTATATATATATATATATATATATATAAAAATAGTCTAAGTCAAACTTTGCTACATTTAAGTAAACACTTTCTTTTGAAATACTGATGCATATGTTACTTTAATTTTTAAGCAAATTTTCTATGGATTAATATACTGTTTTATTCCCTTAGTATATCAAGAAATTGACCTTTAGGCATAGTAGCTCATGCCTCTAACTGTAGGATTAAGCAAGAGGATTACCACATATGCCAGGCCAGCCAAAGCTACAAAGTAAAACATTGTCTCAGAAAGGGAAAGGAAAAGAAAAGAAAGGGAAGGGAAGGGAAGGGAAGGGAAGGGAAGGGAAGGGAAGGGAAGGGAAGGGAAGGGAAGGGAAGGAAAGGAAAGGAAAGAAAAGGAAGGGAAAGAAAGGGAAGGAAAGAAAAGGAAGGGAAAGAAAGGGAAAAGAAAAAAGAAAGGAAAAGAAAAGGAAGGGAAGGGAAAAAAAAGGGGACAGGGGAGGGGAGGGGAAAGGAACAATGAAAGGGAAACTGTTGCAGGATATTTGATTACATTGTGAACCACAGGATTATGTTATTTACTGGGGAAAAAAAAACTGTTTCTAGTTGTGGTGTGGCTCCAATCCTATTCCATGCCCTTCACATTCTATTCTGGTTGACAAGGAAGGGTCCAAGTTCAATCGTGGGACTCTTCAGTGTCTTTTAGAAAGAGTGCATAAAGCTATTCTCTCCCCAGCCAACCTCAGATATGCTTCTCTAGAATCTTCCAAAGCAGCCTGATTCAAGCATCTTTCGTCTGCATCTTCCTATGTCAATATGCAAACCCAGTGACTCATGCACAAGAAAAGAACATTTTTCATTCCCATTTCTCCCTTAAACCCAGAATCCAGAAAGTATCCAGCATGTAGGCCTAGTACAAGTAGTGTTCCCCCAGTCAAAGTAATTAATTGTGTTGATGTATTTTAACTGAGTGGATTTATCACAACATAATTAACATTTTAATTATGTGTGCCTGCTGTTGGCTTATGAGACTATCTATATAAGAAAATATACATACTCCTAAATGCATTTCTCCTTATACAGTTAAGCAGACCTTTGACCTGGAGGAGTACAGCCTCTCTCAGTCTACCCTGGAGCAGGTGGGTCAGTGGTAATGAATTTACCACCCACAAAATGCAGACACAAAATTTGCTACTCTGATTTGCTTGCAGCTACATGTGACATCTCTCTTTCTCGTCCATCCCATCCAGGTGTTCTTAGAGCTCTCCAAGGAGCAGGAGCTGGATGGCTTTGAGGAAGAACTAGATTCTTCCATAAAGTGGAATCTCCTCCCACAAGAAGATGCTTAAGCTGAAATATTTCCTGTTCCTTCATAAGACTTTGTTGTTTCTTAAAGATATCTATTTTTATATAAGATCAATGAAATATTTTATAAACTATATGATTACTCTATTATAAATTCTATGATGTTCTTCAGGGGTTGGAGAAAAGGGGTAAGTGCTGGATAGAGGCTGGACCACAGGGAAGCTTGCCTAGCCTTCTCCACATCCCTTTAGGGCACTTGATACCATAGTTCTATAGAATGTTGAATAAACAGTTACTTTTATACAATTGTTTTCATTTCTGAGTATGATATATTTAGTTAAAATATTTTAGTTAATTTTTTGTGTCAAAGCTGTAGGCTTAGATTTTTCAAAACATACTTTAATAAGGGTTCTTTAATGCTTCAACCTCCCTTCTAGCCCACCAACCAAAGGTAGGTAAGAAGAAAGGTTAATAGGAAATGAGGGATGTAGACCTATTTAGAAGTAGTTCTTTGGGGCAGTTCCAAGCATGAATCAGTAGTGGCAATCCAGTCCAATTGCAAACACTATGCACAAATCAGTAGCAGTAGCTCAATCCAGAAGAAACCTCAAGGCTCCACTGAATCAGAATGAGTCCACAGAATGTCAGGAGCCATCGTAGGACAAGCTAATAACTAGCAGGTGAACTTCCTGAGAAGAGCACCTTAGATTAAAATCTATAATGAAACTCTGGTAAGCAAGGCCCAGGCATTTTAGGAAAGATTCCTGCTATTAATATGCTTTTCCTGTTATTAAACATGTATCACAATCACTAGGTATTAGCCCACTCTTTTTGAGCAGATCTCTGCAGATCTACAAAGATGTACTGTCTTGTAGTGATGCTATGTAGACAAATAAATGACTTCTTAATTCTTAATGATGATCCTATAAGAATTCCTAAAATTATATCAGTGTTTATTAAGCTCTTTTACAATGGGACTGCTATTAGGTCCTTCTCTGATAGTCAAAACTGCAGTGAGAACTTTGCCAGTCTCCCATATGTCACCAGTTAATTGCTTCTGAAAGTAAGCAGACTTTCTACTGCTCAGAGCACATTCTAAGAGGTTGTAAAACCATTAACCAAAGGTCATTAAAAGAGAACTAACAATTTATTATAGGACAGAATGCTAGGACAGAAGATAAAATATTGACTGAGTTTATACAAAACTTCATTAATAACTTACTTATGGTTTTTAACTCTCAATAAACCTGTGGAGCTGTGACAGGTGATGAATATTTAGCTAGATAATTACTCTTAATAGATATGCATGTAAACATTCTCTGTTGTATACTTCCATTTCAATGTATGATTTGAATTTTGTGTAAATTTATGGTGAACTTTTTACCATGTGATCATGTATTCTGAAAGATGTATAAGTTCTGAGGACAAAGAGAAGAGCCAGAACTGGGCTGAGGAGAACTTTTTAGACAGAACACTCTAGACAGATCTGAACAGAACTTTTTAGAACAGAACTGAGGATAATTTTTTTAGTCTGGACACAAGAGAACTTTTTAGATAGATCTAGCATTGGGAGAAAGGCATTGAGAGTAAGAGCATTATTGTGACATCAGAGCAGGAGGAAAGAGCAAGATTAAAAGAAGAATGCAGAGTGGAATAACTTAGAAACTATAGGTAACATAAAAAATGAAGAGAGCAATATGCAGAATGCAGAGGGAAAGAGGAAAAAAGAAGCTGCAGAGAGCAGAAGGAGCAGGCAGGCTTCTCCTGACCATGGGACAGAACAGGTCCTTTCTTAATAGCAAGGCAGGCTTAGTCTTATTAAAAGGAACAAAGCTTTCTTCTTACAAACTTGGGTTTAATTCATTTAGCATTAAAATGGTAGAAGCTTTTTCATTCTCTATGCAATAAAGATTGAAGTTCATTTTTCATCCAGAATGAGTGAATTCTTTCTGTACCAGTCCTTGGTCTTTTTCTGCATATGCATATATAAGTACAGATGTGTGTGTGTGTGTGTGTGTGTGTGTGTGTGTGTGTACGCATGTAATTGTGAGAATGCATGCAAGCTGAGCCCAACTGGTTTGATTGGAAATGTATAAATGCACATGCGTGAATCATGAGTCTGTATGTGAACTTATGTGAGTTTATACGTATTTGCCTATGTAAAAGTTTTTCCTTCTGTGAGCATTATTCTCTTCTGGTTCAATAGAAGTTTATTGCTCCAAACTTCCCCCTAGTCTGACAAGCAAGAGGCATCTGGACAAAAGGGAAAAGGCTCTAGCAACTAATCCTTTACTTGATCTCCTGCTGTTTTAGGATGGGGTGCTAAATGCCAGAGACTGCAGTTTCTGGCCTCAGAGGAACATAGAAGGCAGGTCAGCTACAGTAGACTTAAATCAATTAGACATAGTGAAGACCCCCATACTCGGGAGACCCTTCCTCAAGGCTCAGGAAATCACGACCACTCAAAGATCACAAGAAACCATACCTGGATGCAATCAGCAGAGGCTTTATTAGGGAAATTGGCTGGCGGTCAAACCACAAGCTCTCTCTCTGAAGAGCAAGGTTTGGCCCAGAGTGATGGGTAAGGGGTCTTTTAAAGAGCAAAACCACAAACCAGGGGAGTGGGGAGGGAGTGAGGGGTTGCCAAGGATACATAACATAAGAATAGTGAAACATTCCAGAGAAACCCACCCTGAAAGGTTAATAGCCATGGAAATTACTCAGTACAATCATTTTTCTCAAAAAATGTAGTCTTACCAAGTCACTGTCCCCTATACTGTCATTACAAAATATTTCTCACTTCCTCCAGTCACAGCCCCACCTAGATGGCTTGTATTTTTTATGGTCAGGAATGTGTCTTCCTGCTTCAGGGGGCCCCCACACACCCACAGGTGGGCCTGCTGCCTGAGGCTTGAGGAATGTAATCCAGCAAGTGTCCTCTGATTCAGGGGCAATGTCCTTCACCCGGAATGTGTCCTGGGGTAGTGAAAATCTTACATTCAGTTCCGCTTTCTGGAACTTGCATTTTTCTGCCCAGGTCTAAGGGCAAAATAATCTACACATATTTCATAAAATGGCCTTTATAATTTTTCATTCTACAGTAGATAAGTACAATTTTAATTATTATACAGCAACCCTAAATATCTCATAAGACAATAGTCTTACCCCCATATCTCATAAGACAAAATCTTACCCTCTGCCAACACTCTTTCCCCTGACTGCCTCAAGAAGAACCAGCAAGAAAGAAGACCCTGCTGGGGCTGCTCCCCCACTCCCGACAATGAAAATGAGAAGAAGCAGCCTGAATACTGTGAGAAGTTCTTTGGTGCCTTTCTGTCTATGAAGACACAGCATGGCAAACAAAGATACCATTATCCTCTTATTGTCTGTGAGACTATATTTATATTCTTTGTAAACATGCACCCTCTCAAGTGTTCACTCCCATAAAATATCATATGCCCTCTTACATGCCTGCTTCAGCAAAACATTCTCTCATAAGACAGCTTCCAGGAAAACATCACATGATACAACAGATCCTGCAAAGAAACTAGAAACTTTCACTTCACAAAACATTTAAGCATGCTTTTCTAATCTAGAATGTGAAATCCATACATTTACTCTCAGGACACCTGCTGCTCTGAAGAGCCAGTTACAGCTAAAAACACTGAAATGGTATTGGTCATAGTACCCAAGACCCACATAGTTAAGTTATCCACTGACCACCTGATGTAGACACAATCTGGAAAGCCAAAATTTGGTATTAGAAGTTGGTTGTGCTATATTTTTATTGTAACATGAAGTCTGGGCATTAGAGACCCCTAAGTTACAACTGATATTTCATATGCACTTGGTATATGGCTTCAGAAAGATCCTGAATACAATTTTGAACCACATGACCAAGCAGATGAAAAAGTAAAATCACATGCATACATATATACATCATGAGAGAGAGAAAGAGAGAGGGAGGGAAAAGGAGAGGAAGGCAAGGAGGGGAGAGAGGGGGGAAATACACAGAGAGGAGAGACAGACAGACAGACAGACAGACAGACAGACTGGAACAGTCTATGTACACTAGGTTAGCCTCAGACTCACAGAGATCATTTGTCTCTGCCTCCCTAGTTCTGAGATTAAAGAAATTCACCACTACATCTGCCTAATTTTCCCATTTTATATCTGTTCTTCATGTCTTTTTCTTTCTTTCTTTCCTTAGAGCCTCATATTTAAGAATTTCTTTTAAAATTATTTTAGAATATTTGCTAAAAGAAGCAAGCATATTTACTAGCAAGAGTTTGTGAGGGTTTAGATAAGCTAACATTTAGCCTTATGTTTGGGATATTGTCAGATAAGTATAATTAAAGCAAACTATAATGTGTAAATTTCTGGTTACTGTGGAGACTTAGGTTATAATGATGTTTTGCTGGGGCAGAAAAGTGAAAGGCTGTTTTGCTAAAGCAGACAGCACTGGTTCGTTTTGCTCTACCTCGATAGTTTTCTCTGACAGCACAAGCGTATTGGTTCACCTTACATTGCATGCTGAGCTCTGCTTGTGGTGACTTCATAGAGAAAAACTCACCAAAGAACTTGGTGATTTCTGTGGCTTCTTGCACTTCCTCAGACTCAGGCTGGTTGGTGACCCTCATGGTTTCTTCTGAATTGAATCGCCCTTGCCAGTCTGTGTGTGGTGTCTGCCAAGTGGACTGGACTGCACCTGCTGATGCATGTGCAGTGTTTGCTAGTAGACTAAACTAAGAACAACAAAGATTGGAATCTCCCCAAAGAACTGTTTCTAAACAGGTTCACTTCCCCCGTATCCTAATAATCTTTCCTTTCCACTAACTCTGATGGTTGGTGGGCTAGAGGGAAGGTTGAATCCTTATAAAAGTAGGTTGTAAAAAAATATATGCCTACAAACCCCTCTATCCCCATTCATGTGTGTCACCATAAATCCAGGCAATGAATGACTAAGACGTATGTTGTGACTTTGTTTTCCTGAGAGTTT